>NC_045573.1:10738846-11354038 GCF_009819795.1 Aythya fuligula
TCATTTAACAGCTATCTGATTTGGAGAAAAAAATCAGAACTTGGTTCTTGGCAGAGCAACACTGGTAAGTGCACTGTGGGAGACAGCTTGAAGAACAACAGAAGGATTCTTTTGTCAATGAAGTTTGGAAACAGCCTTTAATCAAGGTACAATATACTCACGTACTTCAGTTTTTTCATTGGCTTAACTTTAGTGATGACTGGATAAAACTCAGAAAAACAGTTTATCATTTGGGAATACAACAATGCTTATTCTGATTCATTCAAGCTCTGCTAATGCTCCCAAGAGAAGTCTTGCCACATGCATTATCCCAATTTCACCCTACTGTGATGAGTTGCACTTCCTGTTCTAGATATCCTGGCAATGAAAGGAAGCACTGGTGTTAGAAGATGTCCCACAAGTTTAGTAATTAATACAAATACTTTTGTGGACAAGAAGCACTTTCATTTACAGAAAACAAAGCTCTTAATCAAGCTTTGTGAAAATGTATTTTATTCATATCTTTTACTTTTTAAGCAGGAACACTTGTCACACTAATAACAATACCAATAATTAAATTCCATAACAAATTCTATTGATATTATAAAGAAATAGACATCTGTTTTACATTTAGAAGTGCTTTGAATTTAGTACAAGAGACATTTTGTTGCTTAATCAATACACAAAAATCCAGGAACTGCATTGCTATCTTCAGTCTTTACAGCTTAGCCAACAACAGCTAAGTATTTTATAAGCAAATATACAGACTACTGCTCTCCTGACTTACAACAGAAAGGGAAGCAGCACATTTTGATTCTGTATCAGGAGCTGCAACAGTGTATCTGTGATGTATAAAAGCATTTCAGAGCTTTCAGTTCTATCTGGAAACAACAAATGAGTTCTAAATGAAAAAGGTAGAACGTTCTACGAGATCTTATAATAGATTTACAGGTTGTCACCACTGACAAATTTTCAGTGAAAAGCACATTTGCATAGCTAAAAATCCTGCAGCATGACAATTTGGTTAGAGTATTCTGTATTTTAAAAATGCAGTTCACTCCTTACCATCTGCTAGTTAAAATGCATTTACCATTTCTCAAAAGGGTTGATACACTGCTGGCAGCTGGTCTGGTTGGTGCAATCCAGGGGTATAGCCTCCTTGTTCACATAACCAAATGCAGGCAAAACTGGAGAAAAGAGCATTAGAGCACTGTTCTGTAGCAGGAGAATATGTAGCATATTAGTGGATGGTCCTTCAGAAAAAAATATTATTTTTTTTTTTTTTTTTACTTTTTTGTGATAGTGAAATAATAAAAGAAATGGTTATTTCACTGGAGAAAAAAAAAATAAAAAAAAAATAGGCATGAGACAGCTGAAACTTCCTTATTAAACCTTGATAAACCCACTTCTGACTTTCATTTTCTAAAAACAATCATCACGTCTGCGTGCCCAGTGGAACCTCTTCTGATATCATAAACAGTGTCAGCAACTAGAGAGACAATACATGAAAACATAGAGTTGGCAGCCTAGACACAGAGAGGTAATGAATATTTCTTATATGTGCATTTCCCAAAGAACTATTTACAAGCTTCTTCATCAGTAACAAAGCACACACTTCCTTCTAGCGTGAAGCTTCGCAACCAACCACCTAGGATTTCAAAGTTAAAGCTTAAGAAATGCTCTAAAAGACCTCATTATGACCATCACGCTTCACCCAAGTTCTTGGTACTTTGCAGAAACAGTTGTCAGTTAGCAGTGAGGTTCTCACTCATTCCTATGTTTCTTCTTCTATGGATTTTCAATTAAGAGCGGGGAGAAAATTCAGACAGCGTAGATAACAACAATAAAAGAACCAGAAAACTAAATTCATGCTTTAAATTTCATTACTGAAGAAAATTCTTTTTTAGCAAATAAAGCTTCCTCTCATAAGATATGAAGCAGTTCAGAAAACACAGAACAACTTCCATTTAGATGATGTGTATCTTGGAGAGCTAGATGACACATATCTAGGGCTGGATGTATTCAGGACTTTCCAGCCACCATCCCATGTTACCTCTTCCTCCTCTGCAGTCCTTTTTCACATATGCAGGTTTTGGGACGCAAAGCTGTTGAGGGAAATTAAATGCTGTTTAAAGAATGCTCCTGTATTAATAACAAAGTCCCATTTCTATATCCACCACAGAATAAAAGTTACGCTACTCTTTTCAGTAATATATGTTACATTGACAGTGAGTGAGGCCTTGTAGAAAAGAAGATCTCAGAGTGACAGACTATGGAACAGTATCCATCTGAATCGGGGTGAGGAAGTAATTTAATTTGTTACTCTGTTTCTCAATGGAGGCTGAAGAGCATTTATAGATACACACACAAATTTTGGTCCCAGAAGTGACAGCACAGGGACTCAAAAGAAGACAGAAGTCAAATCAGGTCCTATGGGAAGTAGTGGCAGAACAGCGCTAACTGTGGTTCCATTTCAGAGCACAGAGCACTAACGCTAGCTCTTTCTTGTGCATCATCCCCTCACCAACATTTTGATTTACAATTTTACATGAGTGATCTGGCTTCAGAGACTAGATGGGATTATCACAGGTTTGGGATTATGTTGAGGGAATAGGATGGATATAGAAGAAATAAAGGAACATAAGGGATGGTACAACAAGGTGAGGTAGAAAAGCAACATCTGAAAGCCATGCTGGCAAAATGACTTCCATCTTTCAACAAGAAGGATGGTCTGACTCCGGAGACATCAGGAAAATCTTTTTTCCCCAAAAAGAAAGTCTTATGTAATCACTTTCCTGGGGAACCTGGTCTGAACTCAGTGTTGGCCCTGTTCTAATTAGGAGGTTGGACAAGAGCCCTCCCTAAGGTCCCCTCCAACCCAAATTATTCTATCACTAATTGATGAATTTATATTATTAGCCCCTGTGTCTGATACCAGTAAGTACTATAGAGGTGACAGTGGACAGAAGTCAATAGGCAATCCTCAACAGATAACCACACAGTAAGAGATGAGGACTGGCCCATCTTTAGGTGGCATAAAAGGCCTTTTCCTTCCTTAATATCTGGACAACAGATGTGACAGCAATGGCAATGATACCCTATAGCTAGTAAAGTATAGCTATGTCTGCACTGCAACCCAGGATGTCATTACTACAGACACAGATGTGCGCAAGATACTTCTGACACAGCTAGTGCTAACATATTAATATTTTGAAGATATATTTGCACTGGCAACAGCACTTCAAATTCCTTTACAGAATTATTACTAAAAGCTATCAAATAATTATGAAACACTTTTTAGAGAAACTAACTAGAGAAATTGTCTTGGTTGGGGGAGAAAAACAATCATGAAAATACCAGCTTGGTTGAGAATTTGTAATATATTTAGGGTGCTATCCCGTATAATTTACAATGACAGGGACTTTTCAGACTATAAACACAATCTACTATTCCTCCTTGGGGAAGGAAAAAAAAACAAAACAAAACAAAAAATAGGCTCTTTAGTTATCACTTTGTAAGACAAAAGACCAACAAGACAGACAGTGGGAGGAATAAGGTCAACTCTTTTTCATCCCTGTTCCATTTATTGTGATTTTGGATTTGCTTGAGGAACAACAAGCAAGTAGTTCTAGGACACATATGCATCATCTCTAAAGCTGCTTAAAAGGCCAGTGGGGAAGCAACAAGCCTATTACTCCAAAAGCTATCTTTGGACCTGTACTATAACACTACTTTTCAGTTTACCTTAAGTCAGTTTCTTTCCTGAGGACTTCTGTTCATGTGTTGGTATAAACTACAACTACATGCCACATAGGCCATTGATTTATTTCATCCACTTTCAGAGTTAGATACAGAATAAAAATCCATCAGAGTATGACATTCATGTTTGCTTTTTCCTAAGAAAAGGTAGAGCTAAATAAATAAAAGGGGTGTAAGTCTTCCCATTTTTCCCAGCTTAGGTCTTTAGCAATGTTTATTATCCATACTGTCTTCCTAGAAAATAAGCAGAAAATTGTAAAGACAGAACTAACCTGGATCAGCCACAACTTGCTTCATTTTGCTGTTTGTGATAATCTGATTTTCATTCATCATTCGTACATCCTGATCTCCCATATGATTGCTGAAAAGATTAAAGTCAGTACAATAACCGAAATAATCAACATTTTGTAAGGCTATGATTGGCATGGAAAAGGTTACCAAATGAGTTACTTAGGTTCAGGAGGCTTAAAAGAAATAATACAAAAACTGAAACAAACAAAAAAAAAAACACTGAAGCACAAACACATCATGAGACTACGTAGAAAGACAAGGCATTCTGTCTGCATCTACCTGAAGTGTTTTTTTTTCGTTTGTTTGTTTTTGGTTTTGTTTTGGTTTTGTCTGTTTGTTTGGTTTGTTGTTGTTTGTTGTTGTTGTGTTTTGTTGTTGTTGTTGTTGTTGTTTTGGTTTGGTTTGTTTTTTTTTTGCCAATTTTAACTAGTGGCATATGTAGCAGTAGGCACACATTCAAATATAAACATCAAATTCATGCTACAATTTTCTTGCCTGCCTGCACAACTTGAACCATAACAACCAAAGAGAGATTTTACATTAGTGCTGTACAAAGAGGGTATAAAAGCCCTCTTTATGGAATATGGAACTTAACATTATTTTGTAATGTTTATATAGTATTACTTGAAAAAATCCTGCAATATTAATTTATTGTGATAAGTTTTGTTTACAGGCTGAGATAGAATTTTAAGATTTTTTTGTGTGTGAAAGAAACAATAAATTCAAAGTTTAATTAAATTACAGAAAAAAAATGTAAAGAAAACAACACTAACATCTCCCTTTCACACAGATAAAAATCCGTGCCTTTGATTTTTTTCTTTTCTTTACAAATACCACACACAATAGGCTTCTATTTTTGCAGGAAAAAATGTAATACCTCTCAAACCAACAGAGTGCAACAGGAGAAACAATACTGGAGCAAATCAGAATTTACATCACTGATGATAACATGAGACTTCAGTTCAGGGTTCATAAAGTGTTACCATTGACATGTGAAAGAGAATAGACCAAAGTCAGAGTTCAGGGTTCATAAAGTGTTACCGTTGACATGTGAAAGAGAATAGACCAAAGTCAGAAGTACCAACATATAAAAGCTCAAGAATATACACATTTTAAAAAATATATATATAGATATAGTAGATATCTATGTTTTATTGTCAGAGTACCCTATATTTTAGTGGGGTAGCATAAGGAAAAAGAAGGAATAGAAGACTGCAAAACAAGCTAAGAAGGAAGACCAAGAACATTCCTGCACAGGAATTCTATGAGAAAAGACTCTGCATATTTTTGACTGGAAAACAGATCATGAATTTTGTGAGACCATAAAAGGATTTCCCTCTTAAAACTTAATCAACAGATATATGTCTTTTAAGCATGTGTAAAGGAAGTTATGTGAAGAAGATCTACAACTATACGTGGAACTTCCCTGCTTTCAATAAAATAATACTCAAAGATGTTAAAATGAAGATGTTAAACTGAAGAAAGTAAAAGTTCATTTCTCCTTCTTCCTGTATCCCACTGAAAAACTCTTCAAAACTCATAATTCCTCAAGACATTTTTCATTTCAGTAACTTTTTCACTTGAAAAACTCTTTACCGCCAAATTTTACCATGACAACACAGCCACTTGTCCAAAAACACAAGTCTAACACAATACTTCCAAAACAACAATAATCTACTTTAACATCTGGCATTGCCTGTGGCCCACACCACCTGTGCATTTTCCTGTGCTTTAGAGAAGCAAAGGAAATCCCTGTAAGCAAATGTGAACTTCTACAGTGAGTCAAGATAGCTTACATTCCTTCCACTTATTTTTAAATATTTTAGTATTCTTCTGAATGAATATGTCTCTTCTAAATGCGAACTGTTGTCTTTTTTCAAGTTATGTATGTGCAAGACATTCTGCTTTTTAACGATCCAATGTATAAGCAAGTGTTTATTTGTATAAGCTTTAAATTTTTCACCTTTTCAATCTCACTGAATATATGCTTTTCTTTCAGTCTTCATTTTCCTTGCTAGGGACTGTTTTTTAGGCCCTGTTAGCCCTGATCTTCAGAACATAAGTGTATTTTTCATCACATTTGCTGTGAGATTGCCAGCTTGGTGGTTTCAAAGTGTTAGTCCTCAGAACTCAATTCATTCTCAGTTAATAGTTCACTAGAACATTCATAAAATAATAGATTTCTGTTTTTTGAATCATTATTTGTGAAAAATCAGAGGACTTTTAATTTACTTTTGATATTTGATCGTTATCCCCCTCCCCCCCCCCAACATAGTATCATTGGGGTTTATTATTTCTTCTCTAAGGAGACCTAGTTCCTTTACTTTATCTTTATTACTATAGACTGCCATGAAAATACATATAAATATGAATCAATAATCTAAATAAATGCTAAAAAATGCTTAGAAATAAAGCTAAAGCTAGCGTTTTGGTCCTTTTATTTAAAAGAAAAAGATTATTTTTTAACCATTAAATGGGTTTGAGTATGCTTTATAGGGAACGTTTATACCTATTTGTGTACTCCTAACATTAGTCACAAAAACAGTTTTTGAAAACAACACTCTTCCAGTCAAGATCCACCCACATACCTAATAACACTTCTCTTCTGATGACAAATCTTTTCATCGTCTGTAAAGAGAATGGTATGGTATGGGACCACTGGGTCACAAGTTGGTAGGATGCCTGACACAACATGGTTCACCATATCCAGAATCCCGTTGTACACAAGCAAGTCATCCACCAGAAGCTAAAGATATTAAAAAAAAAAAAAAAAAAAAAAGATTAAAAAACCCCCTAGGAATCACTTTCAGTAGTCCTCTCAATGAAATAACTAAAAAACATTTTGCACTGTTTGTTTCAGAAGTCCAGTCATTATTTTAGTTTTTGTCTCCCTAAATTTCCATTCTGTTCCATTTGCTGGTGGGTTCCCCCCCCCCCCTCAAGTTTTTGTCTTCTTATTTACATTTCTAATGAAGTTTTCAAAAAGGTACTCAAAATGTATTTCATGCTCTATGTAATTGCACTTATATTAACTGGAGCAAATCACTCTTAAATTTAGGAATTAATGAATCTTAACTCACTTCAGCTGTCCAAAACCTGTGTCTGTGGTTATTACAGACCAGTATTAACCAGTATTACAGACCTGTTCTATAGTTACTAGAGAAAGAAAAGCATTATTCTATCTTAAAACAATTATCTAATTATCTAATTATTAAAAACACCTGATAAACAGGACACATGACTTGCAGAGGTTAATCATTTTAATACTAAATACAGTGATAAATGATATAAATCCCTTTCTTTCAGATTATATAGAATCACACTGAAGGAAACTGAAAAAAGTGCAGAAATCATGGCAAGGTGATTCACCAAAAGAGTAACAAGGCATACAAAGGCATACTTACACCAAATTCCTTCACACCTCTCTGAGGTGTTTTGGCATAATTCCATAACTTGATCATTGAAACAGTAGTAGGTACATCAAAAATAACATACACCCTATTCACCTGCAAAAGAGAATTCATTTACATTTTAGAGCACAAATCCCCCAAAGAAAAGTTTCATACAAGTTTCATCAAAATTGGTCTGCATTTAAAGAGATATAGCTAGAGGGCAGAAAACTGATAAGGACTTAAGTTCAGCTATCATCTCTGTTGATAATTCACACATGTTGCCTCTTCTCCAGAGCTGCCCTCTCAAATGTACATTAACTCAGAAGATAACATCTGCATCTGAGCTTGTCATTCAGGACTGCTAATCATTTGGGAGAGGGCGAGAAAGACACTTTTAATGAGTATTACATCAACAAAAACACAGACATGGACTTCAGCATGAGACAAGCTGACTATGAGCGGAATCCATCTTCCTACTAGCAACACTAACATTTCTCATATATCCCAACAAAACTCTAACAGAAGTTGTGTACCGCACACAAGTTGCAAAAACAGGTACACAGACAACTCTCCTAATGCTTGCCAAATAATTATTGCTTGAGATACCGTTCATTTTATCTTTAAGTGACATCAATGTCAAGATGTTAAGAACACAGATTAGGTCACAGGAAACAAATCTTGCCTATTACAGCTAATTCTATGTTATTCCTTTTATGAGTTACTATATCAACTTTAGGCCAATGTATCCTATATTCCCCCTCTAGCATCCTCTGTAGTCTTAATCCTTCAATGTTTTGTAGAAGAAACTGTTATTTGTATTAAATCACTACATATTTTTTGTACTGAAGAAAGAGAGGTAGATGTGGTCAATAAAGCTGCTTTTATGTATGCTTTTCTGGGAGAAAATTTGGGCTAAAATGTCCAAAGACAATTGTTAGTGTGATAGAAAATGAAAAATTTGATGGAAAATGCATTTGAACAAACAAATAAAATATACAGTAAAAGGGTAACAAAGAATTCAAACCAAACTTATATTAGTAATAAATCTCTAAAATTTTAGAGGTAGAAAGGAAGATAAATTTAGAAAGGAAAAGAAAGTCCCATTGTATATTTTTTTCCTAAAGCTTTCAAATTTTCCAATGTAGCAAAAAGTTAATTCAGCTTTCAAGACAATTGAAATGTTTCAAAACAAGCTAACAATGAGGATACAGAAGACTTGGTTCAGCATCCCAACTATAGACAATGATCATTAACAGGCTGCTTGCTTAATCCATTTGTACTTGCTGGCTTTGCAACCAAACCATGGAAGACGGCAGAGAGGAAAGAACTATATGGATCTTGAAAAGGTATCACTCGCTACAGCTTAAGTACAGAAAGGGCCATTACTTTGCTTACTTGTCCCTCCTGCAAATACATATTGAAAAACATATTAGTGTTAAAAAGGGTAAATGGATAATATCTTATCTACTACTTTGGTGCCAGACATGATGACAAAAAAAAACATTGTATGGATCTGTGCTAGAACCTCAGGCATTATTTTCCTTTTGCCAAAATGAAATAATCTCTGCAATAATGTTTTTATAAGGACATTAACACATGTCAGACATGCAAACTCAGATGGTTGTCAAATCAACCATTCACGATGCTACAATGGGTATCTGTGCATCCCGAGTTAATTACCAGGTTCAAGATGTGGGATCTAGACCCTAGGAACCTCAGGCATTACACAGAACTTCCATTTTCCTAAGAAACACAAGCAGTCAGTATTCCCAAGTATAATTAAAGTTTTATCTTAACTATACTCACTGCATTACATCATCAAAGAATATACAGATTATTTTCAAAACTGACTTAATCCTTTGCTTATAGTAGTCTAAATAAATAACTGTAATATATGCAGTAAGGATTTTTCCAACACAGTAAGCTATAGCACATCACGCTTTAGGTTTACATTTTAATAGTTTTGAAATCTATCCTCTAAGAAATACATCTTAACAATGTCCAAAAACAGCCCCATGCAAAAATGTTCTCTCCCAAAACAAAGTAAGAACCCATCTAAGTTTATCAGCTTTTCCTGTTTAGATATTTGGTACCCCATACTTTAAACATGCTGCTTCTAAAAGGGCTCAATTGCTTGGAGTTTTAGGACATGAAATACTATGTCTGTCACTTCTAATTTATGAATTTGAATTCAAGACAGTTAATGAGGTTTAAAGAAATTCTAATTACTGTAACAAAATTTATTGTCTTTTGCAAAAAATGGTTTACAATTTTAGTACATTCCCATTTGAAAGGTGTTCACTGCACAAAACACATATATTAAGCTGTTTTACCAGTAACATTATCAGAGTAGCTGATAAAACATCCATGCTACCTCTGGAAATTATTTTGCTGTTGCATCAGGGAAATAACAAGCAGGTTACTAAGCTGGGAGATATATACCGCTGCTACCTTTTCAGTGAAGAGAAAGTGGAATAAAGAGAACGTCTTCTGAAAGGTAGCCTAGCTTACTAATACCAAATTTACCTAAAGATTATGCATGTTTTCCCTTTCTGTTATGCTTCTGGCCACCTGTATGCACATCGCTAGAATGGAATGAAAAGGGAAAATGTACCAAACCAGGAAGAACTGGTGCAAGCCACATATGTCTGCCATCAGTTGTGTTATTTACTCTGTCAATGAGTTTGTCTGGAGTTCGGATATCTCCAGATACATCTTCCAAAACATTGACACTATCTGGAAAAGCAGCAATGTCTGGAAAAAAAAGCTTTAAGTTTAAATAACTGTAAAGGACGTTTCAGAAATAACATATTTTAAAAGTTCATGCTTGCTCTTCCAGACTCCATGAGCAAGTATTCTATAGATAGAATAGAGCAGTAAAAATTATAAAATACTCCAAGTATTTTACTTAGCTAGCTGAGGAACTTGAGAACACATTCTTTAAAGCAGTAAAACTCTTACAGATTCTGGCATTTGAAATTATGTTTAAAATAGGAAGAAATTAATTAGCTGCATTTCATTTCTTTTAAAGTACATTTTCATGACTTCATCAATAAAGTTCCCTTATTAGAAATAGTCACTTCCCAAGTGTTGTTTTATTTATTTTGTGACAAAGCTCCACTTTTTTTTTTTTAGCACAAACATGTAGAAACTCATATGAAAGATACCTTAAGAAAAGTATCCTTGTAGGAGATAGCCAGTCTGACTGCATTTTCCTGAAGTTCCATAATACTTCTAATAAAAATCATTAACTGTCTAGTAAGACCTTCTTTCATTTCTTTGAGAGGGAAAGATTAAACCTTCTACAGGCTTTCTGTATAACTAGACTTCCTCTGTAAGGGAATGTTTCAGTTTAAAACATATGTATGCTAAAGACATGCAAAGAAATGTGGATGGATGGCATTGTCTTCAGAATTATAAGACCCTAGCAAGCTAGTTTGATGGACAATAGTTTCCCCTTGCTTTGCTTTCTAGAAGGCTGGAGTCTCTCAATATTTATAAGGAATTTAATAAATAGCACAGAAATGACTCAGCTATTTAAGAAAAGCTTGCTTCAGACTTGGTAGCTGAATTATCACATGTACTGTACTGAGACAGATGTGCTTTTTCTGGGATCCTAAGATATCCAAGAAACACTGCTGTACAAGCAGAAACAGGTGATTATTCCAAACTAGCTGTGCTATCTTTACATGGCATTGTAAAAATATACAATAAGGACATACTGTAAAGGCATACAATGTAAGTCAAAAATCCCCTGATCTTAAAAACAAACTATTAACACTTCAATTTCAAATGTTTCTTCTCCATCACAGATGTGGAGATTTCAAGTTCATCATGCACCATAGAATACATAAATAAAAATGTTGCTCAGAAAAGAACCTTCACTTTTTTTTCAGTGTAATCTCTATTTATAAAAAAAATGAGGATCTGTTGAGATATACAATACACACAGCATTCACGTTTTTATCAGTTTTAGTTGGTTAAGATACACTGCTTTTACAATGTGATTGAACAACATCAGTTCTATATGGAGGTATACACTTCCAGCTCTTTAAGATTCATAGAACCAGAGAATGGTTTGGGTTGGAAGGGACCTTTAATGATCATCTAGATACAACCACACTGCCATAGGCAGGAACACCTCCGCCCAACTCCAGGCTCCACAAATCCCATCCAGCCTGCCCTTGGGCACTGCCAGGGATAGAGCTTCTCTGGACCAGCCAGTATCTAGCCACCCTCATGGTAAAGGATTTTTTCCCCAATATCTATTCTAAATCTTCCCCCTTTTAGTTCAAAACTATTGCTTCCTGTCCTATCACTATACACCCTGGTCTCTCCTCATCTTCCTTGTATGCCCCATCTAAGTATTGGAACACTGCTGTAAGGTCTCCCTGGAGCATTCTCTTCTCCAGGCTGAACAACCCCATCTCTCTCAGTCTCTCTTTATCTTTACAGGAGAGGAGCTCCAGCCCTCTGATCATCCTTGTGGCCTCTGCAGGACTAGCTCTACCAGCTCCCTGTATCTTGTGCTGGGGCCTCAGAGCTGAACGTAGGGCTCCAGGTGGGGTCTCATGAAAGGACAGTGGATGGGTTGAATCCCCTCCCTTGCCCTGCTGGCCACCGTACTTTTGATGTGGCCCAGGATACGGGTGGCTTTCTGGGTTGCAAGTGCACGTTGCCAGATCATATCAAGTTTTTTCATCTACCACTACCCCCACATCTTTCTCTGCAGGGCAGCTTTCTACCCATTCATCACCCAGTCTGTACTGATGTTTGGGATTGCCTTGACCCAGGTGCAGGACCTTGCACTTGGCCTTGTTGAACTTCACGAGGTTTGTACAGGCCCACCTCTCAAGCCTGTCAGGGTCCCTCTAGTGGTCAGCTGCACCACTCAACTTCATGTCATCCACAAACTTGCTGAGGGTGCACTCAATCCCACTATCCATGTTGAAGACATTAAACAGTACCAGTCCCAGTACGGAATGCTTAGGGACACCACTCCACCTGGACAATGACATGTTGACCACTACTCTTTGGATGTGGCCATCCAGTCAATTCTGTATCCACCAAACAGTCCATCCATCAAATCCATAGCTCTACAATTTAGAGACAAGGATGTTGTGTAGGACCATATCAAAGGCTTTGTACAAGTCCAGGTAGATAACATCAGTTGCTCTCCCCTTGTCCACCAATGGTGTCACTCTGTTGTAGAAAGCCACCAAGGCAGTCAGGCATGATTTGCCCTTTGTAAAGCCATGCTAGCTGTCTCCAATCACCTCCCTGTCTTCCATATACCTTAACATGGTTTCTAGGTCTACCTGCTCCATAAGCTTACCAGCTACAGAGGTGAGGCCAAATTTAGTTGATATAGAGTGCTGAAGTGCAACTCTTCAGTGGCCCTGATTGCTATGAATCTTTCAGATGTGTCCTTCATTCCATCTATTGGTTACCCATGGAACACTGAATCAAATTCAAAGGATACTATTTTCAGTCAGTAAGATTTGGTCTCCATGTTCATTGAACAGCTCCAGTCCATTCAAACCGATGTAGTATGGATCACCCCAAGTTGTCAGAAGCTGAAACTGAAAAACAACTGAAAAGCAAAGAGCTATTAAGGAAAATTTTGATGCTGATACTTTTTCCTAATGGAATATTTATCTTGCACTTTCAAAAATGACTGTGCAACACATATCTCCAATGTTAGACATTCTCATCTGCAGTGTATGAGATGCTTCTGATACTACAAGGACTGTTTAGCCAAATACCAAAGTAGGCTACATATTTGTATCACAGATTCACAGCTCTGCAAGCCTGAATACTTTGGATGCTGTCACCTTATCTCAGTGTAAAGAAGTTGAACAGATGCAAGTTTTGCCATGCTTTTTGGCACCAAGTTTGGATGGCAGCTGCTTGCCAATTCTCTTTACAACTGGAGATACAGTCTGACAGATTACTCAGGTCTCTTTGACACCACAGAATTCGCATTTCCTATTCAAATCCAAAAATTTCTGTTTGAAATGAAGAAAAGCTTTTAGGAAAAAAATCACAATTCATCCTTGTTTCCTGCAGTGGCCAATACCTAATGCTTTCATAAGAAACATTATTAGACAGATATTGTAGAGTATGCAGCCATCAAGAATTTCTTTTTAGTCTATAAAGAGGGAAGAGTGTTTTTTTTTTAATACTCTCAATACACATTACAACAATCCTTACTCTTCTTAATGTCTATAGAAGTCCAATCATTCATGATCCTTCCTCTTTGAAGTGACATCTTATAGCAACAAGTTCCATTATATCTAGTTATAATATGGGTGAAAAAAATGTATTGTTCACTCCAGACTTTGTCTTAAATCCCTGTGAATAAACTGTATTATTCTCAGAGAAAAAGTCTGTCATTTCTAATACTGATAATACACAAAAATGAAAATCTGCAGTTGGAACAACTACATAAAAGTCTATCTACTTACATTCACATATGCTCATGTATGTTCTTCTGAAGAACTAATGATTTTTTATTATTGTTATTTTTATTTTATCATTATTTATTTTTAAGTGTGTGACCTTCCTCATTATATATTGCAACTTATTAACACCACAGCTCTTATCTGGAGGCTTGATTGCCTTTCTACATTTTCTGAATACACCTTTGCTTGGTTTTGAATTGCATGAGTGTTGCATGAGTGACAACTGGCCAGCAAATATGCCCATTCATTGAATGGCAGAAAATGTAATAGGTATGTGCTGTCCATTTCTCTAGTGGAGAACCTATTTTTCTCTTTCCTCTACCCAGCCACTGATTTTCATGAAACTGTCAGGAACTTAGTCTTGCTGAGACCTCAGTGTCTCTAAACATGGTTAGAATAGCCTAATGGATTTAAAAGGCCTGTCAAGTAGATGGATGGCATGACAGGAAGTAGTATCACAAAAGTCTGTACTTATTTAAGAAAGCTCAATGTTTCTGGCTTTTTAAACTTAACAAAAATGGGAAAAATATTACACAGTTCTGATAAACACAGCCTTAACAAAGATGTAAAATAAGACAAATTCCAAGAAATAGCAATGAGAACATTCAAAGATACGCCAAAAATACAGACTACTTTTAGTGTTGACAGGCTGGCAGGATACTGTGCTTATGAACCTCTAGCTCGGGTGGATTCCAAAAGGCAGGAAAAAAAGCTACTGGAGCATTTTACTACAGGTGACACATTCTTATATTCTGTTTCATTTATTTACTCTTAATTCATACCTTTCTCATCATATTCTTGGTATCTCAGTCATTTCTTAAAGCACCAGAAACTGTTGGATTCAAAACTGTCAGGATTCATTACAATGTTATACAGAACACTTCGGAGTTGCGTACCAAATGAGAAAATGACAGAGAAGGATACAACCACATGGCATTAATGGTGCTTCATAGTCCATACTAGCTTGTTCCATTCTCTTTGAACCAGTCCTGCCAAAATGACCAAGGCAAAATAGTTTGTATGTACATTCTTGGGTTATTCGGAAAAGAACAGAGCAAACCCAAGAAATTAAGTCAAAACACACACACACCCCTCTGCCCCCCAGATTATGTAATATAATGTATTTTATTGAGATTAGAGAACATTATATTTTCATCTAGATGCTACAGATTTGCTTCAAAATAAAAATACATATAAATATTGAACAGTTAAGAGAAACTACGTGGTGCAGATAATAAAAATATCCTACTTTACCTCTTTTGTACCCTATTAATCAGCTGGGGCTGCAGATAGTCAAGGAAGAGAATTTCTTGGGCGAAGTCAAAGTGGCAGTTGCCTGGTCCCTTGCGGATAAGAAAGCCCTCTGGTGGGGAGATGCTGTGACCATCCAGCGTTACATGGACTACCTTAGCCTTGTTTAAAAAAACATAAAAAACATAACATAAATCCAATGCACTAGCACTCACTTCTGAGGCTGAAATAATAGTTTCAGTAATTTTGATGTATTTATTCCTTTCTTCTGTAGTATCACATCCTTTGGCCTAAACCAGAAGACACCAGTTGCAACCTATAGTGTGCAATCCAAAGCATCACAGGTGACACTGAACTGTTGAGATTGATGGGGATGGCAGAGGTTGGGGATGAGGGAAGAAGAAAAAGATTGGAAGAGCTCCTCAATTACTGCTCCCCCCCCTAGAGCTCAGCAAACTGAAGCTTTGTGAGCTGCAGCAGTACACCCATCAGACTGGACAGACTCAGCTTTCAAGACAGCACGTGTCATCTGGGGAGATGGTTAGTTATTTGTTGTGCAGCTGAATGCAATGCTAGCTCAGGCCTGACTGCTCAACCCTGGCTGAAGCTAGCCTTTAAGAAATCATGTAACTTGATGATCTCTTGGGAGCAGACACACATTCAGGTCTCGATTCTGTTTACAGAAAAGCTGTATTTCACCAGTTCTATTTATCTGTGTGGCAGGTGGGATTTGGACTTCTCCAGGATCATGCAAACTGATGTACCAAGCAGTGCTGTATGTAACCCAAGGACAAATGAATAAAGAAGAAGTACCTGTATCAGGCAAAACAGATTGAGCCACGTCCACATCACAGATGTATGCGTGCCTGATACAATCTCTGAAGATTAAACTAAATAATTCAGGCATGCTTAATAAGAAGATGAGGGAGTCCTGGCCCCTTCACCCTCCCCCAGCAGCACCATCTGGTGCTGTATGCACCATCCCAGACACATAACGATTCGGTCATGCAGCAACAATTATCACTGCATCTTGCCTTGCAGTATGTTAAATGTAACCTAATGATAATCACAAGCAGCATTCATTGCACTTAGTCTATCACTAATTACTGCTTAAGGAAGGAATAATACCTGGAAAAACATAACAAGATGGCCTTATAACTGTCACTACGATTACAGCTTGCTGATTAATGGACTGAATGAGAATGGATTCATTTAGTTAGCAAAAGACAATTTAGTCTATCTCTAGATTTTACACTGACTGATGTCTATATGATAATTTGAGGCTAATTTAATTTTGTATGGAAATATTTAATTTTCATCACCTGTTATTAGGGCTTATATTAAAATACATATGCAGTATTTATAGACACTTAAAATGGGAATTTTAGCTTTCTGAGAAGAGCTTAACATTAAGGATTTTCTGCAAAGCCCATATACTATCAGTTTCCTGATATTCATAACGGTTTGCATATCTTTACCATTTGTAAACTGTTTTTATTCAATTATGATTTCATTAAGTTGTACATGTAATAACCCAGAAGTAAAGCTTAAGATATTTATTTTTTTTTTTACATAAATATTTATTGATTTGAAAACTTAACATACTGTACTGGACTAAATGAGGTAATCATTTCACCTTCAAAGAGCACAAAGATAAATTAAGAGGGAAAGTTTGTATAAGTAGGGGGGAAATAACTATTTCTGGCTTCATCTTTAATAAGCTTGGGAGCAAAAAAGGAGATACACTTTTTGTATATGACATGATACTGCATGCTACTTTCCAGATGAATCAGGCTGCCAGGCTAGGAAGAAGCAAAGAATCCACTGAAATACACTTTAGTTTAAGAAACACATATTGAATGGGAAGTCTAGAGACTCAGAGATGAAATCTTACCTATTACACCACAGCTGCTTATATTTATGTGCCCTTTAGAGCCCTCATTTCTAAGTAATTTTCATCATCTGAGAAGGCTCTCAACCATCACACACAGCATTTTACAAATCGCATAACAAAGCTTTCACAAGGTAATTTTTCATAGAGCTGGAAATAGCATACAAGCCTTCATTTTGACAGTTCACTGCCATTACCCTCTCATACTAAAGCTGTGAATAGAATCCACCAGTCTACAGCTGCCTAGAAAATCATTATATTTCACGTCCTGTTTCCTAGAAGAACAGCAATACTTCAGAAAACAAATGTCATGTTGCCCTGGGTTTGCAGTTCAAAGCCTCTTTGCTGCAGGGCCCAGCAGATATCCTGCACCTTCAGTTTTCCAAATAACTTGTCTCATTCATCCTTTTGCCGAACTGGAGGTAAAAACGCCTCATTTAAATTGTACCCGGTAACTGCTATGGGACTTACAGGTGTGCCACTCACAAACATGCTTTATTGGATCCACCTCTTTTGTCAATCTAGCAAATAAACTGTAAAAACAAACAGACAAACAAACACACACAACACCTTCTTTCCTTCCTTCCTTCCTGTCTTGGTTTGGTCTCCAAAAAACAAATTCCCCATTAGATCTTAGGGATCTGTTTTTGTTGTTGTTGTTTGTTTGTTTGTTTGTTTTCCTCCTTTAATAACTGAGACACACACAAAAAGTAGATTTGATTGGAAAATTCATGTTCAAACTTTTCTTCCCTGCTCTGCCTTGGAGAAACTTGGGCTCACAATACTAGAGAAAAACATTCCACAACACCATTTACAGACAGTTCTTCAGATTGCAATACACATAAAGAATCACAGAAAAATTTTAATTCAAATAGAGTTCTGTGTAGTCTCCAGTCACAACTCTTGCTCAGAGCAGAGCGTCCAGCAAAACTAAATTGGGTTATTCTGCCTTTTGTTGGAGTTTTGAAAGCCTCCACCAACAAGGTCTCACCCTGTCACTGCATACTGTCCCAGTGCTGTACCATTCTCATGGGGAAGAGTCCTTTCTTTATGCTCAATCATACAAATTAAGTCATGGATTTTACTAAAAGAACTATATGTTACAAAGGTGTATGTTTACATGGTAAGCTCAGCATGCTCCTGAACCCTACCATGTGTCAAGCATGTTGGGTTAATGCAATGTATTTAAAACAATCACTTGTCAAATGTTAAAATTTCTGTATCAGTTGTGGCTAGAATGAAAGATGTCACACTCAGGACCCTGTGAGTCTTTGGACAGTCTTTGGCACTCTACAACACCTCATGCTTATGTTAAAAGATGCCAGGGCTCAGTTACAGAGAGCGAACACCTCCTCCTTATGTGATTGTCCATATGAAAGAAATTCCTGGAAGGTAAATTTACGTAGAAAAGTAGTTCTCCAATATTTGCTACTATCTTGTGCAATCTTATTAAGGACCCATGCCTCCAACTTCAATTCTAAAAATTTTTCCAGAGCTCTGCTGATTTTTTTTTGTTTTTGTTTTGTCGTCTTCTCTCTAGTTTTATACACACCAACATTTTTCTCCTTATGTGACTGAATTTGGAAGTCAAGAACACACCAGTTAGATGTGAATGGGAAGATCTGGAGACACGGATTCACAAACTGCGCAGTGAACAGCAACAAATTCTTCACTTTCATTGCAACAGCATATGTGTCTTCTGAGAAAAAGCAGGGAAATGAGTTACAGCCAAACTCAGAATGAGAGCTAGATATAACACCAACTCCAACAGATGTTATTTGATAGTCAGCTCCAAGAGTTCAGGATAAAAACAAAATTAAAGCAAGTAATTCAGAAAAAGAAGTGAGGAGGTATGTTATACAATTTTAGCTAAACTACATTAGCCAAACTGCTGGAAGATGGCAGCTTTCCCAAACAAATGGGAAGAGTTCTAGAGACTCACTTCTTGAAAAAGGTAGCATTGATTAATTGGGCTTAAAACAATCCACGTATGACAGCCAAGTATAACTCTGCTATCCCCAGCTGTTTTCCATTCAACTGCCTGGTAACTACATAGGTTTAATGAACCATAAACTCTATGTTAGTATATACTTAAAAACTGAAAGCAAATTTGAAAATTGCATGGCATGGCCACAGAGACAGAGCGTTGGGTTTCATGATGCAAGTATAAAGAAGTTTCATTACATTCCTTGTTTTAAAAAGGCACACCAAATTCTCTATTTAACATTTTACTAAACATTACTAGTTAACTAAATAGCTATACAGCTTTTATAATTGATGTACTAAATGATAACTTTTAAAATGACAGACTTAAAAACAGCAGAGAGCATGAAAACACTAAATAACACCACTGTCAGAGACAACAAGAAGTTTATACGCAGATACTGCTTTCTTTAACTTATCCAAACAGGATTTCTGTTGACGTGCTCACTGTTCTACCACCCTTTTATTGCAGGAAATGAAGAATCATATGGTAGGCCTAAATACTGGCTAGTGAGAGGATATCACTTCAAGATCATGTATCTTGAAAATAATATGTGCTACTATGCGTCTCTTAGAAAAATCATCTGTGAAGTTTTCTTTAAACTGTCTCTCTCTTTTTTTTTTCTCCAGTATTTGCTGTTTGTGGAGACAAAAATGCATTATACCTGCCACAAAACTCAGACTCAGACAATCTAGAAAGATTTATGGCATTCCATTAAGGCAGCTATATTCATTTATCACAGTACCAATTTTCCAATGCACTGCTGTATATTTTTGCTGGCAGTGCTCCTTTTCTTTTACTTACCCCTCTATAGGTATCCTCTGGAGATTTATTATAGTTCCAAAAGCGAAGCCCTGCAATATTTTCAATTTTATAAAAATGGATTGTGAGCAGATGATTTTCTCCAAAAGAGAAGGGAATGAGCCACATATGGTCATCCTCAGCTGTGATATTAGTCCCATCTATTAACCTACGAGGAGAAAAATCCATTAGCGGCAGAAAGGAAAAGCCTGCTTTACTCATGAAAACAAGTGTTTTACTAGGTCTTTTTGTGATTTCCACTTACAGATTCCAGGGCTTTATTATGCCTATATCTATGAAATTAAAGAAGCATAATAATAATAAAAAAAAGTAATACATAATCATTGAATTGAAGGCCGGGGTGGTAGGGAGGCAGAAGAAAAAAATAAAAACATTTCATTTAGTTGAGTCTGTTGAGGAATAACAGACAAATCCTTATTTTTCCCTGTGCAAACAGGTAGAGAAAAGCTAATTTGGTATCTCTGTACCGAAATGACTGAAGGCAAAGCCCTAAGGCCCAGATGTTATATAACTTACTAACACAGAACTGTGCCTAGCTTAGCATACCTGGCAGTCTGCAGTGTGTTACTGTGTGCAACTATATAATGCAACTATACTGAATCTGAGCTGAATGGCTGATGGATATAGCTCAGAGAAGCAGCAGTCTGTTCACATCTTTCATCATGCTCACAGTTAAGCATATTCCTACTTTGTTTTTAATAAATAAATAAATAATTCTACCAAAGTGACAGTGTTGTCTCATAATAGCACAGGTGTTAGGCTGACTAGATAAATTTCATTCCATTATTTCCTCATCTTGGAATTCCAACTTCCACCACAAACTATGGCATACAAAGAGTGCAAAGGAGAACATGAATTAATTGACCCAGTGTAATTACTTTTGTACACTGCCCTATGTATCTACTCTATTTAAAAGTGTAATAAATAAGTGGGTACCAGACTTGGCAGTTCCTCACAGGAACAGGTATGTGTAAGGACTCTTTTCACAGAGAAACTGAACCAACGAAAAAGATGTAAAACTTGGCTTGGTCCTAAATAGTACACAGGACTTACTTGAAATTTTGTAGTTGAAGAGCACTGAAGCCTACTCAAACTCAACATACTTTGCAGAAATATCAAAAGGAAAAAATAAAGCCCCTATTTCTTGTGCTAAAGAAGCCTCTTAAGTAAAAATGGAGTCTGACAAAAAAAAAAAAAAAAAAAAAGAAAAGAAAAAATGAAATCCTTATACACAGCAGACAGAATATTAAGGGATATCATGCTGGAAGCATAGAACAAATCTATCTCACTAAGCAAGACATTAGAAAGAGGGAGGACTTGAAAAAATGGAAGCCAGCCTAGCTTAGTGGCAGATAAAGAAAGTATTACAAGCCATCTTTCAACAAAAGTCATGATCAAACAAACTAAATCAACAGGATCATAAACTCTGGAAGGGTAAATGTATATTCACAGGCTAAGAAAGGTTATGAAGGCTAGCACGCAAAAGGTACCATAAATAAAATTCCTCAAATACATCAGAGGCAGAAAGCCTGCCAGAAACTCTAGGATCAACAGATGACCAAGCTGTAAAAAAAAAATAAAAAACCATCCAGAGGTGATAAGATACCTAAGGAAAAGCTAAATTAATTCTTTGTATCTGGGTCCATCATAGTGGAGTCTGGATAGTACCTCCAGAACCTCTTCATTATAAGGGATCTCACGGGAAGATTTCTTAGATCTTTAAACCTATGGAAAAGATTTTTGTACATTTCATAATTTGAGAAAGTTTATTTGCCAATGAATAAAACTTCATTGGAGTTAAATGAAAGCTGCAGTATTAAAAATTAGTATCTACTCCTGCAATTCCCTAATCCAACCTCACCCTTCACTAACATGACGTTTTTCCTCATAATTATTCAGAAATCCTGCAAAAATATTACTGCATATGCATAGACAAATGCCATAGAAGGCACATATTTCTGCCTGGAATGTCCTTAGCAGTGATACCAATCAGGCACGTTACCTTTTCCTAACTCAAATATTGTCTTTTGGAAACACCTCATTAATTTTTCTGCAACAAACCGTTCCTGGGAAGCTCATGAAATCCAAGAATCAGTAATGAGGGTATGAAAATCGTGTTGGTATTTACATGTGTTAACCTAACAAAAGTTCATATAGTTCTGTCATTTTATCCAATTTGATGTAAAGTGCATTTAAAATTGATAAACTCTAAAACTGTTGATTGATAAGAATATTGAACAGACTCCACCTCTTTCACTACTTACTTTTCTAATGTTCTGGAATCTCCTGTATACTCTGGAAGATCATTCAAGTCTTGGGGTGAAGCAGAAATCTGTTCTGTACTTATTTTTAATGCTTGACCATTCTTTCCTATCACTTCAAGTCCAGTCAGCCCAAGGTAATGAGAATCTCCCCAGTTCATGGTAAAATTCAGTTGCAGGCCTATATAAAAATATACATACGATATACACACATACATAATTACTAGTATGAAGTAAGGCGCAAAGACTCCAAAACTGAATAATCAGTGTGAACTGGAAGACACTTTCACTAGTACAGAGCAGTCAAAGACACCAAAATCATGAACATGAAAGATCTGATAGATTTCTTAAAAGCAAAGATAACAGGAAAGCTGGACTGCACAAAGACTTGAAAGTACAAATGTTTTCCAAAACAGAGCACCAATGCAAAATTGCTACTTACAAGTCCTGATCCTCATAAAAAAAAAAAAAAAAGAACACCCCCACACTTAAAACACTATTGGATCAGATGATCTTGAATGTCTTTTCCAATCTTAATGATTCTGTGATTCATACCGTGGGTTAATACAGAGTAATTCAAGATAATACAGGTAAGAGCACTGCAGTGTTTATGTAGGCTGTCAGGAGGAGGAAGGCTTCTTTCTCTATTATCTCTCCAACTAGCCAGCAACCCAGCAATTTGCTTTGGGTTGGGTTTGCCACTGCCACTAGTGGCACTAGGGGATCCACTCACTCTCCACATTGTAATCCACTAATGCATTCTAAATTCAACTGCTCACAGCCTGGCACAAATGACTGCTGATAGTCTGCATCTGAGCACATTTCATTCAACGATCAGGCTCAATTACCATCAGCTAGTCACATAACCTCACAGTTTTCTTTATTTAGGACAGTGTGGCAGATATTACTGCAACACCATCAATGCCACATTGATGCCTGCCTACTTGTCAACAGCTTGAATCCAAGCCATGAATCCTACCATGTATTATCCAACCAAATACCATTTTCTATCACACGATTTCTAATGAACTAAATAATTTTTCTATAAAGAAGCATGTGTGCAAGCCCCAAGAATTAGCAGTACGCGTATTTTGTTTAAAGAATTTTATATGCTGTATTTGGATACTTCTTGGTCTACATGCCTACCTCCACATAATAGCATAGTAACTACTGTAAATCAGTGTTAGACCTTTAGTGGGCAACTGACATCTGGGTCACTTGTAACTATACAGCTCCTGGTCAAGCATGTTATCAAGTGTCTCATTACTCAGACTGCAGAGTGACAGTTATTCAATAATACATTTAAACTGTGACACGACAGATTGAGATTATGCAGAAACACAGAAGACCTACCAATCTATTGCCTTTTACCTTCCAGGTGACTATATAGACTCATCTAAATCCAGTCTCTCATAAATACTACATCTCTTAGAGAATACCAACTCATAGTTAACCCAAATAAGACAGGTGGTTTACTAATGTGTTTAACATACCATCTTCATGTTAGAACTCAAGTAATCAGCCACCAGCTGGAGTTTGTACCAGTGATCATCATACTCTGCGCTTGGCAGTCTGGCTACTTTTCCACCCCATCCACCTTATTCCCATCCATTCCATTCATCTTTTACCAATTTGGCTACAAGGAGTATATGAGAGACTGTTAAAGGTCTAGCTAAACTGAAGATATATAATATTCACTCAGCATTCACAGCTCTTCTCTCATCTCCATAGCCAGTCATCTCCTTACAGAAGTCTAGCAGGTTGGTCAGGCACAATTTCCCCTTGATTTCATGACTGGCAGCAGGATGAAAGAGATAATGACCTACAAAAGGTCATTAAAATCCTCAATCCTACAAAAATCCTCAGTGACTCCACACACAATTTGCAACCAGGAGTCCCACATGAAAAGGGCAGTGGTGATTCTAGATTTTCTACAATTCCCAGTCATTTCCCCAAGTGAGAAGTAGAAGGACTCTTATTTCAGGTCTAAAGCCCCACGCCACAGCATAAGGGGAAGAAGGAGCAATATACACAGGCAAGACATGGTATGTTGAAATCACTGGGAATCCCATAAACACAAGTGTTAGTTTACAGTCTGGTTCATTGTTTTTTTGTTTTTGTTTTTTGCTTTTATGCAAGGTCATTTATAAAGTCTCTTGTAGCAATTAATGGCAATTTTTTGCTGTGCAACACACTAAACTGGAGGTCTTCTGTGTTTGGTAAGATGTAGGAAACCTCCCTTATTTGCAGCTGGCTTCTGCTCCAGCATTTTCCCTGCAAGAACTCAGTGGAAATCAGAACCTCTTTCTTGGGTAGAGATAAGCTACTCCAATCAACTTCTTAACAACATCTTGTCCATATGAGAGACTCCATCTACTGATCTCTGAATCACACCCTCACTATCTTTTTCATTGACTTTGAGAAATGGGACAAGAGAAAGGCATCTAAAGTTCACAGATATGAGCCGATCATAGATGTTCATATACAAAGTTTATAGGTGTAGATCATACATATAGACCATAGATATGTAGCTGAATAACAGTATTGTGAGTATTTTCAGAGAGCACATCACAGTTTGCTAAAGGCTTTATGCCAGGCCCGAGAACCCAATTTCTCCTGTGCTGGTCAAAGGACCAGGAAATTATACTTCTAGGCCATTCAGAGGTTCACTGGAAAATAATTTAAAGGCCAGAAAGATTTGCTTTTGTACAGGATAAACAGATAAGGTACTTTCAGTAGGGATGTAACATTCTCATCTAGTTTTAACTGTAGGCTTTCTATTGTGAATCTGATCTGAGAAATTCAGTCAGTCTAAATAAATATGGGGGATTGGAATAGAATTACTTGGTAATGGACACAGCTATCACAAATCCCATTCAAGGACTACGCAAATGGCTAGTGTTATTTTTGAGATTAAATGCCAGCTGTCACAATATAATGTTCTAAAATCCACAGTAAAAGAAAGCTTCTGTCTTAAATATTCAATTACTCTTCTTTATTCCAGACCAGACATCTGTCACCGTGTGACTCTGACAATTCAGATTCTCCTTGATAACATGTCAGGATAGTGAGGGGGTAGGTGTGGAGTGGCGTATGCAAGCAGTAAAAGAACTTACACTTTCCAGTAAATATTCCTGGCTCCTTGGGTATACATTCAGAGGAAGAGTCTGGCAGAATTACTTGCTTTTGAACCTAAAAAGTAAACCAACAGGTGCAATAAACATGCATTTAAATATACACTTTTAAGACAGTTCATAACATATTTGTTTGTTTTATGTACAGTTTTTTGTGTTTCAGTCTCCCTTTGCCTCACCACTCAGGCTGTTCTGCAAACAATGGAAAACATGCCCCTAAACATGAAAGACCACATGCATCCTTACTAAGTCAAGACAATATATTTGTTGATGTTAGCGCATTTTTGAGATTTCCTAGCATGGGATGACTTTTCTTGGAAAGGTTGAAATTGATAAGTCACTCTTAGTTTCATGCAGACTGCCATTAGCAAATGATGACATACTGCATTTGCAACATGTAGCATATATGTCACAGAGATAAAATGTTTGGATGCAATGTAAGACCTCAAAGTGCCATCACTTTTTTTTTTCCCTAGAATCAGAGGACAGAAGAAACGAGCAACCTTATCAAAAAGCAGGTGTTTGTTCCTTGACAATACTAATTAATAGTTAACAACACAAATTATCGAGGCTGCCAAGGAATATGCTTTTTCCTCATGGATTAAAAATTTATGATCTTTATTCTATTGATCACCTACCTTGAAATGAAGATATTTTTCATAAGTACAATCATGGCTGACAGCAAGGGATGAAAAAATAAATCTTTTTCACCCCCAGCAATCAACCCATATCTATTTATTTTATTTTTAAACAGAAGCTGGATTCAAATTAATGGCTCAATGATCTAGTAACATTATTTTAATTGGTCAATAGGTAAGGCAACAAGGTGCATTTCCACAGAGCATTTCACAAAAACACCTCCTCAAAATCTCTGAGTAAGCTAAGCTGCCATGGGGGAAACCCTAACTAATTAAACACCTGGTTTGCAAACAGGAATCAACTGTTGGTTTTGACAATCCAGGAAAGTGAAAATCCAGGAAAAACAAACAAAAAAAACCACAAATGACAAAATTTGCTGATCCTACTGAGGCAATTATGATAGTAAAGACAAAGGACAACTGCAAAGGTTTGTAGATAGACTTTCTTTCACCGAGTGAGGGTGATAAAATAACATTAACTTAATTGTAGATAAATGTAAAAATGCTATGCAGAAGAGAAACAATCCTGACTTTACATACGCAATACTGGGCTACAAAGTAATAGGAGATCTGAATGAAATCTTGTAATTGTTGTAAGTAGTTCTACAAAAACATCATCTCAAAACTCATTAGTAGGCAAAAAGCTAAATAGGAAACTAGGAGTCTAGACTCATTCTCCATAGTTTCATTCATCATTAGAAGTAGATTTCCTGTCATTCAGAATACACCAAAAGGGCTTACATTATGGCTAAAAAGTAAAATAATAAAAAAAAATCAACACTTGTCTCCTGCTATTATAGTCAATTTCCATAGTACAACCACTGACATCCCTGATCATCTACATCATCTACATGTGTTCTCAGACAGCAACATACTTCATGTAACAGCTAATGTCCTTGTGGTAATTATGTAGGTGAAACTGAATCAGAACTGCACACTATAATACATTCACACAGAATCTACAGAGGATGAAAAAAACCTCTGCTGTTGGAGGGTATTTTCTCACAAAACAGTGACTCCATCTTTGATGTCTCATGCCTTTTCCACAGAACAACTTTCAAAGACCATCCTGGGAATCAAAATTTGGAACTCTGCTGAATATTAAAACTCCACAGACTCAATAAAGCTACTGCCTTTATAGAATGCAGAATAGTGCCTTTAAATATTTTAAAAGACACCTTTTACCACCTCTTTTCTCCTCCTTCCCCATTTCTTGGCCACTCAGATCCCTCCATTCCACTGGTGCCTGCTATCTTTTTTTTCAGCCTTAGTCTAATGTTCTATTTCAACACTGCCTACGAACATTGTGATACCTCATGGCTAGAACAAAATATTATCCCACATAAGAGTTGCTGGAAAATAAATAAAAAGCAGTAAGTATTACCATGCACCTACACCTGACCATGCTCTACAGCATCTTCCATGTGAGAGAAAACTAAAGTATGACATCATTCTGGAAAGTAAGACATTTAGAATAGCCGGTGGACAAATCAACGCAATAAAAATCCATGAAGGGACACTAAACACAAAAGTCAATAAAAGTTCTTGTGACACAGACTCCTAAGGGTTGGATGAGTGCTCCAGAAAAACAATCACTGCATTTTTGCTCTGTTCTTACATTCTGCCTTGATATTCACTACTGGTGACTGTCAGAGTTGGCTCAAGTGCACTAGTCACAGGTCTGACCTGCTACAAAAGTTGACATGTTAACTGAAATCATGGAGAAAGAGATGGAAGACAAATGACCATAGATAATATTTGACGAGAATGTAAGATGCTTCCATTAAGACCTTTTAAAAATTCTGTAATCAGCACAGTAAAACACTATCTCAGTCACAGCAAGAAAGGGTCAACAGGCAGAGACTGTTCAAACCCAATATTGGTCTGAATGACAACTCTATGCTGGGGAAGACAAATCATATAGTAGATTCGTATCATTCTGACAGCATAAGCATCCAGCTTGAAAATCTTCATGGTACTAGCAAATTCTGAATGACAGGGAGATCAATGGTTCAGTCGCAAAAGCTTTTGTTATTCTATTGCTGATACAGCATGTTTCGGGGTTAGAAAAGAAATAAGAAAAACATCACAGATGAACAGCAAAATAAAAAGCAGAGGCTCTGAGTAATCACCACGCAGTCCAGGCCTCCTAAGCTTTTGCAATGGAAGAGGTCCTGAGTGAATGCTAACAATGAACAAGTGGATCAATAAAAGTCAGGTGAATTTCAATTTGTGTTCAAGAAATCCTACACTGCATAAGGTATCACAACAGTTTAAGATACTGAAAGCAAAGATGGAACCAGAATTACCAGTGGCAGTGTTAAGGCCTATTTGTTAAGTTAAGTTATGTTAAGTTATGCCTCCGGTGGCACTGGAGGATTCAAAGGGTTAGAGTTGCTGCCAGTGTCATAACATTTTATGTCCTATAAGCCCCCAGGAGAAGACGTCAAGGTAGAACAGGCAGGTCTCAACACAGCACAAGGCTCATTAAGAACCATATATTGCTGGGGGCACTTCAGTTGAACCAGCTGGAATTTTGTTTGATTCAGTTTTGGATCTCCTTTTAAATATACAAGAGTTTCCCCTAGCCAACGATGTCCTCATTGGAGAAATAGCAGGTGCTCATGAATATTCTAAGAAGGTGTAAGATCTGATGGAAAGTGGGTCAGAGACTGAATAATACTATCTTAAGCAGAAAATCTTTCAGGATCTTTGCTCAGACACTGGACTGTTGGGCTGGACTGATATGAGGCAAGACTGCAGTGCCTGAAAACACAGTTCTCCTCTAATTAGTAAAATACCTACTGTATGGAATAGTAGGGGAAATTTCTATGCTGCAAAATGGACATAGACCCATGAAGATGCTAGTCAGAATAGAAAAGAGTTAAAAATAAAGTGAGAGAGAGGAAAGGTAAAAAATGCTATTATGGCAGATCCTTCCCACCTCAGTTATTTTATTTGTAAAGGAAGAAATAAAGAAGAGTACACTCTGTATGGAAAACATGGAAAAATCTTTGGTTTGGAGTGACACAGAACAGAGTAAATCATTACAAGACTAAGCATATGGTCAAAGTCATTGTCAATGGCATAAACCTTCGGGAGTAACTAAATCAAAAAGAAACGCCTCTAATCTCTGCCCAAATAAGTAAAGTAATACAAAATAAGAAAAGGAATACACACACACACACAATCTAGTATAGCCTTCCTTGTAGTCTTCCTAACCAGAGAAAGCAAAAATTGGAGGATCTCCCGTGCTTGAAAAAAAATGAAATTATTATTATTGTTACTGAGCTGGTGGAAAAAAAAAAAAACACAACAACACTTCAAAACAGGCAGATAGCTGTATTTAGTTTTTCTGTGGAGATTTATGCCGTAAGGGAAATCAGTGCCTCCTACTTCCATGTCATGTTTCAGAAAGACGTGCCTATAGAATTCTGAATGAAGAGGCCCCTACCTGTTGATTCTCTGTTCTTAATCCCGCTTGTGTGAAAGGTCTTTCATCTCCATCCCCATCAGCAGTTGCTGGCCTCTTTAGCTCTTCTTCATATCTCAGGGAGCTGTCATTTTCTGTTTCTCCATCATACATCTCATCATAGCAGAATACAGCTTCAAGAATATCATCATCAGTAGTGAACAATATAGTATCCCCAAAGTGCTCCGGAGCTGAAGGCAATATATAGAATTAAATACAGAAACCATACAAAAGAATATACAGAGTGATAAAAACTGTCTTCGGTCTTTCTTTTACATTTAAGTTTGCAGTAGTGTTTAAAGATAATATACTGGGAATAGGTACTGACTACTGATATAATAACTATATTCAATTTCTGGGCAACACAATACTGGACAGCAGCCCTGCAGAGAGGGTTCTGGGGGTTTTGGTTGATAGCAGGCTGAATATGAGCCAGCAGTGTGCCCTGGCAGCCAGGAGGGTCAACAGTATCCTGGGGTGCATCAAACACAGCACTGCTAGTCAGTCTAGGGAAGTGACTGTCCTGGTCTACTCTGTGCTGGTGCAGCCTCACCTCGAGTACTGTGTGCAGTTCTGGGCACCACAGTACAAAAAGGATGTGAAACTGTTGGAGAGTGTCCAGAGGAGGACTACAAAGATAGTGAAGGGCCCAGAGAGGAAGATATAAGAGGAGCGGCTGAGGTCACTTGGCCTGTTCAGCCTGGAAAAGAGGAGGCTGAGGGGAAACCTCATCACAGTCTACAGCTTCCTCACAAGGGGGAGTGGAGGGACAGGCACCGATCTATTCTCTTTAGTCACCAGTGATAGGACCCGAGGGAACGGAGTCAAGCTGCAACAGGGGAGGTTCGGGCTGGATATCAGGAAGAGGCTCTTCACAGGAACTCCTCAGGGATGTAGTCACTGCACCAAGCCTGTCAGAGTTTAAGAAGCGTTTGGACTGTGCTCTCTGTCATATGGTCTGATTTTTTGGGTAGACCTGTGTGGTGCCAGGAGTTGGACTCGACCATCCTTATGGGTCCCTTCCAACTTGGGATATTCTATGATTCTGTAATTTCTACCTTACACTGCATAGCAGACGAACCTAGAAAACCCAGTCAAATTTCAAGTAGTTATAAAAAGAAAATGAAAAAAAAACCTTCTCCAAAAAACTTTTCCAAACTGTGAAGACTACCTGTGAAGACTAAAAACCAGCAACCTGTAAATATTGAAGACTATCTGTTACTGAAAATAAGGTCTAGTTGTTAAGACTTTGCTAAGAATAAAAATTAGCTCTATATGTTACTTAAATTCACAGTATCATTGAAGAACACATTAGTTTTGCATTATATTTTTAAATTAAAAGGACTAAATATTAACAAAGTGCCAATTTGCCTTGAAGTGGAAAGTGATAAAAAACAAGACATATGTATTTGTTTATATTATATTACTGTTTCCACACAGAAAGTAAGAAATGATAGCATACCTCCAGACAAGGTTCCTGAAGCTTTTGCAATTTCTCCTTTAAAGATGCATTGTTCATTTAACATCATTATAATGTCTTTCACACCTCTGAAAGAGTGTATGCGAGATTTATTATAATTCCAAATCCTAATCATAGCTACTTGACAGGGATTCACAAAGTCAATAAAGATGAAGTGAGGTTTTCCAGGAGTAAATGGTGCTAGCCAAAGATGCATATCATCCTGCGTCAGATTTACCCCATCAATTAGATTGGTTATTACTCTGGGATCTTTGCCATAAGCTGGTAATATATTTATATCAGGTGGTTCAGCTGTTATTTTTGCAATCTGAACAGGCTCTCCTTTAGAACTGAAAACTTCAATTCCATTAAGACCAACATAATGTCTGTCTCCCCATGTTGTTCGAATGTCTATTACTAAGTGCTGCCCATAAGGTAAAACAGGGATTTTAAAATCACTTCCATCATGTGCCTCCACTGAATTTTCTTCTTCTTGCCTTTTTGGTAGTGTTTGTACTCCCTCTTTTTTCATAAGATGATATTCTCCAGTCCGGTTGATCTTCTGCTGATGGAGAAATTCATCAAAGATATCCCCTTGAAAATCCATGTTAGAGATTCGGCCACGATGGGAAAAATTAAACTTTACCAAGGAGTTCCAGGACTCCTGCAGGGTATGTTCTTGTTCATTGTGCCACTTTGCTCTAGAGGTGGCTATGTCCTTGATAGAAAAGTCTTCATCTGAAAATAACATTACATATGAATTTAATGTATTGACAAGACTAGAAGCAAATGACTACAGCACACTTTCTAGAATTATGCTGGTTATATTCACATTCCCCAACTGAAATTCTGGTATATTAGCACTTTTACATTGCTTCCCTGTTTAAAAGGCTATGTCACAATTTCCCTTTCCACTTAGACATAATGAAAACAATTGAAGAGCAGAGCACATGCCAACATACCAAAATGCAAGTTTTAGACTTAAATTCTTGACTCAACACACAAAATTTGCATAATGATGAATTTCTTTAATTTAAGATCTTGGTCAAAACCCTTTGGAAAAAAAACCATGCAGGAAGTACACAGTGTTAACTATACCCTACCTGCCATTACTGCACTCCACATTTCATATTAGATTTGGAAAACGCCAGTACAACACTTTGCTTTTATTCCCACTTCTAATTTTAGAGATTTTTTTGTATATGTCTCACACATAAAACAATGCAGATAGACAACATGATACAAGTCAACACTTAAAATGTGCAGACTGACAGAAGGCAAAACTAATCAATAAGACAGAGGCTTTTAGACAGCTTCTCTTCATAGTATTTCTGCAAGCACAAAGTCCATTCAATCTTTGCTGGTGGCAGTGTCCAAGTGCCTAACTTTTACTTTTTGAGAGCTATTGAACCTCAGGCTGCAATGGACAGGCTGTACCTGCATTAAGCAGTGACCTACCAGTTGATTCAAGGACTTTACTCAGTGATACTTATTGGGTGGCCATCACAAGGTATCATCCTCTGCATTTCTGCAGAAGACCTTTCATACTGTTGGACAGAGTTGAACTGTTTAAGTTTCCAAAGCATTAGAGGGAAAAAAAAAAAAAAAGTGCTTCCTATTTCAGCAAAACAGACTGAAATAAGTTGGTGAGAAATTCCAGTGGAATGGGTAGGGCAGGCATAATAAAAACAGAAGCAGAATTATTTGTACCACTACTGGAAGATGACGTAGCTTCTCTACTGCAGATGCATACTTATCTGTGGATGGAAATCAAAATTCTACAAATATAGCATTTTAAGATAAATTCATGAAGCATCAATCCAGCATTTTTTGTGTAGTGGGTTAACCTCTGTTCTGTTATTACTGCCTGTAAATTTCAAATATGCTAAACTTTGAATTTAAAATATTAGAAACTTAAGCTGTAATTAGTGTGCACTTCCTAAATGGAAAGAACTGACTTCTTACTCAAGGATTTCTTAAGCTTTGTATCACAAGGTAACAAATCCAAAAGCTAGCTCCTGCTGAAAACATACTGCCAAAACGATAAGTTATTGCATGTGAGTGCATCGAATAACGTGGACTAACCTGAAGAAATCACTTGACTGTTCATTTCCTCATCCTACCCTGTGTCTATCTTGTCTGCCTACATCTTTAAACTGGCTGCTGCCTTTCACCATCACTGGTGAAATGGTCAGGGCTGGGAGGCTAGACTATGCAACAAGTGTAACTGGCACAGCAAAAACAAAACATAATTGAAAGGATTTTACATGGTTTCCTTCTACCTCCTCTGAATGCATAGTTTTTCTGTAAATTGTAAATATAGTTCAGAGCAGGTGGATGGTTTCTTACACATTTATAACCCCTTGTATATTTATACAGCACCAAAGAAATGCTGTGCTCTTAGTGAAAATCTTCAACACAAGATTTAACAGTTTACCAGAAACTTACTTTTTTCCTCCACTTAGACAGAAAAGAAGTCTGTAACAACCTTGACATATGAAGCTAAAAATACTTTTGAGAAACCATCAGAATGATGGCTGGAAAGATACTAACCTAAAGCATGCTCTTTAGTGGGCCCTAAAGGGAGAAAAAAATTAAAACTGCTGCTTGGATTTGGCAAGGTAATTCTTTTAAATTTAGCATCAGATCTACATAACTACAGATCCTCCTCTTCCTTTCTGCTTTTGCCACCGTCTTCTATATTCTACCTTTAACTACAACTTCTGTTGCCACCATCCTCTTGCATAGGATCTGTCTTTCATGCAGGTTTCCTCAATTCCTAACTGCCCAAGTCACTGCATGGTATCAGCAACCAGGGCCTCGATGTCCTTCTTGTAGTGAGGGGCCCAAAGCTGAACGCAGCACTTGAGGTACTGGTGTGGCCTCACCAGAGCAGAGCACAGGGGGACGATCACCTCCCTGCTCCTGCTGGCTACACTGTTCCTGATACAAGCCATTCCTGATGCTGTTGGCCTTCTTGGCCACCTAGGCACTCTGCTGGCTCATGTTCAGGTGCGCACTGACCAACACCCCCAGCTCCTTTTCTTCTGCACAGCTTTGCAGCCACTCTGCCCCAAGCCTGTAGCACTGCATGGGGTTGTTGTGGCTAAAGTGCAGGACCCAGCACTTAGCCATGTTGAACCGTTCTTTCCCAGTAAAATGAGGATTTTTGACTCTGCCACCTGTCAGTCTTGATGGGTCAGGACAAATGAGACCTAAACCAGTACCCCTGGAAAAGGGAAGTCATGGCTGGGAATCGAGTATCCCTGCTAGCAAAGCTTGCACCTGAAGCAGAACGGGTGGCATAAGAACAACAGTAATCCGACAGATTGGCCTAGGTCATTTTCCAAATGGGCAAACAGAAATAATACCTGGACCTTACATATCAACAAAGAATAAGCAATGGAGTGAAGGATACAGGCTTCTCTGGATGAAAAGTCTTTGAGAGGTTATCCAAAGTAAATGCAGAACCCACCAGGACTGGCAAAAGGAACTGACAGGGTGCCATGTCTAAGGCGGGTGTAAATTAAACCATTAAACTGACAGTGCCCAAAGCAACTACAAATAATTAAACAGCAAAGAGGGAAAGAGTCTTCAGTCACATGCATTTAAACAACAGTGATGAGCAAAGAAGTAGATTCAGTGTACAAAGAGGATGAGGTGAATGTTGCTTTCTATGCAGATGAGACCCAAACACTCCTCTCCCTGGCCAGCCAGAGGCGGATAACGATGAAGCATTGCATGGGAATACAATGGGGGCAGCATGCAAGAGGAGCTATGTGGGAGCGAAGCAAGCTCTCCTTGTGGTCGTGCTGGGGAGCAGCTTAATTTCCAGCTCAACATGATTAAGAGCAGATGATAACAAAGATTTTCAAAAAAGCTGTCACTTCTATATTTTCTTCAAATAAATGGAGAAAAGCAAATGTAGTACCAAACAATTACAGGCCCATGGGCTAGATTTTAGTTCTGTACAATGTCCTTGAGTGGATACTAAAACAAATGGTTATCAAGAATAAATGCCAATTGCAATAAAATGCAAAATAATGTTTTCCCAAAAGACTACTTAAGACTAATTTTTAATTTTGGTTTTGGAATCACTGGGAAATAAGTAATGTTCCTAGCCTATCTATGGCCAATAATCTTTTACACCAGGGACAACTGAGATAAAAATAAGAACTTGAAAGCAGATGGGAAACTACTGAAACAGGGTTGTGTTCCATATACATAGGCATAAAAGCCTGGAGACCAACCTGTCTGCTCTTCTCCATCCCGCATGGGAAATACAAATAGGAAACAAATTTCAGAGTAGTATTTCAGAGAACATAAGTTATTTGCAAATCACTTCCTTGTTCAAATCATTGTCCCTGTGTATACTCATGGGATGGGTGATCCCAAAGAGTACTTCCCAGATTCTTACAGTTTACCTGAATAAGATACTGCATATTTATTTAACCCTTGAAAATGCCAAAGCTTGAAATTTTCAAGATAGGCATGTACAGAAGAGTATTTGATATCAGTTGGCCTTCCCTGTTTTCGATTTTTTTTCCTTTTGTTTTCTTCCCCACCCTCACTTTTTTTTTTTTTTTTTTTTTTAAATGGCAAGTACTCTAAGCAATACAGAGATTACAACTCCAAAGCACTTCTAGCAGAGTGCAATAGGAGTGATTTTCAATGGGAGGTTAACAGGTTTTTTAGCTACATTAAAGAGTGACAGCAGGAGAAGTAGAGCTCTGAAAAGAAAGCGGAGGATAACTCGAAAGCACAGGTCAATGGCTGAAGACTTACAGGATCTGGTATTCCTTTTAGCATCTAAAATTTATTATTTTTATTGGAGCCTTGTGCAACTATCGTGGTACTTCTGTCATCAACTCTGCATGTAGCTAAAGAACACTTGCAGGTGTTACAGACACATTCCCAGCCTCCTGCATGCCTGAGAGGATTGTATGACGGATGCTATCCCAGAGCCCAGAAATAACAACACATTCAGCATTCATCTCCCCTGTGGGTTTAAGAGGAATGTCTTGAATCACCAAGCCTTGTGTCCTGCTTCTGCCAGCAATGCACACCATGCAATTCCTCTAGTAACTTCAGTAAAATACATTTTGGGACATTAGCTTGGAAAAAAAAAATCTTTCCTCTTCTCTTCTCTGTTGTATTAATCTCATTTCTATTCCCAGCAGCTATAAATAGCAATCATATTTCCATGCTGCAATCACACGCTTCGTTTCCCAAATCATTCTAAATGCTCTCTTCTGTTCCACTTCATAATCAGCTTTCCTGAAAATGGATGATCAGAACCACAGTTTTCCAATTGAAGTCTCACAAGTGCCTGCGCTGAGATAGTAACGTTTCCCTAACTAACAGAAATGCCTCTGCTGATACATCCTCAGAGTGCATTGCTGTAATCATGCCTGCATCGCACTAGCATTTCATAGTCAGTCTGTGATCAACTACTCAGCCAAGATCCTCCTCTTCCTCAGTCATTTGCAATTGATTATTACTCAGCTTGCAACTTAAGTTTCTGTTATTAGTCCCCAAATGACCTTGCAAGCAGTTTGTACTACTGAATTGCATTCTACTGCTGTCGCTCCAGTCCTCAAGTTCATCTTTCTGTTCTTCAATCCTCTTAACTTTTAATACCCCGAATTATACATTACATGCAAGTTTTGTCAGCATACTTTCATCATTTGCTATGAACACTGAAGCAGTTACCAAAGATAAAACTGTATGCTTTAATAGCAACAGTAACTCAAGCCAAGTATGCATGTATGTGCTATTTCTAATTTCTGTTGTTCTCATTATTCTTCATTTAAAGACCAAAGATGAGCTGTGATGCTGCATATGGGCTTCTGCAGAGTCCCCTTTGTCACATACTTCTATTGGAAACAGCAGTTGTCCCAGCTCTGTAAAAAATTAAATCCTCCACTGTTAGGGAAAGATGTAAAACTGCTCCTTGTTGTTAATGCTCACTCAGTTACACTTTGAAAATGACTTCACCTTGCACAGCACAGAGAACAAAAATTGTAAAATATGGTTTTCTCTGGGACAACCACGTATTGGGAGTTATATTGTCAATTTTTCAGTTTTAAGCTCTGGGTAACAACCTGCTCTGAGCAAGGTTAGAAGACATCCTAACAAGAATCATGATAACCCTCATCTCTAAATTCTGGACATTCTTGTAACTGAAAAGAAAGCATTAAGGTGGGATTTGTTTACAATTTCAGTAATGTTGACAAGTTTTAAAACTCAAAGTCTCACAGGAGGGCTATTCATGTGCATACCATAAAATACAAACTATACGTAGCCAAGTTAATGGTGCTGTAAGATCCCTGGTTTGTTTCTCAGCATTGGTTTTCTATATATTTTATGCATGCATCAAAACAAAGGTTAAAAGAGAACACAATGCAGTAAGAAGCTTCGTACGCCTTATTGTGATTTGGTCAAATCTCTTGCTTTTAATATAGTGAAATCGCTTATTCCGTATTGTTACGAAACCTCTGTTAAATGATATATTTTATGTGCTTCCATTACAAGTAGGTTTTAACTTCTTAACTTAATGCAAAATCTGATTTAGAGGATTTATATAAGATAAAATATATTCCAGAATTAGATGAATAGCACTGCAACAAAGAAGAGAGATTTAGGCCTACCAAATATAGAGTGCATTATACGGCTTGTGGATTGGCCTGCATATAATATACTTACTCAGACTTCCACATGACACTTTTGTCACAGAGAGAAATCTGAGAATTTAGGAACATAAGCTTAGTTAAAACACTGAGATCAAGAACATAAATAAATAAATAGATCAGTTTTCCTTTTTTAATCCCCTTCTTTAAATACAAAACTGAGCAAAACTGCAAACAGGAAAATACAGCTCTTTCTTTTTAAAGTCGTTTAAAAAAAATCTACCTGTTTTCTGCTTACACAGTAAAAGAAAAAATTGAAAAGGCAGTTTTGAAAGTTAGATTTGAAAGTATAGACTAAGTGCTTATAATATTCCTTTTTTTCTGGGGGGGGGGGGGAGGAGAGGGAATTTTACAGTATGGATAAAGTGACAACCACATTATAAACTGCCTTTTGAGTAGAAAAAAAAAATGTTTTTCTTTGCAAAGCTTGATCTGGGGTTACAATCATACAAATTCTCTCTCAGAATTGCCTTTTAGTCTTTAAATAGTATTAAACCAAAAAAAAATCCGTATCTGTGGGCACCTAATTCTATTGCTTCTGCAAGGATGCTTGGCCTAACATGCGCTCATTTAAGTAAGGATAAACAGGCACCTTGTTAGTCTATTTTAAGGCACTTACTGGGTTTATATCATTACCTGAGATATATCAACACTCATAAGGATTGCTAGGAAAGGCAATCTTCTAATGCAGCTTTAAAAAACACTGTGCTCAGACTCCATGGGCAAGACAATTTCAGGTAGGTCAGGCCTCACTGCCAAATCAAACAGGTAACAGCTGCCCCCCAGTAAGGCTCAAGGTGATCTTATCAATATGTATAAATACCTGATGGGAGTGAATAAAGACAAAAGAGCCAGACTCTTTTCAGTCGTGACCAGTGAAAGAATAGCAGGCAATGAGCACAAGTTGAAATCTATGAAACTCAATCTGAGCACAAGAAAATGCTTTTGCAGTGAGGATGGTTCAATACTAAACCACCCAGCCAGGCACAGTTCTGGACAAGCTGGTTTAGCTGACTCAGCTTGAGCAGGGAGGCTGACTATGTAATGCCAAGGGATCCCTTCCAACCAGTGATTCTGTGCTTCTGTGAAATGAAGAAAATATCAGCCCTTGCACTGAAGTTATTATTGTGAGATCTTACCTTTGGGTGCCAAATCATCTTCTTTAATGTTTACAGTGTTTAATCCCTGCTTTCTTACACTTCTCCTTCCGCTTGTAGGGTACTCTAAGCTGCTGCAATGTTTGTTAGAAAACTCCTCTGAAATGTCTAAGCCAACACCATCATCCTTTCTGGCTAGCACTTCCACTCTTTCATCTCCATTTGTATTTCTGCTTCTGGATCTTCCCAGCCCATTTCTCTGACATTTGACATCTTCATTAGTCCTATCTGAAAAGTTTGTCATGATTACATCTGACTTTGTTTGAAATCTTGTGCCTAAATCATGTTCTGTAGCAAGCCAGGAAGGCTTCTGCTTACTGGAAACATCTTGATTATTCTCTGCTACTTCGGAAGATGGCCGTAACCAAGAAGGAAGTCCACCTGTAGAATCAGACAATTTTCTTCCTGTTAGCTTTTCCATTTGCTCACTCAAAGAAAGTTCATCATCAGATTGAATGTGCTCAATAACTTCTCGTGCTGGTGCATTTTCTTTGGTATCTTTTATGCAAATGTGAGATGGGAACACATTTAGATCATTCTCTAACTCAGTCAAATTTTCCTTAGTAAAGCTAATTGAGTTCACCTTATCCTCAATGTGATTTTCTTCTGGCGGAGATTTCCTGTTTATTGAAGTACAGTTTGACTGTAAACACGCGAATTGCAGGTCAAGTTTCTTGTCTGTGGCTGCAGCTGCATTTATTTCTTTCCTTTCACTTGAAGGATAGGTAGCGATATCTTGCTTGCAATCTGTAAGGTCAATTGTAGTGCTATGGTCAGTGATGAGATCTCCAGAGGCTCTCTCTAATTCACCATCAAATACAAGGTTCTCATCAACGTATAATTTCACCTTCTTTGCTCCAACATCAAGGTCCTGGAAAAATAAAAGCATGGAGATTTCCATCAAGGTGTTCAAACATTAGGTACCACTCTTCTGGAACTCTGACAACAGATGAAAACAATGAAAACCCCGTATCAGCAACATGCTTTTAAGTACTTTTTAAATGAAAACATCAAATAAGTGAAAACTACAGTGGAATATTTAAGATTTTATTTAAAAGGACCAACAGATCTTCTAGACATTACTATGAACCTTTTTGGCTGAAACCTAGGAAATAAATGCTTATATATTTAGAAAACCTTGAGCTAAGACACCTAGATTAAGTATATTTATATTTGATCAGGATGTAAATTCCAGAGGCAGATTTGGCTTCAGCACCTTTAAGATTCATGGCTTACTTGACACGTATGCTACACAGCAAACAGCCTGTCGCATTAAGGGGTGTAACTGATTAACTGTTAGGGGCCTGGTTGGATTCAGGGTCCTGAACTATCACAGTCACAGATACACCAATAATGTAACATGCCCTTGCTCTAGTCTCGTTCAACGAGAACTATCACAACTAGAAACAACGCAATTAAGTGCAATTTATTACAGCAACAGGTACACAGGTTCTTTGTATTGCCAGCAATAATTTACAGCATAGGCAGCTCTGGAAGCAGCTCTGCAGAGAAGCACCTGTGGGATCAACAGCAAGTCAGGCACAGTCAGCAGTGTGCCTCTGTGACCACGAAGGCCAACTGCACTCTGCACTGCCAGCTCTGCAGGAAGTGGTAACTCCTAACTCATGATACTCCATCTGAAAAACAGAATATTGTCATCCCCTTTCATCCTATCCCTCTCCAAGAGAAGTGCTGGCAAACTGGGGAGAGCTGAGCAAAGGCTCACTACCACGGCTGGGACTTGACCACAGGGCTTCAAACAGAGGCTGAGGGAGTGAGTTTGGCCAGTACAGAGGAAAGAAGGTAGAATGGGGATCAAATCATAGCTTCTCCTGCCCACAAGGCTGCTTGTCTCAGAGGATGACCAGAGAAAGACATGAGGCCAGAGATGCAGACTGTATCGAGAAGGGTTTCAGTCTTAAATATAAGAAAACAGATTCTTCTCGAAAGAGTGATTTATCTTTGCACATTACACAGAGAGGTGGTATAACCTCTATCTTGGAGACTTTCAAAACTCAGCTTGACAAAGCCTAGAGCAACCAGATTTGGCTTCATAGTCAACCCTGCTCTGAGCAGGATACAGGGCTTACAGACCCACTCTCATTCAGCCTAAATCTTTTTGTAAATCCGTATTGAAGCATGGAAAGGTGACAGGAGGTTCCCCTAGGCCCTACAGCCATTCAGCACCAGAACTGCAATAGGCATGCTAGCACAGCACATCACTGTCTGTTGAAAGATGGACATTTCCCCATGAATCCAAAAGACTGATCCTGTTCAGTTTGCAATCCGTTTTAAAAACAGGACTGATGCTGGTTTTGACATACAAAGTTTTACATAATTTGCCTATTGGATTTCAAAATATAAACTCTCTTAATATAATAAGATAAAATTCAACATGCACACAGGAAGAACAGCTCCCTGATAAAAACTAATTCAACAAGCTAGGAGCCTTCCACACAGAGGAAAAGATAATGAAAAACGAAAAAAAATCAGCACAGCTATTTTGAATTAAGATTTATAGACCCTTGTCCCATCTGACAGATGACTACAGAGCTTCAAATTATATTGGTGGAGTCCAGGCTAAATAAACTAAAATTAATTACACATTTAGTAGCTGAGTTGGCAACTCCTTGTCAAGTGATACTGTGGATGCTATAAGTTTGCAAAGGATCAAGGAAGACCAACTGAATTAATGGCAGAGAAATCCATTGCAGGTTACTGAAGACAACAATAACAAAAAAAAAACAAAAAAACAAAAAACAAACAAACAAAAAAACATTTGCCCTAGTAAGTCTCTTGAAAATTGCTTCTAAGCTGAGACAGTATCAGGAAGAATTATCATGTACTTTTGCCTTTAATCTTACTCAAGTTATGCTTACTATATTTTCTTGCCTACTGCTGAAGACAGGCTACTGGCTAGATGGACCTTTGATCTGATGCAATACAGCAGGATTTACAGTTTGTAATATACTTTACTTTTGTGATAGAGACATAGCAGGATTGCAGACTGAACTCTTCAGATCAAATACAGAATTGACAATCTGTATAGTGGTTGTAATTTGGAATACTATCTTTTTAATTATTATGATTTTTCTAGTCTCAGTTGCTAACACAGCATGTTTATTATGGTGTTTCTATGTTTTCACATTCACCCACATACAAGCTGTCTGTCTACCCCTACTAACTTCTAAGTCACTGATATAACCAACATCCAACAGATTTGAGAGAACAGATGTTCTCAAACAGGACAGAACCCCGCAGTTTGCGAGAGGTAACTGTCTAAAGGAGACAGGAAAAAAAATGAGAACCTATACTGAAAAGAAGGTGAGAATAACACAGTTTCAGGAATTTGGGACAACGGTGGCTGATCAACTATTTTGTCAGCAAATTTTTCTCAATCTGTCACAAAACAGACTGTTTGCTTGTTTCATCAAACAAAGATACAGGGCAGAGCATCTTGTGAGTCAACTTGCAGTCAACCAAGGAGAGTTTGTGCAGAGGCAACTGGAGTTAGGATATTGTAAGATGCACCTACAGAGAGAAAAATAGAAGATGCAGGCAAACAAGAAATCTACAGTGGGGGAAGAGGAGGGGGAAGTGAGATGTGGCAGGAAGGAATTCAAAACATTCCTGATTTTAAAAAAAAAGGAGAGAGAGAGCCTTCGTTAACTTCTCAGAGAATAGCTGTAAACCCAGTTTAACTAGTCATAAAGTCATGGCTGCCTGCATTACTCTTAAAGTATCATAAAGCACTGGATGTCTGTAATGATGCATTTGGTCATAAAATTATTTCTTTTTTTCCCCTTGAGCCATAGGGAACAACACTAGATTAATCTAATTGGGGATCAAATCATTGTAATTATATGTATAAAAAACTAACTACATGGCTTTGCCTGAAATTATCATTGGAAAGACTATCAGGATGCTCCAGTAACGTTATTTTCCAAGTGTTTGCATGTCTGGACAAGTAATTTCCCCTTTAAATGCTACAGATATTGGATATACACAGTTGAATTTGGGATAACTCCAACATTTCTACAGAATATGTTAGCTTTTATTACAGTTTTGAATATTCAAACATTAGTCCTGTGTTTTTACTTAAGAACAGATATAACCTGCATGGAACCACAGAAATATACATGTGTATTTTGGAAAGAATTTGTCAAATTCAGCTTTTAAATTAAAATTATTTAATTAATTAATTTTTAAATTAAAATCAGCAACAGCTTGTACAGAACAGAACGTATTGAAATGAGTCCCCCTCATTTTGTGAAAACAGTTTTATGGTTCCTCAATATTCTTTCTTGGCTTTCAACTTCAGCCCCAACAGAGCACCTGCTGGCATAGTGCTTTCCAATAAAGCAACAAAGACTATATTTCTGGACATTTCAACGGTATCTGTCAGGAAGGACAAAGCTTTGAACTGGAGACACTTTTCTGAGAATTATAGCTGTACAGAAAACAACATTGCCTCTGCCTGACTTCTCAAATAAAAGTGAAAAAGGAGGAGCAATAAGTCAAAAACAAGAAGGAAAAAGTATTTCTATTAACCTAACTCTGTGGGAACAAAACTCCAGATTAGCCAGGAACTGCAAAACCGCAACTGTACAGACAATGCACCCCAGTCCAGCGAATTGGGTGAAAAAAAATCTCCAACTCAAGAGAATGGACATTAAATATACACAAGGATGAATAATCACTTGAAAGATTATCCAGTTGGAAAGCATCTAAAACATCCATGCATTTAAGTATTAATTCCATTCACAGATTTGTGAAGCCATACCAGTCACTATATAGAATCCTATGAAAAGGGCTTTAAAAGTATCAAGTAACAATTCAAATTCAAGGCCAGAGAAAGTATTTACGTGTTTGACAAACTTGAGAAAAAAATGGGCATCCTTACTCTTGATCTGTTTTTACAGATTCAACATGACCACGTTTTTCACAGACCTCATCTGAAGTAAATAAAGAAGGCAAAGTGAAGCATTCTCTGAGACTTTCTTTGTAATGCACTAAACCAATGAATACATGACAATAATCTGACCTGGTTTTTAGAGCTTCCTTCAGACAGTTTTTTCCTACTTTCAGAATCAAAAGCTAAAACTCAAATATTTTCAAAAATCCATAAGTACTGGTCTGAATTAGTCTTTTATCTATTTGAAGAAGTACATGGGTGCCTCTCACTTATGTGTTTTCTGAGGGAAAGAAGGTTAGAACAGTTAAAACAAATAAATACAGCTCTGGATTTATGTTAACAGAAAGAAAATTGTTAGCTAATTGTATTTTTGTTTCTGATCCTTCTCAGACAAAATGTCCTCATGACAAATTATAGTTAGGCAGAACTGCTTTGATTATTCCTTCACATTAAGAATAATGAGCTCGTGTATACTGTTGGACTGCAACTGAAATCTGAAATCCATGGAATTACAATCCTAATGGATTTTACAGTTCACCTCATAGCAGTTTATTAAAAAAAAAAAAAAGTCTTGCAACACACAAATATGTTTATGTGTATTTCCCATATATTCAATAGGTTTGGTAACAAACCATAGTATTACCTCCAAAAGCAGCAATCCCTTTCACACCCTAACTATGACGGAACATTCTGTAGCCTACATTTTAATAGAAAAAAGCTATTAAGATTCCAGAAAATACATATAAATCACATTATAACAAACTTGTTTAAGCTGTTCACTCCACAGCCACTTCCATACATATAAGTTACCACGTGTGCTTATATAAGAACATGGATGAGAGGAAGACCACAGGGATAAAGCCTCTTATTTATAAAATAGAACAGCAAATCCTCTTTCATCCAGTACCTGGGATTTTTTTTTTCCCTCAACACTTCAGTGTACCAACAAGAATAATTTCCATGGTGACATTCAGACACACAAACAAGAGACCATCTGTCATCAAATGTCTCTCTCGTAACACTAGATTACAAATTACATTACGTACATACAGTTAGTTTATTTTTAATTAAAGTAACAAAACAAAAATTGAACACCAGTCACCTTGTTTATACCTACACACATGAGAAATCCAACATTTATTTACATATTGTAATAAAGCAACTCAGAGCCCTGAATATTAAGATGCACTTACCTTTGTATATTTATTTCTCAACACAGTAAAAGATCACCTGACAGAATGTGCAAGCCTTTTGCTAGGTCTTTTGAGATTTGTAACAGCTTTCATAGCAAATGCTAACTGTGCCTATGAAAATGTTCATGTTTACATTGCTACAACTTACAATCAACAACAGAAGCAAAAATCTGCAGTAAACATGGGCCTCTCCTAGCTCCGCATTTCACTAGAGAAAACGTTACCTATTTTTATTTCATACTTTTGGAAAGAAAATTAAACTGAGTTTCTACAGGAAAAGTAGAGCATGCATAGAGGAGTTGAGAAAAGACTACTTACACTAGTTGTGCTGTTGTAATTCCAAATCTTGATCTTGGATATACCAAAGTCACGTGACCGGGTGGGGTTGCGGATAACAAAGTAAAGTTGGATGGGAGGATGGAAAGGGCACATCCAAAGGAAGCATTCCTTTGTCGTCTAAAAACACATACAAGCAGACTGTCACCAGTACACCTTCTTCCAAAGCAGGATATTTAATTAACTCACCACCCCACAGGAAAAAATCAATTGGAAAAGTAAACGTTTAATAAAACCTGTTATGTTAAGAGCAAAACCTTAACCTTATTTTCAAACAGTAAATCCAACTCTCCTGCCTGTAAGACAGCTCTCAACCTGACTATTAGATAAAGGTCAGCTGCTTGCCTTCCCAAGTGAGACATCTGCATGCTCATGAATGACAGGCAGTCTGCCATGCTTTGGAACTACAGGGTCAAAGCAAGTCCAGTTTATTTTAATCAAATTAATCAGCTTTGCTGGCACTAGAGAGGATCACTGAGCACAATGGACACTGCATAATCATTTCACAATTTCTTAAAGTGCTTGTGCTCCTGTTTTACCATCTAAGGAGGGGAAACATCGAATTTATTTCACTCCCTTTATTTTAATCAGGATTTGCAGATAATTAATTTCACTTGCAGATATATTTCTTAGAGCTATATTTGAATTTTTTTTAAGATAAAATAGAAATCTCCAACATCGATTTTACAGACAACTGACAATCAAGATAGCTTAAATACCAAAGTATGCCTAATTCTGGGCACTGTTCAAGAGTGCTATTTGTACATGTTTAGAAACAGAAAAAGGATGTGTGGCAGTTCAGAAAGAAGCAAGGAATAAAGAGTTTCAAAATCAAACGTCACCCCAAAACAGAGAAGAATAAGGGCAACATGTAAACATACATGTAAACAACATTTCAGTGACCTGAGAAGAGCAGGTAAATTACCTCCCTTCCTAGTTTCAATAATCCATAGTGCATACAGTCACATAGCAGGTACACAAAGCCAATATTTTTCCACATCCTTTCACTTAGAACTGAGCCTTACAGTTTTCCCTATAGATGGTAAATAAAACTTTCCTATCGAGTAATTTAAATATATATCTGATGATGCTAAGGACAGATCTCTGCCTGCCTGCTGAACAAACAGAACCAGTTCTCAGAGTGGTCATCTACCTGTTCAAAGTTCTGATTGTTGATGTCATCTCTGCCCCAGAGGCCTCTCAACAAGCTTTGGGACATCATTGTTACTTTGAATGCATTTGCGGCATAACAACTATACAAGCACCAGAAGGGCTTATTCCTTTTTACATTAAAAAGGAAAGAAAGTCTATTGACATTGAACAATATCCCTCAAACCAGTGAAAACCCAATTCCAGGATCAATTTCAAGGCTACATCATATTATTCGAGTCATATTGTGAACAAGCATGATCAAAAAAAGAATACTGATTCTCCAACAGCAGACAACACGTGATGAAGGTCTTCTCCAGACCTCAGACCTCTTAAGTGAGAACCTGATGGCCTAGAAATCAGTAGGTTCTCTGGGTGTACTGATATAGAGCCAGAGTTACTTTAACAGGCAGACAGCAGACTCAGAGCCAAAACAGACTCTGGAGAGACCCATTTGTACTTCTATCCAGAAGCTCTGTAAAGGCTGCAGATCTTCCAAACAACAGAAGAAATAATCAGCCTGGCTCCAATATGTTGTCTTGAGTGAGACGCAACTTGGAGATAGTATTGTTTGTCAGTAGCATGAGCATACTCATTTCAAAAGAGCTGACACCAGAACTTCAAGATACATTAATGAATCCATGCCGAAACTCAGTCTGCGGAGGACGCTCGTGCTTTATAACATTATACATTAGGTACTCTGCTCTGGAGTCTAGAGTTACCATCTTTGGCATTAACGCTGAAAAAAATCTAGCCCCAAAGTTCTTTGAACTATCAGGGTGAACCTGAAATGCCAGGAGTACTCATTGTATTTGAGCTGGATCAAAGCAAAAAGTGAGAGCAGGAACCTTTGTCTTTAGATTTTCTGAGAGATTGGCCTCTGATACATTGCTTTGTGGGGGCACTGAAGGTATGCCCGATGCAAAGGAAAGGAAGGCTTGAGCCTTGAGGAAATCAACAATTTAAAGGACTATGTTACACTGTAATCAGTTAAAAATAAAATATCATGGCTTAAGAATAATGGGATATGTGAATATATGAAAAATGCTGTATAATGGATTAATAATTACATTACTACACAGTATATAACTATCCAGAAAGACTGAGAATCACAACTACTACTACTTAGTGTAAACCGGCACAGAGCATGGCCTATAAACGAGACAAGGCATTTATGACACACAAACTACAACTTCCAGGAGACAGCAAGAAAGATGCTACAAGTAGAAATATTTGTCTGGAAATAACATTCCATACCGAGTTTCAATTAACTTTTAGAGTATTACACATTTGCCCCCTTTCTATTTTCATTCACCCTGCAAGTCGAAGAGTATCACTAGCACGAAATGCACTAAAACTTGTACTTTTAAAAGACTAAGTCATTTAGTAAATTCAACCACTAATATCATACTCATTTTTATTAGAATCCTAGCTCTGAAGTCCCACGGTGAGTTTCGAACACTTTATATCATCAGTATGTCAAAACACATACAGCAAATCCCAAGAACAACTGAAAATATGGCAGTATGAAGAGCTATGAAGTTTTCTGATCTCTGCAGTAGCACCAGAATTTCACAGAATCACAGAACTGTAGGGGTTGGAAGGGACCTCAAGAGATCATCGGGTCCAACCCCCTCGCTAAAGCAGTTTCCCTAGAGCAGGTTGCACAGGGAGGTGTCCAGATGGACCTTTAATATCTCCAGAGAAGGAGACCCCACAACCTCCCTGGGCAGCCTGTCCCAGTGCTCCGTCACCCTCACCGTGAATTAGTTCTTTCACATGTTGGTGCGGAACTTTCTGTGCTCCATTTTGTTGCCACTGCCCCTTGTCCTGTCCCCACAAACCACTGAAAAGAAGTTGGCCAAATCCCTCTGTCTCCCACACTTAAGGGATTTATAGACATTTATAAGATCCCCTCTCAGTCTTTTCTCAAAGCTGAACAGAGCCAGGTCTCTCAGCCTTTCCTCACAGGGGAGACGGTCCAGGACCTGTGTCATCTTTGTGGCCCTCCACTGGACTCTTTCCAGGAGATCTCTGCCTTTTTTGTACTGTATTTCATTTCAGTTATTGAGATTTCATTGTCTTCAGTACGTAAAAGCACCTCATCTTACTATCTAACAGGAGATCTATGAAGTAGTTTTCTTTACCACACCATACATTTTTCTTAATCTCTTGTTCAAAAGCACCTACCTAACCATCCTTATTCTTCCACTGTCCTTCTCTAGGTAAAAGCATAACAAGGGGACAGGAGAAAAGAAGTACATTTCAGTCTTAAGTTTGCAGTCTTAAGTTTACTGAAATTCACATTTAATAAACGGAAGAAAAAGCAGTGAAGCTCCTATACCTTCAGATCACAGGTAGTACTTGGTTTAACAGCAGATGTAATGTAAAAAATGCAAAATTTCTTGTCCTTAAAGTTTTGTGATCTTGTTCTACGGATACTATAATTATATTACAATAGTTTAAAAACTGAATGTGTTCCTTCACCCAAGATAATATCACAGTGTTTATATATAAAGAGGCACAGATAAATGTGTCTCCCTCCAATTGCTAAGTTAACTAAGTCAAATAAATTTATCAAATTCTGTTCAAAAATATTACAACTGAATACCAACATCTTGTACAGGAAAGCTGGATTTGTTAATAATAAATTGCAATTTTTATGTTTTTAATTTTCAGATAGCTGTTCTGCAAGTCAGGTTCAAAATGAAATCATGCAATCAAACAAAAAACCTTAGCGATGGAATATTACAGAAATAGTAAAATAAGAAGTTGTTACATTCCAGACTAAGCTGTCTTACATTTAAGTTCTGATTGACCAAGCAGCACAAATCTCCTGGGTAGTCAGCATTTCGAATGTCCACATCATGAGGAGACACAAATATCTTTTCATTGCATAAATCAAAGAATTCCACCTCTCTCAAGCCAACATTTTCTGGATTTCCCCAGTTCGAAAGAAGTTCCATAGTCACATAAATGGCATCTCGTACTTCCACACTTGTCATCTGGACCCAAATGAAATAGAACAATTTGACAAAACAACAAAGCCTGCAGCAACATGAAGACTGTTAATACTACAATGCTGACAATTCAGAAGCAAAATGCCTTTAAACACAAAGCTATCTGGATGATATTTAATCAATTATTCTGGACTCTAATAATTCTGTCCCACACCAACTAATAAACCTATAGCAGGGTAAGAGAACAGAACTTATCACCCTCTTAGATTTCATCCACTCCAAACCTAAGGAGAAAACTGCTCTCTGTTTTGTCTTCTTCATTTGTCATTCTGATGAAAAGAGGAACGAGTTTTCTGCTCACAGAATAACACGTGAGCTGAGATTACAAACTATACTGTAAAACTTCAGGGTAAGAGTCAAAAACAGGAGGCATGAGCAACATGAATTATATTTTATGGCTTTTAAGTTTTTCAAATATTGTTTATTAAACATTTTTGTCAATTCACATATTTGGTAAGAGTTAAAAATACCACTATCGCAGAGACTGCAGGTTTCTAAGATACATTCTACTAGCAGAACTGTTTCCATCTTAATTTAAAAAAAAAAAAAAAAAAACACAAACACAAAACGTGCAGATTTGTACAAGCCAGCACAAGCTCACTGATATTTGATGTTTTGCCTCCCACATGATGTAAGAGCATGAAGCATAGAGACAGCTAAACAACTTCCATATCTCTTGCCAATAAGCAGTCCAGTAGAACCAGACTACCAGGAGACAAGTGGGAGAAGGAATTTATATAGATAAGATCTCTAAAAGAGAAACTTCTGTTGAAGAACCTTTGCTATCCTTTGCTTTAGATCACCTTGATGATTAACAAAGGGCCTTATTCTTACTGACTAACAAGCAGTAATCTGTTTTACTACACAAATTATAAGGTCTATTAAAAGCATGAATAAGCAGAGACCACTACACTACAACAGGCCTGCACCCAAGATAGCACCCATTAAATGTGCTGACATATTTAAAGAGATGCATCAAATCACTATGGCTAAGTCATCCAAAATGTGTTAGAGCTCATGTAAGCTGGTAAACATCAGCATGTTCTCAGGAAAAACTGAGAGATTTCTCCGAGTACCAGCTGCTTTGACACTCTTGACTAAGAAAGTAAATAGTTTAGGTGTATTTCTGTGTAGTTTTACGTTATCATTACGGAAGCAATGCTTTTCTACTACAACAAATATACTGAAGAAACAGATTTATTGACTGTTAGGAATGAAAGAAATTAAATGATTTAGATAAACAAAATAATCTGGTTACATGGATTTCTTGCAATGGCTCTATGGAATGAAGCCTGACAACCTCTTAAAAATATCAAGAAGTTGGGACCCTCTTTAGCAATCTGAATTTTTCATCATTTTCACCAGAGAAACACAAATTATGTTGCTAAATCATCACAAGGAGGAGTCAAGGATGTATCCAACACTAGAACACAACTCTCAAGAGGAGAAAAGGCACCCTAAGCAAGATGAGAACATCAGTGGGGTCTTCAAAAAGCCCTACCACAGCAGAGAAGAAAACAACTATCACTTCTATAGCAGAAAGTGCTACACAGAAACAGTTGTAGTAAATGTGAACTAAAGAGGTCCTTTATGTTCCCTTCTACCTTACAGACTACAAGAATTAAGTAATCCAAAGAGGTACCTACTAATAAGACGAAGAACAGAGAGCTGCTTTCTAAGGCTTTGAAGTGGACTGCAATTTAAGAGGATGATAAATTCTCTACTATTACCTTGCCATAGCTTTATTAGTTGATGTAAGGCAGAATTGGTGGAATGCCGATCATTCAATGCACTTGTATTTCAGTGGTACTGGCAAGGATCAGTTATGGTGCGCATATACACAGACCTTCTCTCTTAAAATGGAATCTGCTTCAGATTTTTCATCAGAAAGGAATATTTCATTGTCACAAGCAGAATGGCTCTCAGTCTCCTGAAGGATTTTCAGAAGTTTCTGTTGTTGTCTGAAACACACATTCTTTTATATGTTATTTCCTTATAATTCTTGCATTTTTAAGAAACAGTTTAATTCGTGTGAAGGTGAAGAGATGATAGGATGAACCCACACAGCCCACAGAACAATCTCACATATACCCATGCTGAATGACAACTGTTGCAGCATCCCACCTTAGATACACACAGTCTAGTTAGAAGACTGGGCTCCAGTTCTCTGAAGCAGTCTGAGAAAGTAATACACAGGAAATACAAACAGAAGTACATGGTTAATACAGACTGCTGGCAGTTCAGTTCTGATTCACAGCCATTAGCCCAAGGCTAGAACCTTCTCTATGTTTTTGTCAATACTTGCCCAAAATCTTGGGCATCTAGAGACTATTGGGTGTGGTGGTGCCCAGTACTGAAAAATATCCCATCAGAAAAGGAAGCTAGCCTTAAAGGAAATATACATACCTGCTTCCAAAAGGACAAATTCTCTCAACAGCTTCTGTGAGTGCAGCCCTTGCCTGACTTTTTTCTGAAGGTTCATCCATTGCAGAGAGAACAGATAAAACAGAAAACTCCTATGTAAGAAAAAAATAAACATTTAATTCACATTGTTCTCAGCTAATCTTAGCTAATCTGTAACTCTAAACATGTAGTTAAAACAGAGAAAAAGCCCATCAGTTTTTACAACGCTATAGGTTCTTTCTCTACCTGCACACCACTGCTTAAGTATACGCTGATCCCTTTGCGATTTTTCCTAAACATTTGCTGGTAGCTTCTGTTAGAGACAAAATATATAGCATGGTGAACAACTAGTCAGATGAGGAATGGCAGTCCTTCTGTTCTTAGGTCATTTCTATCTCTCTGATTTTCGAAGACTAAGAGAACTTTAAAATGCTTAGAAGTGAATTACTTCTTCAATGTTATGCATTGTTATACATCTAAATATCAAAGGCCAAGTTTTTACAATTCCTTCATTGTGTAGTAGAATTAAACTACTTCTGGAAGATCATTTAGGTCAGCTTCAGGACAGGGGGCTTTTGAAACTCCTTCTCAAGTGTCAAGGTAACGTTACATCTGTTTTAAATATTACTTCATTATTTTTTAAGAATAACAGTCAGAACGCCAGCACGCAGATACTTATAGTTTTGTGATTTCTTTCCAATGAATGTTCTCACATAATGTATCTCAAAAACAGGAGAACTAAGACTGAAGAATTGACCTAGATTGCAACAACACCATGTTTAAAGTACTCACCTAAAATAAAAGAACATTTTATCCTTGGCTCCTGACCAAAACCCCCCAGAAACTTATTGTTGACTCAGAAATGACAGTGGATACAGATTCACCATAGCATTATCTCACAAATTCAGGGACAACATTTTAGGTTAAAGCAGTGCTGTCTCAGAATTCAAATGAGTAAATCCAAAAGGCAATACGCACATCTCTTTTCCTTCCTGTATATGTGGGGGTCCCAAACACCAAACTAGAAGCAGACTTTAAATCCATGAACACTGTCCAAAACAGACAGTTCTGTAAATTTCAGTTTATGCCCAAATTTCTTTATCTACTTTCTTTTTGTTAAGAGAACCGAGGTATTATTACAACTAATCATCGGCTAGGACAATCAGGACAAACTTCCCAATTCTTTGTCTAAACAAGGAATAATAGTTGGATCTGAATCTGAAAGGAGTAGATTTTCACTTATTTCCTTGTTTATTTAAGAATTTTTTAATTGCCTTTGATAAGAGATATACACAAATTGCACACCTTACAATCTGCATATGTATTAATAGGAAACTGTGCTCATATTAATGAGTTCAGTAGGAAGGTAGGATTTATTGGCATGGAAGTAACGTATTATGTTGCTTAAGAAGCTTCCAGAAACAGAATTGTTCAAATGGGTCTGTAGCTGTGTATTTGACTGTATAGACATATCATGTGACTGGTCTATCACTTGTTTGGTGATCCATGAAATTAAGAGTGCATTACGGGATGGTATCCCAAGGAAGCAGATTTAAAAAACAAAACAAAACAAAGACCCCGTATGGAAGAACAATACAAATCCAACTACAGTTGAGAGACATCACCGTTCATTCTTACACAACCTTATAATTATGTACGAATTTTAGGATTATAATTCATGTTTAAGGAAAGAATGTCTTTTTTTTTGTACTTGATCAAACATCAATTTTGCCATACCTTTTGAGGATATGTGGAAACAAACTGTCTTTTCAAATCTCTCTGCAAGACTTCATTTTCAATTTGCATAGCCTTAACCACAGCTGAAACAGAGAGATCAGAATCCTTCTCACACACATTCTTTCGAGCTGATGAAAGTGGTCTTTCTGGTCGACTTAATGGTCCTGCCAAAAGAAGGAATGGGTCCAGCCATACAGATATGGAACATTACAACAGCATACATTTGAAACATCCACTTCAGTTACTGAAACAGAGCTATGTTAATAGTCTGTAACCATCCCAAGCAAGGCTGAATTGCTCCAATTTGTTGTCCTACGTTAGGACTCCACATCTACTTTAGACAACAGCTGATACTGTAAAACTGAAAAGAGGAAAGAAAAGTGACAAATGAGAAATGGCATTTTTAAGCTTTAAAGTGCTTTTGCACTTTTCTTTTTCTTCAGATAATTAATGGAAGTGCCTTGTAACAGTTAAATGAAAAAGAAATGCTTAAAATTTCAGCACAACAACGTTTTTCAGTGAAACCTGGGTAATTCAGCTGTTTTGGAGGAATCCGAAGACTCTTCTAAAAAAACAAACAAAAAAAACCAAAACAAAACAAAACAAAAAAAGATGTGGTTTAACCTGGCAAGCAACTAAGCACCACACAGCCATTCACTCACCCTCCCTCCCACCCAGGATGAGGAGAGGGAATCAAAAAAAAAGTGAAAGCTTGTGGGTTGAGATAAAGACAGTTTATTGGGACAGAAAAGAAAGGAAAATAATAATGATAAGAGTACTACTACTACTAACATGTACAAAAGAAGTGATGCACAATGCAATTGCTCACCACCTGCTGACTGATGCCCAGCCTATCCCTGTACAGCAGTTTTCCCCCACCCTGGCCAGCCCCCCCCATATTAATTGTTCAGCATGATATTATATGGCATGGAATACCCCTTTGGCCAGTTGGGGTCAGCTGTCCTGAGTCTGTCCCCTCCCAGCTCCTGCTGCACCCCCAGCCTGCCCACTGGCAGGACAACGTGAGAAGCTGAAATATCCTTGGCTTAGTGTAAGCACTGTTTTGCAATAATTAAAACATCAGTGTGGTATCAACATTATTCTCATCCTAAATCCCAAACACAGCACCATTCCAGCTACTAAGAGGAAAATTAACTCTATCCTAGCCGAAACCAGGACACAAAACCAAGTATGACCTTACCAACTAAGCAGTCAAAAATGCCCGAACACGCACCCATCTTCCCAAACACACAACAGAAAAATAGAAATATCACAGCCTGGAAACAGATTTATGGGTTTAGAGGAGAGGAAAATAAAGTTTGTTATTTTCACTTGCTTTTTTTAAGGGAAAAAAAAAAATGAAGTGAGATTTGGATACATTAATATCCTACAACATCTTCAGGTGTAGAACCAAGTCCTTTTTATTCTGCCTGCAGTCCACCAACTAGTGTGACTGATGAGGCTTGTTTCTTGTTTAGAATCTGTTATGTTTATCTGTCAGGTTTGCATCTGTATATTTTGTTTATGACTTTCCCCTTTTCCTTAGGATCCCATTTGACAAGATCCTCGATCAGATCATCTTACTGAATTAAACATTCCCCCATTCCACATGCCCTTATCAGTTAGTGTGACTGACTAGGTTTGGTTCTTTCTGCCTCCCTTATTTGCCAGTCTGGTCTGTGTCTCTGTATGTTGTCTATGGATTCCTCACCTGCTTACTAAAAGGAAAATGAGGAAAAAAAGAGAAAAGCTGATATTGTAAAGGTCCCTAACCATACACACTTACAGAAGCAGTGATTCTCCTTCCACATGCAGTTACACAGGTGGGCACAAAGAATGGGACAGGACACCAGTATCACAGCACAGTACCGTTTTAGACATGCACATTACTAAATTTTGATTCCATTCCACTACTCCTGCAATATTTGTTGAAGATGATATTAGCACCATTTACTGTTATGCTCTACTGTGCTTAAGTGCTGTCCTTGCACCCATCTATCATTTGTCTACCCAAAGCAGCAAGAAAGCTGTTTTTTTCTGCTGTGGGAAAACCATGTTCATTTCCTGCTGTAAATGCATTGTGTAAGTATTTCAACAAGGGCTAAATTCCTAACTTTAGGACACACTTCTGTTAATACCATAAGGAATAGATCTCCATCAGGAAAATGAGAAACACAGAGCAAGTACAAGGAACAAAAGGAAAATAAAGTCTTAGGGTGCGGAAGCAAAAAGAGAAGGAAGGTAATAAAGATACATCTGAAGACCAAAGTGTACAAGCTCTAGACTTTCTCACAGTTTTACAAAAGTTAAAACTCCTGAGGTACTAAAAACAACACAAAAAGACAACAGCTAAGAAAAATTTCATTATGACAGATGTGCACTGAAATTACACCCAAACCAATGGGGAAAAAAGCATGAAAACTCTCCTTATTGACATTATATATTCTTATTTCTTACTATAGCAAATTCTTTCATGTCTTTCCAGCTGCAAGGACTCAGCAGAGAGTGGCCGACTGATTTTATTTTTTACCACAACTGGTCTGACAGGAATGTACATTTCAGCATTATCTTTTCTTTTTGCTGAGAGAACTCGTACTGGCTTCAATTCTGCAAGATAATAAGGAAACAGGAAAAAAAAAAAATCAACTTCAGAGATATTAGGGAACAGTCAGCCAGGAAAAATTTATTGGACCTTAAATACTAAAGTTTTGCCACTTTAATTATGCTGGCATAGGTAAAGTGATAACCCATCTTTCCTTCCTTTTACTGACGCGATTCTATTGATGTATTAATACATATGCATGGCTTGCACTGACCTAGCGAAACAAAATGAAATATTTCACTGTGAAGTATGTTAGACCAGTATATCCTGACTGCAGCAGGTATTTTTCAGCATTACTGAAAAAACAAAACAAACAAACAAAAAAAAAAAAAGCACAAGAAACCAAGTCATTAATTAATATAGTTGTACCAAAAAATATCTTAAAACTGTCTTATTAAGAAGTTCCAAAGTGGGAGAGGGTTGCATAGTGCATTTCATAAGAACAGTTATCTACTCTTTCATTTGAGAATTATTAACAATTCCTTTGCTTGCATCACAGCTTTGAAACTTCTCACTAGAAAAAATAAAATCACATATCTTGTTCACGCTGCCACTGTGCCCCTTGTTCCTCTCCTGTCTTCTGCTGCTGCCTTTCCACACACTACTCATTTCCATGATATTAAGAAGAGCAAAAGAACACTCCTTTACTCAATTCATGCAAAGATTTTTTCCTCTCTACTTGACCAATTAACTACGGATGAAGAAAAAAAAAAAAAAAAAGAACAATGGAACAATGAATGTATCTGAAATAGGTTGGGAAACTAAGTCTGGTTTCTCCCTGAACTTTCTACTTTTAACAAGCTAATTGTCTATGAGATCTAGTGACTGGTTTTGGGCTTGGACACTGAGGTCTCCAAAGAAGACCTGATGGGGTTGGGGGGTAGGGAGGGGAGTAGCTAAAAATCCATCTGGCAAATTGACAGATCTACAATCAAGCTTAAATAGCACATGCTATGATAACAGGCATCCAGCACCCAAAAATGTGAAATGGAGGAAGCTGAGACTAGGAAAATTTGGCTGCTCTGATTACTGCAAAAACAGTTCCAAAATATACTTTCAAAAGTCTCTTGAGAAATCTCAATCTGAGACAATTGTTGTTCAGGTGTCTAGACCTGGTGATGCAAGTGGGTTTACCAGGGCTATATCTTGGTTATCCCTGAAAAAAAAAAAAATAAATAAACATAGAGTCCCAGAAAAATGGAAGAAATCAAAGAATGACAATAAATTTCTGTTTACATCTCCCCACACATGCCAGAGCCAGCAGAGCTGCTCTGACAGTGAATAAGTCTGCATGAGAATCTTCAACAACAAAGTAACGGGAAAGCAAAACATAAGGAAGTCACATCAAAGGAGCAGCACAAGAACCTGCCTGACAGTGGCCAGATGAGGGCACACTCTGAGCACACAGTCCCAGAGTAACAACGCTCCTCAAGAAACACTGACCAGTCCTTTAAGGACTTCTTGGACAGGAAGATGCGTGTAAAACATTTTTAACAAACAACAGCGTCCCCATCATCTTCCATGAAGTTGTGTAAATCTTTCTTGAATGCACTTAAAATTTGGCTGTCACATCATTTGGCACTGGGAGCTACAATTAATTTGTATTTGCTTTAGACTTGCTGCCTGAAAACATCGTTGCTGCTCTCAGTCCTTGCATTACAAATGAAAGTGATTAATATACTAGCACCATATGCTATTTTATAGAGCTCAGTCCAATCCCTTCTGCATTTCTAGAATCAAACATCTCTCTTCACAATGAAAAATTATTGCTTCCTTTGTTACTCCTTGCATAAAAGTTTCTGTTGTATTCCAGTTTACAATTGTTACACTCCACTGTACCTTTTACATTTAGAAAAGACTTGATTCCTTTCAATCAAGTCCACTCAAAGGCTAATTAAGCTGGAGACCTGGTATGTTCTCCAACCTCAGTGCTCAGTAAAGCACAACACATGGGCTTGGTTGGAGGAGAGCTGGAGCCCAGGGTCATCACAGCAGCGAAATAGATCTTCAAGTAAAAGCAGAAACCATGAAACTTCTGCAACTTCCCATTAGGAAGAAAAAAAAGGAAAAAAAAAGCAGATGAGGTATTCTGGGGGGCGGAGGAGATCATAGTTCAGTGCCTTAGAAATATTACACTTACCTGGAACATGAGAATCATCTTAAGACGATGCACGTGCATCAGATACATGTATGCACACCTGATAAGTGCATATTACAAACAGGATGGATGAAGAGACAAGCAGTTTAGGTACCCCTAACCCCATCATGATACAACACCTCCAGAAAAGCCTTGATGCTTTACGTGATGTGGATTCTCTGAGACAATCCCAAGGAATTTCAGAAGGAAAGCCAATCTGAGGAAGGGATGTTGGATAGCAGAAACGAAGAGACATTATAAATAAAATGGGTGAAGAATGAGGAGTTAAAATGTCGGCACAAGTTTTAGATAGCATTTTTAAAGAGCTATTTTTTCAACTGTGGCAAACATTTGTGCTAACAAAAATAAACAGTAAAGACCTATCATGTGAAACACAGTGAGCTACTGAGGAAGCAATAAGAGAAATTTCTGAGTGGAAAACCATGATTCTGAATCAGTGGAAAAGGCAGCTGAGAAGAACTGAGCTACCCTGGTATACACTTATTCATACACAGTCCTGCAAATAGCACATTAAGAAACAAAACAGGAAGTTCTCAGATACTACTAATACAGAAATACTCTGCCCTTGGAGTAGCAGTCTGCAACAACATTACCATTTTGTTTAATATACTGTTAACACTTAAAAACAAAAAAAATTTCCTGAACACCTGGAATTCATTCACAGAAATGCTAGGTCTCGTGCTGTACAGGTTCAGACTGGGTGATGCAGTCATTCGCTCTGATTTATATCATTATGTAAAAGCTGGACCTACAGCCCAGGAACCAGAGAGAGTGTCTACTGTATGCCTTCTGTATTCAGAAGCAAGTATTTATTTGTCAAAAACAGTTAAGCTTTTCTGCATATTACTTTCACTGTAACATAATACAGAAACTAATTTCTTTTCTTTTTTTTTTTTCTTTTTTTTTTTTTTTGTTATTTTTGTTATTTTTTCCTCCCCATGTTGGTCCTGAAACCTGCATCCCTGAGGACTTCAAACTCATTAGTGCAACCTTGAGAGAAAAGCTGGTCTAGAAGGCTGAAGCTACAGCTGGAAGTGGAAGCAGCTGTCAACACTGAGAAGCCATGTACGCCTACAGCCTCAGTTGTCTTTCCTCTAGCAAACAGCACAGCAAATCCCAGTGTACAGCTCCCTTGGGCATAAGAGATCCCTACCAGATGAGAACAAATAACCAGCTATGTTATGATCTCATCTCTGACAGCAGCAAGGAATATAGAACAGGGAGGAATATAGAATATATGGTGCAATTCTTCACCATGCTGAAGCTTGCAGCTAGCTCATAAAGTACAATGAATTTGCTACCCATTAATTTGTTAAAACTGCTCCTGAAGCCATCAATATATTTTACCTTCTAAATACCCTATGGCAATGATTGTCATATTTATTTACCCATCACTGTTATAGGATGTCTATCCATATATACGTACAAATTGAATGTTGTACCTCTGATTTTAACTATACACAGGCTCAATGTGGATTCTGGGACTATGAGAAACAGGCTATCATCTTTGTATCTTTATAATCTATTAACTTATACTTAAAAACAAAAAAAAAAAAAACACTATTTCAATAAGGACATATAGTAAGAGAAGAGTCTTTATTAAAAGTCTACCCAAAGACATAACACAAACCTGGCTGGTTCTGTATGTTACCCAGGAAGGAATAGAGGCAAGTAGGGGTGCACACTTGCTTAAAGAAAGCAAGGACACTACACTGGTATGACGCCTTTCCAGCACCTGATTGTGGACATTGGTATTTTGAATTACAGCACAAACCTGTAGGGATTCCCTTAAAAACAATGCTGTCAAAGAACTATTACAATACTGTAGTAGTATAACACATGGAGACTTACTACTTTGATCCTGCTTGTACTCCAGCACAGTAAGGGCACCAGAATCAAGGCCAGAGCATCTCCCAGCATCCTGATGTTCAGAAGCTTCTTTCTGCAATGATCTACTGCTATGCAATTGAAGGCCTTCTAAGCTTGTAGATGTTTCCTCAGTAGAAGATGGTTCTGAAATCACTTCTTCAACAGAGTCATAATCCTCACTAACAGAGTCTTCTTCTTCCATCTTTTTCTCTTCTACACTGAGTTGCAAGCTGTTTTTCAGTTTCTGATACAATTCAGACAAACAAGTTGTCAGGAAAGCTCAAACATTTATTTTAAAATAAACCAATGTGGCTGCCTCTTCCTCCCATAGGAGAAAGAAAAATCTTCTCATGAACTCAGAGCCATGATGTAGTTAAAGATATTCATATTCCTATGTCATGTCTTCATTTCCCTGGTGAAGACATGTAAAGAAAAATCATCCTACATCTCCAATGTACTTTCTTGTCAGAGTCCTTGCAGGGAAATTCTGTAGGCCTAGGAATTTTTGTGCAAAACCAATTTTTAGGAGTAACTTAAAAACAGGAGGTAAGTAATGGAGAAGGCAAGGACACACATTTTTACAGTTTTACACTGTGTCAGACCCAGAGACAGTAGGCACAAATTGGAGCACAGGAGGTTCCCTCTGAGCACCAGGAAGCACTTCTGTGCTGTGCAGGTGTTGGAGCCCAGAGCCCTGGCACAGGTTGCCCACAGAGGCTGTGGAGTTTACTCCTTGGAGATCTCCCAAAACCACGTGGGCCTGGGCCCCCTGCTAAGGCTGGGGGTGGGAGGGTGCACAGATGGGCCCAGGGGTCCTCCAGCCTCAGCCATGCTGTGAGTCTGCAACAGCAAGATCTCTTTTAAGTAATTTAATATGTGATAATATGCATGTACATATCTGTACTTTAAAAAGCAGTAGAAAAGACATAGCCTGATGAACTAAGCTTCCAGTTTGCAAAGAGGTTTTGAATTGGACCCATAGGAAGAAGATTTTATGCAAAAATTAATCAATTTACTGTGGAAAAACTCCCCATCTTCTCACAGCATATGCCACAAACAGCATAGATAATGCTGGGGAGCCTTTTATTCTTATGAATGTAAAAGGCAAAGATCTTGTCTATCTTAAATCTACTTTTCCTACCTTTGCTGGTATTGTTTTGATAGAAGTATAGGTAAGCAAACAGTATGAGTAAAATGAAAACTGGAAGCTATGTGAGGTACAAATGAACCATGACAATGTATGTTCAGCTTGTAATGAAAGCTTCAAGCTGCTCTCCTGTTACAGATTACATTTGTTAGAAAAGCCACGTTGACAGAAACATATTACAAAGAACAGGCAAACCTAGGTTCAAAAAGAGGGTCTATAAGCAACCTGAAGTTTGATATTAAGCATATTTCCAGCTGTTTGACAGGGAATTGTAGGGGCTTTCTTTTAACTTATAAGCAAATTTAATGAGGTTTTAAGATATTCAAGAGAACACACTACAACTTCAGGAAAACCAGAATTATTTCCACCTGGGATACAAACAGTAAGTGGAGTTTTGGGTTAAAATTAAAAGATTACTACTTACGCTTAAATGATTATAAAAATACATCACTGTAAGCAATTTTGTGTTTTGTGGAGCAAAAAATACATCATAAGCTCAAAAGCAGTACAGGAAAGGTAGAAAGAAGCAGAAAAAGGTAGTCTGGTTTTCTAACATTCCATTGTTAAAGACATGAAGTGTACATACGCTAAGATTGTATATATGTGTGGAACTGGAAGCTACAGGTTTAATAAACCACTGAGAAAAACCTTAAGACGTGTAGTGAGATATTCATCAGCCTTCATAACGTGACCTGCTAGACTCAAGTCTTCTGTTACAGGAATTTTGAAACTCAAATTAATACTGTTAAACATCTTAAATACTGTGTCACCTCCTCTTCTGAATATATTAGCTTAGCAATTTCTGTTTTGGAAAGAGCTTCTCATCTTTTAATGATGGTATGTGTTGGACTAGGGCATGACAGGGGAAGGCAAAGGAGCAGAGAAGGGAGAAGGCAGTGAAATTCCATCTACTTGTTTGCTAATTAAGATCATTGTTGATTTAGCAGCTAGTCCAAGCGTCTTCTGGATATGCCAAACCTCAAAAAACATTCCTTCAAACTCACAGAATCCTGACTCGTGAAAAATGTTTCACAATTTACAACGCAGTCATCCACAAACAGCTGAGCAGGAATCACAAAACAATGAAATAAAAATTAATAATGAAAGATAAAGAGACTCATGACCAAAGACATCATCAGTCACGAAATTCAACAAGGCAAACTGTAAGAGAAATTAGCAAATCTGCAAGTTAACTATGTTTCCCCAAAGGAACATTATAAATAACAATATAGTCACATGGACTTTTACCTCTAGAGCTTCATCAAGATCAGAGACAAAATCATAGACAGAACTGAGCATACACAAGCATACAGAGCTTATTGCTGTTTACTGCTTTTTTAGATCAGACTGTGGGTAAAAGCCACCACTGATCAGCCTTACTAGTCACATAGTCAAAGAGATTGGCCTGGGGCTTACTCGGCTTACTCCATATCTATAGTCAATTAGCGGTTGTCACCAGCTGATGCAGGCATGGACCTCACACACTGCAAAAGGTCAAACAGCTACATTTCAAGTGCCTACCACCCAGAACCTGAGCTGTCATATGATCAAAGTGAATGATGTGTTCATGAGTTCACGGTGCCAGTCTGAACTGGTCCAGAGAGGGTCAGGCCTTGACTGATGTGAGCATCAAGTGTGCGGAGTGTCATAAAAGAAAAATCTTAAAATAGAAATCACTGTCTACATATTATACCCACGCTACTTATTAAGTAAACTTTTAATTAAATATTCCTGAGTAGAAAATGGGAGTAGGGATGATCTTATTTGGAAAGGCAACACTTATAAGGGTAGCCTATCTGAAGATTCAGTTGCTTTGCTCTGATAGTTGCAACATAATCCTTGCAGCTCCTGGTGAGTAAACACTAAGCAGATCCGTAAGTTGAGCTAAAGTGCCACGTGGTTAAGAGCAGGTCATTATTTCATTTCTTACTATTGTTTCAAAAATCAAGTAATTTAGTTCCCTAAAGGAACATTCTATAAACGTAAGCTTAGTTTAAGGCTCTTTAAATAGTGTTCAGTGTTAAGACTAAATTCAGTTTGATAGAGCAAGTCTGGATTACATTAGGCTTCTTCTAACATGGATTCCCCAAAATCTGCAGGCTGCCAATCTGTTGGTTGTAGCCTGGTAACAGAGAACAAACGTCTTGGGGACAGAAATCAGCTATAGCTAGTTTCAGCCATTACCAGCCTGCAGAAGGCACAGAGGAGGATTCAGACTTTCAAACTTAAGATACCACATTATATGTAGTACATCCCTGAATCCTTATCCAATATTATATCCTACAGTACCTACTGTCAATACTATATACCGGGTTTGCATGCTCTAGTCAATACTAATACTTGGCCCCACTTGCATTTCAACTGACACTTCCATAAACTATAGAAGGCAACTGCTAATTGTACCTGAGAGTAATGGAGAGGATCATCACTATTTCTCTCCAGGCTCAAGCTTTCATAAGGTTCAAAATCTTCAGAGTATTCCAGAGGAGGTTTAATGCAGAGTTTAGTCCCCCTTTCTGTTTTAATCTCCACAGTTTTCTGTTAAAAGAAACATGCAAAGAAATTAGACATCTTTAGTGCCATCAGCAGTACAAAACGAATAATAATCTTTTACATAACGATATTAAGATCGAGCAATCCTTTTCCCCTCTGTTCCATGGAAGGTTTCTGTCCTCTCTCAGCTCACCTTTGGGCCCTTGCATTATTGTTTGACGTGTACAGTGCCCCAGTCGAACTCCATACCTGCTGCAGTCCCTGGAGTACACATCATAGTCACGCCCAGCACACATCATTTGTTTGGAACCAAACCCAATTCCCATTGGGGTTCACTTTCTCACCTCAACAAGTGAAAAAATGATAAGAGTAGAGATATAGCAATCAACAGAACAGCTGAAGTGGAATCGCTTAAAGCACAGGCACGTACAGAAGTGCTGGCAGAATAACCTCCCGGGGAAAGCCCTCAAGCCTGCTCTGGTGAATTTGCACACATAAGTGCCTCTCTGAAATGTCACTGTGCTAATGGAGAACAAACAGAAAGAATTACAGGTGTGTGTCCAGTTACAGGCTACAATGTCACCAGGGTCAGAGATGTATGAACCATATCCCACCACAGCTGGAGTACTGTCATGGAGAGAGGCTCTTTGAGAAGGACAGGCTGAGTAGGTGAGGAGTAGTCATCCTTTAAGTGAGATACTAAAGTGTCTTGTAAAGGATGTCACTGAACCCAAACCAATGAGATTTGTCACTTTAGGCTTCAAAGAAGACACAAAACTGGTCAGAGTATCATTTCATGTTGTCACCCAGTATCCATACTAAACCAAGTTTCTGATTCTATGAGAATCTCAAAGCATATAAACTGCCAACCCTCCACTAATTGCAATCAATTTCCCACAAAATTATTTGTGATGTAAGAATTAGTTCAAAGATGCATTACTTCAAACTGCTTCTTACCTGAAGCCATCCTTTGCGTTGTATTTTGCTTGGTGCAGTCTGTGTGCTGCGTTCTTGCAACTCACTCGCTTTTAGCTGGGCTGCTAAGAAGAATTAGAAGATGGGAAGCAGAAATACAATATTTGAGGATACATACTTTATTTCACATTATTTTTCCCCCCAGATGAAGAGTGAAGAATGTATCTTTGATATGAGAATAACATTAACAACTGAAAAGGCATTCCACTTCAAATACTGGCTAGTTATGTACTAGTAGCAAGAGTTTTGAATCTCTTTGGGGATAAATCACCCTCACACATATTCAAGAGAATAAATTGCCTAAAACTATGTTAGCACAACAGCATGCACAGCCCCACATTCACTGATATGAAGTACAGAAATTTGTTCTAGCACAGGTGTGCACACCATTCCTGCTCCTAGCTGGGTATATGGTAAAGTGAAGGTGAAGGCAGACTTTGATAGACAGGGCCCTGATGAAGAACAGATGTTGTGCTGGGTTTACAAAGGGATTTTGTATGTACATTTACTCTCAAACTGAGACAACGTACTGAGGTACTGGCAGATTAAACACAATGTATTGGACATTTAACATACTGTGCAGAGAAGCATTCTTCATGGACAAGTCAGACACAAAGGAAAAACAATCATTTTCCTTCATTTCTAAGGTGAGGGAGAGTTGGTATCAAAACTTTGGTGAAAATTCTTTGTATGGTCAAGCAGAACAAAAGGTCCCTGTTCTGGAAATAGTCCCAACTTACAGCACAGCAATGGATTTTTTAAAAGATGCTTTTACTGAGACACAAAGATGCACATCTTGCAGGTCACATCAGCATCCTCAACAGAGCAAGGACATCATCAACACTCTCAGTACAATCCTAAATAAAGGCATCTCATTTCCTATGTCCAAGACAGATTTACAGCTTCCATTTCTTTTCAGTGGAGAAAAATAGCTGATGCAAAACCTGTCTTCTTTAAGCCATAATTGAGTGGTCATCTTAAGCCAGCAGAAACTGGCACAACCAATAGAAGAAGCAGCATTCCTACCAAGGTCATAGAATCACAAGAAGATTTACATTGGAAGGGACCTCTAGAGGTCACCTAGTCCAACCTTTCATTCAAAGCAGGATTTACTTCAAAATTAGATTAGGTTCTTCATTCCCAACTCTCAACGCCACATTTTCTTTTTTGGGTTGGGCAACCCTACATTGCACCTGTGCAGTGAACCGTTCAGAAAATTTATCAGCAAGATTTAACTGAGGAAGAATAGAAAACAAAGATTACTTTTAATTTAGTCACTTGTACTTTCTGGTTGTCCACAATTGTACAAACGCTAGCACAAGCATGTAGGAGAGAACAGCAAGAGGTAGTACCATTCTTAGTACAACAATGCAGGCTTAGGTCAATTTCGAGTGATCATAAAACTACAGAGCAAGATGAACAAAGGCTTGTTCTGTTGCCTCTACACAAAGTACTTATTCACTCACAGAGGCCTGAAACAGGGCAGAGAAGAAAGGGAATGGATTGTTCCAGGGAGGAAATAAGATACCTGACATCTTGTCTTGTAAAACATCCCTTCCAACTATAGCTCCTGTTACTCTGTTAGGCTAATCCTAAATAACTCCAACTATACCTCGCAGTCATCAGCATTGGGGCTGACTGCTTTGGGGCTCCTCAGGCACCAAGGGTGATCTGTCCTGAGATTACAATGCTAGAAGCATGGTCTGATTTGGTCACTGCTTTGGACAAAAGTGGAAACACTTTTACCATTCAGTTCCTAAGCAATCCTTATTTTCTAAGCAAGTGCCCAGAAGGTCATCATGTATGGTACAAGCGTAAGTAAGAAAAGGGGACAGGGTAGGACTCATGCCACCAGTGCTGAGTATTTGGTTCTCAGAATTGAGTATTTTGTGATGGATTCCTGTGACCAAATCCAAGCCACTAAAGTACAGTAGTTCAAAACCCAAGTAGAAGATGATGCAACTGAGTCACCTACACTAAAGAGATGTTTGCAACGGAGGCAAAAACATTCTTCCCATGGGATGGATAGAATATGAATACAAACTATTACCTGTTTCAGCACACAAAATAGGTCCACTGTTGTCATTCCCTAGTAGGAGTATCTTTGGAGACTCAAGCTGACAGTGCCTATTCTAGTAGCCAAGGACTGAGTAGGACACCACTAAAATATTAGTCATAATACAAGGAGACCCCACGCTGCCCTTAAGAAATCTCTTTGACTACATCAACATTCACTGAAAGTACAGACTTGGTTGTAAAACTGTCTGGATTACACACCCATATAAATGACAGTGTACGTGGAGACCAGCTTCCCGACTCTACATATTATAAGCCCATCATCTACTTTAATTTATTTATCAAGCCTAAGCATAAGTGTGTCAATCACTATTATCATTAATTATTTCTAGGAAACACAGACAAAGAAAATAGCCCAAAGAGATTTATGACGACGCTTTCAGGAAGTGTGGAGTCCTTTCTGTACTATTAAGCATCACACATTCTTAATTTTTTAGAAAAGACTAATCTGATAGATGGATGTTCTAGAAGTAATAAATGATGCAATAATTCTTACTGGGGATAGATAGGGAAGAAAATTCAGCACTGTATCTTAGCCAGAAATCATTTCTGAGAGTAAAATAATGTTCAATCATTGAGAAGAAATGCCTAAAAATGAAACAGACTACAGAATTGCTAAGATACTACCTCCAGGCAAGAATTTTATATAGATCACCAATAACGCCCACATTCGACTCTACTGGTAAAATCAAATGGTAGAAGAAAAATGACAGGATGATTTAGTTGGTATTTTTCACTGCAGCTGCATATGTTTAAGAAAAGAATATTGGATAGCTAGGAAACAGCAAAACACTGAGTTCTCTTCTACAGAGATAATGCCACTGTCTCAAAGCTGATGGATTTGAGGAAGGGAACACAGACTGCCACTTAAGTCCTTAAAAGTATCTTAAATCCCAAAGACAAGCTAAATATTCTACTTGAACTGAATCAAGGGGCAATAAGCAACCACAATGAAACAAAACACACACACACACCGTGGTTAGGCTTAGAGATAACAACTGCACAGCAGAACTTGAAGAGAAAACTTCTCTTCACAAAGTTCTGTTACAGCTACTGCCATAACAGCTCCACACAGCTTTTTGACCAAAAAGTCAAAGATGTTGGTTTACACACCTTCAGCTACTTAAAAGTATATCACTCCAGTATGACGAAAGCACAGAATTTCCTCTTTTCCGATATTCAAGAACATGAAGCTTTTTGCAACTTTACACGCAATCTCTTACTTTCTTATAGAAAACAGCAAAACTAAGGGAAAAGACAGGTAACAATCTCATTCCCCCACCCCATGCTTTACGACTTGCAAGAAACAATAGAACAGACTGATAGAACAAGCCTGAACTCACTTAAATTTGAAAAACAAGTAACATGTACCCATTGTAGAAGGGAGGGGGGAAAAAAAAAAGAAAGAGATGAAGGCTGGAGTTATGGCTAGAACAAAAAAAAATTAGCTTTGGGTACTGTTGAGATTAATAAACTTTAAATCATAAATGTTCATATTAAGCATTACTTTTAAATATTTGTCTTAATTTTTTAGGGAAAAAAAGCTTAGCAGACACTATCCATACAGCAACAGATTAAGAAGATACACTCTGTGAGACAGGTTGCAAGTATGAGGATAACAGACGAAGGCTGGTAAAATGCTTTACATTGGGATTTAGGGAATCATTTATTTTCATTAAGCTAAATGGATTAGAAAGCCACTAAGCTCCCTCTTTATAACTTCATGCATGCAAAATTATTCCTACTACTACATTGCTCTCTATGACAGACTGACTTAAACAAGAAATAAAATTTCACTTTTCAAATAAAGCCAGCTAACCACAGGAAGAAAACGGCAAATTTTCTTTACTTCAAATATTTAAGTAAAGATTAGCTGTCTTTTTAAGAGGACTATGATAACTTCAACAAAATTTAAGTCTATAATTTGATTATAGTCTCTCTAATCAAATGCCATTTGTCTGCAGGAAACCAGACAATACTGAAGTCTATCATATCTTAAAACTTACGAAGAGTGTTATGTATGAGACAAAGGTATATAATTATTTTACACTGCAATTTATATATATTTCTAATCTTCTAGTTTTAGTTATAACTTTAAAAAGTGGAGAGATGGGGAAATTAAACATGGGAATTAATTAGGGATTAACCGAGCAATTGATAGGGTGTTGCAGAGACCCCTTGTAACATTCAACTGGCTTAATAAGTACTCTGATGAAAGCAGTACGGAATTTCATTCCACTGTTCTTGAACACTGCTGCCTCATTCGCACAGCCTGACAGGTAACTGCACTGACTGAATTACAGCTCTGATGAGCAAATATTTAAAATTTTTGAGGCTGCAACCTCTATAAAACTCTGATGTAACTTACCATTTGTCCTGGCGGTCTGTGTCTCATTTTTGAGGTAGCCATGTGAGTTGAATTTTTTGTGGTAATTTCTCAGCTCTGAATTAGCTCCATTTATATACAGAGAAAATCCTTGCTCTAACTGTTCCAGTTTGATTTGTGTAGGATCCTTTCTTTTTAAATGCCTCAGTAGCCTAAAGTAGAAAGGATAATAACTCATCCCTATACAATACATATACAGATGATCATATTGGCAATAAATACAAAGGCACAGTGTCACAAAAATAATTTAAAAAGAAAAGTTTGTACCTCAAGTAACAATTTCAGAATATAGCTTCCATCACCGATTCCTGTTCTTTAATGCTTGTATGAGTACTGACACCCTGTGACACAAAGTTCAACCACGTGTTTCACTTCTTAGATTTTTCTATACTGTTTATCATTCCACATCATTTTTTTTTTCCATTTGGCATTTTTTCTACTGAAATTTTCTTCTTGAGAACTTGAGAGAGTTTTGTTTAGAATTCTGGAAATCTTAAAATGGTTGAGCTCTTTTCAAGAAAAAAAGAAAGTACTATTTTTGTTTCAAAACTTGAGGGGGAAAGCCCCAAGTCAATAGTGCAGTTAGAGATACTAGAACTTTAAAATCATTAAAACTTCAAAAGAATAAAATCTACTGTTCATTTGTTTGGCTTTGATTTTTTTAAGTGTAGAGAAGATGAACTTATAGTAAGTTAAATGTCTATAAACATATTATGATAGAAATCCACACAAGTTTTTAAATAACATGAGTTACAAATATTCATAACTATGCATAGACTGACACTGCTAATGAGAAGTTTTGAATTTTTAAACTACTTCCTGCTACCAAAAAGATCCTATATTTTAAGAATTAACAATTTGGTGAAATAATTCTGCATTAATAAGTAGACACTGCAATGAGTATGTCAGCAGTACTGAAAATTTACTAAGTTCTCTAAATCTGCTGTGTACAAACCTTACTATTTGTTGTGGAGGGTGGATTTTTTTTGTTGGTTTTGTTTTCTGCCAGAATAAATCAACAGCTGCAATGCAACTGGCTTATAACACAGGAGTTCAGAGGAATCTGTAAAATGCATGTGAGATTGAAATTTCATAGCTCTGAAGATTCTAACACCACTCCAGTAGAGAAAGATACCATACATTTCGCTACGATCAGGTCAGAGGAGATGGAATCCAGCCCTGGAGTTAGGGTCTCTACAGGAAAAGATTGCTCCCGTCCTTTTGGATACAGTCAGAGACACTGTCAGCAGAGCATCACTCTGGGCCAAGAACATATTCTCTTCTATTATAATAAACATGCATTCATCATAAGATGTAACTATTAGTTTCGCTCTCAGTCTTCACTATTCTCAGTCATTGACTGAGAATCCAGTCATCTCCATGGCCAGAGATGACACCTGCCTGTAAAGACATTTATTCAAAGTCAGCTGATGGAACTTTTTTTTTTTGTGGTGTGTGTGTGTGTGTGTTGTTGTTGTTGTTGTTTTTTCAGGTTCTCTCTGTGAAAAAAAAAAAACAAGGCTGACATAACCCTTGGCCTAACACAACATCCTAACCAAAAAACATAACCTTCTGACTGAGTATTCCTAACTCATGTTAAGAATTCTTGGCCGTTCACCATTCTCATTAAAAGTTGCACATTCCAACATGTGTTTACAAATGCTAAAAATAAAACTGAGCTTCCAGATACGCAAGAACCAGGTTTCCTGCATTGTCACAGCAGATGAGGCTAGAGGGGTTAACATGAGCAGAGTCTGAACATGTATCTAATACACACACCATCCTGTGTCCAGCAGGCTATATTATTGGAGCTAGTATCCTAACAATCTGAGGACTTATTACAAACATCAGGCCTTGTGCCTACACAAACAATTCAGCAATTTGCTTATATATCTCTAACAAATGCCAAATCTTGTCCCTTCATGCAGGTTTTCATTTGTGAAATTGGCAGGTTCAGGCCATTATAGGCCATCGCCTCTCCATCGGCTGCTCCAAAAGCATTTCTCCATCCTGCAGGGTAACATTCACAAGCAGCCCAAGCCCTAAACCACCCAGAGATCTGCTCATCCAGGTCAAAAACTACATCCCACTTGCACTGCAGCTCAAAGCATTCTGCATGCTTTGAAATTTTACTCAGCAATGGGCAACCAATCCCACCCTGGGGAGCAGTGCTTCACAAGTCTGCTTACCCTGTGTAACAGGGTCTGCCTCAAAGTTTTTACTTTGCTCAAGTCCTGTTCCCCAACCGAAGGTGTTAGGGTCGCCCTAGGTCAGTAACCCCCAGATAAATCCCTGGCTGCTCTTAGAGCACACAGCCTTCAATTTGGCCAACTCAGTGCTACTGGCTGCCAGCAGGAGCCTCTCCTTTGTGCCGAGCACTTATTAAGTCCACTTGCAGCAAGCCATTACTCTGGCAAAGACTGTCAGCTCCAAGCTGTATCTTATTTTAAGGTATGCTGGAAAAATATCACCACAGTCTCCTCCAAAAATAAGGACTTGGAAAACAAAGGGAAGAGAACTACTGGAATGCTTTAAGACACAGAAAACCAGGCCTCACAATACAAACAAGTTTTTAAACTAATATTCACCACTGCTGATTTTAGACACAATATTACATAGCACACAACAGAAATTACATACTCAATAGTGATATCAATTTTGTCTCTTACCGGTTTCTCTGCTGAAGGGATACTAAATATTCATCATGTTTTTCATCAAAGTCAGTCACCATATCCTTAGTGTTAAGCTGAAATGAATATAGAATTGCCACATTTAAGAAGAGAAGTAATTTACTGTAGACTGTTACTGGTTTTGCACCCTCAGTAACCATGAACGCTGTAAACTGAAATCAGCACCTCATTCAACAGCGCACAATGCAGTCAGTGTAACAAGCAAGTTTCCTGAAGAACAGAATTACTTTTTCAGAGCCCTTCACAATCTACTGAAGAGCCTCAAAATACTAAAAGGGGAAGGCAGAGGGTACAACCAGTGTTTAATCTGAGAGCTGCCGAGCGGAGAGATGCTGAGGCACAATTGTGAAGGCCACACCCGAGGCCCAGCTATGGGAGAGTTTCCCTGAAGGGGCACCACTCGTGCCGGCTATTTGATCTAAAACTTGGGAGCCTGGATACATTTAAAGCGTTTAATCAAAGGTTTTACCTTGCCTGCCTTTCAGGAAACACAAACTTTTTCCCACTGAGCAGCCCAGAATTGCTGCCACAGGCTGCGGCAGGGCGTCCTCCTACACGGCGACAAGCTGAAGCTCGTCACCTCCAGCCAGCTCCGTGCCCAACATCCCCGCCGCGTCCCCCCGGCACCTCAGCTCGCCCCCGGTCCCCTGCGCTCGCCCCTAGTTGCCCCCCAAACGCCACCGGCTCCCTCCGTCCCCTCTCCGAGCAGGGGGCCGGGAGCCAGGCGCGGCCGCCCCGCGCCCCCTCAGCCCCGCGGAGCCAGCGCCTGAGGCAGCCTGGGCGAGCCGGAGCCGAGGCGCGCCGCGCTAGGCCGCAGCCCTGTTGTTTCCCCGTTTCCCTGTTTCTCCGTTTCCCCGGTTACCGGCGCAGGGCGGCGGCGTCATTTCTGTGGCGCCGCCGGGTGCCGGAAGCGGCGCGGAGCGGAGCATGGAGGCGCTGTGGGCGCTGCTGGACGAGGTGGCCCTGGAGGGCCTGGACGGCGTCACGCTGAGCGCGCTGTGGCACCGCCTGGGGACCCGCTCGCCCCCGTTCCCGCTGCCGCTGGAGCCCGCCACGCAGCAGCTGCTGTGGGCCGCGCTCAGCGCCCAGCCCGCCGTCAGCTTCTACCTCTTGCCGAGGGCGCGGCCGCCGCTCCGCCTGCACGACCGGTGAGGAGACCCCGGCCTCCTCCACCCCTCCTGGCCTCCTCTGTCCCCCCCGGCTTCCTCCAGCCCCGCTGTCACCCCCCCGTCCCGCCCCGCTGTCCCCTTCCATCCGGGCACCGTCCCCCGGAGCTCCCGCAGGAGCCCTGGGTTCCCCCCCGGTTTGGGTAAACGCCGGCTGCTTTTTGGCAGGTATGAAGAAATAGACCTGGAGACGGGAATACTCGAAACCAAAAGGGATCCGGTGCCGCTGGATGACATTTACCCTGTCCACATGGTTTTGGATAATAAGGATGGCATACAGGGTTCCTGCCGGTATTTTAAGGAGAGAGTGGATATCACTGATCAAGTGAGGAGGAAGGATCTGCAGCCCTGTTATACTTACACAGAAGCTGTTGAAAAGTGAGTGAGATCCTGCGACCTGGCACTAAAAGGGTTTAAACTTGATTTTAAAACTCTACTCCTGTAACCAAGTTTGTGCAAATCTATGGAAATGGGATGTTTGTGGGGAAAAGTGATTCAGCTCTTCTTATGGCTCTAATGAACTTTTGCTCTTTTCCTTTCTGTTAGATGGGGAGAGAAACTGGTCATCGTTGCCTCCCAGGACCAGCGTTACAGAGCTTTGATAGGCTGGGAGGGGGATCCTGACCTAAAGCTCCCGGACTTCTCCTACTGCATTTTGGAGCGTTTAGGTCGTGCTAGGTGGCAAGGAGAGCTTCAGAGGGATCTGCACAGCGGAGCTTTTAAGTAAGTTTATATTTTGATATATCAATTAAATTGAAGTGAGTAAGTTTCTACTGACTACTTACATGTTTCTGCATTCCTATGTGTCAATTAAACTCATATCTTTATTGGTAGTGTCTCATACTTGCTAACAAGAGCATTTGTCTCATGGAGCCTGTATTACAGAAGGTACTGGTCTCTTCGTAGAGCTCATTACACTTCCTGCTATTTTCTCATGGAACCAGAGATTGTCTGTTGGGTCAGTGCACAGGCTTTAAAGTATTTCAGTTCTCAGAGGACTGAATATACTGTAGAGAACTGGAAAGATTAAGCATTTGCTAGAGCTTGATGTTTGAGGGAGATTATTAAGGAAAAATGCTAAAATGATCAGTCAGTGACCAGGGTGCTCTGTTTCAAGGAAGAAGTGATAGAATACCTAGACCATACTATAAGTTCTCTGTAGTAATGGACAGTTAACATTCTAGGAAAATCATTATTGAGAGAACATTCACTGCTTGCATTAGGTATCTAGAAGCACGATCACATCACTGCCAAGTCTTATCATGCTTCCATGTGATACCAGTAATAAATTATTTTTCTTGCATTTAATCCTAAAGCTTGTTTTTTAGCACATAATTCAGAGGAAGGTTATAAAAAACGTATCTCTATGGTATTTTGCAAAATGGTGCATCTCTTCCAGGGTTCTGAAACACTTGAAACTGAACTCCCAAACAGTCTCATATTGTATAGCTTCTCTCATTTGTTTTCTGCTTATTCTCTGTAAAGCTTTTGCCTTGTTCAGAGTGATAGAAAATACTTTGTACAATTAATTTCACAGGCTATCTAAATTTTGGTACTTCTTAATTTTGAGATCGTCACTTTGTAAATTAGCATAATGTATGACCAAGACTGTGGGTAATTTAGGTGAAGGCTGTTTGAATACTGGATACTTAGTATTTGTTTGCAGAAGATCCTGTGCTTATACATATCTTGTTATCTTTTCTTCAGAGTGGATGCTGGAAAAATTCATTATCACCGAAGAGTATTGGACAGAAATGGTCTCATAACAATGCAGTCTCATGTGATAAGACTACCAAGTGGAGCACAGCAACACTCCATTCTTTTACTTCTGACTCGCTTTCATGTTGATAGGTATGTGCCGCTGGAGTGTTCAAAAGATCTCCTGGGTAGGCTGTGGCCTTTTACAACGCTGAAAGTTTGTAGTCTCGATCTCTTTAAAGAAAATCACAATTTATTTATTAACTCATCTTCCAGATGCTGGACTGCTCTTGGAAGTGCGAACAAGAGGGTGTTCTAGTGCCTATCACCTGCCTGCTATGAGCCTCTCTCTTCTCATTGTAGCTCACATCATTCTGTTAATTTTTAGTGTTCTCACTTCAAACATACTTTTAATACATTTTTGTTTTCCCATTTTGTTTACAGTCAGAACTCATGCCTGTGAATTTCCAATGAAGCAACAGCTTGGACTTACTTATGTTCCCTCACTTGGGGTCTCTTAGTGACAAATTCTCTCACCTGCTATTCACAAAAGGAAAAGAAAGCTCTAAGTTCTAAAACAATCTAAGAACACTTCAGTGTACCTTCTCTAATAATTAACATTTTAGAAAGGTATAATTTGTGCTTACAAAGTTACATGCATGCTGAAATGTCAAATATTCTCTTTTCTCGATTAGGAGGAGTAAATACGATATCCTGATGGAGAAGCTCTCAAGCATGCTAAGTGCTCGTTCAAACCATATGGAAACATTAGGAAACTTGAGGGAAGAATTGGTGAGATCCATTATTCTCTTTCAAATTCTTTCTTACATAGAATATAATTGATTAGTATCAAAGGCACTTCTTCATACTTCCATTTTTAAAGTTGCTACCACATTTTGAGGTAGGATATCAAAAGAAGGATCTTAAAAACCTGCTAGTTTATTGAATTAGAAAAAAGAGAAGAAAATATAATTGTCATATTGCTCTAGATCAAGTTAATGTCATTGCTTGCTTTAATCAAGGAGTTCTATTCCACCCGCAGCTTTAGAAAAATTTTGTCACAGCGCCAGACTTTTTTTCCACATACAGTCAATAGATACTGTTGTGTAATACTTGTAGGTGGTTGCTGCTGCTTATTTGGAGGATAGAGCTGGAGGGATGGAACATACTGCAGAAGCCCCTGAAGCTCTGCCTGTGTCTTCACTGATGGGCTTTTAAGATTCTTCCTTGATATCCTGCCCCAAAATACTGTGTTTTAAAAACAGGCAGTATGAATGTCTTTGCTAATCACCTAGAGGATAGAGACTTGTGATAGCAAAGGTCATTGAATTAGAGAACTCCTTGGTCTTCCATTGATGTTTGTGTTTTTTCTTTTTGAAGATGAATAGGTAGTTCTGTGGACTTCCTGAAAGGCAGAGTTTTGGCTCACAATTCCTTTTACCGTTTCTCTTTGTGTTAGGGTCTTTGTGAGAGAACTTTCAAACGTCTTTACCAATATATGATGAATGCTGGCCTAGCCAAGGTAATATCCATCCCATTACAAGAGATACACCCCAATGGAGGGCCCTACAAGACAAAGAAAGGTAAATAGAACAATATTTTTGCTTTCTTTCTGTGTAATTACACTGATGCCAATCTTTTTATAAGATTCAAATCTTAAATTAAAAGTTGCTTAAGTACATAATTACAAAGACATATTTTCAGAGAAGTGTGTTAATAGAGTTAGAACACTGCAGATGTTTGAGTTAATCATTTGTTCCAGCTTTGTAAGAAATAGGTACTGTACACATCTTGGGTGAAGGCAGGTTCAATATAAGCAGTTCAAGTGAATCATGACTCCTGTTCAGACTGTTGAAGTCAATACAGAGTATAGGGATGATGAGCAGTCTGCTGCCTTTTCAGATTGGCAGTTAAATATATAAAGCAAATGACGCCACGATTAACTATCATGCTACAGAAACGGGCCGTTTTAGTTATGACTTCTGCTGGAAGTTATGATTTTTGCTGGAAGTCATCAGAATGCAAAGTTTCTCTGGAAGGTGTCATATTGTCATCCTGTAGCAGTATTTTTTTTGGGCAGTATTGCACCATGTTTGTTTGTTTGTTGTGCTTTTCTCATAATGAATTGTGTCAGAGATGTTCTAGTAAGCTCAAGATATTTGCAAACAAGAGTGGAGAGACTAAATAGTATTGGACAATAGAGTTTGTTATTGGTAATAAAATATCTAACTTCCAAAGTATTTGCTTAGAAGAAAAGAGAGTTCATATCTATAAATGTGGTGGCAGCACACAAGGCAGTAGGTGATTTATCTGTTGTCACAAATTGAGACAGCAGCAGCTGCATTTACTATTTAATGTTTTGCTATGAAAAATGCCACCTGGTGAATCTTTAAGATGAAATTATCATTCAAGTTATCGGCATAAAAGCTAAATGCTTTTATCCACAAAAATGCATTAAAGACACTAGGTATTAAACTAGGATGATTTAATAATAGCTGATTTTCATAAGAGTTCAAGATACTTTAATCTCCAGAGTTACAAAGGAAAGCAGATAGAAATATGCAGGACATGTTCAGGACAAAGCCACAGCATCTGCTATGGGAAGCACATTACTGGGCAGCAAGAGCTAAAGTAAAAAAGATTTTGATTTTGTTTGTATGTTTTCAAATATGGCTTCAAGTGAAAATTGATGGGCTGTAAAAACACAGAGGTTGTGATAACAGTGCATACAGCCCTACCAGAATGTCAGAACTTTATCCAAAGCAGAATCTGACAGGGAAAGAATTCAGATGAGGAAATATGGGATCATCTGGCCTGGAGCTCAGTCACATGAGTAAGCTACAGTGGATTAACTTCAAGTCAGCTAGGCTTCAGTAAGTCATCATATATAAACATAAGATAAAATTCATTAACTGAAACCTTAATGATTTCAGCTAAAGCTTTCACCTGGCATTTATGACAGCAGGGCTCTGCAAGAGGAGTAGTGATGGCTGTAGATGTTCCCACTCACTGCTGCAGGGTTAATTGGCTACTTGTGCAGTAGCTACTGAATTGCTGCACTTGATAAGCTGGTGTTGTACAGTAATCTATTTCTAGTTTATCTTAAACATTGGTCTCTTAAATGGTTCAGCAGTAGCTGAATGCTTTGGTAATAGTGGATCATCATTATATCAAAGAGCAGAGCTGTTAAAGCTGTCCTGAAGTCATTTGTCCCCACTCTTCTATGAAATCCCAGAAGGCTAAAGCAGGTAGAGGATTACTACAGCACAGCTAGTACACAGTAACATGTTAAGATGTGGGACTGAATTGTATGCCAAGTGTCTTCTGGATAGCAGTGTGTTCTGTCCTCATATACAACAACCTTAGATTTTGTGTCTCGATTTTCATTGCATATCGTTACAATACACCATGTGTGTTCACAAACTTACCCATTCCCTAGGAGCAGATTAGGTTAGAAGATGTCTTCGGACAAGAAATCTACAAGCTTAGTTTCTCACAAATAGTTGCACGTAGAGCTTCCTTAATGTGACTGACATCATCTATAGGATCTGCAGACATGGATGGAGAAGAATCCGTTCTTCTCAGTCATAATGGAACTGTAGAAAGTAACTGTACGTTTTAGTTAGGCTCTAAGAGACTACTGGGTGGGGTAGGACTGTTCTGTGTGATCATTTTCTAGGATGCTAGGTAGTTGGTGTATGCTTCCTTCTGTATTTGTATACATGAATGTTAATCATGTAATTTGCATTTGTAGAAAGTAAAAAAAAAAAAAAAAAAAAAGTTCTGAGTCTGTAGGGACGGAAAAGTAAGGAGATTTCTTATACCCAGTGAGTGATCTCACAGTCAGATTTGTCTTCTGAAGTTGTAATTCTGTGGATCAGCATATCAGGAAACACATTTCACAGATTTATTTGTACTATTGGAATTTTTACTATTATTGCAGTGTTTTCCATTCCATTCTTAAGTCACTGCATTGAGCAGACCTAATGTTGACATAGACATGAATGTTTGGAACATCTCAAAAATTCTGCTAGTCATTATTTTGACAGATCCCTATATATATATATAGGGAAGAGCTATTGAAAACCTTTCCTAGAAATAAGCAATTGTCTTAAGTCTTTTCTTCCCCATTGTACTACTTTTACCATGCTTCCTGGGGAAACAACATAGTTTAAACCTGTACACACGCACATGCAACTTGCATTTTGTTTAGAGTTGTTACAACATTCATGTTCACAGGTACTGATGTCATGGTCCGTTGCCTTAAATTACTAAAAGAATTTCGGAAGAAAATGGAAGATTATCATGATGATGATGAAGAAGAGATGATCACAAAAGTTGTCCAGCCTGTGGATATTGTTTGTGAAAGGGATATGCTCACCCAGGCTTATGAGATAAGTAGGTGATGTATTGAGAGATTTGTGTGTGGGGGATGGCTTATCTGTTACAAAGATTAACAAAATGTTTCTTTGACTTGCTTAATTCTGGAGTGCATAAGGATTCTTAACTTCATAGTAAGCTAAGTTACAGTGCTATGTGTGAAGGGTATTAAAGCATCATGAATATAATATGCTAAAGATTTTTCAGATTGCCCTCTTACTCTTTATATGTATGAGAGAGAGGTATTGTGGTATTTTTTTATTATTTTTTCTAAGTTCTGATTGCATTCTATGTATCCAAGTGTTAATTTTCCAGGAAAAGATGGGCTTCTTGTTCAGATTAGACTAGAGCTGTAAGCTTCCTGTAGGTGGCTGGGCAGTCATTTAATCTCTTTATCTCAGTTTTCTATGGATAAGAAAATACTGTTCTCTTACCTGTTGTGTCAACCATTTGGACAGTCAAGAGTCTTTGAGGTAAAGCACGCTGGGGTTGATCAGAGCTGGGACTTCCTTGTCACAGTTTTGGCTTGAGACTGTCTTGTGCAAAACAACTCTTGAGTCTTGCATGTCAGGCTTCATCTCTGACAAGAACATAGTGCTGAATACTTAACAAGATTCCCTTGATTCAAAATGTCAGTTAGTTATTAAAATTAAGAAAAAATGAACATGTTAAAAACTTATAGCTTAATGTCTTTTCCCTACTAGTTCATCTTTTCTTGTCTTGCTTATATATGTGCTGGAAGGAGCCAATACGTTTTAAATACTTTACAAGCCATTTTGCCTTTAAGGAGAGTTAAATGCAGTTCATGTGTTTTTGTTGTTGTTTTTATTGTTGTTTTTAAATTTAAACTGATGTGCTTTTCATTTTGGCTTTTTTCATAATTTAAACAACAGAATCTATTTTTCCATAATCATGTTTCAGGGAAGACTAGTGGCCTTTTTTCCTCCTTTGTAACAGCAGTCATTGCTGTCTTTTGACTGGGCTTCATATCCATTGCTGCCATCCCTGTAAGCTTATCAACTATTCAGTATCACCAAAATAAAACACCATGGGAAACGCTGTGGGATAAGAAAAGGTGATGAAGAAAACAATGTTCTTTCTCCTTCTCCTACTCCTTTGCCTTTCATAATGGAGAATGAATATCTGACTGTAGAAAGCCATCAGGTGCAGGATTCACTTCATTTTAATATAAAACTATAAGTTTTAAACCTAATTCTTCTGGGCTGCTGCTTTCCATCAAATCCTGTTTTATGACAGCATTTGGCTATCTTATGTATGTCTTTGAAAATTTATTTAATTGTCAGTGGTGAATATTAAGGTTTATGTTCTGGCATATGGTTCAAAATCACATAGCTTTTGAGACAAGTTTGACTTTGTAACAGTTATTTAGAACAAATACGAGCATATATATACAGATATATGTGCATACAATTCATTCAGATTGTTTTCCTGAGATATTTTTTGGTTTTTCTTTCTGAAACAGTTGAAAGTAGAGGAACAAAAGGTATTTCTCAGGCCGAAATTCGGATGGCTATGAATGTGGGGAAGCTAGAAGCAAGGATGCTCTGTCGTCTCCTGGAAAGGTACAAAGTTGTCAAGGTAAGGTTAAAATAAAATAATACTGATACTTACTGAAACTGAAAATGCGATTCTGGTTACTGTGGTAATACGTTATAATATTGTTAACCTCAAACAATAGAAACTGTAGGGGTTTGAGAGTTGACAGTGAAAGAATTATGATAAAGTTGAAAAAATTGACTTCAGTTGAGGAAAAGATATATAAGAGAAGTGTTCAAAAAGTGTTCAGTTAAAATTTTAACCTACTATAGTCTTATATCTAGGCCTAGTTGTTAGAATGTATCATAACTGCTCTTCTAGAATCTTTTCTTTATTGCTTTCTGGTTAGCTGCCCTAACACTTAATAGTTCGCTGACCCAGATGTACAAGTATTGTATGCTGGTTTGTGACTGGATGTAATCAAGACTGGGGAAAAAATGCACCTTGCCCCAGATTTGCTGTCCGTATTGAATGCACATTCCGGTGATCATTCCAGATCAACACTGTTCCCAGCAGTATGAAGCAGGTCTACGCTCCAAAAAAAGCCAAGGCAGAGAAACACACCTCAACCACTAAAGCACACTCACTGTAATTGGTGGTAACACAAGTGACCTACTGGCATTTGGGAATCTGCATGTTCTGGTATTTTATGGAAATGAACATAAATGTTTCTCAACTCAAAATAGCCCTTTTAGTTCATCTTTATAAGACAACGGATGTTTTGCAAAATTGTCTTCTCTTGTAGCCTTTTCTGAATGATCGTATCAGAGATGTTCCGTAACTTAAAACAAATCTACATGCATTTTGAAAGCAGCATTACATGCTGAAAAAACAAAACAAAACAAAACAAACAACAACAAAACATTCTTTTGTAGAGGTTATGGTGGTTAATATCTTTATTTCCAAATATTTCAGTATTTTTTCAATAGGCTTATGACTTAGAGATGAACAAATTAAACTGTCTTCTTTCATATGCACCCGCCCACCCCTTTCCACAAGGGCAGGATAATTGCCATCTTACTTCAATAGAGAATTGTTTACTAAGATCTTGTTTGGTAAAAAGTTCAGTAGAATTAAAAACAAATGAACTATATAGGCCACAGGAATGTCTAAACGTATTTTATCTAAATAAACTGTGAAGAAGTTGTCTTCCCTCATTGATAGCTAAGTCTTTAAGTTTCTAGATGTTTTATACTATTCAGTGTAGAAGCAGTTCTACTTAAGTCTAATTCACTTTAGTAATCTCTACACCACAGAAAAAAGTTCTGAAATATTTTATTTCAGTGCTAAATGCATGTAGTTTATTCTTCCTTAGACTTTTATACATCCACTATATTATAGGCATTTCATTCTAGTATGCAGGTAATACAGACTTACTTATTTTTTCATGCAGAGTATTTATTTTGATTTCTGTATGCTAAGGTTAGCCAACAATTTAGTTATTTAGAAAAAAAAAAGATAATAATGTCTTTATATATGAGCAGAGAGCAGTAAGAAAATTTTCTCACTGTTGATGCTGGAGACCAGACTGCAAGAATGGAAAAGTAAGGTAATAAAGTAATGTTCCAATTCTTTTCTTAGGGTTTTATGGAGGATGAAGGACGGCAAAGGACAACAAAGTATGTTTCATATAGTTTTGCAGATGAGAGTGATTTAAATCGTCAGTTTGAGAGAGAGAAGGCTAGAAGTGAGCAGTTAGCTACAGTTACTTTGTCTCTAGTGCCAGAAGATTCTACCCCTGTAGAAGATGCATTTCCTGGAGAAGATGACACTTTGGTTTCAGACTCTGACAATGAAGAAGAAGTGAAATATGGCAAGAAGAGAGGAAAAGGTCAGAAGGCCACTTCAGGTTCTCTGATGAAATCAAATCTCCAAGATGGTACCCAACAGTCAACACCAGTTAAAGGTAGATCATGATTTTAAGGTTTGGAGAAAATGTAACTGTCATCTTTCGTGCAGGAAATAGAATGGGAGCTGACAGACAAGCAAACTAACATTTTTTATTCAAATATAAAAAATCTTCCTCATTTAGTAGTGTGTTTTTTTTTGTTTTTGTTTTTTTGTTTTTTTAGTTTTTCAGTTGGATATGTATAGTTTGAGTTATAGTTTTTTCAGTTGGATATGTATAGCTCTGTAGTTTGCATCAGTACATGGACAAATGTATTTGATACAAACCTTCAAGTGAGATGACTATACATGAATTCATACTGACTTCTTGTCTGATATTAGCTAAGATGGTAACTAACTACTGGAACAGGCTGCCCAGGGAAGTGGTGGAGTCACCATCCCTGGAAGTCTTCAAAAGACGCTTAGATGTAGAGCTTAGGGATATGGTTTAGTGGAGGGCTGTTAGTGTTAGGTTGGAGGTTGGACTCGATGACCTTGAGGTCTCTTCCAACCTAGAAATTCTGTGATTCTGTGATTCTGTGATACTTTTGAAGCAGCAGTAGCCTTGGGACGACTTGATCTACAACCTTACTCACCTAAGCATATTGTAACAAAAATGTCTTGTCTCCTGAAGCTAATTGCTTCATCTCTCTCTTGAGTTATTTGGAATGTCACAATGTAAAAGCTGACAGCCTTTTGGGAACGTATTTCAAGGAGGATATCATGGTTTAGTTTAGCTATTTGCATGTTCCTACCACTTCTTTGGTGCACTCCAGGGGAAGAGAGAACAAATCTCCATACCTTAAGTATATTGTCTTGGGAGTAATATTATATCAGTTCTCAGTTCTGCTCTGAGCCAGAAGAGTTCCCCTCAGGTTTCTGGCATAATTTGAAAGTCTTTTTGACAGAAACCCTTCTTTCTTCAGACAGCAGTTTCTGAATAAGCTAATCTGTCCCCTCTTGGTAATGTAAGTCTGCCTCTGAAGAGGCTTCTGCATGCAGAGAGCACATTTTTGAAAACCACATTTCCAGAGTTAGCTTTTTTAAAAGCTTTACTTTTTGACAATTCAGTCACTCACAATCAAACCGCTGCCTCCAGCATGGTAGAAGAATATGTGAAAATGCTATAAAGTATACAGTTACCTGTGAGAGTGGGGGAAGGCCTTTTATAGAGAGCTGTACATTTGCAGAAACTGTGAGAGCAGAACAATTACAAGGCCCTTTGTTCTTAAACCAGGCTTAAAGCCAACGGCTGTGAAGTCTGTGGGGAAGAAGCTGCCTTCCCCTCAAATTGTTGAAGAATCTGATGAACAAGCAGACACCTCTTTGGGGGAGAATTCTACTTTGGAAACTCTAAAGCAGGAGTCCAGTTTTTCTACCTGTGCTCATTCCATTGATGAAGATGGAGATGTGGCTGTGGTTGAGGAGGTCAGACTTGAAGACCCTAAGGTAAGACCATGGGTCTTAGTATTTTCTTTTGGGTATGGCTATCTGAGCTAAGTTGTGTATATTTGCAACAAGATTCCAACTATAGCTTTTGTATTTGTTTATGGGATTGGTTTTTTTTGTTTGTTTTTTAACTTAATTTTATTTCAAGACACATTCATATTCTGTCAACGTTGTAGGCAAGTGAAAATTATTCCAGCAGATAGGAAAGTAGACATCATTCTGGGTTAGTTCTCTAGTGTTTTACAATTTCCCCATATTTACTTAATATGTGTCATCACCTAATGTCCATCTGTGCATACAAGTGGTGTGTATTATCTGGTTTGTCTGCCCTAAACCAGAAGAATTCATGGGCTTTGACATGAAAATTGTGTAGCTTCACTGTTGCAAGAACAAGTGTGAGATGAAGTGTTTCTGAGGGACAGAACATGTTGGCTTGGACTCAGCACTATGGTAATGCCACTACCAGCTCTCTAGGCCAAAACTCTCAAGTCAGCCAGGGTCAGAACATGGAATGGGCAGAGTGCAACTGTGTGAAAAACAACTGTTAGGCTGATGACCCTGAATAGTTCATATTAAATATCTTTTTGTCTATGTTTTGCACTAGAAGATATGTGACCAAAAGAAGGAAAAGCGTTCCAAAGCTACAGCAGTGGAGCGATCTCATGAAACTTACAGACTGCTAAAGCGCCGAAATCTCATCGTGGAAGCTGTCCGAAACCTCCGGCTAATTGAAAGCTTGTTCACGTGAGTCTGTCTGAAAAACAGTGTTATGGGCACCCGATGCGCTGTGGTAGCACAGGCCCTGCTTCAGGAACCCTGTGTGCTGTTGGCTTTTTGTATCCCTAATAGTAGTGCTGTAATGATGGAGAGAATGCAGCAAGGAAGGGGGAGGGATTAAAGTTATACTGAATCTTAAAACTTAGTCAGGTGTTTAGAAGCAATTATAGCTCTTCTCAGATAATTAAACAAGTGGAATTTTAAACAGTATATTCAGAGATCTCTATTAATATTGATCAGAGCTGACCAGAGATCAACTCTAAGAGATCTACCTATTTTCTCCTCTCAGTATGCCAGTGCCCGGAGCCACATAGTAAGGTACAGCACTTCCCTGCTTGAGGATTCTTTCATCTGCCTAAGTTTTGTATCTACTTGTTTTCAAAAATTGTTCTTGTGTTATTCTGTCATTGATTGTAGAGACTCTTCATGTCACTCAGCCATCATTTGTCACTAGGATTTTAGTGGGATCTGGAAAGTTTGCTTTTCTTAGCTGTTTTATGTGGAATGGTTTTATGTGTTCTCATGATTTTTCCTGTAGGGACTAAAAATATTTCCCTGAATGATATAGCAATCTTTCAGACTTCTAAGATCCACTTTCAAAGAGAAATGGCAATTCTGGCATTCTCCTTGAGTCCCAGTTTCCAAATTCGCAAGATTCTGTTGTGGCAGATTGGATTACACCCTCCATCTTCTATGTCAGCGCGTAACATCCTGGCTTGTAAAAATACACCGGGCTGCATGTTCTAAGAATTTAGTAAGAAATAATGACTTTATTCTCCTCTGGTTTGAGAATTTTGAAACTTTCTGTCTCCTAGTTCAACTGCAGAGTGTTGTGAAACTAGAGCTTCATCTTGTGGCACCAGCCTCGTTGCTGATTCATCTAGCCTTGTCCAAGAGCAGACTTAAAAGATACTTCTATCCCCTATGCTCTGTCCCCTTTAGTGCTATTCATAGGTTCCTCCCTTACTAGTGAAAGTTCTGCCCCTCTCCGGTGTCTGCTAGGGAAATTTGATGGTTGTCACTATAGTTGTTAGTTGCCATTATGTGGTATTCTTTTGAAAGTTGAAGTCCAGGTGTACATTCACTTTACTGTCTCATTTCCTTAATACCCTTCATTATTCTCTTCAAAATTCGCTCTCCAGAAATAGGGCCTGGAGCATTTGTGAAGAAGTGTATGAAAATGGGCATAAAGAGAGTAGGGTGTGAACATGCTCCTGCAGACTACTACAAGAGAAGAAATGAGCTTGCTTCAAGTAACAGGATATGTGTATTTGTATTGTGAGTGCATGTGTTGTTTCTGAGCTCTGAACACTGCAAAGTAACCTCTTTCTGCCTCAATCTTAATTGAACTCACAAATGGAAATACAAACTGCATCCGTCATGAAAAGCTGTAGGTTTTCTTCACCTTAGAGAAGCTGACATAAGAGCAGTGGTGTTCACCTGAAAATGGTACATTTAATAACAGAGAAAATACAGCTGAAATTTAAGGCTAAGTTCCTAGTTATCTACAGCAAAAGGGAAAAATGAGCAGCAATTGCTGGAAGTAGGGAAAAATCCATTTGCCTCATTCAAGCAAACTCAAGCAAACTGCTTAGGCAGTTTGGAGCATTTCTGGGCTAAAATGCAGGGGTTTTTTTCATCTTGTAGGCTTCAGAAAATGGTCATGGATCAAGAGAAGCAAGAAGGTGTCTCCACTAAATGTTGCAAAAAGTCTATCATCCGACTGGTCCAGAAGCTTTCACGAGAAGGACTCCTCAGACTCTATCGTACTACGGTCATCCAAGATGGCATTAGTAAAAAGGTGCATGCTCAAACCCTGGCAACAGAAACGGCTTTTCTCACAGCCTTCTGGTTTCTCAAAGTATTTTGGGCCTTTGTACTGAAATATAGGGAGGACGTTACTTTTTGTAGCAGAACCCTCAGTCGAGCTGCCTGTAAGTTACACATCCCAAACTGAGCTACTGTGAAAACCAGGTTTCTGGTTACTTTCAATTATTGTACTGCAGATAATCATGAAACCAAGGAATAGTCCCTAGGTCAGTCTCTGAATATCCTGTCCGAGAGGTTTTGTTGTTTGTCTCTCCTTGCACTGTCAGGCTACGGCACAATTCTATTCAATCTCATTTTGAAAGCAGAGAGTGTATGAGAAATGATAAGTTAGCTTCTGAATTGAGACTTATAGAATGGGATCTACCTTGTATTTTTAACAAAAATGCAGTGTTACTGAGTTTTATGAAAGTAAAATGTCTGTAGTTTAAATGTTTGTAGTCTGTAGTTGTAAAGCTCACACTTGTCATTGTAACGAGCGTGAAATATCAGAAGCAGGGAGAGAAACAGTTCATTGAAAATCACTTTCTGCACAATTACTGTAGATTACACATGAAATCTTGCTAATCTGAATTGTGTGTGTACTTTTAGCAATAATATCTATTAGTTTGGCTTTATGAGGTACCGCTTTTCATTTATCCCTTTCAGCTTAATATTTGCAAGTTTGTATTCTCCAAATATTTCAGATTTTTTTTTTTTTAAAAAAAGAGGTTTGTGCAAATGACACTGAGTTTTTATTGGTATAGAGACCAAACAGCCTGGTGTCTTGCTTAGTATGAGCTAATTGGTCTTTCAGTCCAAAGGTGTTAATATTCTGTGAATTAATAAAACTTTATAGTGTTCATCCATTGTGGCTACTAACTAAATCTCTGATAATTTATGCGGCTGATTAAGAGTTGATATCTCCATAAATACCTCTTGTTCATTTTCTTCTGCTTTTAACAGGTAGAGTTTGTTGTTCATCCTTCCGTGAGTCCTAATGATCCACTTGTAAAAAGTGCCATCGAGCAGGTGCGTTTCCGAATCTCCAATTCAAGCACAGCAAGCAGGCAAGTTACAATGATGATCTCGTGGGGAATCTGGCTTATTACATGTAGTACCTGCAAAAGTATGCAGAGGAAATAAATGCAAATTAAGCAAAAGAAAAATTAGCCTCCTCTCTAACAAGAGAGATCAAAGTTCAAAGATGAAGTGAGGTGCTTAATATCTGCCAAAGACAAGAAAGAAGAGGAATTGAACTCTGATCCCTTGAACTTAGCATTAGCTTCAAGGTCTTGACTTCTCCATGCTCATTTTGTTTTGCATTTCAGTCACTGTCTTCACATGGTATCACACCCAGCTAGTTTAGAACAGCAGTGATTAAAGAGCTTTGCCAATTCATAGAGAATGCGAATGGCAAATGAATGAGAATGGCAGCACTAAGCTTCTTAATTTTCTGTCTTTTGGTTAGTAGTGGATTCGAGGCCAAGTTAACCCTGTAATCTTGGAGCAATATGTAGAGAAAACGTAGGGTTCTCTTTAGCTGCAGACAGAGAAATACAGGAATTGGTGAGATGAATGAGGAAGAAATTCCAACTGTTTCTTTCGGGATTTAAGCATTTTACTGCCTGTGAGGTGTGGGCAGATAAACAAATCATCATAGTGGGACTTTAGACTGTTGGCATTAACTTCTTAATTTGCTAAAGATTTGAAGTTCAACTTTTGGAACACTTACAAGCCTTATATAGCTTTTATAGAAGACTGGTTCACCCTTTACCTTAAAAACTTCTGCAAAGGAAGTTTTTTTTTAAACTGTAAATGTAGTCTGTGATGGTCACCTACGTGCAAGACCACTGGGCAACAGAGAGCATAGGATTCAGGACTTTGGAGGTGAAGCAGAAAAAAAAACATGATCATGTAGCCTCATAATGAGATCAATTCCCAGAGATGGGGTTCTGTTCCCTTCTTTAGGAACCGTGCATGCATTCTCAAATGCAAAGCACAAGCTTCCACCTGCACCTTGTGTCTGAAAAGATTAATATAAGAAAGAAATCCTATACCAAGAGAGAATAGGGTTGTGCATATTAAATTTCAATACCCAGCTTATCTTTTCAAAAAAAGCTCATAAAAGTACCTTTTTCCATCAAAATATTCAGTATCATTTCATGGGAACAAGTGTTCAAGGCCATCCTTCTTTTGCAGAGAGACTTGTGTTTCTTTTAATTACCAGCCCCAGTGATGCCATCTCTGTTCAACTTGCAAGCATTGCAAAAAAAACCTTACCTGTTTTTACCGAAGTCTTGTATGGTTTCAATACAGGGTTAAAATTCCGCAGACACCAACATTGCAGGACCATGCTGAAGAGGAAAACGTGGGGCAAGATGCAGTTCCTGAATCAGGAGAAACACAAGAAAGTTCATGTAAAGCTGAAAATAATAGTCGAACAGGAAAAAGCGATGAAAAAATGGGCATAACAGAGCTAAAAAACTATCACCCTGTTACAGGTATATCCAACTTTTTTTTTCTGTCATCTTTCACATTTCCATTTATTATTAATGATCACTTTCAGATGTTGGGTTCTCGTAAGATATAAGTGGTTGTTTTTTTCTTATTTTCTAGAAATGCCTTACATTAGAAGCAGTCTCAGCTAGGGACTACTATCCAATGTTTTCTTAGATTATTTTTTTTTTAATTGCAAGCTGGGGTACTTCCATTCTCTACTTCTTCACAAATGTGTAACTGATATTTACTTTCAATGGCCCACCTTTTCTTCCATTTTTTTTCACATCAGCTTTGCAGAGGTAGCTTTTTTTTTCTTTTTTTCCTGTTTTAAACCACTTTTTATTTCTGTTTGATACTTTATCTTTCCTCCCAGTTCCAGGACTTGGGCGTTCTCTTGGCTTTCTTCCCAAAATGCCCCGTTTAAGAATGGTCCATATGTTCCTTTGGTATTTAATTTATGGGCACCCTTTAAATGGAGCAGACCGAAAAGGAGGTAGTGATGGTGAGAAAAAAGGCAGCAAGCAAGGGCCAAATGTGAACGCTGCTATCTTCGAGGCCCAGACAGATGGGAGCGTGCACATTATTGAAGCTGAAACAAATCCTGAAATCTCTGCACGTGACACTGAAGTGGAGTTGTCTAATCAAACAGGTAAGAATTGACACATCCTGGCTTTACTAGAGGCTTTGCTGTGCTTCAGTGTAATATTTCCATAGCTGTTTGATAATATGATTTCAATGAAAACACACAAAGGTAGGAACACAAATGCTTGCAAAAAGTACTGATAGATTATTAATGGCTTGTTCTCAAATTGAAAAGGATATCATATAGGACCTCTATTCTGGGGCCAATCATAATTAATACTTTTTCTTAATGATTTAGATAATTAACCAAAATATGCTCAAACTAGGGATGATGATAAGTGGAAGGTTTGCTAGTAATTTGGAGGGCAGGATTTGAATTCCAAATTGTATTGAGTAAATTGGAAGAAATGGTTTAGATTTATTCTTATTAGGGATAGGTCTGAACCAAATCCACAGTTGCATAACTAGTGCTTAAACTAAATTATGTAATGTTGCCACCTTCTATTTTTTATATAAAAAAGTTGTAGTAAGGGGGACAGAATGCATATCTTCCAAAGTGAAGACAATGTTCTAGTTAATTGATCAACTGTTCTCCATGCTACTGGATGTAGAAAAAGAAATGGATTGGATATCCATATTTATTTATTTTTTAAATATAGTTTAAGGATAGTTAAGTCTTTGAGCAGATTATCTTGGTTAAAAAAATAAAGATCTTATGGGGTAGTCTAAGTACCGTCTTCACACTTCAGAATATGGGAATTTGTTATATTTGTAGTTTTCAGACATCCTCTAAAATGTCTGTGTAAGCAAAGAAAGAAGAACAAACTTACTGTTACAGGCTTTTCAAGAGTCCTCACCAACATTGAAAAATCCACTTCAAAAAAGACTGAAAGTCAGCGAGATAAGTAATTTTTAGGTCATGTTAGATTTTCAGGCATCCAAACAATGAACTGCCAGATATGTTCTGCTTGAGCACTCACAGTAAAATGACTAGTGTAAGTATTGAGTTTGTCTTAATCTGAACCTAAGCCAGTTATTTTGTTCCTAGTGTATGTGGATGATATGTCATGGATGCGCTATGTCCCTCCTCTGCCAGTTCATAGAGAGTTTGGATTTGGATGGGCTCTTGTTAGTGACATTCTTCTCTGTTTGCCTCTCTCACTCTTTGTTCAAATAGTACAAGTGAGCTACAAGGTATAGTGCTTTTTTTAATTATTATTACCTCATATTTGGTTTAATTTAAAGTCTGATAATTCAACTGGATTTATAAGCAGTAACAAATACCACCTTAGTCTTTTTAATGAAACTAGCCATTAGAGAGTAGAAACTTCATTTCATCGTGGTTTCTTGTACAGAAATGCTAGTTGCATGTACAGCCACGCTGAGAAAAATGTGTAGCCCTATAATACTGAAAATTCTAAAGGTTATATTTTGCAAAGAGCTTTTTATAATCTCAGTGAATCTCCTGCCTGATTAACACGATTAATGTTTAACCATTTTACAAAAGCAGTAACTTTTGCTTAAAAATATTTCAGTAGACAGTAATAATACCAAAGCTCGGTACTTTAAAGGATAGTTATATTTCACGTTTTGATTAACTTATAAATAATTCTAGGTGGATGGTCTGGAAGAATTTTTAAATGATCCACTACAAAGGCACACACTGATCAGATTTCTTCCAAGGTCAGTGCGACAGCAGCTTCTCTACAAAAGGTAAGTAGATGAGTCAAAGTAAATGGCTCTAGGGAGGAAACAACAGTGGCTGACTGTTTTCTCAGTTATTTTCTGTTTATGTCGAAGAGAACTTTGTTACTGAAGACAAGCATCATCAATCTTGTAAGGATAGTGTGCCAAACTGTATTTTTCTCTCCCAAATAGAAGGTAATAAGAAACTAATAAATGATATTCATGCATGCTGTCGGGCAGTGTTTGAGAACTGGGAGGCTCTGTCCTTCATAACTCATCAGCAGGATGTTACTTCTGTTCAAAACACACTCCCAACTGCTGCTAAATTCAAAATTTAATAGAGTCTAAATGATGCTGTCCTTCATAAATCTTTCAGGAGGTGACACATTACCTAACTCATGCCTCTCATACATAACTTTCAGTTTCTGTGTTATGTGCTCACGCAGGCATGTCTGCCATTGTTTGCCGTTCCTCATCTATAAGGTTTAGAAATCGAGATTGGACTGAAGGTATAAAGTGAAAAAAAAAAAAGTGGTATAAATTCCCATATAATTGCACAGAAAAACTTAGATCTTAATGAAGTTAAATGTGAGCAAAGCTGAATTTTTCACAAACTCTCTCTCTGTCTCAGAAGTGTGATCTCAAAAGCTTCCTGAAACTTCCAGAGTTTTGCCACTGAAGTGGATAAATATCATGGGAAATTATGCACTTTTTGCTATGCCAAGCTCTGAAAGCAGTTTCTTGGAGCAGGTAGTTCTGAACCTTACAACTTTAAAGAACTGGACAAGAATCCTTATAGTTGTATGGACACGTGAAGGTTTATCAGCCCATATTTAGTAGTCATGTTTTGTTATGTGTGTCTTCTCATAATAAGAAATTGTCTGCAGATCTGCTGGTGTTCTAACCGTGTTCAACTCTTTTGTACATAAAGTATTTTTAGCTAATTATGTTCTTTGCTAGCAAAATTTTGTTAATAATTAGCTAAAATACTATGTTTTTTGTTTGAGGAAAGAAAACTTGCAGCTTTGTGATTTTACTTATTTTCTGTGGACTAACAAGTCAGACACTTGAGAAATTCTAAAACCCAGTATTTCAAAAAAGCAGCTGGTTTTCTGAAACTTCAGGTTGCTGTATGAAAATGGCATGTTTTCTGGTATCATTGTTAGTGCTTTCGTGAATGCTAATTTGATTGTTTCTAACATTACTGCAGGAGGTACATCTTTTCAGTCGTAGAAAACCTTCAAAGATTGTGTTATATGGGACTGATACAATTTGGTCCAACAGAGAAATTTCAAGACAAAGACCAGGTAATTCTTTGAAAACTTAACCATTTTCCTTCGTGTTATTTGTTCCAGTGATACAAATGCAAATTTGGGGGGTTGTAATTGCCTTAAGCAGTTTAATTAAATACTGATGTTGCAGACATATGCAAACCTCCTGTTCCAGCTGTCATATTGTAAGTTATTTTTCTCTGGAAAGAGAGTACTCAAGTGTATAATGCTGGAAGTTGCACAAATAATGACCTATGAGTTTGCAGACTTTGTGAAAAATTGGTATGCCATATACTCATTTATTAAGGTGTTAGGCCTTGGATGTCTAACAGACAGAATTAAGTCACTAATCATAATAAAATAGAGACATTCTTACACAACTTTTTGTAAATTGAGAGCACATGCAAAGGAGCACATATACTTTACAAGATAGATAATTAGGCCCCTAAAGAGGAGCCTAATCTTGAATGAGAGTTTGTAGGAAGTAGGCATTCTATGGAAACTTGGAATAGTCCTGTGCACAAGCTGGGGAAAGAAACTGTTCTAAACCTAAAAATTAAGTTTTTGCTTCACTGGCAAAGGAAGTTTGGGAATACAATGCAATATGGTGGATGTTGGCATCTCTGAGCAATATTTGGCTTATATACTGGCTCAAAACATCAAAGACAGAGAAAATGCTAATCATTGCTAATCAGATTAGATTTCGTGTCTTGTAAATTATGCGATTTCAATGCTTTCTTTCTACCAGCCTTGAAACATACTGTATTTGACAGGTGTTTGTGTATATGAAGAGAAATGCTGTGATTGTAGATACCACTATCTGTGACCCCCACTATAACTTGGCACAAAGTAGCCGCCCATTTGAGAGGCGCTTATATGTTCTGAATACCATGCAGGATGTGGAAAACTTCTGGTTTGACTTGCAGTGTGTCTGCCTTAATACACCATTGGGTATGGTATAATTGTACGTTCTTATCACCTTTAATGTTCATTCTGTTAAAGCCATAATTCCTCCCTCTTTCCTAAAACTTGAGGCAGGCTCTGTGTATGCAATTGCTTGCCTTTAGTTCTGTTGGCTGATCTCCTTATGCACGAAAAAAAAAAACTAGGACTTGGAGTTTTGTCCTTGTAATTCTGTGAAGTTGAGATCTAAGAAACAGAACTATATATTTGACATTTTCAGAACTGTATTAAAGGGAAAATCCTTTCTGTCCCATTAGAAGTATCGATATGTGTAATAGCCCTGCTAGATTTCAATTCAGCTATGAAAAAAGCTTCTTTGAGAATACTTTGAGAATAGTTAGTAGTATATTTTTGTCATAGTCCTCTATCAATTCAAGCAGATCTCTCTCTTCCTTAAAAACATGTTGCTAAACTTTCCAGCAGATAGCCCCCGTTAGCTGAGAAGTGGAATTTAAAGGATTTTTGCACCCAATTTTTTTGAGTTTATTTTTTGTTTTGTCCTTTTGTATTTTTAAATAGGATATACAGCTGCAACAAGTATACATTTAAGAAAAAAAAAAAAAAAAAAAAGATAAAAAAGTTTGCTACTGAAAGGCCAGACAAAACTAGTCTGTATTTCTGTAATTAGTCAGGTGAAAGAATCTATTTAGTACTGTTTGGTAAGTCAGTGAGAGCAGTAGTTTCCCATAGCAGGGTAGATTGAAATGGGTTGAAGTCTAACTTCTCAACATGATGGTCAAAATCATTTATATGTCTAGGAGTTGTCCGCTATCCTCGTTCAAAGAGAAGTAATCTTCAAGGGGAGGAGACTGCACTAGATGTAGAAATGGAACAAGAATCAGCAGTGGATAAACACAATCTGGAACGGAAGTGTGCAATGTTGGAATATACCACGTATGTCTGCTTCTTGCTTGTTTTGTGGAATGAATTGAGTGGGTAAAAAGAACTGTTCTGGTTTTGAGAATGTCACTCAACAGCAAATGCAGTGAAGATGAGCATTTCATGGTTGGTTTTTGTTTTGGTTTGATTTTGTTTTTAATTCAGAACTTTTCTGATTAAGAAGAAGCATAGTTATGTATCAATTCTACAAGCACCGTGCCTATCAAGTAGGTATTTATTCTAGCAGAATGGGAAAAACAGGTTCAGATTTCCTTCCAAAGTAGTACAGATGTGTGGTGAAAGAGTCTTGGGGAAAGTGAAACTGGGAAGGAAGGAATGCTTCATAAGCACAGTTAATGCAAGGGAAAAAATTAAGGACTCTCCTGTGCTTTATAGCATGGCACCTCAAGTACCACAGAGCTTCAGAAGCTCTCAAGTATCACATTCTGAATTCTGTCCTTTCTGTGTTGCAATTTCTTACATATTGCTTGCAGATCAATTCCCAGTATGGTATATGTACACTGGTGAAATACAGAAGCCTGAAATACATCTTCTGCCAGGATACATCACTGCCAGGATACTGTGACAGCCTTGCAGAATAGCAGTTATACTTTTAATACTGTTGTGCACTATGGTTTAGTTTTGTTGTCAATACTCTATTCTGTTTTATTAAACAGTGTTTAAAGGTATTTTCAGTATTACTGATAGATACATGAAGTTATCTAAAAATAAATAAATAATGGAGTATATATCTGAGGAAACCAAATTCCAGTTTCTGGTTTTGTTTTTCCTTCCAGGCAGAGAATTTCACATGCATTGCGTTTTTTTGTTTGTTTTTGTTTTTGTTTTTTTGTTATTTATTTATTCATTTTCCTGTTTGTATGTGTATTCAAACAAGGTTTTAATGTGTTTTGCTAGCTGGAGAGATCAGTGCTTGACAGTGTGAAAAATGTCAGGTTTATGGTGGCCTTTAGTTCCCATGGAAAACTTTCCCCACAGTTGCCGTGAGAAAGTTTCTCATCTGAGCAAGTGTTTTCTCTAGTTCTGTTGTAGGAATAATAATGAGACCAGTGTTTAACATGACCACTGGAACTTAATTAACAATAATGAAGTTGCTTTGGGTATAATCTTAAAACTGAAAGCTTGGTCATTAAATATCTGGCACTACAACTTAATGGAAGAGCCTTTGCGTCTGCAGAGTAAGGGGAGAGTTCTGCATGTTGCACACATGTAACTTAGGAATTGCTTTCTCAGATGCTTTTATAAAATAATAAATGTACATTTTTTTACTCTTTCTCTTAGAGGCAGCCGAGAAGTGGTTGACAATGGAACAATCCCTGGGGATGGGTTAGGTGCTGCAGGTCTGGATTCCAGCTTTTATGGCCATTTAAAACGCAATTGGATCTGGACAAGCTACATCATCAATAAGACTAGCAAGGTGAGTATCTTGACAGTATAATTTAAGAAAAGCTCTACAGCCATTCAAATACGTAGTAGTAACGGGAGAAATGAATTCTTCATTGTAGCTAGGGATCTTTCTGTTGTTCATACTGAAAGCTTATTTCAGACGCTACTCAAACGATACCATTATTGTAATGTTAAAACTGATGCACTCCTTTTGCATATCACTTGTTTGAAAATGCTGTTCTTTTAGGAAAATACAGCTTCTGAAAACGGACTGACAATGAGGCTCCAAACCTTCTTAACAAAACACCCTCTTCCACTTAGTACTGGAGGTAAGGTGCTGGTGCTGGTGGGGGCTGCGACTGTTTTATGACTGATAATGTCTTTGTTAAATCCCATATTGATTACGTGGGTTATTCTGTACCTGACCTAGAATGCTTCTGAGGCATTGTAATTGAAAAGTAAATAATTTCCTTTCCTATTTGTTGGATATCTGGAACATTATTTTTTTATCCTTTTTAATTTCTGATGTGCAGTTTGCAAAAAGTCCAGAAGGACCCAGTGTCTCTTATGACTAGGATGTTAGGTCCTGAATCTTTCTAATAAGGCTGTAGTAGTATCAGAGGTCTGGTTTATACCGATGTAGTATAGAATACTAACCTTATTTTCTAAAGCAATTTGTGAGTGATGTTTTTTCCGTCTTTCAGTGATTTGCCACTGGTTTAATTGGATCCAAACTTTTTGCCTTTTGATCTTTCCTAAAAGTGGGAAACTTCTTGCTGCTTCGATTTTTTTGTTGTTGTTGTCAAGGGTGTTCATACTCTTGTACTTTAACTGTATGTTAGGCTGTAGTTGCTCTGCAGTCAAGTTGTTCTGTATACTTTATATGTAGATACAGCTACATAAAGGTGTCTGTTTGCAAACAGTCTTATTGCACCTTCAGACTTCTGGTTTTCTTCATCCCTAGCCTGTTTTGTAGCATCTAGATGACTTTAAGGTTAAAGTCCTTGTTACAAATAATTCATTCAACATCTTTATAAGCTCAATTTGATATATTAAAAGGAGCTATTAAAAGAAGAATGTGCGACATTAAACACTTGTAATACTGAAACTGTTAAACCATTTTTGCCAAGTCTAGCTTGATTTAAATTCCTAAATTACAAAAAGCTCACTGTAATGAACCTTCATTAAGGCGCTGCTAAAATTGCATAGCCTAGCATCTAAGTTAAGGCAGAGGAAGTACTTCATGTTGAATATAAAACCTCAGTTCAGTTTCCTTGTGTTTTTGCACTGTATTCTAGACTTAATAATTACTTGATAATTCCAAATTTAGGTAGGATTTTATTCTGTGTAAGCTACTGAGAAGTGGCATGAAATGCCACACTGACTAACAAAAGGCGAGTTGGAGAGACCTTCTCTCTTAATACACTGAAACTGGCACTTGCTTTTTATATCTTATTATTGTAGAATGAAATTGCTATAAAGATCCACTTCTGTAAATATATGTCATCTTAGGTAACAAAATTAATATTTTGGGAGAAGCAAAGGCAGGATCTAAGTCTCTTGTCCAGAAGGAGGAATGTATTGAAATAAGTAAAGAAGCAACCCAGGATCGAAACAAACGAGTGAGAGGTGGAAAAAGCCAAAAGAGGAAGAGGCTTAAGAAGGATACTGGGAAGGCAATAAAGAAGAAAAAGAAAGGTAAGTAACTAGCACACATCAGGAAAAAGAAGCATTCTTTTTAATGCATCTACCTACTGTAGCTTGCTTTAGAGAAGCTGATGTGACTGACACAGTGTGGGAAATGGAATGTTACTGGTCATCTTGTTGGGTTGTCTCTTTTGGTGAAAAGGTTCAGATGTTCTGGGACTGTATTGTAGCTCTGGTGGAAAACAGGAGCATGCTGCAGCTGTTACCTGTGTGTTGATCATGGTTGTACTACTGTATAAACGAAAGAAATTCAAATTGTGCCTGGGCCAGATCAACTCATTGCAATTCACCATTTACCTTTTTGATAGCAGGCTTAGAGCATCAGACCATGAAGAATCTGTAGGTAGTCAGTTTTCTATCTAAAGTGCTTGTTTGCTCATTCCTGAGCAAGGTATTAATGCATTTTACTTCCTCAACTGCTGTCACCTGGCTCCTTCTCTGTTTTTGTGCTTTCATTCTTACAAACTCAGTTTTGGAAGTTGTTCCTGGCTCCATAATCCTCCTCATCCCCTGAGGGATTCACATCCAGACAGATAAACTTTCTGTAATCCACTGCATGTCTGTGCATATCTAGACTGCTGCTTTTTGTGTCTGTGGTAGTATGTAACAACAAGTTCCCCTGATACAGTCAGTCTTCTGCTTTTGAATGACAGACACAGAGCTGACAAAGCAGCACAAAAGAAAAGAAACAAAGCATTAAGTGTGTAGTTAACAAAATTTCTTCCTGTCAGACTTTATCTCTTACTTTAATCTTCACAAGGATAAGGTAATAAATCAAACAGCAACAGTAGAGAAACATCTGTTGTCTTCTGAATTGGCTGAGAAGCTACTGATGGGAACTAAAAGCCTAATTGCTTGCTTTTCACACTAGCCACAGTGAGCACCTTTTCCTTCTTAAAAATTTTTGCTGCATTGTGCTTTTATTCACAACAAACATTGGTCTGAACTTCTTAAATATAAAATACAGTTGTAATGTTTCAGGCTTGCTCCTTGGATATCTTTCAAAGGCAAGCTGCTTTGTTTCCTATTCTCATGCAGGCCTTAGTCTCAAGAAAAATTCAATGTAAATTAAAACAATGACATTTGAGGAAAACAGATAACCATTCTTCTGTTTAAAGCACCTGCTTGGTGTTACAGCATTTTTTCCAAGTTGTACATTATAACCATTTACCATGCATACACCTGGCTGAATGCATAGTCTCTAGTGTTTTTGGTTTTTCTACAGATTGAAGAATGATTAAAATACATTTGACACATCTGATGCTTCACTGTTGGTTACATTGCACTTCTCTTGTAGTGTGTCATAGTGAATAGCCTGGCTGTACTACATCTTATGGAAACATAATACTGGAAAGAACTTGAGTTATATCCAGTCAAATTCTGTTTGTGGATTTTTTAACCCATTTCTTCATTGATTTAAGCCATGTTTTCCAAAGCAAGGATAGCGTATTTAGCCCACTGAGTCTCTAATTTGGGCTTTTGCTCCTTGAAGTTGCACATTAGCATTTATAATGTTTGTGATAAGAGTTTGAATTCATCATAATACGTAGTGCTGAGATAATTGTCTTTTTCTGGATTTTAGAGGAAACTTCTGTAGAAAAAAGCAAAAGGCTCCGCTACCATGACGAAGCTGACCAGAGTGCTCTGCAGAGAATGACACGTCTGCGTGTCACCTGGACAGTGCAAGAAGACAGCTTGCTCATGCTGTGCCGAATTGCTAGTCATGTGCTAAATGCCAAGGTAGGGCCTCTATTTAATGGGTCTGTGTATTGAACACACATTTCATTGATCCTAGGAGTTCTTCCTGGTTCTAACCATTATTTGTGTACATAAAATATGAAGTTTAACTCTGAATGTTTCTGTTCTTCGTAGGTAAAAGGACCCTTTGTTCCATGGCAAGTAGTTCGGGATATCATGCATGCCAGTTTTGAGGAGTCCCTTGATAAAACTTCCCATTCTGTTGGACGAAGAGCTCGTTACATTGTCAGAAATCCCCAGACTTACCTTAATTACAAGTAAGAAGGTTTCTGTGTTCTAGGTATAAGCTGAATTCTGAAACTAAGGGATGCGCTCCTCCCATGTTTATCTTGTTTCATGGGAATATAAATTTCCCATTTTCTGCACCCTAGTGCTACCAAATCTGTCTCTTCAGGGGGAAAGACGTATCAATGGCATAAAGAATAGCACAAGAAATATGTTGGTATGTAAATCAGTAGTGCACTTGCATCTTAAAAGTACTGTACACTTCTGATGTTAGCTGGTATTGTGTCCACTTATTCTTCTTTTCCCCATAACTTCAAAAGAAGATACGGTACATTTGAGAAGTTAGAGGTGAGTGCAAAGTATAATTAGGGATGGAAACAGATACTGTAAAAGGATTTGTGTGCCTGGAAAAGAGAACTGAGGGGAGATGTCAAATGATTTTTTGGTTCTCTGACATGTTTATGCTATTAAGAAGGAACAATTACTTAACTGATATAAGAACTGAAGACGTTGCATAAAGATCATAGCCAGTAGTTTAAAATAATGGTAGGTTTTCATAAAACATGCAGTTGAGCTTAGAACTCCTTGACACAGGATGCTTTAGATAATAAAGTTTACATGAATTCAGCAAGTAACGAGATAAATGAATGAAAGAAAAATCCACTGAAGAGTATTAAAGACATTATAAATGTAAAGACATTGTTGTGGATCAGGAATTTCCCTTTTAAGCAAATTCTCAGAAGCTGGGAGATTACACAAAAAAGGTATCACTCTGCACAGCCACTTCTTCCATCTTTCCAATCTGTATCCTGTTGGTATCTGTTATAAGAGGATTCTGATTGAAATGGAATTTTTTTTTTTTGATCCATTATTACACCTTTGTGAAGACAAAAGTTCTGTAAAAGGAAAGATCAATTGTCAGTTACATACATCTTGTTTGATCCTTAGAAAAATTTATAATTGCTTTTTTTCAAACTAGGAAAAAAGGGTTAACATACTTAAAGTAACTAGCTCTACTGTTTGCTCGTCTTCTTCTAGACAGAGGAGACAAACATGCTTGAAAGAACAAGTTGAATCTGGTTTGGGTTATTAATGTCTCAATTTGATTGTCAGTTCTTAAGTAAAGATACAGGGATTTAGAAGTAACAGTGGCAAGTAACTCTTACACTTTGGTATCTTCTTTCAGATGAACCAAGCTGTCTCACTTAAGTTTTTCAGCCCTTCGTCCCTCACAGAACACCTCTGCTTCCTATTCTGCTCTACTTTCTTGCATTCCTTACGAAATATTCAAAAAAAAAAAAAAAATTACTTGCATGGGTGCTATTCTTGCACTGTGTATGGGCTGTGGCATAGAAGTTTTTCCTAAAGGAAATTTAGGTTTATTATTCAGGTCTCATTTCTATCACAGCCCATGTGAAGTAGTGAAATGAAGATGAGGTGGTTTGATTGCACTGATAATCTAGGTATGTGGTAAGTTAGGCAGAATTCTTCCTTTATTCCTATTTTGTAAATGACATGTATAGTTTAATTTCTCTGAGCAGCATTAGACTGAGAGAATTTCAACCAGTTACAATGTCTTCAATTGTATCTGTTGCAGAGTTTGCCTTGCTGAGGTTTACCAAGATAAAGCCCTCATTGATGATTTCATGAATAGAGAAAATAACTATGAAGATCCACAGGTAGGAGTGAAATAATCTGAAAGGTCATAGAGTGCCTGCATTGCTTGGGTTACTGAGTGCTTGCACTGTGATTTCGTTTCTTGAGTACTTGCACTATGATTTAATTTCTTATCTCTCTTGTGCTCTTTGCTACGTTAAAAATAGCATTGTTGTAAAAATGTAGCATCATTGCTATTTGGGAATGAGATGGACACAGGCAGCCTTACAAAGGCATGTAAACAGCACAACAAAATTGTGTTTTTTTTTTCAATGTGTTTGTTTGTAAAAATCCTTCATGTGTACTCATGTACACTGACTTTTTTTTTTTTAATCCTCTTAGCCCCTTGTCTAACAGGTGTCCTTCAAAAAGTGATTGTGCAAACTGATTTGAGGTAGAACATGATAGAGACTGTGAAGGGTATAAGGAGAAAAAAATACTTAAGCAGAAGCCTAAACAAAGCTCCAGCAAGATATCTTATGCTGTTGTGTCTAATTTTTTTTTAACTGTCTTTATGGTGGGTTGCTTGTAGCTGTGAGCCTGATTACAAACAGAACCTGCAACTTTTGAGAAAATCAGCAGTCTTTACAGAGCTTTTAATGAATTCTGTCATCTGTTGGACTATTTCTCTGACTTGATAATTCAATACTAAGCTATCTCTACCAGAATCTTCCATCAACACTTTGAAAGTAAATGGTCTTTTCCGACTCTTCAGAAATGTTACCAACCTCAATTTCTTTCTCTTTGTTTTTTAAAGGTTTGTGCAACAGAGTTTAAGCAGTTTGTGGAAAGACTGAAAGTGAAATTCAGTTCGACACTGGGGAATCCCAACCTTGAGATTCCTGATACTTTGCAGGAACTCTTTTCCAGGTAATGGTGATTTTGACTTTCCTTTACCATTTTCCAGATCAACTGGCTTCATTTTGTATCATAATGTGTTGCTGGTTATTCAGCTAAATCATTTCAATGCTGCTGTCTAAAACTGTAATACCAAAGAGTGCTTAGTATTGTGTAGCATTCCCCAGGCTCTCTGTTGATGAATATTACTTGGAGATGAGTTTGAAAATATGGGTCTCAACAATTTTATGATAACAAATTTAGCACCTTTGTAACTTTTATTTATTTTTTTTTTACTTTGGGAAAAGCTGTATGTTATTGAAATGCTGTGGATGGCAACTGAAATTCTGAGAACTCAGTAAAATACCAAATCTGTACAATTCTGTACTGGCTCCCATGCATGTGTTTTATCTGACAGTTATGCTGAGGGCTGCTGGAGCAGAGAGCACCCTTGCACTGCTTTAGTACTTAGGTTATTAGCAATTGCTGTGGTTAACCTCTGCATTTCACAGTTGATACGAAATCAAGATCTCTGTATGGCACAGATTCAGCATAAAACATGTTACTTTTGTCATGGTGTTTTCCCTTCACTTATTTAGATTTCGAGTTTTGGCAATTGGAGAAGATACAAACCAAAACACAAAAGAGGATAGTCTCAGTAGGTGAGTAACATCAGCACTATTTTTTTCCATTGGGACTCCAGGGTCATGTCAGCCCTCACATCTGTGAAAGTTGTGCATATAGTCATCTAATTCAGTATGTTTTTCATGTGTTTGTTTGTTTGTTTTTTCAATATAAAGCTAAGTATAAGAATACGCTTAAAAGCCTGCAGGTATCTCTGACATGGATCGTGGATTTGATAAATAGAATGACAGCAGCAATGACCTTCTCAAAATTTCTTTGTTGGGAAAACCTGAATTTTCAGTATCTTTGTGATTATTTTTATCTCCAAGTTTTTAAATCTCCTTTGCAACTCAAAAGAAATTTTTACCACTTACTGTCCTCACCAGAATTTAGGAAGTAGTAAGATCATTCCTGAAATGCTTTGCAATGTTCTACAAATCTAACCTCTCAACTTGTAAAGAAATGGAAAAGAGGTGTCTGGAAATTGCAGAACACTAAGGAAGTGCTTGACTTGAAGACTGTGTTGGGAATCCTCGGTTGCTCTACGAAAATCTACTTTATTATGGCTCATGTGCAGACAAAAGATAGGGCAAGACTGTCAGATGAGCCCAGGTCTCACGCTGGCAGAAAATGCAGATATATTTTGGAAAGTGGCTTTTGGCAGAAGACTTTTGTACTTGGGAAGCACCTTCTCTGTGTTAGCCTATAAACATCCAGAGGAGTCTTAGGAGGAGTCTTACGGAATGGGTAGAGGTGGAAGCAGAAGTTTTATTTACTGGCAAGGAGTTCTCTGGAATGTGAAATAAGACAGTCTTTCCTGTATGAATATTCTCAACTAAGACAATAATCTGTCATTCTGGTGGTCTCTTACCATTATAATAACATTTATGTTTTCCATATGGGTGCTGTACCTTAAGAGGAGGAGATGTTACCAAAAATAACTTTGTTTTATGTCAGGTTATCTGGACTGATCCAAAAATTCAGGGTGGAGTGTCAAGGAAATGTTAACAGGCTCCTTTACGTTAATGATCCTCAGCTGATCTCACATCTTTAGAAATCTATATCCAAAGAAGCAAGTGATTGAGTTGGCCTATTTTTGTGCTAATTCAGTAGTTTGGTATCTCCTGCTCAAAAATCATCATCATAAATAAACACTTTTTTCTTTTTTTCAGTGTCTACGATATTCATTTTTTAGTGCTACAGAATCTTATTCAGAGCACTTTGGCACTCTCGGATAACCAGATGAAATCTTGCCAGTCGTTTCAGGTACAAAATCTAAACCAATCCTTACTGGTCATACAGTCCTAAAGAGCTTTTCTTTACCTTGTCACGTCTTTTCAAATGGGAGACAAGAAACCCTGAAACTTAGATTTGTATCCATTCTGTGGGGATTATTCTGTTCTGCTTTTGAGAAATTATGTTTTCCAGGCAGTTCTTCTATATGGTGCTTTTCTGCTGAGGATGAGATTGCAAGATGTAAGGTTGCAGCAATCCCTGAAAATCATAGGAAATGAACTCTATGTCAATTCCAGTGGGTCAAACTGTATCATGATTTAGTGCATGCTTGAGCAATTGAAATTATGCTCTGGAGGAGATGCCACAAAGGCAGTCCTAGTATCCAGCTGACACTGGCGTTGGTCAACCTCTCCTTCAGTGTTGGAGATTACAAAAATGTATCATCTATCAGTGAAACACTTCAAAAATAAAGTTAGAAGTTCCAAAGGAGTTTAATATCAACAGGCAAGATGGAGCCTAAAAAGTCAAGTTTGTGGAAGCATGTCCGCCTGGTAAAATGATGGGAAGAATCTATCCAGATACAGTGCAAATGAATGTGCTTTACATAGTAAATTCTAGTAGGAGACTGATCCCGTTTTCACTTTTAAGTGTCCTACAGAATTTAGTTAATTTAATTGGCATTTACTTTGGAAAGCCTGGAAGCCAATAAAAGAAACAAATAGTATAGTTAAGTGAATTTATATATATCACTTACATTCTGGCTTGTAGCTCAGTGTTCATTTAGTTAATATAAACCTCAAGTAGGTGAGCCTACCAGTGGGTTCTGAGCTAAAACTGTCTTTTACATTGGTGTTTTTTGCAGACGTTTCGTTTGTACCGGGAGTACCGGGATGACATTCTTGTGAAGGCTTTCCTAGAGTGTCAGAAGAGAAGCTTGGTCAATCGCCGTCGAGTAAACCATACGCTGGGTCCAAAGAAAAGCCGGGCTTTGCCTTTTGTACCCATGTCATATCAGCTCTCTCAGAGTTATTACAGGTGGGTGTCACTGTATATGCATGAGCAAATAAGAAGAATCAAGTCTGGTATGCTTGGCATGGAGAATACACATGAAGTATCTAGAGTTTAAAAAAACAAACGGCCATAACAGCTGAAGCTCAAAAGATAAAGATACCATCTGTGTATGTTAGCCCTTCATTCAGTTAGCAACTGGGACCATGCAGGGAATAGAGACAAGTTTGCTGAAGAGCCTTTACAGAAAGACATGTGCAGAGGAGAGGGGAGGTAGCACCAAAGTTCTAGATGTGATGAAAAGATTTGTCTCTTAATTATTTTGTGCTGTATTGTACCCTGGATGTCGGGGGGCAGGGAAGAGCAGTTAGCTATAAATGCAGTCAATGCTCAAGCAGGAGATGAGATTGTTCCTTTATATTTGCTATATAGTACCTGACCTTTACATGGTGTACAAATGCCTGCTCTTCTGGACCTAGTAAAGGGACTGTGAAAGCAGATGTAGAGGATACTTGGTCATCAGCTCTAGCATGGCACTTTAACTATTTGGCTGCTCTGTGTACTATTGATTTGAAATCTATACACTGTAAGAACAGACTACGAAAGATTTATGGTTTGCCAATTGTTTTTCTTGTTTGGTTGTTTGTTTTCTTTTCTTTTGTCCAGAGTTTTTACATGGCGGTTTCCTAGTACAATCTGTACGGAGTCCTTTCAGTTCTTCGAGAAGCTCAAGGACACAGAAAAATCAGACCAGCCAGATAACTTCTCCTTTAAAGATCAAGAAAGCAAAGCATCAGAAGACATGATTACATTTCCTATGGATGGACCTGGTGGTCACTGTGTGACAATGCTTTCCCTATTCTCCCTGGGACTTGTATCTGTGAATGTGAGAATCCCAGAACAGATAGTTGTGGTGGACAGCACTATGGTAGAAAATGAAGTGATAAAAAGGTAAGCACTGTTATTTTTATTAGTAAATAAGGTTTGGGGGTAACTTGAATGAAGTTGGCTATCTTCCCATTTCAAGGACTAAGAAAGATTTACTAGGATTTCTTTATCAGTGACACCTGGCTCCACAGTATTTGTTCTGTGTGTTGTCTGTTCTTTAATTTTTATTTTTTAAACCTGCAGCAATTGAATACCATTGAAATTGAAACTCTCTCTTGGCACTCCTAGTTGTGAGTAGAGGTACCTGAGTTCAGTTTTCCAACCGGTTTTGATATGCTCACAGTAGATTTTTTTCAAAATGATGTTTTCCTTTTTGGTTTTAATATGTTTTAAGAGATGGTACTTCAGGTCTAAGCCATCTCAGAAAATATTAGAAGGAACCTAGGTTAGGTTGTCTCTAGCATAATCTGCTTAAAACAAGAGACAACTTTAGGGTTAGATCAGTTGTTCAGAGCCTTGTCTGCTTTGCGTTTATCCAGAATGGCTCTTTCTTGTCCTGGAAAGTAACAGTGTTGACTTGACTAAATTTGTTCCTGGGAAATCTATCATGGCTGCTGTTACAACTATTCTTTCTCTACTTTGAGGTTGTCTACAGTTTTCTTGTTTTTTTTTTTTATTTTTTTTTTTTATATTTTTTTATTTTTTTTTAAATAACTGAAGTGTTTGGTCTGTGATGCTTTTCTCCTTTTAAAAATAAACCCTACGCTATGAGACAGACATGCCTCATGCCTGTCTGAGACACTTACGGTTTCAGCCTTTGTGCTCTGAGAGGTGTTCTCTCATGATGAAGCTGCTGTTCAGCCAAGAACAGAAGTTCAGAGGTTCAGCACTTTAAGCTGAGATATGTGGGGTTCATTTCAGATGTTCACAAAAAGACAGTCTATACTTCACTGTGGACGTTCACTGGATTTTGTTTTTTTACGGTTGTTTGTTCTCAGCACTTCAAATAAGCCTGTTATGGACGTACCCACAGCTGTTCATGACTAACCACTGGAATGCAGAATAGCATGTGTTCTTGCTGTACTCCTTGTAATGAGTCAATTTCTTATTTTGGGAGGGGGAAAGGCAACAAACAAACAGTCTCTGTTTGCTGTAGCTTGGGAAAAGAAGGACTTGAGGAGGAGGAAGAGGAGGATGACGACTTAGACGACAGCTCTGGAGGCAAACGGAGAATAGAAGTAAAAGCTCGTCAAGCATCTCATACCAATTACTTGCTGATGAGAGGCTACTATGCCCCTGGAATCGTCAGTATGCGCAATCTGAGTCCCAGTGACAATATCGTGGTCAATTCCTGCCAGGTGAAGGTTAAGCTGCGGTGTACACCAGTTCCGGGAAGACTCAGCTCTCCAGGTTGGTTCACAGATGGGCTGGAGCAGGATAGATAAATCCTCAGCTTATGAGTTTTCTGAGTTGAACAAAGCCTCCTAATAGGAATGTTCTTTTTTCATTAGACATGCAGTTTGCCTTGTAATGCTTTCTCTCCTGACTGAATACAAACAAGTAGTTGACTTCTAAAGGCACCTTTTGGTGGTTGGTGACAAGTCCTTGGCTGCACTTCATGTTGCATGAAATTGTTTATCAAAATAGGATGTTTGTTCTCTTCTCCATTTTTCCTGAAGTTTGTCTTTCCCCCCAGTAACTTAAAGTACCATGCTACCTTACACCCAGGGTTTCTTTTCTGTAAAGAGGAAAAAAAAATCTTTCAGAGCTCCTTGAATGGAAATTCACTTTTACTTGTCTGTTGCAAGTGACTGAAATAGTGGTGTTCAATCTCTGGCCTTTTAGCTACAGTAATTAAACTTGTTGATAACATTTAGAGCTTGAATATTTGCAATTTATCGGCACTCTTCCTTCCTGAAGGTCTTCCTTTCTGCTGTAATGCAAATGTATCCAGGAAAGCCTGTAGCTGTTTAGCTCTTAGTGGGAAGGGCTAGTGCTGTCCCTGCCCATTCCTATTGTTATTGTGATAGAGGTAAAATATAAATTATTTCTCATATCTCTGCTACCACACATGCCCTGCAGCTCTGCTCAGCTAACAGCTCATTACAGTTCTTATTTTTCCTTGGCTGTCAATGAAGTGCAGCTGTCATGTAAGTGTCTGTCAGTGCATGATGTAAAGGAAACCTGCAGATAAAAGGGCAGGGAGCAGATAAGAGGTCTGCCAAAACTGCCACCTAACCATCCGAGACTGAAAAACGGTTTTGTGCTGCTTCAGCTTCTGAATACTTATAACAGTGGGGGGTGAGTTTTGGTGCAGTGACAGACCTGTCCCCAAACAGAGATGCTTGTTATACTGATTGTACTAAAACACTGGGAACTCGCAGTTTATGCCATTGTTTGGCTAATAGCTTGCTGCCACAGATCTTTCAGTGTGAGAGAGACCTGGACAGGCTGGAGAGCTGGGCTAACTAATTAATGAGGTTAACTTAATTAACTAATTAACTGAGTTAATTAACTAGTTAATTAAGTTTAGGTGGCCCAGTGTAAGAGAATTCCAGAAAGTCTACACTGTCTTCCAGTGATACTTCCCTTTGCTAAGAGAACAGGCCCTTTCCAACCAGCTTGCTGTACATCTACAGGCCTTTTCAGACACAAATATGTAAGGCAGAAAGGAAAAAGGAAGCTGCAGTAATGAACATGGAAAGCTGAGCTCTGTTTTTAATTGGAATTGTCTAGAACACCTCTAATCTGTCTGTCTCAGAATATTTATCTTTCCATAGTGCACTGTGTAATAACAATACATCACAGCTTATACACTTGTTTTTTATTTGCTTTGCAGTTTCTTCTGTGCTTGATAACACAGCTGTGGGAGTCTCCTGCCTTCCTGAAACTTTTACTAGACTGATAAAAGTCCAAGACGAAAAGTATGATATTGATCAGTTCCTTCGTGAGTGTACAGAATGCTATGGCTATACTCCCGGAGACACAGCTGCTGTTTTGGAGATCCGTAATGCAATAGAAGCCACTTCCCACTTCGGGATTTGCACAGCTGACCTGGGCAAACGTTTCTGCAGCTATGAAGAGGTGGAACCTGCTCGCACCAGGAACTTGCAGCAGTACATTCAGGTGGTTTAACTGCCAGCTGTTTTCCATACATTAATGTCTGCATGCCTAGAATTCCCCTTGAATAGAACAATCTTCCAGATGGTATGAAGCAATATAAATTGAACAAAGCTATTTGTATTAGGCAAGAGATAACATACCAATAGCATGATAGAAATCTTGTCTCATAGTAAGGCCAAAATCTAAAGCAGCATTTAATCAAAGATAGGAATTAACTTTTTCAGAAACTTAGAGGTGTCAACATTCACCTCTGGAAGCAAAGTACTCTTTCCCAGTTACAGTTTAACTTAATTTAAGCTGAACAAAAATGTCTTGGTTTGCAATTTCAGAGAAGTGTAAGGTACAGAACATCTTTTCAACTTAAGCGCAACAGGACAGGAAATTGAATAACCTACTAAGCTCTCCCTCTTTGCTGCTACTTAAATATGACGATTCCATGATACTTAGTTATAATGCCTTTTTTTCCATTGTAAGCTCCTGAGATCTTTTTTTTTTTTTTTTTTTTTCATAGGACCTCATTGAAATGCAGCAGGTTTTAGAAGTAGGAGGCTATACTGTACGACTGGTTGCAATTATATTTGCCAAGCCATGGCTATTACATTCAGTATGTCTGATAAATAAACCAGATGATTCTGGTCAGCAAGGTGCAGACACTGCTCTCTCAGATGTACAACAGGATTGCCTGCTGTCAGGACCAAAGAAAGGAGAGGAATGTTCACAAGAGGAGGAACAGCTGGAAACAGACACAAAAAATCTCTGTGATGAAGAACCCCCAAAAAAGAGATGCAAGACTCAAAATGATGTCCTTCAAGATGGTAACCAACTCTGCCAGGATTCACAGAGTGCTTTGAAAAGTGCAAATGCAAGTAACTTTGATGCAGATGTTACTGATCCTATTACCATGAAGAACCCTTTGATTACGGACGGGGAATCAAGCTCCCTGGGGGGACAATCAGAACATACAGCTGAACACCCACTGTGTGCTCCAGACACTGTGAATGTGGATGCATACAAGGATCAAGACAAACCTTGTTCTGAGGACAAAGAGCTGGAAGTAGAAAATGATGATTTCAGCACTGACCACAACAAGCTTACCCCTAGCCTTGAACACTCAGCCAAAGAGCAGTGTGATGATGTTTCCCATTTGCAGGAGAACCCAGAGGCCTCTAAAGGTATGTAGGAGTGCTCTACATCCACGAAATAGAGGCTGGCTCGTTGTCATCTGATCCCAAACAGGTAGCTCCATTTTATAAGCAAACCCTTAATCCTTTATGAAGCCATACCCACTAAGAGAAGTTTTCATTTCTCACAAAGGGGCACTGTGCTAGTTGATCTGAAAGGTATTGGAGGTTTCAGATATGTGACAGATTACTTTCTGTGCCTGTGCCTGGAATGTTCATGCCTAGTCCAGAAATGTGCTTTCCTTAGAAACCCATTTCCTTAGAATCATAGAATATCCCAAGTTGGAAGGAACCTGTAAGGATCATCAAGTCCAACTCCTGGCACCCAAAAGTCCACCCAAAATTTTAGACCATGTGACTAAGAGCACAGTCCAAACGCTTCTTAAACTCTGACAGGCTTGGTGCAGTGACTACATCCCTGAGGAGTCCCCGTGAAGAGCCTCTTCCTGATATCCAGCCTGAACCTCCCCTGTTGCAGCTTGACTCCATTCCCTCGGGTCCTATCACTGGTAACTGAAGAGAATAGATCGGTGCTTGCCCCTCCACTCCCCCTCAAGAGGAAGCTGTAGACCACGATGAGGTCTCCCCTCAGCCTCCTCTTTTCCAGGCTGTACAGGCCCAGTGCCCTCAGCTGCTCCTCATACATCTTCCCCTCTAGTGCCTTCACCATCTTCATCACCCTCCTCTGGACACTCTCCAACAGTTTCACATCCTTTTTGTACTGTGGTGCCCAGAACTCCACACAGTAGTCAAGGTGAGGCTGCACCAGTGCAGAGTAGAGCAAGACAATCAGTGTCTTAATGTTCTCCAATGATATATTTAGATCTGAAGTTTCTCATCTCTGGCTTCACTCCAAAGATGAGACATTTTTAAATCTAGAAAACACAGCACTATGGTGTACCTTTAACTAGAATGCCTGTGACTGAAAGCTGTGAAGTCATTAAACCATTCACCAGAATGCAGGACGTGCCAGTGAAGATTAATAGCCTCTTTTGTGACCCAATCTGACTCCATTTTCCTGTCCTTTTTATTTCCAGTTTTCTTTTTTTAATAGCTAGTAGTCCTTGCCAGGATTTACATTGAGTAGGTTGATGGCAGAGGTTCTTTTGTTTTTGTTTCTACCAGCTCTCATTTCAGATTGAATCACAAGCTAACAGTCTTTGTGGCATTTTGCCAAAATCTGCCCTTAACCTGCATTTACAGTTGCAGCCTGCCATATGAATCAGTGCAGATTGATCCATAGGGTCTGGGAGTTGACTATTGTTTAATTGGAGCTTTCTTGCAAGAAATAGACTCTGGGCTGTCTAAGTAGCGTAAGACTTCAGTAGTTTCATGTTAAGAACTGCTAAAATGATATTTTGGATTTAACTTCTACTGCTTTTAACATAGGAAGGGTAAAATTGTAGCTGCAACCAAGTGCAGAGTTCTTAGCGGCCTAACTGATGAAGCACAGCTGAAGGGTTTACATGTGCTTATGCCAAAGCTGTTAGCCTCTGGGTGTGGTAGAGGTATGTACACTAAGTAACTGTGTAATTAAAACCCATGCCATAACAGCTCATGGAAGTTGCAGTGACAACCTTCATTTTGTAGGTAAACCATGCTGAAATCTTGAGTTTGCATTCTCAAATCCTAAGTACAGTTACTCAGACAGCTGATCAACTTCAGTATGACTACCAGCAGCATAAAATTAAACAAACCCAAACCCATGTGAGCACTTGCAAGCTGAGACCCTGCATAGGGTGAAACTTGGTTCTTTCAGCACATAGAATTGTCTGTTGTTCAGCCATGTAATAAGACTTTTAGTGATAAAACTTCTTGCTATGATTTTGGAATAAAACCACAAGAAGTGTGGCTGGAGCAGACAGATGTGGTTGTGAGAACAAGTGTGGAACAAGGGCTGTGCTGCAGGCAGATAAAGGCAGAGCGGAATCGTGGTACTCCCCATGCAACAAAGAACAACACACCACTTAGTTTGATTGTTATTTTCTAGCATAAGCCATTGCCTTTTACAGCTTAGCTGCCTTTTACTTTCCTTCTACTATATAAAGTTTGGGCTAATTAACTTAAAAACTATGTGTTTGTTTTATTTTCAGACTGTTCTATGACAGACTTATCCCAGGCAGCTAAGGACAGGTGAGTAACAGAGATATCTGCAGAACAGCTGAAGTTATCGTTACCAAAATAACTTCTGAAAGCAAATGCTTTGGAGACCTTAGTTTTATGTTCTGGTGGGTTGAGAGGACTGAAGATGAGCCCCATGTTTTCCTCCATTGTTCTTGTTAATGTTGTTGATGTGTTCATATGTGTGCTCCCCAATATCAGAGGAACAACAGGAATTTTAATTCACAAGTCCAGTGTCAGTGACTCTCAGCTTCTGCATGGCCAGGAAAGGCATAGAGAAACTCTGCAATATGGAAAGTGTGAATTACAATGCAGGGTCCAGCCTTTGCATCCAAAATGCTAAAAATGAGCAATTCGGTTTCCTGGCTGAGTACCATTGCTGTATGTTGCAGATCAAAGCAAGTCTTTGGCAACTTTTGGAGGATAATAGAAGTAATGCAAACAGGTGAAGCAAAACTTTGCTGATCATCAGTGATGTGCTGGGTCCTGCACTTGGGTTACAACAACCCCATGCAGTGGGTACATGTGGGGGGAAAGAGTGGCTGGAAAGATGCCCAGCAGAAAAGGACCTGGGGGCTGCTGTTTGACCTCCAGCTAGCCGAATGTGAGCCAGCAGTGTGCCCAGGAGCCCAACAGCATCCTGGTTTCTATTAGAAATAGCACAGACTGTTACCTAACAGGGCTAGGGAAGTGACTGTCCCCTTGCAAGCAGCGCTGGTGAGACTGCACATTGAACATTGTGTTCACTTTGGGGCCAGTCACTGTTACATAGAAGTTATGATGATAGGAAATCTAGCTAGAATAATTCTTTTTGGGAAAACCTAGTAAGAACTAAGGACAGGGTTGGTTACAATTGCACACAATCAGGAGATAAAGATAAACCTGCAAGCATTTTGCCTTGGCTGCCAGTATAGGGGGATGGAAGAGGCATTGTGATGCAGCCAGCAGTTTACATTCAAAGTAGCAGCTGGCAGAGCTGAACTTGAACTGTCTTTTGCAGGGCCTGTGAGAACGTCTGCTTCATCGGGAGACCATGGAGGATTGTGGATGGGAATCTAAATAAACCTGTATGTAAGGGAATGATGGAAGCTGTGCTCTATCACATCATGACAAAACCAGGCATAACAGAAGACCTGCTGCTGCAGCATTATATGGGGGTCCTGCAGCCTGTTGCTGTCTTGGAGATACTGCAGGTATGTGAACCATCAGCTGTGTCAACCTGTTAGGTTAAGCTTCTGCAGTAAGAGTCAGCACCTACTTCGCTTGAAGTCCCAGCAAAATGGGTGACAACTTGATTAATAATAAATCTGGTGAGAACTGGTTTTGAAATCCTATACAGAGCTATATATATTCTATCTGTAGTCTTATACCAAGTGCCAGTAGATCTGAATGCTTCCCTGTGTAAGATCCCTGAATATGCAGCAGGTATTTTCAGCACATACAGCACACAGACTGCCTTGTTGGGTGTTGCTGTGGGAGCAAATGCCTACCCATTAACAGGTGCTGACTCAGAATCCTGGTACATTTATACCAGCTCCAACGTGTAACTCAGAGCTGTCACTGAAAGTGTGTTCTTACTAATCAGACATCAACTGCTACACTGAAAGGCTTTTATCCTCAAGAGATACAGTAGCTGATGAGCAAAATGACAAATGAGGATATATCCAGCTATTTGAACTTTCTTTGGTGTGCAGTAATCTTTGCCATGCCCTTTGCCATCACTGTGTCCTCCTGTGGGCTGGAAGTGAAACCACTCGGTATAAATTGCCTCATGTTTCTGGGAACACTAAATGTAGAATAGCATTTGAGGGGGTGGGTGGGTTGTTCAGTTTATTTCTGCAACTGCTTAAGCTAAAATATGTGAACTTTTCTGCAGGGTCTTGAAGCTCTTGGTTGCATCAGACGATTTCACCTGAAAAAGCCATCGATGGTGTCTCTCTTCTCTAAGCCAGTCATAGAAGAACAAATAAACAATCCCAAACTGAGTGAAACCCCAACAACATACTTTGAGCCTACCATAGACTGTACTCTCAGGCTGGGAAGAGTGTTCCCCTGTGAAGTTAACTGGAATAAATGGGTGCAGATTATCCACGTATAATAGATAAAAGATAATAAAACGTAGAAAAGATCTAAACTTAAGAACAGGCGTGAATGCAGATTAAACGCTATATAACTTCCACTCCATCATGTTTTGTTTTAAGAAAGCAGTTTTTTTTTAAGTTATTTTTACTTTTGAATACATTTAAGCTGAGAATAAATCTTAAGCTGAAGGTAATATTTGATCCTACTGTGTTTTTCCAATAATTGCTCTGAAAGAAATTCCTGAAAAAGCCAAGCCAGGCCTCTAACTGTCCAAAGGGCTCCATGCATCCTTCCTAGCTTTTGCAAGATTTCAAACAGAACTTCTCTGGTTTGCCCATGGGGGGAAAAAGGCCTCTCTTATTTTTTTCTCCCCTTAAGGCTCCAGGGGTAACATTTTACCTTTGCTTTGTGTGTGGGGGTTGGTTCCATAGCACCTGAACCTGGCCTAACCTTTGCCGAGTATTCTCAGAGAGCTTCAGCTAACCACAGTTACCTCTTAAACACCGATTTCTCACCGTGGCACTGTCTCAGCCTCTTCTCTTTTAGTCCTCCACGGCAGCCTCACCCTCAGCGGCTTTCAAAGCACCACACGACGCCCAGATTTCCACTCACCGCCAGCTTTATTGCGAGGGCGGCCGCCGCCAGCCCGGCCCCGGCACCACGAGCAGGGGGCCCCGGGGCAGGCCCAGGCCGGGGCCCCCTCAGCTCGGGCCGGCCCCGGGGGGCGGGGGGGGCTCAGTCCCTCCAGCGGTGGCCGCACTGGGGGCTGCAGCACTTGTAGAAGGTGGTCATGGGCTCGTCGGCCGAGCGCGTCTGGATCTGCATGAAGTAGGCGCGGGGGTGCTCGCACTTGGGGCACGGCTCTGCGGGGCGGGGGGCGCGGGGCCGTGAGGGGAGGCGAGGCCCGGCCCGGCCCGGCCCCGCTCCCCCCCTCACGGCCCCTACCTGCGGTGGAATCCACGTTCTCCCAGGCCGCGGCGCCGCCCAGGACATCGTCCACCTCCTTCAGCTGCGGGTATTTCCTGCTCGTCACCTGCGGGCCGCCGCCGGTCAGCGGGGTCCGGGCCGACCGCGGCCACCCCCCCCCTCCCCACCTTTCCCCTTTATCCCCCCGGTCCCCCCTCGTCCCCCGGCACCTTCCGCGTCACATTGCGCACGTAGGGGCAGGTGGTGCAGGCGAAGCGGTGGCAGCGCGGCCCCTCCTCGGCCACCAGCACGTTGCCGCAGGCCGGGCAGAACAGCAACATCGCCGGCCCCGCGCCTCGCGCCGCCCCTTCCGCCTCAGCGATGGCGGAGGCCGAGGAGGAGCTGGCGCACGCCGAGGTGCTGGAGCTCTTCCAGGCGGCGCTGGCGCGGCTGGTGCAGGACCCGCTGCTCTGCGACCTCCCCCCGCAGGTGGGGCCGGGGCTGGGGAGGGCTCAGAGGGGGACGGGACGGGACGAGGGAGCGGCGCGGTTGACCTGAGGGCCCCCCGCCGCCCGCTCGTCCCCCCGCAGGTGACGCCGGAGGAGATCGGCTCGCAGGTGGCGCTGGAGTACGGGCAGGCCATGACGGTGCGGGTCTGCAAGGCGGACGGCGAGACCATGCGTGCGTCAGGGGCCGGGCTGTGTGTGGGGGGGGGTGTTTGTGGGCCGAAGGGGCGCTGACGGGGCTGTCCCCTCCGCAGCCGTGGTGGTGGTGCAGAACGCGACCGTGCTGGAGCTGAAGAAGGCGCTGCGGAGACACGTCCAGCTGCGGCAGGCGCGGCAGGGCGGCGCCCAGCACCTCAGCTGGTGAGCGGCGCCCCGCGCCTCAGCCCTGCCCCGATCGCCCGCGGGGCTCCCGCTGAACCTTTTTTGTTTTGTTTTTTTCTCCCCAGGAAGTACATATGGAGGACGTACCACCTCACCTATGCTGGAGAGAAACTGGCAGATGATAGAAAGAAGCTGAGAGAGTGAGTGAGGCGCTTCTGGCATCTATAGGGCTGGGTGGGCCCAGATAGTCGGGCTGTACTCGAGGCGTGAGCACTGGGGGGGATTGGTGTGCACCTCTGTGCCACAGCTCGGCCAGGTTCCCCAAAATGTGGGAGCAGAGCTTCACGCAGGTGGGACACGGCCCCAGCAGAGGACAGGTGCATGGCAGGAAAGCCTTGGGTAATTCTTCAGCCACGACTTTTCTGTGATGAGGGTGTTTGTCCAATTTGGATGACAAAGGCAGGCAAACATTGTCCCTGGCCCAGGCACACTAAACTCTGCAGAACAGCTAAACACTAAAGGAAATCAGATGGAGCTTTTGAAGGCACAGAATGGGGTGAGGGACCTCTGAAGGTCATCCAGTCCAACCCTCTGCTTAAGCATGGTAACCCAGAGCAGGTGGCTCAGTGCTGCATCCAGCAGGGTTCTGAGTACCTCCAAGAGCAGAGGCTCCACAACCTCTCTGGGCAACCTGTGCCAGTGCTCAGACCCCCTCACAGAGCGTGGCAGAGCTGCTAAGGTAGAAGGGCATGGGGAGGGGTTGAAAGAATGGCAAGCCTGCTCAGCCACACATCAGAGACAATCCTTGTAACAACACTGACAAACCACTGCTATGCCTGTTCTCAGGGCAAGGAGGCAGGAGGTACTTCTGTGTACTCTAGCTGCTGCATAGAGCAAGTGCTGGTTATATCAGCCCTCATGCACACCAGCAAGAAAAGCTTGTCTGAAGTATTACAAACTCAGCAGGAATGAGAGTCCCTAGAAAGACAGCCCTACCTAATCAAAGCTGTCCTTGAAAGACTGAGCCATGGGTGACAGACATTATGTTGAGAAGGTGTTGCAGTAAAAAAGGCAGGTAATCAGATCCTGTTCAGCCTATGCAGGTGAGAATTTTAAACTGTCCTGCAGTAGAGCACATTAGGAGTCCATCTTCCCTTGGGAAAAGGAGGCTATAGGATTTCAAAGTTTGTGGTTTCCAGAGAACCGGCATGTAACAGCACACCTCTCTGTTCAGGTATGGCATCAGAAACCGGGATGAGGTCAGCTTCATTAAGAAACTTCGAAAGTAACCTGTCAGGTAAGTCCTGAATATCCATTACAAGCTACCAGTTCTTCAGCTTTGTCTTCCCAGGGCCTTAGCATTCACTTACAGCAGCTTGTGGTGCTGCTCTCCACTGTACAGCAGAGCATTCCCGAATGTCCATGGCTACATTAGGCTCACACCCTGGCTCTGGTCCATTTCCACATTCTCATTGTGTTGCTTGTGCTTCTTTTAGGGCAGGGAATGATGATTCAGCTACTTTGGTTAACAAACCACATCAGGACCAGCAGAAGCAATACCTAAGTGCTAGCAATGGTGCATCTCTAACCCCTACATTACATGGTAGTCTCTGCTCCCCCAGTGTCTTGAGAATCCTTAAATACAGTAGTCCTTTGTTTGCTCTCATGACTGCTTCTGGGACCATGCCTTTTTTTTTTTTTTTTTTTTTTTTTTTTTTTTTTAGACTTGATCAATCTCTGGAAATCACTGTCACAGATGTGGCAGGTTGTTAACTAATGCCTAGGAAGAGGTCTCTGTGTTACAGGTGACTGCCACCATCCAGTTCATTTGATCCTCCTGTGAGTCTCATTATACCCAAGTGACTCTTCTTCCACCTGCTCCTAATGCTCCTGTATCCTTCAGAGCACCTGCAGTTAGCAGAAGTGTCCCACGGGTGCATATACACAAACACAAGTAAATGTTGCTGTTGTTCCACATTGGGTGTATTTTGAGCCATTTTCCTCAATTACTGTGAGTTAGAAGGAGTTATCAAAAGGCACCTCTGCTTATGTGCCATGTAGCTTTTGTTTCTCAATTTTCTCAGTTTATGGAAATCTTGAGTTGAGCTGAGTTGTTTTCAGAAGGCACTAGGCAACTTTTGGCTGTAGTATTTTTGTGCAACTGATGCACTTAAGACTACAGAAAGCGTGTATATTTACCTGTATGTAGCCCAAGTATACAGCGTAGTTGTGGTACTGTGATGCAGTGATGCACACAAACACAAGGGGTGGTCAAGAATCCCAAACTTAGCATGTTTAAAATTGTCTGTCTCCCCTCATCACCTAAAAACAGTCACCAAAAAGCAGTGGTAAGTGCAGTTTTTTGAAACACTTCTTTGATTTGTGGCTCCAGCTGGCTGGGTTAGAAACTGTCACTTTGTGACCACAGTAGCTTTTTCCCTCCTTCAGTGCTACCGCATCTGTGGCATCCAGTGTAGTGAAGTGTGTGCCATGACAGAAGAGATCCGTCTACCCCATGGTGCCCACACCCAGCAGTTACCTATAGCAGCACTTGATTCTTCTAGTACTGTGCATTTAAGAGAGCCCATCATGTAGTTATTACCGCCACTTTCAAATACGTTCTTTCTTTAACAGAGAGAGCAGAGAATCCAGCTCTACCACGACCAGGCACTAGATCCAGCACTCTCCTAGAGGAAAAGATATTGTACCATTTCCCAGAGAAGCAAACTCCAGTTGAATATAAATTCCTACGTGTTTTTGCAGTCACTGTTCAAAATGTTTTCCTCTGAGTTGTATGCACTGTGATTAAAGAGAGACTAGTTTTCTAAAGCGTTTAAAGCCCTTATTTCTCTCCTTAATGCTTTCTACAACTACCTGAAAGGTAGTAGGGAACTGGGGGTCGGTGTCTTCTCGCAGGTGACTAGCAATAGAGCTAGGGGGAACGGCCTCAAGTTGCACCAGGGGCAGTTTAGGTTGGCAATGACGACTTTTCTTCTTTTCTTCTCAGAAAGAGCAGTCAGGCATCAGAAGGAGTTGCCCCCGGAGGGTGGCAGAGTCACCGTCCCTGAGGGGGTCTAGGGAAAGGTTGGACGTGGTGCTTAGGGACATGGTTAAGTAGGTGACACTATTATTAGGGGATGGTTGGACCAGATGATGGTGAAGGTCTTTTCCAACCTTTCTGATTCTGTGATTTCCATTAGCAAATCTGTCTGGGTATTTTGGGTGCCAGAAAAGCATGCGTCCTACTGGTGTATGAAACAACACTGGTGAAATAAAGCAACAAACATAGCCACAGACTATGCAAAACAATTAACAGTAGCTAAAACGCTACCTTTCCATTTAATCACCACCTCAGCAGTAGTAAATAATTCTGGTTAAAAATGTAGTATTGAAACTAGTGTAATAAAAATAATGGCAGCAGAAAAGGTTCAATACAATTGAACAAGGCACAAACGTTCTGTTCAGAGTCTTCTGAGATAAGGCAAAACATGCCTGCCGAGTGCTAAAGAGACAGTTTAAATTAACAACGGGCAGGGTTAGAAGTGTCATTGGATTAGAAGCTTTGTCCATATGGAACTAGCACAGCAAATGCAAAGACAGTCCATCTCCAGTGCCTGCTCGAGAAGCCTGTCTTTGCCTTTCAGTGGAGCTGTGCATCCAGGTCGTATTTCTCGCAGAATTTGTCTGTGAATGGTATACAAGTAAGGAACTCACACCACTCACACTTGATGGGGTAGAAGTAGAATAGAATCACAAGTCCTGAGAAGAGTGCAATGAAGATGAGCTGGAAAACTATAATTTGGCATCGCTTCCTATATAAATCAAACTTCCCAAAGCTAATGTAGGGCAGGAAGGCAAAGGAGAGGAAGAAACCACTGATGAATCCTGAAATGTGAGCAAAATTATCGATCCAAGGCAGGAGGCCAAAGGCAAAAAGAAAGAGCACCACAGCCAGCAGCTTGAAGAAGGCCCTCCATGGGCGTGCCAGGATTTGCCAGCTCTGGAAGAGCTCCACAAAGAGACAGGCCAGAATCCCAAACTGGGATCCTGCAGGGCCAACCTGCAGAAGAAGAGCATTAGAAGTAACATCAGGCACATGCCATTTGCCTGGCTTCTGCAGCCAGCTCCAGCCATTAGTTACTTAGCATTCAACCAACTCCTTGTTCAATGTTACTTTGGAAAGAGATGCCGCAGCGTGAGACTTCATCCTGACACTGGGGTTCAAGGCCTGGTTTGACACGAGGACCAAGGTAGGTGTGAGGCCATCAATGGCCAGAACAGATTTTCATTTTAAGGAGGGTGAATCTGGTTTGAGTCACCAGAGTGGAGAGGTCTTTACAGGCCATCTCCTTGGTTCCCTCACCCACCATGCACTCTTCCTTATTGATGGTCCTCCAGGTCCAACCCATGAAACCGATGGTCACATTAGACTTTTTCAGCTGTGGAATGTGGTCAGGGACAGCGCTGGACCATCTGTGGGAAAGGCAAGCTGTGGTCTTAGCCCACACCCTCTCCTACCTGCCACTTGCATGTGGAGGGTCTCTGGCACCAGCTACAGATCTTAATTCCCAGCCTACCACAGGCCTCATCATCTGGTCGACACCCCCAGTTCACTGCAAGAGGCAGCCATCTCCCCACAGCTAGAACGGGTCAGTCACTTGGAAAGCCCAGGGTACTCTGGGGGGTGTTACTGCTTGGCAGCTAGGTGATGGTGTGGTGCCGACTTCTAGCTACAAATCTGCACAATCCACATGCTGCAGAGATAAGTGCAGCTCTGGTTTCTCTGCCGGAGAGGCACAGGTATGAAGAGACTTGTATTCAGGGCAAATTGCCAGGACCCTAGCCTGTAGGAGACCCACCTCTGCTCTGTAGGGTAGAAATATAGCACTGGCAAGGTTCCCCGTGATGCCACTGAGCAGGTAGATGATAGAGATGCGATGCCACCCTGCCAGCTTCTCTAGGTCCCGCAGGATTGTCATTTGGAAACAGACTGAAACCAGGCAGTGCAGGATCCTGCCAAAATCAGAGTACAGGAGCTGAAGCAGCAGCCACTGAATTCCCCAATGTGCTCATTTGTCTTCTCCGCCAAGTCTGATCTGGCCCACTCCTTGTAATATCCCTCCCAACAAACGCAGCCTGGCAAACCTCAGCAGGCACAAAAACTCAGCCTCCCACTGTCCCCCAAGGAAGAAAGCACTAGAACAATCCTCGTGGCAATCCCATGGTTCCCCCACCCAGGCACTGGAAGTTTTGCACCTGTGTTTACCCAGCATGCAGGAAAAGCGAGAGCCAGAGGCGGTAGAACTGGTCAGGGACTTCTGGATTTAGGAAAGGGAGGAGTCCACAGACATCATCCATGCAGTGAACCTAGGGCAGCAAAAGAGGGGTCATGAGGTGTACCAGCACCACCTGGCACAGCCAGTTACCAAAGTCAGAGACTGCAGCTAGCTCTGAAAAAGGGGTTCACCTTTCCCTTCCCTGCTATATCAAGTCCCAACTCTCATCTCCGACACCAATTCACATGACCCCACCCATTACTTATTGCAGAATTAGGCCCTAATTTATCACCTCGACACATGCACAATATACATCCCCCTTTGCTCACCCATGAAGCAGGGAGGTTGAATTCACCTGCTGCTTTTACAGTGGTCCTGTGCTGGGTTTTTGTGGCTACCAGCCCCAAGTTCTAAACTGGTCTCCCAAAAAGGAGAGATGCAGCTAGCTCTGCCACTACATTCTGGATCAGCAACTTCCCCTGCGCTCAGAGTGGGACTCAGCCTAAGGGCAGAACACAAGATACCCACCCATACTGCCACAGTCACTCCCAAATCTTGCCAAGTTGCTAAGGGGAACAGGAGTGCCCATACAAAACCCCAGCCTGCATTTACCTGAGAGCAAAGCGTTGCCTCCTCATGGAAATAGCCCCGCATAAATTCACAATACTCCCGGGAAGTTATTTCACACCTGGAAGAAGGACAAGTAATCAAAATGAGAAATGACCATCACAGTCATGTATGGGAGACACAGTGTCGTCCCTGGACACCCACTCCTCCTCATCTCATCCCAAATCTGTCTATGAGAACTGATGCAGCCCTTGACATGCTGTAGCATCGCTGCAACAGGTGCACTAACGCATTCCCATTCCAGTCAGGTGCCACTCTTCATACCTGCCACTTCTCCCCCTGCTCCTCTCCCAAACACAAGTCTGAGTCACCCCCTGCTTCCTCCCCCCCCTAGATTAATGCCCTGCATACAAGGGTTCCAAAATAAGTGCCAAAGCTGAGCTATTTACAGCTGAGAAAGAAACACTGGGGGTTGTGGAATTTGTGTCTCTTGAGCTTAGGAGTCCTGTGCCCCAGTCGCTGACAGCGCAGAAAGGCAGGGGCTAAGCCAAGAGTGTCCTGCCGTGACTTTTGGGACAGAGAAACCCCTTGGGGCAGCGCTGATTTTTCTTCCCAGCAGGGAAAGCCATGCCCAAGCACTAGGCAACTAGCAGCTGAGAAGCAACGTGAGGAAGAACATCTTCCTTCTTGGCAAACCCCAGAGTTAGTCATTTCCTGACAGCTCCTTGAATGCTCGGAGGCACCACGCTGGGTCAATGTAGCCTGTTAGGAACACGCTGGCCATTCCCGAGGAAAAGCACTGAACTCCACAAAAGAAATATTTAATTCCCAGGGTTTTGAGTCCTTCCAAACTGCAGGATCAGTTTGATACCCCGAGATACCCTGCCACACCAAAGAATCAGGCTGGCTGTTACCCTGCGCTTGTCCGAGTCCTGCTCTGTCTGCAAGACCCTGTTGGGCTCCCCTTACCAGCAGGGCTCTGGGCTGCATGCAGGAAGCCCAAGGAGGACAAATGGCTTTGTCTACAACCCCAAAAGGGACCTCTGTTTCTCACCCTGCTACCCAGCCCCTCTCCATACAGGCAAAACTCATTACCTTCCTTTGGTCCCAATGCAGCAGGGCCGGCCTGTAATCACACAGTCCATGTGAAGGTGGTTTGTATAATTTCCAGCACTGTTTTTTGTGCATATCTGGAAAATGACAACAGGCTTCAGTTAGACAGTCGTGATTTTCCTTGCTGCCTGGGGAAGGTCAAAACAGCCACTTGGGAAGAAGCCAGTCCCACAGACACAGCCTCCTGAGGCCTTCCTCTGACAGCAAGATGGTGCCTGACACCCCATCTGCCTGAGCTGTTGGAGCCTAAATCAACACCTTCTCCCCTCCCTGCCAAGCAACCAAGACAGCTCCGAGACTGAGTCTGTCTCCATCATCCTATTACCCTGGCAGGACTTTAGCTGGTACGGGGGAAACCTTTGGAGTTGGAGGGCTTCAAGCCTTGGCTTGACAAAGCAACTGCCGCCCTGACCTGGTGATTGTGACAAGGAGCAGGAGGCTGCAGCAGATACTGCTTCCAACAGCAGTGCTGTGGCTCTGAACAGTGGGGTGGAAATGCCAGATGCCAGCACAGGCCCTGTGCCACCAGCGATGCTCACCGGCCATTTGGTGATGTCGTCCGGCCACTCGTGCGGCTCCATTGAGGCTGGCTGCTCGCACACTCTGCAGCGACAGAAAGCAAAGATCAACCACAGAATTGACATTTCCCAGTACACCAAGCTGTCCTTGCACCCCAGGCTACCCTCCCACAGGTCCCCTCTGTCCCTGGCAGGGCGGTAACGCATTATATCAGGTCAGCCAAGGCTGTGCTGATTGAAGCCACAGCTCGCTTCCAGCGAGCAGAGGTCATGGCTCCAGCACACAGGCAGCTGTCAGAGAGCAGGAAACTGCCCAGCAACAAACTGGAGGCTGCCTGGCTCCTTTCCAGGTGGACACAACCCCAGAGATGGGCACTGAGTTGGTCTCAGCCCTGCACCAGCCCATGGTGACCAAGGGCAAGTGTATGCTGTGGCACCTGGTGGCTGCCAGGGCTTTGCGGGAGAGTTGTGCTGGGAACAGCGCTGCTGTCCCCCAGGGAGGGAGCCTGTGCAGGGAGCTGGGGGAGCAGGTGAGGAGGAGAGGGACAAGAAAAGAGCCCACAGCTCAGAACGAACCATGGTGTAGATGGGCAGCCAACAATGGGGATGGGGGGAACACAAATATGAGTACACCCTGGGAGGCTCCAGAGGAGGGAGCTGCCTCAGCCTCCCTTGCAGCCATCAGGGCAGGCAAGGGCATCACAGCCCACACATCGCATGGTCTCCAGACTAGCTGCTGCCCTGTCCATCACAGAACTAGTCTGGGACCTCTGACTCTACTGTCACAGCAGCCCTGGTGTGCCCAGGTCAGCAGCTAGGCTCAACAGGACCTACCTGGGGTCCTGATGACAAACTGACCCAAACTGCCTCTTGCTTCCTGCCAGCATCGGTGTGCTGGGGTGGTGGGGCCACTTCACCCAGACAGCCAGGGTAGACTGCAGGAGAGGGGAGAGGAGAGGTGTCACTGTGAAGCCCAGGGCGGGAGAAAGCATCAGTAGAAATGGCCCTGAGCCTGCAGGAACAGCAGGGATGGGACCACCACACTCACTGAGCACTCCTCCTCTGAGGTCTGCACGCAGCCCGACTTGTCGTTTCGCACACAGCAAGCAGAGTGCTTCTCCTTCTCCCGTTTTGCCTTGATGAAGCTGTGCACTTGCTGGTCCTGCCTCATGCATGGTGAGAACTTGGCCCCCAGGTGGATCAGGGCCTCCTGGCAGAGAGATGGAAAAGTTCAGCTCAAACGAGGTGCAGGTAAGGACTGATCAGGACAGAGCAGGCTGGGGGGGGGAACTCCCATCAGGGCCAGGGACAAGACCTGCATAATGATGTTCAACACACATCAGGCTTTTTCTCGGTATTTGCCACAAAGAAGTGAGCCCAGAACAAGAATCCAGGGAATTCCTTGCCCATGGCCCCAGAAAGGTCAGTGTAGCACGTATCCCCCTGACAGCCCACCAAATGTCCCAGCCGATGACACTCACTGAGCTGGGGCCAATCCAAAAGTTTTCCTGCTGAACATATTTGACATTTTCATAAACTCCTCTGTTCCGCAAGACCTGCAAGGAGAGAAAGTGAGAGCCCCATAAGCTCTTGCCTAAAGGGGCAGCAGGGCAAGCAGCAAGGACTGGTGAAAACAGCTCCCAGGAGGAGCAGGAATCCCCACAGCAGATGACTGAGTATACAGCTCTCTCAAACTGGTCTTTTGCAGGATAGCAGGTCTGGGCACTTTTTTCTAAAGATTTAACTGAAATCGTCTGCTACTGGCTACTTCCACTTTCAGGAAAATCCATGCTCTCCCAAGGATGGCCGAGGTCCTGCAGAAAGCTTCACACAGCTCAGAAACACAAGCAGCAGCTGCCAGCAATGCACGTCCAGATGCTGGTGACAGTGCTCTGAAAGCTGTCAGACTTGTAGGTGAGAAGTAATCTAGGACATCCCCTGCACAGAGCAGGGATACAGCGCTACAGAGATGTGTACCTCAGAGAGAGACCTTTGACAACATGTGGGAAGTCTACAAATAGCTTCAAAGTTTGCAAAGTCAGACAGGTCGGTTTTGCTCCTGACAGAAGCAAAATCCTGAAGCTCTTGCAAAAACCGAAATAACTAACTAAAAACCTAACTAACTTGAAAACCTAACTAACTTGCAAAAACCTAACTAACTTGAAATACTTCCCTACCATGAGCATCCTTCTGGTCTCCACCAGGAGGGGAGTACATTGCTCAAAAGGGCTCTCAGCACAGACACAGCCAGAACCTGGGAAGAGCCCACCATGCCTTGTGTCAAAATCCCACCTGAAAGAGCTCAATGTCAAGAGCAATGTGGCTGCAGGGGGGAAAACAGGCAGCAGGAGGGCTCACAGAGATGCTGCATGCAGGCCCAGAGGCAAGGCTCAGGCAAGTAGCCATTATGCTGAGGACTGACACAGAACCAGCAGCAGAAGGCTGAGACACAATCACAGTCCAGGCACGTCAGGGTGAGTTACTTACTGAATCAACAGTTTCGTGTTGTGAGAACCCCACAGGGGCAATACCATAGATGCACACAGCGAGGATGGTGATGAGTGAATGCACAAAGGTGACCCAGTATGTGAAGAAAGGCCTGGATGGAGGTAAAGGGAAAAGATCAGAGGCAGAAATCCAGGCACATTACATCTGCTCACAGAGCACAGGAGAAAAGCTGCTGCTTTCTCCTAGGTACCTTGGTAGACTCTGGGGACAAGGACCAAGATCATCTAGGGATGCACAAGACAGGGGCAACAATCTTGCTGGCAGCCAGCCCCTGTTTACTCTGACTACCCCACAACACTGAGCATGCCACTCTTTGCCAAGAAAACCATCCATGAACACACAAGCCTGATGCCAAAATGTGCCGTGTGCTGAAATAATGACTTCAGGGAAATGATGAGAGGCAGGAATACCTGAGCCTTCTTGCTCATAACAGGACAGTAGTGGTGGGGAAGACACAGATGCCCAAAGCAACAGGAGGAGTAGGGTACACTCCCAGTGCACGATGATGCCAACATGCTGCTGTCAGCTGCAGTTTAGTGCTGTGCTTCAGGGATACAGACTAGGGGGAGGTCTCAAGCCACAGGTTTCACCCCATCACTCCCAGGGAGTTCCCTGAGTCACCCAGAGGCAATGGCACTCTCACTCTCTTGCTAGCTGTATTGGGAACCCTTCTACAACTGCAGCTCTCACCTGTGATCGTCCATGTCCTCAATCTGCCGCTTCACGTAGCTGTCGATGCGCTTGCGATACGTCCGGTTTGTCAGCTTCCCCACCATCCCCAGGCCATACGGCCGCTTCTCCTTGGCAAAAAGCTTCCTGACAGGGACAGCGATGCGCTGGCCACGCTTCTGTGGGCTGACACTCACCACCTCCTGCCGCAAGCGGACCTTGGGCTGTGCCAGGCCCCCGTCCTTTTGCTTCCTCCAGCCTCGCTCCAGTGGGCTGGAATAAAAAGTGGAACAACAATGGTTTCCTTCTCTATGGCACAGTAACGGGGACCAGCGCTTCTCTGGTCTCTGGTGGCAGCACACCTTGTGTCTGTCCCACCACAGCTGGCCTGAACAGCAGCTGATGGCAGGCAAGGTGCTCTGCAGTGGAAGTTGTATTTCCAAGTGTTACAACGCCCCAGCTGACAAAAGCACGGGATGATGCACAGAATGTGGCACAAGATAGATGTGCCAAACTCAGCCCCACCAGTGAGGAGCTCTCACAGCTTTAAAGAATTGTCTCAGCAACCAGTTAAATGAGGGAGGCTCTGGCCAGGCATCACTGAGCTTTTCATTTTGGGGAGACAAGGTTTCCAACCTCCCAGCATCAATACTGCATCAGGGAGCAAGAAGGGTATTCTGTGATGATTTTGACCACCTCTTTCAATCTCAGCTTGATCTTTGACTAAGAAGTATCTTTTCTGCAAACAGATGGAGAGGAATGGAAGCCATGTGCTGTATCCACAACTACATCCTCAGCATCTCCAGGGCCAGCAGCCCAAAGACCCTGCTTTAACCCTCATACACATCCACTTCCTCTTCTAATTCATTCCTCTCACTCTGCTCTCTGCTACAAAATGGAAGTGCAGTTTAGCCCAGCAGTGGAAATCCCCACCCTTGAAGCACTTTGCTGTGATCAGACTGGCAAGTCAAAATCCCATGCCCATTAAACCAAACAGAGGAGAAGAGCAGGAATCCAAGACCAAGACAGTTACCTCTCAAGACCTGTCTTCCATTCTTCCCTCTATTTGCACTGATGCATGCATTTCTCAGGAGAAAAACAAAACCAGGCTTCAACAACACAATAAAAATCCCAGGCATCCCTGTCTAAAGGAATGTTTTCTTACCAAAATAAAGTATGCAATGAATGAAGGTTGCACAAGCTACTGATGAATAGCACCTGCTCTGGAAGTCTGCACAATCTTCAGATGCTTTTTGTATTTCATGGCTCTTAAAGAGCAGTCTGGAGTTCAGGTATGCAGCACTGAGAACCTGGCACACACACACACTACCTACCATTTCACTCTTGCTCACTGCCACGATAAGCACATCCCCTGCATATGCTCTAGTCTCTACAGATAATTTCCCTGGTATCCTAAATGTTCCTGTCTGCACAAATACAATGGTTGTCAAAAGTGACCAGAGAAACCAATTGACCATCTTTTTTTCTGAAAGATCACCAGAGCATCTTGGAGAGGTCAAGACAGCTTTGAAGTACGGACAAGCACTAGGATGAGGTTAGAGTAGTTTCTGCATTACTGACGTGCTTTTTCCCAGTATTTCCAGTGCTGGGCTATCAGCCTATGCCAGAATAAACACCTGATCGCCTAAAAGGACACCTCACTGCAATTCTGATGCTGTTTTCTGAAGCGTGAAAGAAGCATTATTTTCTTCAATAAATACAACTATTTGAGGAGATATGAATGGAGCCAAAAAGGCTGAGGCCATCTCAAAGGAAAGACAATAAGCTCACACCATTCGTTGCTTCTGCTTACATTAAGAGTGAGTCAAGTACTTGGAAACACTTGAAGGAAAGCACCAACAGAGCAAGATGGGCTGCGAGCAGCAGAACCACAAGGACCTCCCTGTCTGCTACATGTTCACACCCAGCAGAGCTCTCTGCTGGGGTGAGCTGCCAGCTAAGCCAGAGCTGACTCGGAAACGACACAGAGCAATTACTCAGTACCAGTTACTCAGGTGGAAAAAATCTCGGCGTACAGTACAGTACCACCCACATATTTGTAAGGCTCTCGGCATCAGTGCCACACCTTTCTCTGGTTTCAAGTGAGGAATGCAGCCCAGCTTGACGCTCAGCAACGCTTCACACCACTCCTTGCAGTTAGACGACAGTTCCTGGTGTCTGTAGCAACAGCTTTCTCATCTTTGCTGCATTCTCTGTAGCTGAAGGCTGGGCCCCTAGCATCCTCAGCTGATTTGACGTCTTTTGTTTGCCCACGGCATGACACAGCCTCCAGAACACATCACATCAGTGTGGGAAGTTGCTGGACAGGTGGCCTCAGAGTCACTTTTCATGGGTAGCTGGGGTAGGTGGTCTCTCACTCAAAATATCAAGAGAAGCAATCTGGACTTAAAGAAAACCCACCACTGTTCTGTTCTTTGAGCTCTGCTCCAAACACCTGTAGTACTCAGATCCTGCCTTCCCTCGCGCAGGAAGGTGGGTCTTGCCCCACCAGCTGCCTAGCACCGAAGGTCCCACTCTGAATGGGTTGGCCACCACCCCACATTAGGCTTTTTCGGCTTCCAAGAAAATACTCACAGTAGCAAGTGGCTTCTTTCAAGCTCATTTTTGTCCAAGGCACCTCCTGTGAGATCTGTCTGATCCAGAGGTTTCACCTCAGCATCTTTGACTGCGGCTTCTGATGGCGACTCAAACACCTCATCTGGATACGTAGAGAGCTCCTCATGAAGGACTCCTTCCTGGGCAAAGACACAGAAGTCCCATCAGAAGGGGGTGAGTATCACATTTGAGACACCAGCCCCCGGAGAAAGCAGCACCACCCCCTGCAACATACAGCCCTGCCAGAGCTACAGCCTCGTGCTGTCTCTGGAGCCAGAGCCACATCAGAGTCCTGCCTCTCACCCGAGCAAAGAAAGAAGTGTCGAGCTCATCTGGGAAATCCACCGTGTCCTCCTCCAGGAAACTTGCTGGGGTGAAGCTGCGCCGCTGAGCCCTCCTCAGTGTGCTGTCCTTCACAGAGCGCCCCTGTAGCCAGCGAGAGTGGCATCAGATCACTGCCAGAAACCTGAGCCCCAGGCACATGCAGTGTCACCCGGACAGGACGCGGGGAGTCCAAGCGCTGACCCTGTCACGCTTGCCTGTGGAGCACAGCAGACCTGCTGGTGTGCAACACCTTGCAGGTGACACCTCCAAGTGCTAACCCACCTCTCAAGCCACACTGCCCACATCCCATGCAGGCTGGTAGCACAGGCTTCTACAACAACATCTGACCAAACAGCAGTGGTACCAACCACAGCAAAAGGGCTTCCGGGCCCCCCTAAGGGACACCCAGAAAAGCAGACGTGGCAGGACGAAGAGCCTTGCGTTGCAAGAGGCTCAGGTGCTTCTACAGTGCCATGAGCAGGTGCAGACACCCAGAGGTCCAGGCAGGCTGAACTGGACCTGCTGGAACCCTCTAAGGCTGCTGATTGTGGGAATCAAAGCCCCAAGGCTGATAAAAGGTGGGCAAGACATATACCAAAGCCCAGCCAGCATCCTGGTTTTTACTCCTGCCCGCCAGACAGATGGCTGAAACAAAACAGGACACCTTCTGGTTTCTCCCCCTCCATCACTGCCCTCCCACATCCTCTCTACTCACAGAACGTACTTTTTCCAGGATCAATGGCCTGCACACACAGCTCTTTCCCTCCCACTCCCCTCGCACCGCAGGGCCCCATCTTGCTGCCAGGCTGATCCTGCCCTGTACCAGACAGTACCTTCACCAAAGCTGCAGCTGCTCGGAAACTCATTTTGGCAACTGACTCCCGTTTCCGCCGTCGTGGGAGACGGTTGAAGCCCGAGCGTGAGCTGGTGAAGGAGCAGAGCGACGTGGCACCCGGCGTGATCGGTGTGTGGGGGATGCTGCAGCCATCGTTGTCATCAGCCATACGGAAAGCTCGGCCCCGGGCCAAAGGGTCTATGATCTGCCCAGAGAAGAAGCCCATGAGTCACCTACCCCCAGCTGTTGTCCACCAAACCATTCTCCCTCCAGCTCTCCATGGTCTCACCTCTTGAAACCATACAGTGGCCTGACTCCTGGGATCAGCCAAGAACCAGGCTAGAAGAAACAGCAAGCAATTCTACATTAGGGAGATAAATCATAACCTGTTGCAAGCTAAGCCCTAATTCTCAGTCCCAAACCCACATCCTCCTCAAACCTCTCCCAACTTGTTTTTGTTCTTTTTGTGTGTGTGTGTGTGTTTTTTTGGTTTGTTTGTTTTCTTTTTTTTTTGGTTTTCTTTTTTTTTTTTTTTGGTGATGGTGGTAGCGGGGTTTTTTCGTTGGTGGTAGTGGTATTGATCATTTTTGCCCAGAATGTTCCTGACATCTACACAAGACTCCAAATCTCCTTCAGCCCTTCCTAAGCTCTTGCTTTCACTCATCTTCTGTGCCATGGAACTCTGCAGTCAGATAGGATGATATATGAGCAGGACTTTAAGAAATCCCTGAGTGCAACCATGTCCTTTATAGAGCTCGTTTCCTTTCTGATGGTGGACAGCACTGGACTTAAACAGTATCCTGGTGAAGCTTTACTGTACATGTACATCTGATTCCATTTATCATAACAGCTGGAAAAGAGCAGGCAAGCTTCCAGGAGCTACAAGCCCTTCTCTGGGATTCTTCAGACCAAAGCTGCCACTTCTTCTGAACACATGAACCAACCTACTGAAAATATTGCCTTCAGCTACAATACTTACCTCTATCCTTACATCACCACAGCTGCGGTTTCCATATGACTTCTATGCTTTATCCTAATGTTTTATGACCCTTTTTTAATCCACAGTTGCACACTCAACAGAAAGCTGTATAGGGTTTCACCTACTGAAACCAGGTTCTGATTTAATGTAGCCTACATAGAGCCCAACAATATTCCTGAGTTTACTGGGACCAAAGCCCTCAGCAAGGTGAGACTGCATTGAAAGATGCACAATATTCTCCTCTGTTTCAGTGATGCAGCCAGGCTTCAGGTCACAGACTAACTTGCTTGGGAAGAAATTCATTTCCCACTTGTCCAAGTTGCAGCGGTGCTCACTGATGCCCTGATACCATATTGATTAAGGTGGTGAATGGAGCAAAGGGAAGAGCTAGAATGTTACAGATTAGTTATCAAGTGCTGGTAACTGAGCATGTTTGACTGGGTCCTGTCCCTTATGGCCACAGTTCTACTGCAAAGGGCACCAGATACCTCACAATTTGTGAGGACACGTGAGCAGCGCTGTAGTACAGCTGATGCAAGAGGCACTTTTCCAAGTCCTATAACATAATCAGGTTTCTTTGAAGCCAGTAGCTGTGCTACTGCCTGCATTCAGCCTGAGACAAGGCAAGTGCTCTGGATGTTACCTGGCCTGCTACTGTAAATGGGGGATCGACAACAGTGTCCAGTCTATGCATGACAGATTTTTGCCTTTGTAAAATGGCAGCAAAAAGCCTCAGCAAGATGTTCTCAGACACGCTGCACGCATCTAACCACCATGCCACCAGAGTCCCAGTGTGATCCCCAAATCCTCCACAGGGCTGCCCTCAATCCATTCATCACCCAGTCTGCACTGATACTGGGGACTGCCCCATAGGCTTTGCTTGGCACTGTTGAGCTTCAGAAGATTCACACGGGTCTATTCCTCCAGCCTGTCAAGGGCCCTCTGGATGACACCGAGCATATCACCTGCACCATTCAGCTTGGTGCCAGCTGCAAACTTGCTGCAGATGCATTCAATCCCAGTATCTATGTTGTTAATGAAGATATTACACAGTACTGGTTCCAGCACAGACCCTTGATGAACACCACTTGTTACTGGTTTCCATCTGGACATTGAGCCACTGACTGTAGCTCTTTGGAGAAGACACGTTCAGGCAGAACTATGCCAACAGATGGGTTAAAAGTGGTAGAGACACTGTGCAGGAAGCTCACGATGGCCTTCAGACTATCCCAGGTTACTCACCTTTTGCATGCCCAGCTGGCAGGGCCCAACATAGAGTGGAGGGGGGGTTTCTGTGCTTGTTAGAGAAATATTGTCCTGACTGGGCAAGTCCATTTCCCGGATGACCTGAGGTTTCAGCTTCCCATACCGCAGGCTGCAGTGGCGAAGGCTCTTTCTCTGCCATTTCTGTGTAGCATCACTGTCTTTGCTTACTCCAAACCAGTCAGCTGTGCCTCTGAAAGATGTCAGCATACAAGTACACAGGAGCATTATGTTTGCTTGGACAATGCAATTGAAAAGACAAAACCCCCGGTGGTCACTTCCAGCCAACCCCAACCAGAATGTAGGCAGAACTCTTCCCCACGAGCATCCCACAGCCTGTCCTCAGCCAGTTTTAGCAATCTGATATATGCTGGCCAGAAGTGTTCAACCATCAACAGCATTATTTTCTCTCTTGAGACAAAAGAAAAACAAGAGATTTAATGTGTGTAATGAACAGTTAGTTCTGAGTTTTCCTAGAAAGAAAGAAGAAGAGATGGAACAGAAATTCACATAAGAAGTCGGTAAAATGTTTTTTTCTTTAAAAGGCATCCACAGAAAGCACTTACCATCTTCAGGCCAGCTTTAGGTCCCCCATTGTGGGACTACAGTTTTCCATGTCTCTGTGTCATGTCCCAGTGGCCACCAGAATTCACTGGTCTCTCCCAGCTGCCCGCCACACCCCCAGAATATCCCCAACTTCTCCTCATGCTGCAGGATTTCCATCCTGCTCAAAATTAACATTAACAGCAAATGCTTGCTGTGGTCCTGCTCGCTGCTAAGGCGGGTGCACGTAGCTTCGTGCCGCTGGTGGCAGAAGCAGGAGCACGATGCTGCAGCCACAAAGTAGGTATGCTGCCAAGGGCCTGCTGTCATGGAAGCCCACTGGATCAGAAGCAAAATCCCAAGGAAGGTAGAGAGGGATAGGTGTGAATTAGACCAACAATCTACTTCAAATACTGCAGGAGAAGCTGGTATCCTAAACACATGAAGATCATCGCAGCCCTGCCAGGCCTTTCCCACGGTGGTTAATCCTGCTTCAGAAGGTGGCAAGCTGTGTCAGCCTACAGCTGTCTGGCCCAGGTGTTGAAACTTGAAAGTCCTTCCACGCCAAACCCGAAACCCTCGCCTCGGGCCCCCTGCTCAGGTGTAGGATTTCCAGCTGCTGAGAAGCAAGACCTCACAAATCACAAAGGGAGTATCAAAACATACATTGGAGTAAAGGGTAGGTTAAATCTAGAATTACATCACGCAGGGGAACTGAGTCAGTGCACTGGAGGCAGGAAATTAGCCCTGTGTTTTCCTTATTCCACCCTACAGAACAAAGATACCATCAGCAAGCAGGTGAAGGTGTCCTGACACTACGTAAAAAGACACAAATTCAAAACACAGCCTCTCCAGCTAAAGCCTCCAGATGCAAACAACCACACATTGCCCGCAGCCTTCTCCAACTTCCCAGTGACCCAGAACAGGCCCTTCAGTGGGCACAAAGTCGAGTGGGCCATTGCTAGATCTTACCCAACCTCACTGAGCCAAATTTCTCCAAACGCCTCCACCTAGTCAATAGGGGACAGACCTCAGAGAAGGGGCTATGCCCAGCTCAGACCACTGCTCTGCTCCCACAGACCCACAGCTTGTCAGAGCAATCTTTGTCCCTGTTCCAAGTAGAAGGGCTCAGGGTAAGTGCCTGGCCTGAAACACCTGAACCAAGTCCACAGCACAGAGGTAACACGCAGGCTGTGCAGATGCACAGGCACAACATGCCACAAAACGTTCTTACAACACATCTCAGACCTCCATAACTGACATTTTAACACCAAGGTGGCCTTGGGTGACAAGGGGCCACTCCTCAATGGGAGAGAGGAAAGAGTTGTTTGTGCCCCTACTAGCCCACTGTGGAAAGAGCAGTGCCTCAGAGCTCTCAATCTCTGTTCCTGTTAGCACGGAAGGACAAGCACTATAACAGCCCCTCTGTGGAGCAAGTACTGCTCCTGAACTGCCAGCGACCACTGCTGGTGCAGTGCCAGCACAGAGATCTGTCCTACTGATCATAGCCAAGACAGTCCATGAGAGCCTTAGAACAGAGTTTATGGTATCTGGAGCACCCTGGAAAAACAACGAACGCTCTGTCCAGCTGGGGAGCCCCATCACCTCCTACAGACACCCTGGGGCACTGTAACCAGCAATGAATCGACATCAGGGGCTGGCTCTTGTTCTTCTGTTGCTGTGAGCTAACCAGCTCTGATAGTCGGAGCCCAACCACGAGCAGTTGCAAGGGCAGACACAGTGTCAGACTGCCACCTGGCCAAGGGTAGCAGGGTGGAAGGTAGGATGAGAAGGGACACCTGGGCATTAGGTCCAGTCCCTGCCATGCACAGTCACGGTTTACTGAGCTCCAGTCTGAGGTTGGTAATCGATGGCCACTGTGCCCTGGACTCCTGGAGTGTCTCATCTCTTTGGTGCTAAGTAAATGAAGGTCTCCACCTCAAAAAGAAGACAGTCACATTTGGATTAGAAAAAGTCACGATGTCAACCAGCTCTGAGCTACATTCAGACCGATGTAACCAGCATCCATTTGGTGCAGCTTTATCTCTTTCCTCTTCTGCTCCCAAGAGGCTTTGGAGCCAATGTACGCATATTCCACATGTTGCAGTAACGTTGGCAAAGACAGGCTGCACTGTGGCTGCTCTGGGGAGATATTACAGTTACGGTGAACACCGGGAGGCTGACAGCTTGTTAGGAGAGGCAGGAGGGAGTGAGGCTGGCGAGTGGACAGTTTGTTAGTCCCATGCTACATATTGACAGCTGCCTACACATTTAGTAGGAGTGACCATCGTTTTCTGTTAGACACACACGTGAGCTTTCTCCCTGCCACCCATTTGCAGGCCTCCTGGCCACGCCTTGGAAGGCAAAGTGGTTTCAGCAACAGCCAGAGTCTGTGCACTTCACAGCAGCCCTTGCACACACATGCAGGGGTAGGTTGCACACTCGGTTCTACCAGTACCTGAAGAACGATCGGGGCAGGGACTGCCGCTTTCTCAGGGAACTCCTGCCCACCCGGTGCCCGTGAACGGGCAGGGTCTGACTCCTTTGAAACCGTACCTGCCTGCTGCAAAGAAAAGAGAGCTGAAGGGAAAGAGCCCACCATGCTGTGAAGCCACTGTCTGGCTTCATACACCAGAGTGTGAAACCACGCAGACGTCACCAGAATGAGATATGCTCTGCTTGGATACAGGTATCTGATGCCACTGGAAATGTTCTGGGGTTGTTCTCGTTGACCCTGGCAGGGTCTTACCTGGGGCACAAGTCTATCTGTGCCACACCTACTGCCTTGCTTGGACATCTTGGACACTGTAGGAGACTGGAAAGAGTATTAGATGCTCCACTCCAGCACTTGAATTACTACCATGCCATATTCTGGACCATACACTCTTGAATTTAGGTTCACACCTGATCTGTGTCCTCCGAGAAGATGTGAACAGGAAGGTACAGAGTGCTGTTGCCAGAACAGTTTCACATTCTGTGCATAACTGGGGCTGCATTAAGTAGCAAACATGGAAGTCACCCTCTTTGGACTCACAAAAAAATAAATAAATCCCAGAGACACTTTTATGGATATGTGGTCTGCAATTCTTCATCACATACCTCACTGGTTTTTAGGTCATTTCTCAGAACTTTGCACTTCCCTGTCTTTGTTTCTGGTCCATTATTTAATCCTTTTATTGCTAGGTCTCGTGCATTTCCTGCAGCTCTGCCCCTTGGAAAGTCCTTCCCGCTGCTGCACCTGCCCCCCTACCCACATCAGTCTACAAAAATCACGTGTAGCTGATTCCTCCAGGAGGAAGATAGACTTGGCCACCCCTCACACTGCCCAACAGCCTGCGACAACTCTGCACTGCTAAATGGCATCAACCCCCTACACTCATACTGTGAGCAGGAGACTCACCGGCCTTCCAAAACCATTTGTGCACTCCTAGGCCACTCCCTGTGGGACCACACCTACTTTCAGGGTTACAGAATTACTACCCAGACCACCAAGCACAGGATGCAGCCACCACCTGGGCCCTGGCATTGCCATTCCAGCCTATGCAGGCAAGAGAAGACATGGCACAGGTCTGTCAGTGCACCACCCGCACATGCCTGTCCATAGCCCTGCTGCTAGGCAGGAGCTTCACCACCACGGCCCAGCACTCCCTCCTTGCTCGCTGTAGCTCCGTGTGCCTTGTCTTACAGTGTAGTAGTGCTGGAGGCAGATTTGTTCCCTCAGCACTGAAGTGATTCCTGTCTCCCACACCTCTCAGCCCTACGCAGCTCTACACACACACAGCACATGTCAGAGGCAACTCTGAGGAAGGAGGCTGCCCTGGCCCCTCTGCACAGAGCTTCTTGTGTCCTCTCGTCCTTGACGTGCTCTTGCCTAATTGTCCTGGCACAAACAGCCGTAGAGGCCTGCTCTCAGGCCATGTTGCTGTATGGGCAGACACTGAGGTGTGGGTAAAAGATGGCCGACTGACCACGCCCAGAGGGTGGTGAGCCAGGCACTAAGTCTGGCTGGAGGCCAGCAACCAGCGGTGGATCCCAGGGGTCCGGTCCTGTTTAACATCTTCATTAATGTACCCTCGGCAAGTTTGCAGACAACACAAACGTGGGAGGAGTGGCAGATACTCCACAGGGCCATGCTGCCAATAAGAGGACCTGGAGAAATGCATTGACAAGAACCTCACAACAATGTAGGACCACAGGGATGATGAAGGGACTGGAGCACCTCTCCTGTGAGGAGAGGCTGCGAGAGCTAGGACTGCTCAGCCTGGAGAAGAGGCTCAGGGGGATCTCACCGATGCCTGCACATCCCTGAAGGCAGGCCCACATCCCATGGAGCCAGGCCCTGCTCAGCAGTGCCCAGGGCCAGGCCCAGAGGCAGTGGGCACAAACTGGAGCACAGGAGGCTCCCTCTGAGCACCAGGAGGCACTTCTGTGCTGTGCAGGTGTCAGAGCCCTGGCACAGGCTGCCCACAGAGGCTGTGGAGTCTCCTCCTTGGAGAGCTCCCAAAGCCACCCGGACATGGGCCTGGGCTGCCCTACTCGGGGTGGCCCTGCTGGGGTACGGGGGGGAGCACATGGGCTCAGAGGGGCCTCAGGCCTCAGCCATGCTGACAGTCTACGACTGCTAAGGCTGGGCTTCTGCCCGCCTCCCCACAATCACGTGCTCTCAAATACTGCACCAAAGTAAGGCTAACGCACCACATCACACCTCAGCTACACATCAGGGTCTGGGGTACCCTATTACTCGGAAACAGACAGCTTCCCAGAGCATTGGAACAGTCAAAACTTGTCTCTAATTGGCAAGGACCATACACTGTCCTGATCACCACAATTTTCCACCCAGAACCTGGTATCTCGCTTACAAAAAACAACCCTATATAGCACTACTGGGCTCACATACTGGGGACCTATCTGCTTCCACCCTCTGCCCCAACCTAATTATAGACAACAAGGGAGACAACTTAATCCTGCTTTGACAACATGCCATGTAAGTGCCAGGCAATGGGACAATCAGAGGCCCATGAATTAAGAATGGCAACAGACGGCAGAATCCATTATAGCAGGCTGCGTGAACTCGGCATCTCACCTCTTGATGGTCTGGGTGATTGAGGTTTGTCGTTGTAGCACCGGTCTCCTCACTTCATTAGGCAAGGAGGGCACGCGGCTGTTGTCAGCAGGCATGCTCACACTTCGCAGAAAGGCCTGACGTCTTGTTGGCTGTGAAGAAAAGCAGAAGGGGAGTCAGCATTCTCAGAGAGATAATCTACAAGGCCAGCCAAAACGTGAACCATTTAGTCAGCAACTCAACAGCCTCCCTCTCCCCCCAGCCCAAGCCACAAGCTGGTTGCATGCAGTTGAGCAGCAAAATCGGGCTAACAAAGACTGAGTTCATGACTGGCTAAGGTGAAGAAACAGGAGTGGACCTGCAGAACAGACCAAGGACTTGACATCTGCATGTTGCAGTAGGTTTCAATTCAGACTGGCTCTAGCCTGTCCCATGGATTGATGTCCATTTGTAGATGGGCTGTGTTACATGAGATCCTGCAACACATCCCTCTGGCTTTTCTCTAGCCAGAAGGAACTGAGATCACAGGTTCCTAGACCACCAACTCCACAAGGTGAAGCAAAGCACAGTAAGCAGGGCCAAGTGAGATTTGCTTCATAAGCAACTCCAGATCTGCACTAAAAGCCTACGAAAGCTGTGGGTGAGTCTGTGCTGTAGTTGCTGCCGGGCACAGGATAAGCGAGCTGGGAAAGCCACATCAGCTTTGTTCATAACCTAATTGTCTGGATGCACTCAGGTCTGGAAGCTCTCAGCATCTCCTGGCTGAATGTCACCTACCAAATAGGACACAAATCACCAGACTGTTCTCAGCTAACCTCCCCAAGGCTGCTCCAGATGAAATATTCATTAGCTTGGCAGAGACACCATTTCTAAAATGCAGGCTGAGCAGACAATCCCTCTGCTTCAATTGCCAGTGAAGCTCCGACCAACTGTTTCTCTGGTCAGACACTGTCTCAAGAGTGCTTGCAACTTCTTCTGGCCAGAGAACTAATAATTTCCACTAATCTTATCATTTTTGTTATGTTTTATGTTAAAAAAAATGCATATACACACAGGTTATAAGCCGCAGGAGCCTGTTATGCAGTCTTATCCTAACAGCCTGTACTGCACATGCTGGACTTTTAGAGAACATCATCTACACCAGCTTTCATTGTAAGTGCAGAGTCCCTCTGTAGAAGATGCCCAGCTGGATTTAGAGATTTCAGGTAAGAAAACATCCATCAAAACCTTAAATGACTCAGACAGCTTCAACCTGCACAGTTAAAGCCCTGTATTCACTTCTAATCCTTGCAGACTGAATCCCAATCTCCTTCCTTCCATGAGATCAGGACCAAGATGCATCTACCAGAATCCAACACATAGCTGAAGTCCATTTTTGTCCTTGGATCAGAGAATGGCAGTGGCCAGTCCTTGCTCTTCCAGTAACAGCATAAATTCCCTCTTAAGATCAGCACGCCCTCAACTCCTCTCCAAAGAAGCTACAGAACCTTCAATTTCTCTGCTGGCTAAACTGCTCTTGTGTATTACCATCTGAGCCCAGACACCACACTCCACCCATGGATCTGGGCTCTGTGCAAGACTTCTCTGGCTCTGCCTTTTTAGCAGGCAGTCTCTGTTCTGCAGCAAGGTCATGAGCAGCCAGCGCCATCCTACCCTGGTCTCACCCGTATGTAAGAGCTTTTGCCACTCTGAAGCAGAGATTCTTGGCAATTCTTCCTCTTCCCAGCAGAAATATGTATGTTTTACTCTCATACTTCGTAGAGTTCCAACTAACCCATCATCCTGTCTCTACTCCACCACTCTTCAATGATTTCTACTTCTCTTCCTATGTGATTTTCTTATGCTCATGCTGGTAACAGCTTTGTGTTGCCAGTAACTGTTCTTAATCTGCTGTTACTGACGAGAGCCTGCTATTATCTTGGCTATTCATAAATCAGATTTGTTCCCTGCTCATTCCAGCAGAACTCCAGCACTTACAGCCCTCATATTTCTCTAGGAGCCCTTCACTTCTCCAGTTCCTTTAAGAAATGTTTGTTTGGCCACCTCAATCCCACATCCACCCCCCCAAGCCAGGACACTTTTTACAATCCCCACATCCGAACAGTCACATCCACTGATCTCAGCACATCAGCAATACACTCTCATCCTCTCCATTCCTATCACCTTCAAGGGGGAGCTTACTACTGGTCATAAATTTACCCAACAACCTGTCATCACACAGCACCGCCTTTCTCTCAGCCAGGACTGCAGCAGGGCTCTGCACACCCCCACCACAACCCCACAGACCTTCGCTCCTGGCCCCGGTCTCTGTACCTGCACTGGCAGAGGCTCTTCTGGCACCGCCATGGGCACCGGCACCGGGATGTCCAGTTTCAACCATGGTGGCTTCTTCCGCTGCAAGCTGCTTGTGCTGTCATGCCGCACCTCCGACATTGTCCCACGTTTGTCTTCAAGCCTAGGAGAGGGGAAGAAATCACATTTGGGAAGGGGCCAGGCACATCCCTGACACAGTGCGTGTGGGGCCAAGCAGACTGCCCTCCTGCGGGCTGATTTACAGGCCCCAAGCCCCACAGCACACAACTTGCCAAGCGCCCTTGCCAAGTGCCTGGCAAGGGTGCAGAAATCCCAGCTGCTGTCAGCCCTGGTCAGCCAGGGCCAGACACTCGGAGCACGTTTCTGAGGCCCACAGGACCTCAAGCCAGGTGCTGGAGATCAGTCACAAATTTTAGACTCACTTCCCATTAAGATTTCCTGGGACTACCATGGAATCCAGATTCCACAAGAAACAGTCAGGAATTAAATCTTAATTAGCTCTGGATCCATTCCAACCAGCTAAGTAACTGCAGCCCGAAAAGCCACCGACACCCCCTCCAAAACCAGCCTGTGACTCACACAGGCTCCCTTGCCCACCCAAAGGCAAGCACCACGATTTCCTTACTACCTGCTATTTAGCAATTAGCAAGTGCCCATATGTAACTGTTTCTAATCTCCTTTACATGTAATCATTTTCCAGAAACACACCACAGCACAGAGTGCACTACACAAGTACATAGTGCCCATAGCAAGCACAGCATGAACGTTACAGAACTGGCATTAATTCTGAACTAAGAGTGGTTTTCGTACATAAAAAATAATGATATAGTATTTAAATAAAAACAACTGTGTTACAGAAACACTAAAGTAACCAGAGTGACTCATTGTCATCTTGTCCACTATACTGTATCTCAAATTTCTCTGTCCTTATAGGTTGCATGCAGTGAGACAAGGACTATGTGATTTCTTCAGGCTGTGAGAGTGCCTCCTTTGCTGCACATGCTAAAAATAAAAAATAGGAAAATTGATGAGGATTCAATCACAGATCTCCACAAGTGCTTGCCCATCAGAGCTATTCTGCAAGCCCCGATTCCTTCCTAGCACATACATGTAAAGTAATCACAAGCTAGCAGTGGGAAGCACGTCTTGAGCAGGACAACAGATCCAAGAGGATCCCTCCTTGTGTCATCCTAGAGCACAGATCCCACAGGAGACAAAAATCAGAGTGCCAGCCTCTTCCCCTCCCATAAAGAGCAGAGGGAACGAGAGTCCAGTTAACAGGACAGCACCAGTCCAGCCACACACGTTATGAAAGGGAGCAGAATGCTCTCTTTGGATTAAAGCTCAGCACTTTTACAGTGTTAAAACAGACAATTTGTTCTGAATGCACCATGAATCCAAGATGCAAGGCAGGAATTCTGAGTGGCCAAGTCCTGGGACAGGACCAGAGAGGCAGCGAGACCTCCATCCTTGGACACATCCAGCACTCAACCAAACGAGGCCCCAAGCAGCCTGAATTAGCCTTGTGCTGTGCAGCAAATGAACCGCACAGCCTGCAAAGGTCCCCTCCAAGCTAAATTAGGCTGTGGTTCTCAGAAACAGACGGCTTTTCCCAGCATTTTCACCATGCTCCCACAGCTCACCATAAGTGCTCTGAAAATGGAGCCACACAAACAGTGAGGCTTATCATTGCAGAAGGTACATGGCAGAGGGGGGAGCAGGTCAGCAGAAGGGAGCGGAGGGGGACCTGGATTGGGTTAGGAGAAGAGAATCTTGTCTAAAAGGAGGTGAAGACCAGCTGCTAGCTCGGTCACACAAGCTGGGCTGGCTGCCAGGAGCACCATGCTCAGCTGAGCTGGAACAATGGAAAGCAAGGACTCAGCTGTAGGTGGATGAAGGTTAGGTTTCAGCAAATACCACAGGCCCCCAAAAGTCTGGGAATTCACAATCTGGCCTGTACAGACATACCCTCTGCACATGCACCAGCACCCCATGTGCACAGATGCAGTGCCACGCAATAAAAGGTCACAATTCCTTCCTGTCCTCCATCCGTAGCTGCAGGGGTGCCTAAACGCACCTGTTCCAACTTCCTACAAGATGAGAACAGCAAGGGTATTGGGGGTTCCTGCCTGCTTGTCTTTACTTTTGAAGGAGATTTGGTTGAGTGCTGGACATCTCCAAGGCATGCTCACACGTGCCTCTTGCCCTGGCACAGTCTAATCTGTCACCTAAAAGAGTTAAACAGAAAGCAATCACCCCAATATCAGGCAACAAAATTTGGCACAACACTCTCCTCATCTTCACAGAGGAGAGTCACATCCTGAGGTCCTCCATGCCATGCAGGAGCCCTCAGCAATAGCGACAGCATGGAAAGCTTGCAAAAAAAGTGACCCTAAGCAAAAGCAAAGCACTAGCCAGAGAGGCTCGAACATACTCTGCTTCAAGGGCTTAACACTGCACGGTCTGAAGGGTAAATCCACGATGAGACAGCTACGGGCTGGCACGAGAGAACGTGCAGGTGTGACCCCATCCCAGGCATGGCACCGGCACACAACAGGCACTTAAGTCAAATACGGTGAACGACATTCTGATGGAATTGGTGTTCAGTCCCCCTTCCTAAATTGCCACAGCAGGGACGTGCCAGCATCCTTCACCAGCTCCACTGCAACCCACAAGCACTGGCATCTCCACATGCCACACACGAAGAAGAGTGTAATAACACCCGTTATTACACCCGGCCTTCACTCAAAGTGCTGCAGTTACTAACCTGGGGCTCAGCACTGCACTAAAAGCACTTCCTGAGTTTCACGCTACCCCCTTGATTATTTTTAAGGGGTTAGTGTTTCAGGATACTACATCCATGTACTCGTTCAGGCCAAGAGGCTTCATCTCAAAGTTGACTGCACTGACACATAATTCATGGTCACATGAATTTGCATGGTCACATATCCTCGAACAATCCCAATTTCTCAGTACTGTCCTAATCAGTGTTTTCAAGAGGCCACTGGCAGCAGCAGGACAGGAACGTACACAGCACAGCCACGCTATGTCAGGCCAAGCATCCAAGCATCTGCCTAAATCCGGTATCTCGTTACCAGCAGAGGATGCCTGGCAATCAGTAGAGGATCACTTGACAGTCGTATCTCCCAGGACAGAGTCATTGCATGTGCTATGAATAACTCAGGAACAACTTGTGCCAGAGCTGTCTTTGCATTTAATGGTTCTTTGCATCCATCCCCATATCCACCCAACGATTTCTTCTTCCAGAATTTATCCAACCCCTTTCTGAATCCGTGCAGTCTGTCAGTATTGCTAACTGCCTGTGGCAAGGAGCTGGAAGACGTGCTGTGTGCCGAGCCACCCTCCAGTTTGTCTTTAAACCTGACGCTTCCCGTGTTCGCTCAGTGCCTTACAGTTCCTGGTCTAGACGAGTGAGCAGCTTTTCCCTGTCCCTCTTCTCCATGCCCATCGTGGCTGTACAGATCTCCTCCATGCTCTCCCTAGCATCTTCTCTTCCCCCATACACAGCGGGATCCTTGTCCAGGAGAGACGCACAGGGGTTGTCTGAAGAGGCCAGGAAGAGGCAGAAGGGTCCCGTACCTCCTTGGGGTGCTCCCTGCAGCACCAGCACACAGTTCTGGTGTCACCATCTGCACTGCTCGGCCAGCTCTGCTCCCTCAGCATCATAGGACCAAGGAACTGGGCAGCACAAACTCTGCCCCAGCACACACGTTGAGCACACAGCATTTGCAAGCCCAGCTGCACGTTACAACTGTCGTGGCAGTATAGAGATGATTAATGAAGGCCATTTCAATTAAAAAGCAAACAAACAAAACCCTTCATGGCGCAGATACTCCAGTAAAGTTACCTTCAGAAGCACCTTGACAAAGCAAGGTCACAGCACCAGAATGAAAGCTAAATCCACCGTGCTGTGGCTCAGGCTAAGAAAGAGGGAGAGCACCTTAAATTCTGAACTTGGCACATGATCAAGAAAAGCTGCTTAGCAAATTCCTCTGACCCAAACAGAGAACGGGAAGCCTTGTGTGGAAAGTCTGAGTATGCTCCTAAAACTGAGGGGCATCTCAAATACATTCTTAGATCTGCACAATCGTTTCCAACACAGAGCATCCTTCCCTTTCAACACGCAACCGAAGCTATCCCCCTAAAAGCCTGATTTTCTTCTTCTGAAATTTCCACCATTACCAGCATTTTCTTTTGTAATAAAGCCGTTGTTTTCCCCAAAAATTTGCATTCCAAATGCAAAAAAAGGAAAAAAAAAAAAACGCTTCATCCAACCCTACCACACAAACAAGCCCTGTGTGCTTTTTCCCCCCACCACCACGGTGCTCCTCGGCAGCCCAGCGTGTGCGTGCTCTTACAGACACCCCCAGGAGGTAGCAGCCACTGGAGCTATTCCGCCGCCGTCTCCTCACCGTGTTCAGTCCCCGATGATCCTCCAGCTGCTTGCCTCCACTTTTCAAATCGCCGTCACTGCGACAGCTGCATTTGCCGTGCCTGCTGCGCAGAGCCCCCGGCAAGGGGTTTGTTCCGGCAACAATCCTGGCCGAGGCATGCTGGTGGGCTTCTGAGTGGAAACACAGCAAAGAGAACAGGATCCTAAATGTGTTCTGCAGCCAGCAGGAGCCAGGGGAGCCAGCAGGCTGCTGTCTGTGCCTCTGTCTGCAGGAGGATTTCTGCTGGCCCGGCTGGCCGGGAGAAGGCAGGAAATCCAAGGAGAAGAGGAGCAGCGGGGTTTCGGCCTCATGACTGCCAACAGCACCATCTAGCATGGATCAGACCCAATGAGTTACAAGTAATATCCCAAATACTGGGCACAAGCCAGACTTTAAAACAAGCCAGACGGAGGGGCTGAGGGCAGGCAGGGACGGGGAAGGCGGACCAGGCCTGTGTCCCTGTGCTCTCAGGGAAAGCTGCCAAGGGTGCAGCAATACTCAGGCTTCTGCCACAACCTCCATCCACCACATCCCGCCCTAAGGAACCACCTCCAAAACAGAACAAGGACATCAGCACTGCCCTGGCTGCACTCCTGCATGGGAATCTCCACTGCTTTCCCAGCCCTCGCTTGCTGAGCTCAAGGGAGATGCCACGAGGCTTTGCAGAGCTGCCGACAGCCCGGCAGAAGCTGGGATCAGGGCGAGCCGGGAACCTCTGGGCATGGGCCGGGCAGCAAGCCAGGAAAATACACTGTCCTGCTCGCCCTGCCCCACAGAAAGCTGGCAAGCAGCAGGTCTGCTGTGCCCACACTGCACCCACACACCGCCTGCTGCCCTCTGCCACATGGGGCCATGCACCAGCTCCACGTGGGTGCCGGCACAGGCTGGTGCTGCCACAGCAAGCGGCAGGAGGTGACCAGCAGCCTGCCTTCTGCTGGCAAGCAAATCCACCTGCCAGCTGCCCAGAGAGCAGGCTCACTGCAGCAAGCCGCCTCGAGGTGTTTCAGCAGCACGGAGCTGGCCCTACCCAGAAGCAAATGACTTCTCGTTGATCTGACAGCCTCGAGAGGCTCAGACAATGCTGGATAAGCTGTGTGCAACCTGAGACAGGAAGGGTAGGACCTGCCTGTTCGGTGACAGCTCACCCTGATATCAGCTGAGCTGGAACAGCAAACCAGGGTCCTCCGCCTGGGCGAAACATCTCTCCTCCATCCCAGCCTGGCAGGTCAGTGCTGGGGAGCTTTTTTTATGTTCAAGCAGAACATGGAAAAAATGGTTCTGGGGTATAAGAAGCCTTCGTGCAGGCTCTGCTGGAATGGCTGAAGGGCTGCATTCACTTTGCGGAAAATTGCATTAAAAGGCACGGGATCTCCCTCCCTCCAGGGAGCGTACACCATCCCTACGTACTGGCACCCTCACAGCTCTGAAGAACAGCAGCTCTCTGCCTTTGGGGGTCAGAAAAACACTCAAGCTCATCCTGAGATGTTGTGGGGACAACTTAATACAACCTGAGAAACAACCGGAGACCGGAGCAGCTGTAGTCACGGGACGAGGAGCAAAGGACAATGCACACAGATGTTAAACCTAGAGAGGCAGGGAGAGGCCAACCCGTCCCACCCCAGACAGGTCAGGGCTTTATCCAGAGGCAACAGCAAAAGAGCTCTTTTCAGCCAGTGCTTGGAGAAGAGCTACAGCAGAAGCTACGTGCTTGAGCAGGTGGCTCCAAAACCACCTGCAAGCAGATCATGGAAAAGCAGAACGTGAGGACTACCGCAGGGTCTCTGAGGCAAGAACCAGCCACGGCAGGGTGAACACAGAAGCTACACGGAAAGTTTTTGACTTCTGTGGCCACCCAAGCAACCAAGCCATCATCAAGGGGCTTCATCGTGAGCCATTTATTTAATTTGCTGAGAAGTGCCAGTGGAAACTTCCTGTCTTGGAGGAGGTCAAGCAGACCCCTATGGCAGGAAATAGGAAGCTACATTAGGGAAAATAAATAAATAAACAGAAGTTTACACAAGGCCCTGAGGAAAGAAACTGGCATGTGAGAGGCACACAGAGCAAAGCCTCACCTGGCACCCACTGATCTTGGAGAAGGTTCAGCTCCACTCAGAGACAGAGGGGTTTAAGTGCAGGTAATAAAAACGCCTGACAGTGATGTCTGAATGTATGTGAGCCCACCACATGATCAGGAAAGCAGACCAGAGGTCCTTTTGTGCAACTGATTTCCCTAATTTTCAGGAAAAAAAATAATGTGGGTCATGATGGAAACCAACTAAAAACAAGCTCCTGTGGGAACAGGAGCATGACAAGCTTTCAAAGCAGCCCTGCATGGGATATGCGGGGCATCCAGGTCTGGTGGCCTCATATTGAAGAGAGAAGAAAAACAGAGCTCGAAAAACTCTTCTGATTCCTGTTAGCCCCTGGATCTGCAGCTAAACTCCTCCAAGAACAGGTTTAAAGATGACCCCAACTGCAACCTGCAAACACTCACAGGCAACAGACTCTGATCTTCCAGGTCCTTTTGTTCCAGCAGACGAAAGGCAGAGCAGGAGTCAGCACAAAGAAGTTACCGCTTCCAATTCAAGCTGCAAAGACGTCACAGCCACTTGTAAGAGATGCAAGGCAGGAGAAGCAGCAGTGCCCCCAGCTGCCACGCTGCCCCCTTCTCGTGCTGGCACAACCATCCCCACAGCTGTGGGGTGACCTGCACTGGGATCCAACCCGCGTTAGCTCAGCAATGAAAACAGTTTGTTCCAGCCCCAGCTCCTTCCCCAGCCCAAAATCACCACATGGCTCCACAAACACTTGTGCCAGCACGGGGAGAGAGGAAGAGGCAGGAACAACAAGAGCAGCTGGAGCCAGATGACAGAAATGCTTCTCGAGGCAGTACAGTTCCACGCAATTATGAAAACGTGGCCAAAACCTCACAGTTGTAGCACTGTCGGCAGCTTAAAATTATCACAAGGCAGGTGGTGCATTCTGCATCTCTTGAAGCTTTAATTATTTCCTGAACTCTGCCCTGAGTGCAGGTGTTGAGTGCGGCAGGAATGAAGTACTGCTCCTTCATCAGAGGCAGAGTGAATTTTTGCCGGAGCTGCTGAATGGGAAACCAACTCCACAGAAGTGTGAAGCTGCAGGGAGCTGACAGCCAAGCCTCACACACGGGTAGTTTCTGCAAAAAGGTTTCCAAGGGGCCAGCTTTCCCTGCTAGCCTAAGGCCTGCAGCCCTAACACAGGGAACCGAGCCCCACAGACTGGGCAGAGGCGCTGCCTTTTCCATCTCCTAGAGCTCCCAGCTGACAGAAGGGTGTTTGCAGCACCACCCAGAGCCCAGACAGGGCCCAGACCAGGAGCTACGAGCATCCAGCTCCATCTCCTAGAGTAAATCTACAGAGCTATCGACAACCTACCTAGAAACCAGCAAGGGGAACGGCCTGAGCATAAAACATCACCAGCAAAGAGGGGGGAGCAGCAGGAAGCTTTCTGGAGTACTTTGGTGTCTTCATCCTGTTTGTGTTTCCCTGTGCACACACCCTGCAGCTCCACACAGAGCGCCAGCCTGGTGCCCTGTGTGACAGCCACATTTACAGCTGCTGCATCCCAGGGCTCTGGTTGCAGCACACCACTTGTAGGCTGCGTCAGGGCACGGACTGATGACGGTACCTGCTCGTAGCTCCAGTGACAGTGCATCAAGCACAGAGGATGAGAAGCTGGCACCAAGCAATGCTTCCATTCCTTAGGGAAGCTGGGAGAGTCGTTCTCAGAAGGAGCTGGCTTTTCCCTCGGACCAGCAGCAGCCACCAGCCAGCTGATGCATCTCAGCACGCTCACACAGGAAGCTGGGATACTGCTGCTGGTCCAGTGCCGCAGTGAACGTAGCCAGACTGGATAACAACTATAATCACATTAACAACTCAAATATTAACAAATCCAGTTATAAACAGCAGACTGCCAACAGTGGAAGTGTATCCAGAAGAAGGCTCATCTGCACAAGCCTAGTTCTTGCACCCTTTTCAAAGGTGCCAGAGCCGAGACAGCAGCACTCTGTGGTCTGGGGTCCCCAGCAGCATCAAGGCAGTCGCCTGGGTCTGCAGTCTTCAGCACCACTGGAGCTCCTCGCTAACAAAGAAGCAGGAAAGAGTGATCACAGCAACTATTTTAGTACACTTTCAACCCACTGCAAAAATTCAGCAGGACTCCAGAAAGGATTGTACTGGTTTTCGTTACCAGTAAAATGGGCGCACTGTAAATACTGCCTGATCCACGAGTACCACGGACACGGCCGTCACCTCAAGTATGCAGTAAGGTAAGATTCAAAAAAGGTTTTGATAGTACAGGCACAATCCTGTGTTATAACACAGAAGAAAACAACAAAATCCTAACACTGTATTTTAACAAAGGTTTTGTTTTTTGTTGAAATTCTGCATTTGTAACTGTTTTTTCCTATCAGCTCACGTATTTGTCACACGTACTGCAATTCAGGACACAGGAAGCTAAGAAAAAGGCACCAGTTTGACTCTCAAGGCAGCAGAGAATGCTGGCTCCGGTTACTTTTGGAATAGCTGCTGCCCATGCATTCACCTTAGTATTAAAAGCAGCTAAGTATCACTATTTGTTGTGCTAAAGGAGAATGCCTCACTGGCAAATGAGATCAAAACTGCCACAGATGACAACATTTCCTATGGAAAGTTACATAAAAGCACACTGAATAGCAATCTAAAAAAAAAATCTTAAAGGAAATAACAAACACTAAAGCCACCAGAAGACATTCTCTATTCAGAAGGGATGGAAGCAGCAGCATCTGAGCCATGCAGGCCAGCTTTCTGCACACCCCTTTGAAATTCACAGCATCTTCACACAGCTTCACACACCTGCTTTCTCCAAGGTGACCGTGGTTCTGTTCCCCCAGATACAAGTTAGAGTAAGCCTGCATGCACCAGCAATGCCAAAAGCAATGAAGCCCAACGGAGATGATTCAAAATATACGCATACACACACGTTTGAACAGCTAAGGATTCAGAGCAGAGCTGGTTCAGCTAGACCTGCTCTTGTTAAGCATTAGGTGATCTAGCCCGGGACAAGACCTGTGGATAGCCCTTGACACAGGCGAGCTAGCCTGCCCCTCCGCTGCTCCAGTTTCTGCTCTGGCTGGTGCTTGACAGCTCGCCACCACCTTCTCTTGCCTTGCCTCACGGGGAAGCAGTTGCAGGCAGAGCTCGCCCTGCTCTGCAGGTGTGTGCGCTCACGTATACAGTCATGTGTGCCCAATGCGCTAAGTCATTTATAATGCAAATAATCAAAACTCTAACTTTGTTTTAGGGGGGAAAAAAAGTGAAATGTATTTTTTAAATCCAATTTATGAACTGAGCAAACGGCATGTTCTCTCTCACTGCTCCCTCTGAATTTACAGTCCCACAGCAGACAGAGAAAGGGCAGGCACGCTCACACCTTTTGGCAACGCAAATCCTAGACAGCTGGCTTCTGTGGTTGACTTTAAAGTAGTGATCTCTGAATTCAAGAGACAGAGAAACGTACCTGCCATCTGCCGATTGCTACAGGGCAGTAACACCTGAAACATGGAAGCTGTATTCATGCACCCCAGACATCTGAGTCCTCCAGATCTTACAAACCAACCTGTTACAACTTTCATGAAGTTAAAGCCCAGCAAAGCACCAGACCTGCAGAACTGTAAAAGCAGCATCCTGCGCAGCTTCAGGATGATCTCATACAGATTGTTCCTTTTAAAAGAAAAGCCTTCAAAGCAGGGATTGCTACTGACCAGCAGAGCAAGCGGCTGTCCCTCTCTCAGCAGAGTGGAAACAGGAAGGGGAGGAGGCAGCAAAGGTATATTATCCAGAAAAGGCAAGATCAGACATGTCTTCGTATCTCTTCTCCCCCGGGAAGCCTTTTGCAACACACTTCTTAGATCATTGAGAAGAAATTAAATTTCCGGTAACAATCACTGTGTTTTAGAGATGCTCTGATTACTCAGGCTCGGTCTGCTCGTTGCTGAATGCTCCAGTCCCTTTGGGAACGTACCCGCTGCCCGGGTTTGTATTGCAATAGTTCTAACAATTTGACAGCGTGCACTAGACACTCTCCATTGTGCTCCAAACAAATGGCGCACCCACATCATTGAAAAGCAAGCCCAAAGGAAATTTCAGCATGCACAAGCCTCACATCAAGCTGGCATTTACCGTCTCTGCAGCAGAGCATACAACCAATGAACTTGCCCTACGCAGCTTGGAGACTCAACAGTTAAGGTTAACATGAAACAAACTCTCCGCCTTCATCAGGCAGCAAAGAGCCACTGTTTGTTATTCAGAAGGATTTGACCAGAGTTTGGATGATGTCCTTGAAAACTCAGCTACTGATTTGCTCCTTGTGGCATCATCCCAACACTCGTTAAAAAAAAAAAAAAAGAAAAAAACCCACTTCCTCATTCCTACAGCAGCACTGACTGAAACAGCAAGTATCAGAGACTGTGATCTCAAGTGGGCTTCAGCTAGTCCTGGAGAACTGTTAAAGGAGCAGGACCAAAACCAGAGCAGGCGGTTGGAAACCCCTGAAGCTCAGCTACCACGGACACAACCATGCACGGCCTCGGCACGAACACGACTACCACTGCTCCACATCAATGCCACAATCCAGCCTCTCTCTCTCTGAGAGCTGCCCCAGACCTACCAATGGCACCGTGCAGCCTGCCTGGAAGGAGAGGTTTGGCAGTCAAGCCTTGCCCTCCCCTTGTGTGCTCACACGAGGATCATCCCTTCCTAAATATTTGTTTGCATGGTGGGTGCTGACCTCAGAGGGGAGTTACCGGACACGAACAGAGCGAGCAGGTCACGATCTCCATTCAGTTCAACTGGTTCATCTGCTAGTTCTGAACAAGGCAACAAACAAACAATCAAATAAAAAAAATATATATAGCCACAGCTGGGGAGATGATAACCCACCTGACAGTGGACATTTTCTCCTCCTGTGAAAAAAGCGACCATCTTCATTTTACCTTCCAGGAGAACGGGGACATTTTACCTATCACCCAAACACAAAGGTTCCCACTAAACTCAGGTTACAGCCCCACAGTGCAGTCTGTACCTAGAGAGGCTGTCACGCTCTCAGCAGAGGATGCAACACAGCTCTGTGTGCTGGCAGGCACTGCGTACATTCCATGGGTTTCCTAAACCTACAACAAGTACATATCCAGTAGCAGGGAGGCAACCTTACAATAACAGTGCCAGATCTGCACAGTTCCTGTCTGCTTCATTCCAGCTAGTGATGACGGAGTTAGACATAGGGCCTAGCATCTCTTCAGCTGAAACAAAAGGAAACTAATCCACATCTGAGCTCAGAAAAAAAATATGAAGGAACCCATCCTCATGTTTTAAGTATTCACTGGAACGGGTCATCCATTGGTGACAGACAGGTGGCTGCAGGAACAGGAATTAACAGAAGCGTTGTGTTGGGTCACATTTAATGCTGGAAGCTCTGAGAAGGGTGCATGGTGTCCATGGGATGCCAAAGCCTCCAGAGATAACTAAGGAAGAAAGGCAGAAGCCACAAGGGAAGGATATTATCAGAGACTGCTCTGCCAGATAACAGCTCTTGAGATGCAGATAGAGAAATGTCAGATGTTCAGCTCATGGCCAATCCCACTCAGCAGGCAACATCCCCAGCTGCACAGTGGGTGTTCTGCCAACCTCCTCCCTGGATGCACTGAATGGAAAACAACTCGGGACTCGTGTTCACATTGCCCATCTCAGACCTTCAGCACTAACCAGGCTGCGCATTCACACTGCAGAAAGATCTAATACACTGAATGGAATCAAACCTTTACTAATTATATCTGAGCATATGGGCCCTGTGCCCAAAATAAACTGTCCTGTCATGCTACACTCAGCAGACCCTGCCTCTTTCAAGGCAACATGCTGGGACTTGCTGGCTACTCTCCGGGGCTGGATTCCAGAGGAACAAGACCAATGATCCCAAAAGGAATTCCTACTCCTGCCGTGCAGCCTCACTCTGCTGCAGGACTGCTGAAGACCCCCACTAAACCAAACCCGCTGTCCCCAAATCCTGCAACAAGGCACCAGCCCCTCTGGCCGCGGCCAGGTGCCGAGGCCAGGAGCTCTCGGTGAGGGCCAGGCCGGGGCCTACCCTGCACAGAGCCAGAGCAAGACGTTCCTCAGCCCTGGGCCAGCCCACGGCTTTCCCCAGAACCTGAAAAGCCAGTCTGTAGGCAGGTCTCTTGCAAATGTATTGCTTAAAAAAAAAAAAAAAAAAAAGGCCTGTCATGGGAAGTCCCAGAGCAGAACTAGTTTTGTGGGAGTTGCTTTTACACCACACGGCTTTAACCTCCTTTCATGGGAACCCGCTGAAGCGGGCACAGCGCTGCTGACACACGACCACACAGGAGAGCTGCTGCCGCCCCGGGGACTCATGACCAAGGAGCACAGAGCTGGTGGCCAAGCTTGCTGCTCCATTCCAAGCCCAAAATCTCCCTCGGGAGGACGGCCGGGCCCCAGCTCAAGGACAGCGGAGACCTAGGTTAACAGCAGAAGCACTGTGGTAGCCATGAGGGCCTACAGATGGAGCAGCAGGAGGGAGAGGCAATGGCTGTCACTAGGCTGACAGGCTGGAGAGGGGAAAGAAAAAAAAAAAAAAAAAAAGAGCAGATGGTTTCAAGCATACAAGGCCGTTCTGAAAGTCCTTTTAACAATTAAAACATGAAGGAGGCACCTAAGAGCCCATTTGGTTCTTCCAACTATCTCAATGGATCTAGCACTACTTATCACCTCTTGCAAACACGGCATGGCTGAGATAGAAGAGCTGGAAAACAACCTAATTCTGCACACTGGAGTGCAGACCAAATTCTCCCAAGGCTCTGCTCCCCAGCTTGTCCCAAGTGGGCCCTTTTAACCCCCTTTATGGCACAAGAGGAGCTACTTGTCTTTGTATCAGCATCACTGCCGTTAAATCATCGTGCGCCTTCTTCATCCCATGTTTCATCCAGAAGCGCCTTCAGTTCCCTTCCTTCAATGTTTGCTGCCTTGTCCCTTCCCGTTACGTATAGCCTTTTTCCTTCACTGCAGAACGCACAGCTTTCTTCCCAAAGGAAACCAGCAGCCATAGGGACAAAAACAGGAAGAAAAGAAACAGCTTCCTGCTTGTTCCCAGACCCAGGCATCCCTAACCAACGCCGCACACTGCACCGCGAGGCCAACCTGCAAGAGAACCGCAGCCACAACCAGGTGCTGCACAAGGAAAACCCCACGGCCAGGCAGAAGTCATCTGTGCCGCCACTCACTCACCTCTCGCATCGCGTGAAAGAAAAGCACAAGTCAAAATACACGCAAGGAGCCCTCCAACAGCAGCAGCTATGTGTGTGTGTGTGTGTGCTATGAGGAGGGAAAGGACCGGTCACTTTCTTAGCAGCCCAACAGGATGCAGCACTGAGGGTGCAATCCTGCAGAAGTTTTCACAGACTTATGGAATATCTGAGTTTGAGCCAGAATCGCCTTGGGCTGCTGCAGTTCCCCCACTTCAGGCCAGCAGTGCACAGTGTGAAAAGTCAGCTCAGGGGCTGGATCCAGAGGAAAACTCACCTTTACCTGTAAGGATTATGATCCCCTGCAAGGTGGCTGCCAAACCGCCAGCATAAGCGGACAACCGGGTGGCAACGTGTGGCGAGGGGCAGCTGGAAGGGCCTGGAGCTCCAGCGTGGCCCCGAGTTCAGCTTCAAGCCGGCCACGAACCAGCCCCCCTCCCTGCAGCCCCCAGCTCCGGGGTCAGCGGGGGTCCCACCGCCACCCCTCCGAGGCAGGACCCGCTCCCGGCTTCCCCGCTGCGGGACACCGGCTCTGCCCCACGCCGCACCCGGGGGCTAGGACCTGTCACCCACCTGCGGCCCCGGGACACCCACCCACCCCTCGCAGCCCGGGGCCGCCAGCAGGGGGCTGCCGAGCCGCGGCGGGGCCGCGCTGCGGGACGGAGCCCGCACCTCACGTGCGCGCCGGGGCAGCAGGGTCCCCCCCCCAAAAAAAACCAACAAAACAACAAAACCCTTCGCTCTGCTCTGCTCTGCCCACCCGCACCCGCACTCACCGGGCAGGCGGCGACGAGCGCAGCGGCGGGGCGCTCAGCACCGAGCCGCCGGACTCCGGGCTTCAGGGACCGCCGCCGCCGCCACCGAGCTCGGCCCGGGCAGGGCTCGGAGACTCCTCCCCCGTGCCAGGGGCCGGCCGGCCGGGCACGCCATTCACAGCCGCGCCATGCAAATGGCCGCTGGGCTCCGCGCCGGCTCCGGCGGCGACCGCCCCGCCGGGGAGCTGCGAGCGCCCGGGGCCGCGGGGCTCATCCCGCAGCGCCGCCGCCGCCGCCGCCTGAGTCACGGCCCAGGAATGCGCCGCGCCGGGCGGAAGCGGCCGGCCCCGGGCCCCCGCCCCAGGCCGCCCCCTTCGCCGGTGGAGGCCTCCCCCTTCGCCCGCCGTGCCCTGCTCTGCCCCGGGTTGCCTGGGGACTGGTGGTCCCGTCAGCGCCAAGCTGCTGGGTCGCGCCCCCGGGGGTGCCTGGGGAGCCCCGAAGCTGGGAGTCGTGTGCCCCAACCCCCCCAGTATTCCCGTGTTTCCCATCCAGTTCCTCACAGCTTCTCCTCCAGGCACGTGGTGAGGGCATCAGCCCTTCCCTCCGCTGCTGCTTTCCTCCCGGCCTCAACGTTTCCCCCTTCTGGATGGCGTACGGCCATCCCCGTGGCTCAGCACTCCTCGCCTTTGTCCTGGGAGCGCTGCCCAAACTTTCTCCCTCTGGCCCTGCGGTCAGCCTGTACTGATGTCCTGCTCGTGCTCAGGTTCGCTACAGCCCCAGTGGACGCTTCATGCAGTAGAGCCCGCATCGTGCACATCCACCTTCAGCTGCACCCAAACCTGCAGCTGTGCACTTCTTAAATTTCAGCAATAACCAGGGGATGGGGGAGTGCTCCTTGCCTTCTTGCTGCGCCTTCCAGGCCGACCTGCACGTGACGGGGTTGGAGAGGAGTGGGGTGGCTGCGGGTGCAGCGTGCGGCTCAGCTGGTGAGCACATCTAGGTCGGTCCCAGCTTGTCCTTGGCAAGGTGGAGACCAAATGGCACGCATAACCCTGCTCCGTCCACAAAGCTCCATGAAGCTTAACAGACAAATTATTTTCAGATGTTTCTACCGCATAAACAAGGAAAAGAAGAGTCCAGTAACATGAGAGAGAAGGGATGAACTTGCAGGCCCTTCAGCACCTCCCAGAAGGAATGCACTGGAGCCAGCGTGATTCTGACCCACCCCTGCTCGTTCTCAGCCTCCTTCCAACAGTTGTGTGCGTTTTGCAAGAAAAATAAAGTTCTTACACTGAAACATGATTTATTGCTCCCACAGACAGCGCTCCTCACTCCATCCCACACGCTCAGAGAATCCCTCAAGGCCTGCGGGGTGGGATTGCCTTAGGCAACTGCAGGCATCTGTACTTATTTGGGTAAACTCTACCCTCTTGGTCAAGAATACGCTCTCCTTGCTCCCACTGCCAACCAGGGTGTTCCTCTTTCAGTGCACTGAGTCGTATCAGCCTAAAATAAATTGAAAAAGGTGACTTAATGCCAGCTTCTGACAGCAACGTCCAGCCTGTGATCGTGACATGAGACATGTCCATAGGATGTGCAGGCACTGGCACAGGCTCCCCAGGGCAGCGGTCACGGCACCGAGCCTGCTGGAGTTTGAGAAGCATTTTGGACAACACTCTCAGACACATGGTTTGTTTTTTGGGTGGTCCTGTGTGGATCCGAGGGTTGGACTCGATCCTTGTGGGTCCTTGTGGGATATTCCATGATTCTATGATAGGAGCCCTGCTGAGGGGGAGTGGCGGGGGTAGTAGATATGGGTCAGAAGGCCAGCAATGTGGCTCATGACCTCTTTTCTTTGCAAGCTCTCAAAGATTTCATCCCACAGAAATGTAGAAAGTGACTCGGTCAGGTGCTAGCTGCCAAACAACCTCCGTCTCCGTCTGCAGCATTGCCAAATGGGAATCCCCAGGTAGCTCATTGGCCGGGGTGTGAGGCAGAGTCTCCACCAAGATGCTCTTGAGCCCAAGCTGGTGTACTGCTGCCTTTTGGAACTGATGGGACTTATGTAGACTGTGAAAGGGGGGAATAGAGCCAAGCACCAGCCACCAGTCCTGGTCCCGAGCCAGTCATACTGAAGGTCTGGGGAGCACATTGCTCTAAGAGAGAGAAGTCCTTGAGAGACACCAGGCAGAGGACTCAGATGGAGAAGGAGGTATTTTCATCTCTGCTCAATGAATGTTGCTCCCCAGGAAGGCCTTAGGAAATTCCCCTCCAAACCTGGCATCTGTTCTCAGCAGGGGTTGGCCCCGAGCTGCAGTCCTGTTCTCCACCCCTCTCCATCTGGTGACCAGCCAGCCACTGCTAGGGTGGGTTCCTCTGTGTTTAGACTGGGATACCAGCTGTTTGCTTCCAGTGGTGTCTCACACAGGTGTCATCACTCAGGGTCAATGTGAGCCTAATTCTGGTCATAGCCACCTCAACCAGAAGAGCTTCCCAGATGCAAACACACTTCTCAGAGGACAAAAACCTCTTTGGTTTCACTGTTTGGAAGAAAAGGATTTCTGAAAATAAAGAGGAGCCTCTGATCTTTTTCTGAAAAAGTAAATACTCAGCCCAGGTCTCACCTAGCAAAGGGGGAAAACTGAAGAATATTTGCCTTGCTCAGTGTCCAAAGGGGAGGAATGTTATGGGCGGGAATTGCAGGGAGCACTTCTGTTCAAAATATGGCCTCTGAGAAGCAGCTGAAGGCCAGTTATCTTCTGGTGCTTGTTACGTTTAACGGGAACATGTGATTACATCAAATTGCCTCATTCTTCTCTGCTGGAAGCTGGAGTTTCCTCCCTTCTGCTTGAAATCCACGAGAAACTGTGATCCTACCACAAGACGCGGTCAAGACCCAGTGCAATAGATGCCCACCGCTGTGAAGTACAGAAGTTTTACTGCTGCAGCTCACTCTCACTGCTCCCTCTGAGCTGGGCAAGCTGCACGCTTGGGGGTCTGCACCAGCCAGAAGTGTGGGCAGCACAGAATGGCCTGTGGGTAGTTCAGTGCTCCTTCGGTGCCTCATCTTCCTCAGCACCCCACGCTTCTCCCTCCTGTGCACACGTTTGTATGCAGTGCTCATTGGAACACTTATCCTGTGTAATCAGGCATCAAATCTGCCAGCACTGACAGTCTTAAGAGCCTTAGCTGTCCAGCTAGGAGGCATTAGCGCAGCCTGCCTCAGGAATGCAAAACACAAAAGCCAAGTTTCCTTCGATTCTGTGCCAACAGAATCGTCCTTTCAACAGAAGGTCCTTTCCTTCCCTGCCTCCCAGCACTGGTCCCGCAGTCCTGGCCTGTCCCACCTGCTCCAGTCACAGACTCCAGTCACGCCGAGAACCTGGGTGCTGATTTTTACCAGCTTTTTGATGCAGCTGTAAAACAGCATTTTTGTGTTGTCCAACATAAGTTTCAGGTGGGTGCATGGGCTGGTTGGACATGCCACATTGTCTAGTCCCAACACAAAAGTCATGGCCCCTCTTTTGTTTGGCACAGCACAATGCTCTGAGCCAGCACAGCCCCTTTTCCTTCACCTTCTTTCAGCTTGCATGCATTGCCTTACAGTTATGTGAGGACAGCTGGGACACACCAGGAGCACAGAGATCTATTTTTATCTGTATTGCTTGTAATCTAGACAGATGGTTTGTTTTTGACCTGCTTTGTTCATGGTTTAGGCCAAAAAAGTGTCCTAGTATACAGCAAGCACAGCTGAGAGCATCGGATTGCAGCCTTCACAGGGAAAACAGAGCTTCCCTTGCCTCCTGGCAATGGACTGGCTTTGCAACAAACAGTTTTAAAATCTATATATACAGATATGATACACACAGATATATGTTTCATATGAAAGGAATAAAAACGTCATGGGAGAAGTAAGATGCCCCCCCCACAATATCTGTTATATAGCATGAAAGACTCTTACAATTTCCAAATCCACTGTTGGCAAGAGACTAAATAATATTGCTTCAGAATTTCAAAACTAGACAGATTTATCTCCAAGGGGCACACAAGGGCTCTCATAAAGCAGTCAAATATGGAGCATTCTTGAGCCTGTGATCAAACCTTGCTATCAGAGTGCAGGAACATAAGAGTCCAAATTCAAATTGCACAAATTACCTTTTAGCTGGTGATTTGTAATTCTGGAGTGCCCTAGATTTTAAATGGTGACTTTCATGTATGAAGGCAATATAATGTTGAGGGGAGAGCTATTGGTGTCCTGTTTCTGAAGGACAAGAGCAGGAAGCTCAGTCTGGTGGAAAGCAGACAAGGGGAAAAGGCACGATCTGAATGCAGAAAGTGTTCCTACAGAGAGTATTTTTTGAGAGCTGGATCATCACCAGCTTGAGCACTGACATCAGTAGTCTGGCAAGGGCCAAAAGGTGGAGATACATCTAGAAGGTATACAAAGGATTGCTTTGGAGAACGGCTCCTGCCGTGCACATTAACAGCTTTCTATCCAGGAACAAATGACAGGGACTCCTTGCAGATTTGCAATAATGCAAATCTGAGGAGAAAATGTGATGAAAAAACACTCATGGGCTGAGATAATGACAGGGAGATCACTCACTAATTACCACCACAGACAAAACAGACTTAGATTTGGAGATCAATATAATTAATTGCCTACTGATAACAGAATCACAGAATCACAGAATTTCTAGGTTGGAATCAAGAAAGATCAAGATCATCGAGTCCAACCTCTGGTCTGACACTAACAGTCCCCACTAAACCTAGAGCAGTGAGAACTAAAAGCAAACTAAGACCACTTTCCTCCCATCAACCCTCTTACCTCCTCCCACCGAGCAGCGCAGAGGAATGGGGCATGAGGGCTGCAGTCAGTCCCTAAAGCTTCGTCCCTGCTGCTCCCTCACGGCCACTCTGCCCTTGCTCCACGTGGGGTCCCTCCCATGGGATGCTGTCCTTCCCAAACTGATCCCATGGGGGTTGCCCACAGACAGCAGCTCTTCAAGAACTGCTCCAGATAAATGTCCGTACCACGAGGTCCATCCATCAGGAGCAAACTGCTCCAGCATGGGGCCCCCATGGGCAGCAGCTCCTGAGCATCATGAAAAGGGACTCAAACACAGCAATCACCACATCTCTCAACTTTCCAAATTAAAAAAGGGAAATTAATTTAAAGAGAGACAGAGATTTCCAATTCATTTACTTATAAATAACCTGAAAGAAATCATAAAAGAGGTGAGGAATTTTGTTCGGTCTGTTAGAAATAAGCTACTTTTTTTTTTTTTCTTAAGACAGAACAATGATATGCTATCTTCCTGCAAAAATATGAACTCAGTAATTGGAGAATAAATTAATTTGTTTACTGACAACAGTCTTATAAAGAACTTGCTCAACTAAAATGATAGGACTTTGTGTAAACCCAATAAATCTTTAAAGAAATCTTGACAAATAGTTTTGACATAAGCAACTTAGAGACAAAATAAAAGGCTGGAATTTCAAAGTAAAATCTGGTCTCCCTGTTTCATTAGCATAGTTTGGATCCACCCTCCATCAACAAATAAATTAACCCTGTCAATGTTTAGCAAGAAATGCTGTAGTTATATTTAAGGAACAATAATATTTAAAATAAATACTATTTCAAACCATCTTATTTAATGGGATTTGGTCTAAACTATTGCCCCTGTGCTTCCCAGCCAGTGAGAAAAGGTACAACTGGAAAGGTAGCTCCCTTTCCTTGTCTGTCACTGCTTTATTGCTTTGGTCCTTCTGTGCTAATCCTCATTTTTTAGGATGCAACAGGAGCTAATGAGAAGGAGGGGGTTACCAGCCTCCAAAGCTGCCGTTTCTCCAGAAATCCAAAGGATCCGAACTGGACACCGAAACACGAGCTATGCAAACAGGAAGAGAACATTATTTGGAATTAACCCCCATCAATGGTGAGCTACAAAACATGCTGAGCTATAAATAGAGCCTCGTTTTCCAGCAGACTTTTTGGTGGAGGAGCTAAAGAAGCTGTTGCCAACCTTAAATGACAAGGTAGTGGAGCTGTCTCTGTCTTTCCAGACCTTTCACACGACATGGTAAAAAGAGGAAGTTGCCATCTAAGTTTATAACCAATTTTCTGTTTGTTATAAGATGCCAAACCAGGAGAAGGCAAGTAAAGAATAAAAATTCATAAACTGTAAAAGAAAGCAACTGAGCTGAGCATAAGTCTTGACTCTCACCCAAGACCTTTGCATGTATTACATTTTATTATAAACATTTATTACAAAAAGTCTTGACTTGGAGCAAATGATCCCAGTAGTTTAGCACAAGCCAGCTTGTTTTTCCCTTCCAAAAATACTGGCACATGAAGCATTTTGAAATCAGATGGAGCTTTCTACTGCTTCAGGACTTGTGAAGTCCCAAATCAAGTCATTCAGAAAATTCCCAAGTCACTGTTTGGAAAACTTTGGGCGTATATGAGCAATCAAACTGTCTTCTCAGAGAGCAGCTAAAGCAGATTGTCTGGCCCAGAGGCATCTTTCCCTCTTTAACTGGACATGGCAATTGCACCAGTGAATATGGTCAAAGCTTCAATTAGGCAGAAAACCAAAAAATTAGGCCAACCTCCTGCAGGATTTGGAAAAAGAAAATATTTCTTCGTTCCAGGTTGCTACAAAGCCCCTGGATGTCAAGTTGTCCAAAAAGGAAAGGACTGCACAAAATATCTTAGTCTTTCAAAAAACACACCCCAAAACACAAATGTTTCAACAGAACCCATTATTAATGTAACACACAGAAATATCTCAAAGACTGGGTAGAGAATTGTGTCAGAAAAAGGAAAAACCTTCCAAACTGCTCGCTTCCAAACTGTCTCAGAGCCTTGGGGATGAGATGGACAGGCGTTTTACTGGGCTCCCCACAAAATCACCACAGGGCATGCTAGATCATCTGGGAAAAGGCAGATCTGGAGCTTCACTGCCCCAGCCTGACTCTTCAGGAGCAGAAGGGCTGCAGCACGAGGGACCTCCTGGATGGGCCCATTGCTGGGCTCTGCATCATCCCGACACTGGGGCCTTTCCTGGGCTCTGCCATCCACTATTGGGATGGCAGCCCTTGGTGCCAGCAAGAGAAAGAAGCTGCTCAGTGTCTCATTCCTATTCTCCCCTGAATAAAGCCTTGCAGGAAAGGGAAGGGATCATTTCATTTCTTAAAGGGCAGCTGAATCCCCTCTAAATGGCCACATTCTTGTCCTGCTTGCAGAGTGCGGCCGGTGCCAAACGTGGTCACAAAGGTGTATTCACAGCTTTTTCCGTCCTACACATTCAGGAGTTGAAAGCCAGTTTGGTACAGGCCCTCCAAAATGACTTATTCAGCAGCTGCTCGCCAGCTTCCTGTTTGCAGAGCGGCAGAGCTGGAGCCAGGGCACGAGCCCGTGCGCTGTGCACGCTGCCAGGGGAGACCCCGCTCCGCTGGCAGTCCGCAGGGCAGGGATCCTACCAGCCAGCACTGCTGGGGCTTGGTTTGGGCAAAAGCCCCATCACCAGGCCGGCCTCTTCACCTCTGCTTTTGGTTTCATCACCAAATTTGCTCTTTCCTGAGGTTGCTGCTCCCTGGGCCACGTTCCAGCTGTAATGAGGATCTTTTCAGCAGTAAATAATTCCTGCTGTCTCCAAGGGAATGGAGCAAATACTCAGCCTCAAGCTACTGAGCATTGAGGGCAGCCAGCTCCTACCCTTGCCAACAGCCATGGAAGTGATTATCCTCCTCGGGATCAAGAGACTGAATGTCTTGTCTAAAAAACTACAGGAAGACATTGGAGGAACAGCGACAAAGCTGTCCCTTAGCTCTTAGCTTCATTTATAGCAGGGAGGTCTGGCAAAATGAACTCCTCAAAATGACTAACTCGAAATGAAAAGTCTCCACCTGACACAATGCCACCTTTGCACTGTCTCCCTCCTGGTACACTCTCAGCTCCATAACACTTCAGGGAAGTGTAGGAAACACCAGGCCATAAGTCCGGGTGCTTTTCAGCTATGAGCTGAGCTCCCATGAGTGGGTTGGGATGGTGGGGTGACTCTGATGGGGACATCGTTGGTTTACCAAGGAGGAGAAACCCCCAGGTCCGTACAAGGGAGGTGAGCAGCTCACAGGAAACCCACATCTGCTGTGAGTGGGTCAGTGGCAGCTCCTGTTTGCAGGGGCAGGTAATAAGAATGTTTTCCCAAGGGCAGCCTTGGGTTATGTGGTTTCTTCACCATCTGTGGCTTTAGCATGACTGCCAGCAGCATGGTTTCTCCTCTCAGCCTCCTACACAGGCCTTTTTCTGGAAAACGCCTGCGTGGTGTCTGCAATCCCTGCAGCCACACTTGCTGCTCGGGCTACAAGAGGGAACCGAGAGCATCTTCACGTCCACAGATGTCCCTGGTTAAGTGACTCCCCTTACACAAGAGACAACCTTCCCAAGAGCATGCCACAGCCTATGGAAAAGGAACCTTTTGCTGCCAGATATTTCTTCTACACCACCACCATCGTTTCACCTCACATCTTGTAACTGAGCAAGCTCGTGGCCACCAGGAGGATGGCAAAAACAGCAAGATTTCACACCAGTGGGGCCACACTCTTTCACGGTTGCACACACCATACTGGAGGCTCGGGCTGTCCCCAGATGGGACACTAAATCACTAAATCAGCAGCATGCTGCTATGCTGACTACAAAAGCTGGTATAATGATCGCACAGATGATCGTTTGTTGCAGGCCCGTGGTAAATGAGCTCCTCTGTGGTTCCCTGGCACTAAGGGGACCCTTCCTGCTCACTACATGTTTGCTCTTTCAGCTGTGGTCATTTGTAAATGAAGAAAAGTGGTCACATCTGACCCTGGCTGTGGGCCATATGCATTGCCCCATTGCCCTCAAGATATATAAATTAGAGGCCTCTAAATGTCAAGCATGGGGAGCCAAGTGTTTGGCACCTTCCTGCATTTAGGGTAAAGACATGAACGATTTCCCCGCGTAATTGGGTTGTATGGTTACTGTGGCACCATAAGGTGACGTGGTGGATTGCTGAGCTTCCTGATGGCCATGGGAAGGTCTCAGGGAGTTTGGCCATGAATTAAACAAGAGTCTGCAATTAATTTTTAGCTTTTGTCAGTATGTCCTGCATATGCATATGTATGCAATTACACATGGTCAGAGAGCCAGCAGCAGAGCAGTGAACAGAAAAGTCAGTCCTTGATCTAAACGCTGGAGGAATCGTGAGATCTTCACAGGGTAAGTCAGACTGGTGAGCCAAACCATCTCTTCTAGATTTTAAATTTGTGATTGTATCACACATATGCTAGGACAGCCCCTAGTTGTGCAGAATTAGCTGAGAGTTATGCCTGAAGAGCAGGGTCTGGGGAAACAGTTCCATGAAACACAAGGAGGGAGAACCCTTGAGGGGCATTTTTGCAGGGCTGTGGATGGTGCTCTCTGTCCCCCTGCGGCCCCTGCTCACACCTTTCCTTAAAGAGCTTCCACCCTGGGAACTCTTTTCCAGGCCAAATGACCTCAGCCACTCCTCGTATGTTTTCCACTCTGGGCCTTTCACCGTCTTTGTAGCCCTCCTCTGGACACTCTCCAACAGTTTCACATCCTTTTTGTACTATGGTGCCCAGAACTGCACACAGTGCTCGAGGTGAGGCCACACCAGCACAGAGCAGAGCAGGACAATCACCTCCCTCGACCGACTGGCGATGCCGTGCTTGATGCACCCCAGGATGCAGTCGGCCCTCCTGGCTGCCAGGGCACACTGCTGGCTCATATTCAGCTTGGTATCAACCACAAGCCCCAGATCCCTCTCTGCGGGGCTGCTCTCCAGCGTCTCACCACCCAGTCTGTACGTACAGCCAGGATTGTCCCATCCCAGGTGCAGGACCCGACACTTGCTCTTGTTTAACTTCATGCGGTTGGGTCCTAAGCTCCAGGGACAGAGCTCCCTGACCACAGCTCCAGCACAAGGCAGCTTGGACCAGAAACAAACACTTACATTTCCCCAGAAGTGTAGGAAGGATGGGAGCGCCTGGCACAGCGCTGGACCCTATATTACTCTGTACCGAGGAGCAGGGAAGATGGAGAAATGTGAGATTTGGTGCTGCTGAGGCTCAGCAATCACAAGGCCTCATATATTTCTGTTGTACATAATCACACCAACAGAGCCAGCTCCTTTGGTACACAGCAGGTGAGTGCTGTTGGAAATGAGGCCAGTTTTCCATGGCATGTTTTATATTCTTACAGCCACTGATTCAGCTAAAAGGATGTTCTGCCCTGGGGCTGGGCAATTACGAATTTAGCAGCTAGAGTTATAGGTCCGTAAGTGTCTCTGTGGTAACCTTTTTTCATTGCATCTGGGAAGAGCCCAAACAGGAAATCTCAGGTAGAAGTGGGAAACAAAACCTCATAATTTGAGTCATCAGTCATACGGCAAAGTTAGGAGAGGAGTTAGCCCTAGTACAAAGGCGCTTGTCTCTGGCAGGGCTTCTAGAAATAGAAGCAGCAATTTCCAGTTTCCTGGAAATCTTGCATTTGAGCTTGTTCTTAATTGTCCTGCTGGAAAAGGAATACAATCTGACCTACTTTTGAGCAAAAGAGCAATTGGAATCAGGCTCCCAAAATAGGCCTGGACATTGATGCTTCCTTGGTGCCCACTGAAGCTGGTTGTTTGCAGTGAGAAAATGCTTCCGTGGAAGAATCTCAAAGGAAGAGTTTCTGTAAATGGAGCTTCAAATAAAATTAACTGCCTTGTTGTTTGGGGTTAACGAGTCCATCTTAATATTGAAAGGCAGTTGTGTTTTCTCTCTAGAGCTTGTTTTGTCTTTTTTTTTTTTTTTTTTTAATAATAACCCCGGTAACCAAACTGATGTGAAGCCACTGCTCAAAGTGAAGTCAGAGCCTGAAATCAGCCCTCACAAACAGTTGTGTTGCTGGCCTTTTGAAAACAACTCTTTTCAGATGTGTGATTGGGAATTTGCCAGGCCACTCCAGATATTTCCCCAGAGGTCCAGATGGTACCAGAAGACATGGAAAACAAAATATGTCATTCTTAAGTAAGCCTTGCTGTAAAATACTGTCATTGTACTAGTTTATTTTGAGTACATGACCCTTAGACTTCCAGTCCTTTGCAAATAGAGGGTGTCGTGCTAAGCAGGAGGGATTCGTGTGGGGTTGCACGTGTCCATGAGACTGAACACAGCCCAGTGAGTTGGGTACCCAGGCAGTCCAGTCCCACTGCAGGTGAAAAGCATCATCCAAACCATCACCATGATTTTCTTCAGCTGTAACAGCTAAAGCACGGTTATAAAGAAAATCCAAACAGCCACAGAGCAGAGGGTGAGCCTTTGGAGAATCCCTCTGAGCCCCTGCCTCAGTCCCTCAGCAGTGTACTACTGAGAGCTGTAAGCAGAAGGACTTGAAATCTGCTTTGGATGAGGAGCTCCAAAGAAGTGGGTCTGGAAAAAGTTGCCATTCAGTTTCACAATGAGGACCAGATTTTCAAGAATTCCCACTGAAAGGAAATTTCTACACATTTAGAAACTAATTTTGGAAAACAAAAATATTTCCATCCGTTTGCAGGAGGGAGGAATAGATGTCCCAAACAGACCACTATCCCCAACGTGGCTTTGAGCACCAGGGGCTTCACAATGTACCTGGAGGATGAGGGGTCCTGGCCAGCTGAGGAAACCGCTCGGTGCCCTGGGGAGGACATGGAGGAGATGGCTCATCAGCCCCAGGACTTGGTAGCATCCACCCCGCATTTTTGTTTGTCTATCTCATTTCACAGTCATGAATGAAAGGATGTAATGAGACCCAGCTCTGGAGAGCACTTGCACAGTGTGTCTGGGCAAAGCCATGGTAAGCCTGGCTTTTGGCAAGCTTCAAGTGGAAAAGTTACTCCTCAGCCCCTCCATCCTCTCCAACAAAATGTTCCAGGGTCCCTCAGGACAACTTGTCAGGATTCAGCAGGGCTTTGGGAGCCAAGCGGGGAGCAGAGGGGTGCCCAGTGGTGCCAGCAGCCCTTCCAGGCTCATCACCTGCAGCGAGCCCAGCGTCCTGAGGAGGAGCACAGCCCCTGGCTGCTGTGTGGGAGGGCCTGCACTGCTCTCCACCTGCCAGAGCGGCGGAGATGGGACCTGACTCATCTCCCCCTGCAGCTTCAAGTGGGGATGCTGGGCAGCTTACAGGCCGCTGCCAGGCCCTGTGCCCCGCTGTAACCCCCAGGAATGCTTCCTGGGCTAATGATAGCCCTACGGAATCTCACGGCCCACCAGATTGCTGCATGCTGCTACTTGCAAAACACTATTTCTGGCACCACTGCCATCCTAAAACCCAAACCATAATGCTGGAGTATGCCCAGTTCCCAGAAATTCCAGCGACTGATGAGATGGGATTTTTCTCACACACCCACACAGGAACTTAGGAAATGAAAAGCTAAATGCAAATGCAGAAGCTGTTGGTAGGGGTTACTTGAGCCTGGACACTTGGAGAAGCTCCTTTGTCCTAAGACATGAAATTCTCTCACTTTTTTTTTCCTAAGGAGTTTGCTCTCTGATGGAAGCTTCTCCCCAGATGCTGGAGGTCCAGTTTGGCACACGTTGGTAGGGAAGGCTCTGGTCACTGAGCTGAAATGTGTCTGCCCTGTTGAGAGGAGGACAGCTCATTGGGAAAGCGAGGAATCTGACTTTCTCCAGGGATTATTCTAATTAGACACTGGCTATTTTTAACCCATATCATATGTTTGAAATACAGCTTTAAAACCACACTGGAGCAGCCAAGTTAAATACTGTAATAACCTTGAAAATAGGTTTAGTGAATTTAATGGCTAACAATAACATTTCTAGCCATAATGCTAAACCAGAGGGACTAACTGCCTTGCTTCTTGGCACAAGCTGGAAACCAGACGATTCAGGAAAGAATCTGCAGCACCTGACAGAAACTCGTGACTATCTCAGCCTCTTTAGCAGAAGCACAGTCACAGGCCACTGAGAATGATGGGTGAATGAAGTTGCTCAGATACACACGGTCAAATCCTAGAAACAAATTACGTTTCCAGCAGCTTCTATATTCATGAATATCCCTACAGCGTGTCTCATAAATTAGCCAGCAAACCAGTGATTATGGCTAATGGGAAGGAGGCCAGTGGCTCAGTGCCCAGAGCAGCACGGGAATCCTGGGCTCCTTCTCAACTTGCTCTGGGACCAGGGAGGAGCAGCAGTGAGTCCTCGCTGACCACCGTCCCTCTGTGCCGTGATGCTGAGCAGCTCAGCGAGCCCACCCCCCGAGGGCCTGCAGCCATAGCACACTGGTGGGCTTGATCCAAGTTTATTTTTCCTGCGCTATGTAGCAGGACCCTGTAGCAGGACCCTGCTGCCTGAGCTATGTACACTCTGAAGCTGAGGTCTGGCAAAAGCTCTGGGAGAAAAAAATCCCTTCTTGTTCCTAAAATAGCACACCTCTTGTATAGCAGCTTAACCTGGCAGACTTTCAGTTACATGAGCACAGATTTGGAAAGATCAGGGTTAAATTTAACTCCAAATATTTGTGGAATTTGAGCTTTTTTTACAGCTGTAGAATTCCTGCTTGTTTTAAAACCTTCACACTGTGCCCAGGGGCCTTACGCTACACCCCACCCAGCCCCTTTTCACACGGGGGTCTGGTCCTTCCAGGGGTATAGAGATGCTCGTCCACTGCAGTCAGCTGCGATGAAGCCACAGCAGCTAAAGACCCGTGCCCAGCCTGTGCCAGCAGATGGATGTCCTGGACAAAGCTGCAGGAATGTGCCCATTCTGCTCCCACAGGGCACTCGGGTTTGCCAGCACAGCCTGGGAAGGGAGGCTTCTTTCCAGGCAGGGTGCAGGCAGAGGCTGCTGGGGTGGCTCCTCTCTGGCCCGCGCCTCCCACAGCAGGAGATTGTTCAGGGCCCGGCTCCCTGTGGGGCTGGTGTCTCTGCAGGTCTGCACAGAAATGTCACCCTCAGACATCCTGGCTTTGTCAGCCCTTATCCACGTGCGTCTTGCTCAGCAATCCTTTAGCTGCCTTCCTACAGGGCAACAACCAGACCTAGTCCAAGCCACCAGCTGGAGACTTAGTCAGCTTCCAATCTCAGCTGCCACTGTGGCATCATTCTGATAAATTCTGTGAGATTGTCCAGGCCAAAGTAAATTTACTTCACCTTGAGCACAGCCGTCTGCAGAAAACTTTGTGTTATTTTTTGTTGTTGTCCAGACAAGTTACCCTCGTTTATGTAGGGTAACACTCTCTTTCAAGGAGCATGACAGGCTTTGATCTCAGGGCTGTGAGAGGTGACTGCACAGCTGTTTGGCCTGGGGTGCACACATTTTCCATAACCCTCTTAGAAAACATCTGTGAGCTAATCCAAGAAACACACCTGGAGCGGCCCCATCCCCATCCCTGGCCTGCTGTGTGCATGGGTCGTAGGGGTCTCTGACATGAGGGAATTTTCCCACACATACTACAATGAGGATCAAGAAATTTCAACAGCACTGGGATGATTAAAGACAAAATTTGGAGTTTTTTTGTTGTTTGTTTGATTGATTGATTGATTTGCTTAGCTTGCTGTGGTCTGCGAATGCAGTGCCACTCCAGTATCTGTCCTGAGCATTGGAAACACAGATCCTGGGGGCTCCACCCCAGGGGCAACTGTGCACAATGCTGCTCAGCAGCCAGTTCCTCTAATCCCCCAGGTTTTTGGCTACTGTAACCCACCATGCCAATGTCAGTAGCCCTGAAACCACCTTGACCTTCCTTCCAGCAGTCCCAAAAGCAGTTTGCATTCTTTCTATTCTTTCCCCAGGTGCCAAAGTCAGAGGCTGAAGCTAGCCCCTGGGAGCACCTTGCCGTGCCATGGGAGATGATCCCTCTTGAACAATGGGAGTGCGCTGACACGGGAGTTCAGCTTCTCTTGTTCCTGAGTGCACCAAGTCCCGGGTACATGTATTATCCCAAAATAGTAGGACCAGCCATGTGCACGGCCTTCTCCTGGGAAAGGGCAGACATACAGCATGCTGCAGGGTGACAGGGCAGGACAGAGGAGTTACTCACAGAAGCATTTCCTTTCTCATGATGACTTAGTTTATCTTTGATTAGAAGAGGGTTTTTTTTGTTGTTGTTGCTTTATTTATTTATTTATTTTAAACTTTAACTAGTCAGACTGAGAAAACAGCGTGGCAGTGCTTCTAACTGTCCTGCTAACTGCTTCATTAAAAGCGTTTTGAGGGTTCGTCTAACCCACAGAAATTGTTCCTGAGACAGCCCTGACACCAAAAATGGATTCTACAACATTTAATTTCCAACCCTCTTAGTTGAAAAAATAAAAATAAAATAAAAATCTATTCCAACAGTAATTGAATTGTGGTGAATTTAGTGATGCTTATGTGAGATGTGTAAACAGCACATGTAAATAACACCTTGGCTATTTGGCTGGAGGTCACTGTAGCGCACAGCAAGCTGTTCTGCTTCCCCTACACACTTGTCATCACACCCGCCATTCCAGCTGACTAGTCCTCAGTCTCTCTTTTTCTCCTGTTTGAACCCAACATATGGAGAAGCAATGCTGTAGAAATGCTATACATCGGAAGGCCACGTATCAGATGCGCTATGGAAATTAAAATGTAGTAGCAGAACAAAATTAAGGCACTTTCAGATGCAAGTCCATAGGCGATATAGCTCCTCTCAATGGTTTCTTAGTGAAAAAACAGAGAAGCAACCTTGCTATATCCCAGCAAGATGTGTCAACTTGTCAGAGGGTTTCCAAAAACAGAACAACTCTGAGCCAGGTTACAGTCAGTGGAGAATCAGGCAGAGTAATGTCTGTCCAGAGCCTGGGGTTTGACCTCTTGGTTTGCACAGCAGCAGCACAGCGCAGAACACAGGGCGTGATGGTTACTTTTCTTCCTCCTTGTGCTCAGTGAGGGAAAGGCCTTGGCCTCTACATCCCAGGTAAAGTTCTATAGTAATAATGAACTCAAGTTATGAACGCTGTGTCAGCAAAGGATGTGTGCCCCTTTTTCTGAAAGGAGAGACACAAATCACCTTTCCCCAAAGTATATTCACCTGGTCTATGCAGGTGTGCTACAACCCCTCAATACCACTATTTGAACACTTGTGTAATCCTATGCACAGAACCAGAGATGGATTCCTTGACACCTGATGCTTGAGGAGGACCTAACATGAGGCAAAAGGCCTTCAAGAAGATACTACAGTATGTAAGTCTGTTTTGTGAATCTGAATTTCCTCATCCTGTCTGTATTTAGACTTGTAAAGCACAGAAGTATTGATTAGAAGTGACCTTGGAGGTGTCCAGCCCAGTCTTCTACAAGAGCAGTACAGTCACCAACATTAGATCAAGGTACCTGTGGTTTTGCCCAGTGAAGTCTTGAAACCTTCCAAGGGTGGGAAAAAAGCTTATTCACTTGTCCAACCCAAACCAGATGCTGTTAGGCAGATGCTATCCTTTTAAATGTTTAATTACTGTGCCAAAGGCTGTATCTTTGATCAGTGGTTAGCTGCAGAGCAACCTGCTGCAAGTGATGAGAGTGCAAGTTTCTGGCCTTCAGCTTACACCAAGGCAACACATTCACGGCCACTGTTTGAGAGACACTGCTCAGAGATGATGCTGTAGGCAGAGAGGAGCACTGAGGGGCATGGCAGATGGGGTTTTCATCTGTGGGGGTCTCATGCAGTCACAGAATGGCTGAGGTTGGAAAGGACCTGGAGGTCAGCTGGTCTGACCTCCTGCTCTGAGCAGAGCTGGCTGCAAGCTCATCAGAGCCTTGCCCAGCTGAATTCTGCAAGTCTCCAAAGATGAAGGTCCCAACATCTCTCTCGGTACTGTTCTGGGACTGCACCATTATCAGTTATCTGATGGGACCCAGAGCTTCCCTTGTCACTGCCTGTGGCCTCCTGCCCTTCCAGGGTCTTTGTAACCCCCAGCAACAGCATAAGGTGCAAGTCAACATGAAGAGGAATTCTCCTGCTGCTCAGACCAAAAAAAAGAAACCCCAACCCCCCATTCTGGTCACTTTCTTTGCATGAGGAGGAATTCTGACTTACTCCAAATATCTTTGGGTATCCTATATCACTACAAATTTGTTAAGACTAGAACTGGCTAACCCACGGTCCCATTGAAGACACAACTGCAACTTTTATTTGAAGTTTTAAATACCACAGCCCACAAAATGGAGCAAGACACAGCTTGTGCTGCACTCTCAGAAATATGTCAGCAGGCCGAAAACAGATAAGTGGGGAAAAGCCATGAGCCAAGCAAGTGTGATAAATTTTCAGGAAGTAGGAACAAATAAATTGGGAGCTTAGCTATTTTGAAAATAATTCCTATTTTTTCAGTGAATATTTATATTGGCTCTGCGTTCCTAACTTTCCAGTCAAAAGTCTTTCTTGCCATGTGACAACATATTTTAACATTCAGCCAAAAGCAATGCATATCCCAACTAAAGCAACATTGTGATGTACACGAACTCTTTGGTAAGGCAGCCCAGAGAAGGGCAAAAAAAGTTCCAGATCATTGCAACCAGATGTGGTAGCTATCTTAACCAACTCCTAGACTAAAACGTGAAACGAGCTTCTGGCAGGCAGCAATCCATGGTAGGGAAAAGAGGTTCCTACTTGGAAAAGAGGGAGTCTTGGAGCTAGGCCATATCAGCTTCTTTTCAAAGACCTCATAAGTCTGTGGAGAATATTTGTGTCACCAGGGGATTCCATTTTGAGTATTAAAGCCATGGGGATCAGAAAATCTTTGCCTACTGTCTTTACTGCCAGCATCAATTCAAGTCCCTCAGCTTGAGGGCTGCATTCAGTGCCCCGCTGTTTTGGGATTGTTGAAGGGTTGTCACGTCTAGCTGTCTGCTCTCACCTGGCAGGAGGCTACTGCCTCCAGAGCAGACATGACTTCACGGCACAGCTTACAGCACACCGTGGGAATACACATATTCCTATAAGAGGACACAAAATGCTCCTGATTTCAGTACTTGTGTGTCCTCTTTGGCCACCCATGACGGCAGAAGGGCAAGCAGATGGGGCAGAAACAGCTTCAGCAGTGCTAGTTAACCCTGCTGCTTTGTGAGTGTCAAGGCCTTTCGTTAGGTTAGACATGCTCTACAGGTTTACTGATTTCAGTGTAATCACCCCCAAAATGTACAGAAGGCCCAGGAAGAGGGGGAGCCCAGTCCCCTCTTTGCAGAAGTTCAGGAGCCATTGCTCAGCAAAACTGATTCCTTAATTATATGATTTACCTTCAATGCCCATTAAAAGCTCTTACACAGGGATCTTGGCTTACATTGCCCAGAAGTTTTCCTTGTTAGTACAGAGGAGTTACCACCTCAAACGGGCTACAATCCCTTAGCAAAGGGTTTTGTTTTTCCATTATTAATCAAACTACACTGGGATTTTCCCAATATAATTGTACTGGTCAGGGTGTTGTGTTTTTTTTCTTGTTACATTCCTAAAGTAAAAGCCACAGCAAAGCTGCAGCATAGGCCTGTCTTGACTGAAGCAGATGTTAAAAGTGGGTGTATGCTGCAGAAAGCTTTAGTGATTTACATTCAAAAGCAAACTTTACCTATACTGTAGTTATGCTCCCAAACTGCTTTTTTTCTTTTTTTTTTTCTCTCTCTCTCTCTTTTTTTTTTTTTTTTTTTTTTTCCCCTGGGAATATCGAAGTTCCCATCTCTTCAAAAAGAAAAAGAAAAAAAAAAAAGACATTTGTTTTCAGTGGCAGTACTTGGAACTGGAACACTACGTCCAATGCCAACTGAAAAATTGATATGCAGAGGGTGCATCCTGCTGCTTTCCAGCTACTTGAATTCTCACCCCAAAGTCTGCATTCTTCTGGGAAACCCTGCAGCAGGAAATAACCACATTAAACCCAATGAATTTGTCTGAAGACAGATTTGAGGGTTCAAGAACCCCCCTTTTTTTAAAATGGGACCTCAGACAGAAACTGGAGATCCTTCATGTTTAAGTGGGTCTTTGAGCAGTGGAACAAAACGTTAGGCTCCTAGGCTCCTGTGTCCAATTTCCCTTTCTTTCCACAAAAACCTCCATCTCCTCCCGTCCTCCCGAGGACCTCACCATGCTGCCAGCTCCTGTATCTCCCCCTCCCCACCCCATATGGTTCTATACATCATTTACCTCCCATGTCCCATAAGCAGCATAGGACTGGGAGGGTGGCCAGTAGCTCTGTGCTAACCACCCAGAGCACTTGAAACAGCGTAGGGAATTGCTGAGAGCATTTTTTCTTTTTCCAAGGGGTGAAAACATGATTCCAAATCTTTATCCCCTACCTAGAAACTGGGTTTCATAAAATCTAAGGAACCTCAGCCTGCAGATTCAAAAGGGAAGGAGACAAGGGGAGTGCATAGGTTTGCTTACCCTGGGAAAGGATGTTAAAAGGGAATGGAACAGTAATTTTAGTTACAACAACTAAATTTGAAACACAGACCCTAAGAGCAGGGGTTCTCCGGTTCTTGTTCTGCCTTGTGAGCCTTAAGATGAACATCTCTCATGCAGCATTTATAATCATCTTTTTAGTCTATCGGGACATGAAAACTGGAGTTAAAAAACACCAGGAATATAATTAACTTACACTTCAGTCAGAACTAACCTTTTTGTTGCCAGCAGTCTTATACAGGCAGTAAACCCTGTCTTAGATCATTGCCTACATGCCAACAGTTCTGGTCAATGATTATCCCTTGCAAAAAGCCTCTGACATAGTCCCTCCAGTCACCTGTTTACATCCCAAATGTTCTCATATTCTGCTATTTCAAGCTTAACTCTTGTGACCTTAGTCAATGATATTCAATCCAAGCCTCCTTACCAGTTCCTGCAAGGCAAACAACTTCAGGTCAGTTTTAGCAACCAGTGCTATGTCATGCCTGTGGTCAATGACTCTAAATATGCCCACGCCCATGTGTATCCTAAATCTAGACGTCTGTGATGGCAAACAACAGGGTCTGGATAGGCAGTTCTGTTTCACTAAAGAAGATTTGTGGCATTTTTGCTCTTCAAACGTTTTCTTTCACCTTCTGTGCATTGCCTGGATGGATTTAGACGTATTAGAAGGGGTCAGCTAGGCAGGATAAGCAAAACAATTGTGACTCCTACAGAATCTCTAAGGGCAGATGAGTCAGATAACAGATCCATCGAGCAGAAGATATGTACCTCCAACAACGCGAATTGCAAAAGCTTACAGACAGTATAAAACCAGGTCAAATGTACAGTCATACTTCTCCTAAATACTCCACCAGACCCAGCGGTTTGTGGCTCAGAGACTTCCCGAGTTAGAGATGGTGTCTGCGTTTAACAGCCCTGGACAGACTTTCCTACCAAGTATTTATTCAAACGAATATTGAATTCCTACAACTTTGTTGTATCCACAATGCCCTCTACAAATACTCTCAGTTGGTGTAATTATCTTTCTTTGTGATAAAAATTGCCACTTTTTGCTTCTTTCTAAGCCTCTTTCTTTTCTTTTCAGTCTTTGTTCCCCCTCTCCATGACAATTTTTGTGACCAGCCCCTAGGACAGTGAGTGACTGAGTCCCAGTCAGGACATAAGCTTCTGATCTCATTTGGAAACTGCTCTGTTCTTTTCCCAGCAAAGCTAGTAAGTAGGTGACCAGTCTTTATCCCAGTACACTCATACAATACAAGCATCATTTTGCAAAGTTCCCTTTGGTGGTTAACAGTACATAATGAAATGACTCCCTTTAGTGTTTCTGTATTTACAAGGGGTACAGGATTACTCCTGTAAAAACAAATGATCAGCAGCAACTCGGCTGCATTTGAATTTGAATCTTTTTCATCAATTAAGAGACAGTGGTAGAGTGTACCTGAGCTACTAGCAGTTTGCTGACATTGCACAGGCTGCGGAACAACTGTCATTCCTCAGTGTTACCCTGACCTCAGCTTTGCTGATGCACCTTCTTTGTGCCCGCTTCTGCTCAGACTGCTCTAGGTTATCCATGTCAAAGGTGATCTGTTGCTCTGCCTAGGGAGTGCGGGCATGCTTGTGGTGGTTTCACACCAGTAGGTAGCTCAGCACCACCACGCCGCTCTCTCACTTCCCCTCCTCAGTTCAAGGAGCTGGTTTAAGCACAGGCCTGCAAGTTAATGCACTGGTACAGAACAAGTGCCTGGAGGCAAAGAGCACTGAAATGTCTTCCACTGGCATTTTCCCTGCATCCAGCACATTCTGAGCACTCCCAGCAGAGGGGCAGTGCTGGCCAATAGTGTGTGTCAGCTCCATCTCATGCCTCCCAACGTCCTACCAGTTTAGCTGGGCCTTTGGCTTCAGCCTCCAGCTTCCCACTGTTGTTTCTGTGCTATGCAGCTGGGAGAGACCCCAGGCATGTCTGTCCTTATGGAACTGCCAAAATCTGTGTCAGTGGGGATATCACGTAAGCTCTTAGTACTGCAGACACAGTGAGCAGAGCCCACCAGCTCAGCAGACTGCCCTGCTCACTTGTTTTTAATATTTGTTTCTCTGCACTGAGCAATCCCATAAAGCAAAGCCTCGTCAGAGAATGAAATATCCTGCATCCAAAACAAAAATGAGACCCAGTAGAGTCCATTAATATGTTACTAAATAGGACTTGCCTGCCCTCTCAGGTCCAGAGCTAAGGCCAGACCTGGAGGTCTGTTAATTTACTGTGTTTTCCCATTACATGCAATGCACTTGCTATGATTCTTTGCACCCTGAGTACAAAGTAGGTGGAATGGTATCCATCATGGATGTCACCAAATTTAGAATACAACATACACATCTGCTTACATAACAAGCTGAATGGTCTTGGTTCGCAGAACTAGATATTTGATCCACGGCTCAGCTTGGGTGTGGGAGATACCAAAGTAGCTATGAGCCCTGCTGCCTTCTAGTAGCTGGTTAGTTCTGGTAGTAATTTGAGGGCTGTGTGTACATACCTCTAACAGACACTGACTGGAAATAGCTCTGAACAAGACGCTGGCAACTGAAACTAAGCAGGAAGCAGCAGCCAAGACTGGATGTCAGGAGAGGCCAGGAGTGGGTGTCATAAAACCCTGTGCTGTTTGGAGCATTTTCATCTGCAGGAATTCTTCAGTTGTTGGCTCATGAAACTTTGCAGCTGTCTTGCAAGTCCTGGTGAGAGTCGTGTGGCCATGCAAAGTGGCCAGTCAACAGCCACTGGTAGGGAGCTGACTCCATGTCACTTTCAAACTGGACACGAAATCCAGTTTCAGCAAGTATCACAAAAACTTGATTTGGTATCTTATACAGGGAAAACTTGGAAATCTGTCCTTTGTGCTTTCTTCTGCTTCCACGCTGATTTGCTGTCCTCACTGCAGAAGGAAGGTAAGTCAACAGTCATCACATCCTGGAAGCTGTGGAGAACACTTCGCAAACACAGTTTTTGTTCCAAGAAAAGCCCAGCCCTCTGTATGCATCCAACATGCTGCAGATCCCAGGTCTCAGAAGGCCAGATTTTCTAACAGCAGTTTCCAAGTCGTTCCTTTCAGGGGGAAAAAAAAAAAAAAAAAAAGTGCTTTTGCCCAGTAGACAGGGAAACTTTAATCTTCCCAAATAGATCAGCTTTTACAAGAGGCTATTTTAGGTTTTAATTCTGTTACACTGAAGTTATTGGACAAATGAAGAACATGGCATATGCTGTAGCTTGGAGCAATTTGCATTCTTCAGGTGTTAAAAGCTTGAAATACTTCCTTTGGGCAGGAAATAGATCCATCATCAAAGTCAGCATTCCTGAAAGTGCCTGTCCCACAGACTCCCATAGGAGAAAGTCTGCAGAGCTGAACTAGTCTGACACCAGGAAATCCTTTCTGCATCTCTCATTCCTTCTTAGTTTCACATTTAGTTTTTGGAATTTGATGAAAGGCCAGTTTGATGCTTGGTTATCTTCCTTTTTATACACATTCTTGGCCTTCCTTTCTTATATTGACACCATATTAAAGCTGGGATGTTAACCATGCAAGTGAGGAAGTCCAAGATGCTAAGCTCTTCTGGAGGCATTCAGTCAATCAACACTGATTATGATTGTATATATGTATATACATTTATATCCTGATTTCTTTGCTAATAAGCGACTGATTTTCCGCTGGAGCTAAATGCATTTATGCAGCTGGACAACAGTATATCTCCAGGGAATCCTAACTATTGTGAGCTTATTTTTGTCCATTTGTCCATTTTAATTAAAGTCATAGAGATCTATGCTGTATAAACAGGAAATAAATACATTTTGATCCATCAGACCTTTCCTAGTACCTTTTATGCAAACACTTGTTTATGAATCCATAGGCCTGTGTCTCTCCAGAAAGCGGTGAGGTAAATCTTATTTTGACCCTGTTTTGACCATACGCTCCATCTGGGTAAAAGCCAAAGCCAAGAATCTTCTTCTGCAGGCCAGACGCTTGTTATTCAGAGAACTGAGGGAGTAATTAATGCAGCTTTCTATGAAGTCAGCTTGTGACCATTCGCATTCTCTGGAACATATATTCACCCTTCTATTTCATTTTTCTGGGTGTTACTAACATGAAGCAGCAACACGTCAGAAAGTCCATGTTGAAAACCAGGAAGAGTTCAAAGATGTGCTACAAAGCCACCTGCGGCCCATAAAGGAATGACAACGAAAGATCAAGCAAGCTCAGAGAAAGCGTTGCAAATCGACTTGATTGTGGACCATCACCACCTACACCGTGAGAAGACGGCAATAAATAAATAAATAAATAAATAAATAAAATAGAGGCCTTTTTAAGAGAGCCTGGTGCCTGGACACAGGAGACAGTGAGGTAAGGCCAAAAATCATGGCCTGCGGGCACACAGACGGGCTCCGGAGCCCACCGCCGTCCCCCCAGCCCTTCTCCCCCTCAGCAGCCCGGCCCCTCACGGCCGCGTATGGCGGGCGGGCGGCGGCCTCACCGGGAGGCGGTGCCCGGCAGCGGCCCGGCCCAGCCCGGCTCGGCCCGGCGGCACCGCGGGACATTGGGCGGCACGGCGCGGCCCCGGCCAGGTGCGTGTGCGGCGGGGCCGGGCGGGCTGGAGGCCGCCGCCGGGCCCACCCCGGGCGGGCTGCGGGGCCGGGGCTGCCCCCCGGGGCCGCCTCCGCCTCAGCCGGGGCCCGGCGCCAGCGTGCGCGGCCTGGAGGCGTCGGGAGGACGGGGCTGCCCCGTGAGGCCCGACCGCGGCGGCTGGGCGGGGAGCGGGGTGCTGGCAGCCCCCGGTGCTGCTGCGGGAACGGCTCCTGCGCCTCAGGGGTCCCGCAGCACAAGGGACGAACGCTTCCCGGTGTGTCTGGCCACCGAGCTCCCAGGAAAAGGAGCTCTTGGAGCTGTCTTCACGGTCACCAGTGGTGTTTATTTCAGGCTACTGTGTCGAAACATCCCTTTCTGATGCTATAAAAGCTATTTTCTGTGCTTCCTGGCTCTAAGGTGTTGCAAAGGCCATATAATGAATTGAGGGGGAAACAGCATCCCCGTGCTGTGAATGCAGCTGGGGCGAAAGAGGCGTGATAGCTGATAAAACAAAGCATAAATGGATGGCTGCCTTTGGAAGATGGGTGCGCAGTGATCCCCATCTCCTGTCCTGACACCTTCTGTTCTGCAGAGCCTCCTGGGGCCTTTTTATACATAACAAAATGCACAGATAATCAAATCAGTCAGCGATGCTCCAGAGATCTTGGAAGATCTTCGAAGATTTCACAGCTAAATGCTGGAAGGCCAACTGCTCTACAGATGTGTGCGTGCCAAAAAGAAAAAAAAAAAAAAAAAAAAAAAGTGGTATGAATTAGGCCCTATAAGGAGGGGAAATACCCAGTCTACACGAAATGTGCTGCTAATCTGTTTTGGAAAATGGAGGCTTTTCTAAATAAGAATGCTGTGTTAGAATCAAGGCTACTGTGGCATGAAAGGGACTGTGTTCATGCTTTACTCGTTCATGTCTATGTCTGACTCATATTTTCACAGCCTCTACAATAAGTGGGGATTTGCTCGATTACTGGAAGTGTCTTTTTATAGGAGAAACTTTAGCTTTTGTTCCTGTATTACATCATCAGATGTTTTTTGTCTCATTGCCACTAGCAGGCTGGTTTTGTCCCATACAGCATATGATCCCAAGCTGTGCGGGAAATTGACCTCTCTCCTCAGATCCTTCATTGTTTACGTAGAGCCTGAAGACTTTGGGGGTTTTGAAAATGTTCATTACTGTGGTGGACATCACGTCAGCTATGTATCTTAACCTGCATTTACAATTGTATCTCAACAGATCATCATCCATTAAGGCTTTGATCAAGTGTTCTGTTTTCTGACTTGAATTATTTAACAATGCCTGGTAATGTAATGCAGAGCACAGACAAATATTCTCTCTCTAACTATAAAGATTAACCCTGAATCACTAAATGTAGGAAAAGTCTTTCCTTTGGTTGAAAATTGAGGAAAGGAACCTTGGAATCCTATTGCTGTTTCTAATGAGAGCTGAAGATGCTGAGGTCTGTGTAGGATCAGCCTGTAGCAATGAAATTACCGGTGCTCTTGGGCTGCCCATGTAGCATGTCTGTGAGAGCACTTGCAGCTTTTAAGAATTGCTTAACTGGAGAGGCAATAGGTGCCAGGCAACTCGGATCCTGTTTCTGATGTTGCGTTCCATAAAAGCACAACTCACCAACTGAGTTAGTGCTCCACACAAACTGGCCATGTTTTCAGCACGTCTTCATGTATTGCTGGTGATCTGTAAGTTCCAGTTAACGCCATCAGAAGAGTCTGGGAGTAGTCTCCAGCGTGAAGCACTCCTTTGATTGACTCTTCAGAAGTATTTCTCTTCTGTCCCTTCCTTCACACAACCCCTTTTCCCATCCACGTCCTCCTTTCTAGGCGGGATTCACGTTTGCAAAGGCCAACAAGCAATTTTGTCTGAGGGAGGTAGGTGACTTCTAATAACAATTTAGAGTTGATACAAAGTGAAAGCAATGGTCCCGAGCAGAATGCTTGGCATGGAGTTGGCCATTCTATGCCAAGTCTCTACCATCACTGAATTATTGCAATAAAGAATTAGATGTTCAGGAAGAAACAAACGTACCATCTTTTTGCAAGTCATGGCACTGTGATTTTCTTACTGCATACCTTTATATGCATGTGTCTCTGCTTCTGAAGAACGTAACAGTACCGGAGAACCCACACTTGTGATTCATTATTGTTTCAGTGCAGGTAAAGGAAACTGTTGCTGATGTCTTTGTGAAAAATATCCAAGCAAGCTACAGATCATTTTTGATGGCAAAAGGTTTAGCAGGCATTTTTAAAAGCTCCTGATCTAGTGGAGAATGAGTGGCAGTAGTTTTACTATGTATATACTTCCCTTGCAGATTCAGCTGTGTGTAGGTCTCTTTCGATTTCCACTTATGTAGGATATTGAACTCTTGCTTTTTTCCCTTGTGTCTAGATTTGGTTGAATTTTAGCATTGGTGAAGCATCTTTTAAAACCTGATGTCACTGCTGTCTCTTATAAAACTTCCTTTTTAAGGCTGACACTTTCCGAATTTAATAAGTGGGTGCGATTTTTTTTAGAGTTTGGTTTCAGCTTTTTGTGTATCCGGTCTTGTTGGAGTACAGGAACAGTGCATTTTTCCCCACTGTTTTTTTAGCCTTTTTGTATAAAAAAGGCTAAATAAAGAGCATTTCCCAAAATGACAATGTCCCAGCTGGGAGACTGGCTTTTGCTAGACCCTGAGAAGAAATAGAAAACTGTAAGCTGTTCCTGAGTAAATGATGCTTTGTTGGTATTATGACCTACAGCTCCAAAATCTCTTAGGCTACCTGGGAGGTTCTGAGCGTCCAGTAAGCACCAGGAGCAGCATACACAACAAAAGGACAGCTCACTTCTGTGTTGTGCTCTGCAGATGTTCCTGCAGTGAAATATCTCCCACCAAAGCTAGTTGGAGTCACGGTGCCAATCCATCGCCCCCAGCTCCCACGTCACGCTGTTAGCCAGCATAGATTTCAAAGAGCTTCATAGAGTGAATTAATACCTTTGTTCTTCTTTGACAGGTGTAAGGACTGCAGCACAGAAAAAGAAACAAACTTTTGAATCTTGCATAGTAAATTGGTGACAAATCTGGAAGAACAATTTTGTCTTATGTAGTTGTCACAAATACATACTGTAGGCTGGAACAGACTGCTCTTCATCCCTTTGGCAGGTGAATTTAAAGCTTATTTTGTGAGGGTCTTAATACAAACATTTTTACAGCATGATAAACAAGTCTGACACTACGTCTGTAAATAGGGCATCTCTCATCTCAACTGTTCTGTGCCCTGTGGAGACTGAGATTGTTGTCCAGCTACATTACTGTATGAAATGATTGATACATCACTTCTCTGAACCTTCTAACTTGATACAATTTTCAGGGTGTTTGTTTCATATTTTTTTTTGTCTGCTTAACAGATCATCTCCTTTTTTGGAGAACTAACATAGTACTGCTTCGTATTTATTTTCAAATTCTGAATTTCCTAACCTAAAAGCAAACATATTTTTACTGCTACGTAGAACAGAGTTATTTTCTGTCTGGAGTCTTTACAAGATGAAAACTCAAACTGCAGTTTTCTATTTGTGTATCAGCAGAGCCCGGTATTTGCTTAACCTGATGTAGACCCGGCTAAATATGTCACCTGCTTCTGTAGTTTGCCTAAGTTGTCTAACCTTTCAGATTCATTTTGTGGAGAGATGTGTAAAAATCCGTGTGTGTGGACACGAGTTACTTTTAAATAAGCTTTACATCCTCTAATTATGTTTATATCTATTTTCTAGAACTATGCCAAGAAAAAGAAAGCTGTTGGCTGAATTAAGTGCTCTCCAAAGGAGCTCCAGCATTCCTCCCTCTGATGCTTTGGAGAACCTGAACACCACTCCTGATGGGGACTCTTCTCCAAAAAGCAGCAAATATTTTGCAACAGAGAAAAAAAAGTCTTTCCAGCTAGAAGCAGATTTTTTCAGCCAGCCCTGTATTAGTCTGGCCAAATCCTTTCTAGGACAGGTAAGACATTTAGACTGAGATTACTGTGCTGGAGCATGTGCTAGCTAATAATTTAGTGTAAAAGGATGAAATTCTTTTTCTGCAATTTGACCCTAGGGCTTTTCTATTTTAGGAATAATGTTCTCCTCATTCTTTCTCATGCAAAGTTTAGGAAACTAAAGACTGGTAGCTAAATCTATTTTGGATGAAGACATAAAAGTAATTTTTTTAGGTTTAATTTATTGTCACATTTCAGAATTAGTTTATTTTTGTGGCATTTTTCTCACTTATTTTCTGATTTACTGAAACACACTTTATTGTTTGTGGTTTGAAGGTTGCTTGAGGCCAATTTTTTCTTTTCAGGTATTCCTTTATTTGTTTTTGCCCACTCCTGCTTTGTCCACTGGAAAGTAATGCTGTGCAGTCAACATCATTTGCTCCTCTACCTCCATTTTATATCTTAAGATGCTAATAGCATGCCAGGTCCTTGGCCTTTCTTGACCAATAACCACTGTCATAGGGTACTGGAATATTCCGTTCTCACCTGGAAGTACACTATGAAAGTTGTGTCTTTCACGATCTGCTTTTATTTTTGCTGTTCTGCATAACTCAGTATTGTCAGTAGAGATGGGGAGCTTGCTAACAATCACCTTTCCCAGCTTACTAACACAAATACGTGAGGCAACATAAGCCCTAGCATGGAGGCCTCTGGGATGCCACAGTCCCACAGTTAAACTCTGACATGTTATTCCTACCTACAACTACTTGTTCATGTAAGTACCTTCTACCTTATCCCACTGCAGAAATTTTGAGGAATCCATGGACCTTGCTGAAAGCCTTTGGAAATCAGAGTACGGGAGATCACGTGTGTCCCTTCTGCTCAGCAAGTCCTTCAGAAAACCCTCTGGCTCTCTTTATGGGAGGGAGTTCCTCCAGTGTTCTCCCTGTAAAAAGTTCCAGTCTGAGACCTCCTAAACACAACTGCAAAATGTATTTTTAGTTTTACTGCTACAATCTTATCTGAGGCTTTTTTTTTAATACCTTTATTATCTGTAGGGTGAACTCTCTGGGTTCTCATTGGTTTAGATAACTTCAGGAATTTGTTCCACTAACTGTTGTTTTTGGCATGTATTGCCATGTCTAGCTTTGGTTTTACTTTTGAAGGATACTGTCTTGCTTGTAATTGATGCCTTTGCTCTGTTTTTTAACCCTGCTGCTTTTTTTTGTTCTTTCTCAGCTTTTCTCTCAGACGTCATGATGTGTATTTGCTCTTTATAGACTTCCTGCTAGAGGCTTGCCTTTCCTGCTTTGGCCTTTGGCTGCCTCTTTTAAGTTCTTCCTAACAAGCTTCCTCATTTTATGTAGTTTCCCCTTTTTGCTGGTAAGCAATACTGTAATAGATTATTTTTAGACCTGAAAGCTTGTGGAAGGACACTGAACTTTATACTTCATGGCTGAAAGCTCAACAAATTGAACAACTTTGTGAAAGTTGTTTTTCAGAGATGAGCCTTTGGAGGACACTTTGCATTTTGCTCTGGATCACTTTGACAGTTTATATACTGACAGTTGGTGGTATCTAAAAAATATGGTCCATGGCCAATCCTACTGTGGTATTTTCTTAGTCTATATGAAGATACCTGAAATTTTCTTGTACTAGTGCATTTTTTGTTGTCTTGATGATTCCAACATCCTCATGCATTCTGTTGCCCCAGGCAGATGACGTTTTAGTCCCAGTTCCATACTTTTCCTGTTTAGGCCTACAATTACAAACCAGGCAAATTCTGTGTTAATTTTAGATTTTCTTTAAAGTATAACTCCCAGTTTCCCGTGATGTAATCTATGGTTTCATTTTGTTATAATTATAACTGCATTGGTAGTTCACTGTTTACTTTTATTGTCTTTGCTCTACCAGATTTTGGAGGTGCCTGCTTTATTAGTATTGCTTATTATTTTAAACTGTTATAACTGTAAATAGTTTGTCTGAAGACTGAGGGAAATGCCTGCCTACTCTTAAAATTGTAACTTTACCATTGCATTTCATCATATTAAAAGAAAAATTTGGCCATCTGCGTGTGCTTTTGGGGTGTTCACAGACACCGGTGCTTTTCTGAAGTCACTGTTGTTCACAAAACCAATAAAATGTTGTTTTCAATGATTTGGGAACTGCTGTAGGGAAAATGTGATATATAGGAGTTGCAACATTTAAGACAGACTTCTGGAGCATCTGTACTGGATCAGGTCAATGACTGCATTAACAATCCAGGAAAAAGATTTATTAGGAGGTATGCTTTGTTTCTTGCAAGTCATTCTTGAATTGCTGGTTTTTAAGTATGGAAGCACAGAACATGGTGTAATTAGACCGATGAGACCATAGTGCAGTATTTTATAAACACGCATTAAGTAAAAAAAAAAAAAAAAAAAAAAAAAAGTTTAGAAATCAGGTCAAAAAAAAATGCTGTACAGAGTTTAGTGTTTATTTTTCTAGAGAATCTTTTCACTGTTGTGGTTGTGCTTTTCCTCATCTACTGTGTTTTATTTAAGGAGGTAGCAGCAGTGAAGAACACACTGCAGTAACGAAGATCCTTTGTTGTCTGCCTGAAGCCACTTTCTAGCTCTTCTGCAATTGCGCTCTCCATGATGTAGAAAATAACCAAAGTATCAGTAGTACTTCTGTCTCTATAGTCACTAGGACTTTTTTGAAACACCTCTAGGAGAGACTATCCAGTCACAGTAGTTATTTAATTATGCTGCTGTCATATTTCTTCTGATCAAAGGAAAACATATTTGTGGTGCTTCAGAGTTGATATTAGTGCTGCTTTTTTGCCTTAAAGCTCTAGCTCTCCTGCAGGGTTGAGGTGGAGAATACAGAAAATAACCACAAAAGAAGCTCTGTGGGCTGTGGAGATTGCTGCTTTGTTGTAGATATGGTCATAAATTTGCTCTGTATGATACTGTAACATCTAGACCCTCCAAGCATTTTGCTGAGTGAACGACAGGTAGGAATTTCTTGTATTGGGATGTGGCCCAGACAGTAGAAACTGAAAGAGTTCTTATTAGCTTACAGACTGAACTCATGGAGGTATAGGAGAGTAGGTTGTACCATCATGCCCTTTTTTCTGACTTGCTTCTACAGCCCTTGTGCTGTGATTGTTTTGTACAGGGGGTTGCTAACTGATGCCCTCTGACCTCTGTTTCAGATTTTAGTTCGCCGACTTCCTGACGGCAGGGAGCTCTGGGGGAGGATCGTTGAAACAGAAGCCTATCTGGGTGGGGAAGATGAAGCTTCCCACTCGAAAGGTGGGAAGCAAACTCAACGAAACGCAGCGATGTTCATGAAACCAGGCACCCTGTACGTGTATCAAATCTACGGGATTTACTTCTGCGTGAATGTTTCCAGCCAAGGTAAGCTGAGGCTGAAAAAGATTTAATGCCTACAGCACGGGTCTGATATTGCAATCTACATTTGCTGTGGTGCAGTCACTCGTGAGTTCCCTATGGACTCTGTGAAGTCAATGACTTGTCATAATCTCTCCTTCGGACCTTAGTTTTGCCATTGTAAATGGTTTGTAGCTGTGGCCAGTGTGTTAGCTTCAGACACTACAAGCAGGGCCCATCTCTGGCTATGCAGTGACCAGCCAGATGGGGTTTTTGTCCCAGCTGGAAGCTCTATGGCTGTTCAGATGCAGAAATAAAGGTCAAGGACTAGAAGGGAATCTGGACAGGATGGAACTTTCAGTTTTGATGACCAGAGCTGCTGCCTTATTCATGTGAGTTGGTGAACTTTGTTCCTTGAAGGTGGTGTAAGTAAGTAGCCACTATAGGATCATTTTAGCTGCTTTGCTGTATCTTAAGGAAAAAAAAAAAATGGAAAAAAAAAAACAGGCTGTTACAGGATCTTTAATCTTCTGTTATTCTCAAGATAATAAAAGCCCTAATCATATGATTCTCCTTTTAACAAGCAGGTGTTGCTTGTAGACCTGTTTTTTGCTTTACTTACAGATGACAGTGTTTGCCTTGCAATAAAGCTATTGGTTAATTAGACACCTTGAAATGGCAGCATGTATTTCTTAGAGTAAACACTTACTTTGTTTGAAAAATCTCAGAAGCTTTTTTCTTTTTCACCATTGCAAAGATAGATCTTAAAAACAAAAACAAATAAAAAAACCTTGCTTGTATATTCCTAATTAGAAAGCAAGTGCTGTCACAGTGACCATTAATCCTCAGGTTTTGGCCTTTGGACAGGAGCCAAGCAGAAAAACAGTGCCAGGTAATACTGTGGGGGAAGAGCCTGACTTCCTAAATGGAAGTCTGGAGTCTGATGGATGAACACATGAATTTCATTATGATGTCTCTGCCAAATCTGTTCAGATAATGAAAGAAGAATGTTTTGTTGTTGTTGTTGTTCAGGATGGGATTCTTAGTGTATGAAATATTAGGAATAATAATTTTTACTTTTAAAAAAAAAAGCTTAGCCTTTGAATTCTAAAAGATTTCTTTGAAATCTGTGCTTTCGGAAATTTTCCCTTATATACCTATGTTTAGTTTTGTAGCAAAACAGTCAATGAGCTCACTGTTTTGATGGAATTTGGAGATTGGGGTCTCTGCTTTTTTTGTGATTATGGCTAACAAAGAATTTATATCCCTCTTCCTAAATAGCTCCAAGCCACACCTTTAAAAGTTAGGCTGTTTGGAAATCTGAAGATTTAGCTGAGCTCTTAGCTTTATTTTTAGTTTCTTATGTTATTTGTGTTGCATTAGGACATTCCCCCATGTGTCTGACAAGACGTTTTGTTCCCTAAGCAATGCCCAAGACAGTGAGTCTCTGCACTAAAGCAAAGAGAGAATTTGTATGAAACAAAAAGATCTGTTAGTAAGTTATTACCTGTCTTTGCCAGGATCTTCCTGTGCTTTAAAAAGAAATGAACTCAGCCTCTGTCTGCTCTGCAGCCTTGATATGGTGTTGTGGGGACACAGAGTCTGAGATGATGTAAGTGTAAGAACAGACCCTGGAAGTATTTGTGTTCCCTGTCTGTTCTTGGGCACCACAGCTGTCCGACCCCTTGCTCTAGAAATGATTTTTCTCTCTTTGAATGTCAGCAGGTACTGCACGATGACTTTTGCATAATCAATTATTCATTTAGGCCTGTTTTGCTATGGCAAGTTGACCGTGAGGTCAGAAGGGAAGCTTTTGATGGTGACCGAGGCCTTTACTTGAGTTTTCTGTACTCTGCAGGATTGGGGTGCAGAAGGAAATGCCCAGCAGATTTTGCTTTGCAGCCTTAGGTTTGCTGCCCCAGCAGTGCCTGCTTTGGTCTTTCTGATCGGGTGGCCACGTTTACCAGCTGGAGTAGCGTGATCTGGCCCTCATGCTGGAAACGCCTGTTCTGTATCCAAATTTCTGTTGTCTCAACCACTGCTTTTCCTCAGCGTTTCTATGCCCCTGCTGAGACCTTGTATTGCTGTAACTGTGCTGGCTCAGGTCAAACTGACCAGTTCTGCATTGCTGGCAAGCCCTCGTGCTGCTTCCACAGCAGGGTCCTGATGAGGAAGGGGCACATTTCAAGAGAGCCACTGGCTGCTGTCCTGCTGCGGCTCAGCTTCCTGAACTGAGCGACCAGAGCGCTGATGTGGAGCTGTTAACTTAATGAAAGCAGCTGTACTTGCCTGGAGGAAGATCAAAGCGCCGTGCTCTCAGTGTTGCCTGTGTTTTGCTACCTTCTTGGCATAGCTGCTACACAGGGCTGTCCCGGACACATGCGCTGTTGGGACCAGGCAAGCAGCACAGGTCAGACTGTTGCAGCAGACAACAGCTAAACTCTGACTTGAATTGTGCAGGCAGCTTTTTGCTTCTTAAACAGCTCAGGATCTAAGACAGTAACATGTGTGCAAGCCTTTATATGCCCCTCTTCCTTGCTGCCCTCTGCGTACCTTCTCAGGAATGAGGTATTTGGCTCTTGAGCCTCTCGCTCTTTAAAGCTCCCTTTTTTCCATATGTAGCCTCGTAGCATTGTCTGTTTTCCTACCACTTGGGACAAACATCTTCTGGTTTTTGTATTTGGTTTATGCGAGACTTCAAGCTCAGCCGTGTCACTCGGGGATAGGAAGAGGCGTGTCACCAGTAGAGCTGTGCTGCCAGAGATGTGTGGCAGAGCAGCTACAAAAGCAAGTTTTACTGCACAACCCACCACCACTGCAGTGTCCTCAACAGTAAGTCCTCAGCCCAATGTGATGCTGCCGACAGATGGCAAAAGCATTTCAGCTGTAGCACGTTGCCTCGCCACATTGAGGCGAGAAGTTGAGGCTGTTTGTGTATTCAGCCAAGTCCACTTGGTTGTGGTTTTGTGTTCATAAAACCGTAACGAGCTGAAGGGTGGTCTCATATTTTCTGTCACAGAGGAAGGGGAAATCTTTGTGTACATCACCAAGAGAAAGCTGAATCGTGGGACTATACTGGAAGGGGCCTTTCCCATTACTGTCAGGACTGGTACTGCCTGAAGCCAGGGAGTGTGTCACTGCATTGTGTTTTTGGAGAAATCATAAAAGATAGAGGAAGAAAAGTTTATAGAAAAATATATCCAATGTCCTTCAGCGTGCATGAATCCTACCGCGAATCTTGGCAACAGCAGAATAATCTTAGCACAAAGAGCCTTCCCAAGGGCTAAGAGGGATGCTGGGCTTCCCTTGCTTCAGGAAGACAATAAATGCCAGTCAAGCTTCTCTTTGACTTTGCTGTGATTATTTTTTTTTTTCTCAGGCATTTGCCAATGTGAGCATTTTGCTGCCAGATCTGAAATAATCTTGTGTAAAATCAGGATCCTGGTGATTCTCTACCCAGGCCCAGGGTCACACAGGGTGGACTTCTCCCTAACTTTTGGATCCTAGACCAGGACTTTGAAGGAAGTGCTTTGAGAGCAGTGAGTCAGATGGGTGGAGAGAGGAGAAAACGTCTCTACAGCAGCCAGGAGCTGTTTCCAAGAATGAGAGCTGGAGTTGATCCAGGGAGGGAGAAGCAAGCTGCACAGCGCGGGTGTGGGACTTCATTATCATTTCATGATTTCTAGCTGCCCAGGGAGAGAATTGGCCTCTGCATTGCTGCCAGACCCCAGCTTTTAGTTCTAAACTCTGCTCGGTACACAGAGTGACTCTGTGAGGCATGGGAGGTAAATACACTGTCTCTGGACTGGAGCAGAGGACCCGAGCTGCGCTGATGGTGTGGCGGTGGCAGTGTCTGTCAGGCTGGTGCTGAAGCCAGGTGACCCCACGAGCTCGCAGTGGCAGGCTGCAGGAAGGGAAGAAGGAAGGCTCAAGCACTCTGGCAGGCAGGTGGTGAGCCAGGATTCAGGTACTATTTGGTAGTTAAAGTAAAACTTCTGATACGCAAATACACTCAGAGGGTCCTGAGTGCCAGCCTGCAGGCTGGGAGGGCAGAGAAAGCAGTAGCTCATCAAGGCATCCCTGCACTCATATCCTGCCTGCTGGCTGTTCCCAAAGCTCTCGTGGTGTTGCTCTCACGCTCAGGGGCTGCTGGCTTGGAGCAGAGCAGGGTCTGTATTGCACACAGCTAGGAAGAGCTGGAAAACTTCCTAGTGGAAACGCACAAAGAGCAGCCAGAGACAAGTGCCAGGTACACCCTGCCACTGCTGTGCGGGTGCTTTGGAGCACCTGGAGTTTCTCTGAGGGCTTGTCTTTCTTCACATGAGCTCCCAAGGACTTGCTTTAATTCACATGTAACCACAGTTTCCACTTGCATTTGTGATGGATGAAGGCAAGTAGTGTAATTAGCAGCTCCTCGGAATCCCACAGTTGTTCCTGGTGAGTGAGGCAGCATCCCAACATGAAGGATGTTTCTGTTTGCACGGATGAAAAGCAGAATTAGGACATGGAGCTTGTTCTTAAAAATCTAAAATGAGCTTTGAGCTCTAAATCAGTGTCAGAGAGGGAAACAGCTTTTGGCTGCTAGATTAGCATCAGTCCCCTTCCTTAGAGAAGGGAGTGTTTGGAAACAGATTGCGGACAGCTGTTGGAATTAAGTCTGTTTATTTCACTGAGCTGCACTGGGGGCGGTGGGGGTTCTGTGCAGGTTCAAGGCAAGAGGCACACCTTGCAAAAGCAAGAATCAGGCCTTCAGTTTATAGGTTCATTGGGAACCCAGGAGAGCGGTTTGTTATGGGCCTTGTACAAAATGTGAGAGGGCTTCTATTTTTGGAAACTGCAGGTCCCTAGGGATCTGGTGGGCTACAGAAGAGCCTTTGCCAGGCTTGAGCATGGCTCCAGATGTTTGAGGCTGGAGAGGGAGAGGAGATTCTTGTGGAGCAGCATCACCAGAGCGCAGATGCTGGAGAGGAGGAATGTCGTGGGCGGCCCCAGCACAACGGGTGCTGTGTGGGGCAGCACACAGATCGCATTGCCAGGCTCTCAGCTCGCCCACTCAAGGTCATGAGAAGACCTTCCCTGCTCCCCAGTGGAAAATATCAAGGAAGTATTTATGTCCCACTTCAGCTGGATAGCCTCCTTGCAGGGGAGTTTCTCTGCTCAGAGCTGTAGCTTTGCTTCACTGTCCCCAAAATGAGGGGGAGCTCCAAAGGCTCCCGACAGGGTGACAAATCGCATTTGAGAAGAGAATGGCAGCTTTCTGCCCTCCTCGTCGCAGGTGGACCATCTCTGCAGAAGGGATGCTCCCAGCGCCGTGCAGCCCCTGCCTGCCCCAGGACCCCATCCTGCGAGAGCTTCCCTGGCACAAGGATTCAGATCGCACTCCTCTGCAGTTCCCCAAAGCCACGTTTGTCCCACCCACACCTCAGACGGGGCGCTGGCGCTGGGAACGCCTCCATCCCAAGCTCCCTCAGCGGTAGCCCAGGCTGCTCCCAGTGCCTGCTGCTGCCTGCCAGGAGGCTTTGTCCAGTGTCACCCCACAAGCTGTCTCTTTCTGTTGGCAGCATCCACACTCATTCCTCCTCTCCTTTGTTAGCTGGAGATCTTATAATCAGAGTTTATTATAAATCCACTGGGTTTGGGAGCAGCTTCAGATAGCTATGCCAAAACTGAACCATATGTGTATTTATTCCCGAACATTGTGCTGACAGAAGAAAAACCTCTTGTCCTCTGGCAAGCCTTGGAGCAGCAGTGAGACCTGGGAACATCAAGAAGTGGGGTAAAGGAAGAGCAAATCAGCTCTGGTGAATCAAGGACACAGAGTTAGGGGACTCCAGATATTCAGGATAGGCAAGGGAATGCACTGACCATGGGTTAGCAGCTGATTTGGTGACAGCCTGGGAGAAGTAGAGGCCCTGTGGCTGGTGCTGCAGGCAATTGAAATAGAAATGAAGAGCTTCCACTGGCCTTGGGGCTGAGCACGGAGATGCTTTTGACAAACAAGCCTGTACTAACGTGTGGTTCTTGTTCCGCACAGGGGAAGGCGCTGCTGTCTTACTTCGTTCTTTGGAGCCTCTTCGGGGTTTAGATGCGATGAGAGAGCTGCGCGGTGCTGCCAGGAAAGGACCTGCAAAGCCACTGAAGGACTGGCAGCTGTGTAACGGGCCCTCCAAGCTCTGCCAAGCATTTGGGATTGATAAGGCTTTTGACCAAAGGGACCTGACCCAAGATGCAGCCATCTGGATGGTGCCTGGACATGAACTACCAGGGGAGCAGGACGTGGTAGCCACAACCAGGATTGGTGTTGGCAACAGGGGAGAATGGTCACATAAACCTCTCAGGTTTTATTTACGAGGAAATAAATTTGTAAGTGTTGTAGACAAGAAAATAGAGAGAGAGATGGCAGTAAGGGGACCCTCCCCTTGCAGCTGATGAGTCTTGCGGGTGTGCCACCAACCAGGACTTGATCGGTGCTCTGTATGAGAGCCTCAAGCTCCGCTGCAGCAGCAGCAAGGACAGCTTGTAGGTTTTTAACAATAAACGTACTTTATCACAATGAAGACAGCAAGGTGGAATTTTGTTTGGGGAGGCAGATGGGCATGGCTCTCCCAGCCAAAACGGAGGTTGGTTTTGAGCACTGAAGGGCACTGGAGGCATTGTGAACAGATCCAGGCTCTGGTAAGGTGGGTGACTGGTGAAGGCTCATGCTGCTGGCCTGCTGTGCTGCTGCCCAGAAGAAGCTTCCCACTTGGCATCTTCTGGGGAATAGCCAACAGACTGGATGGCAGCAGGGCTGACGGAAGGGAGGAGAGAGCTGTGGGTGATCAGCCTGGAGGAGCGGAGGTAAAAGAAGAATCTTACTGTCGCCTACAACTACCTAGTGGGAGGCTGTAGAGAGGGCAGAGCCAGAGTTCTGTCAGAGGTACACAGGGGCAGGATGAGAGGTAATGAGGACAAGCTAGAAAACAGGAAATTCTCATTAGCTACATGGAAAACTTTTTTGCCATGAGGGTGGTCAAACACTGGAACAGGAGCCCAGAGGAGCTGTGAGCAATCTGTCCTGGGAGGCATTCAAACCTCCTCTAGACAAGCTCCTGCGTGACCTAACCAGACGCATTCTCTTTGAGCAGAGATTTGGACAAGAGCCCCTGTTCAATCTATAACCCCAGTCTATAAAGTCCATCTTTTTTTTGTTTATTTTTCCTGCTGCTTTTGAGACCAGTTCAAAACTTACGAGTGTGTGAGCCTCAACACAGAGAAAGCACCAATGCTGAGGCTTCTGCTTCGCAGCACTGCAACCTGCCACGAGGTACGGGGTGTGTGTGTGTTTGCACTTAGGATTCAGGGCAAAACCCACAGAACTGCAGCCCTGCTGGCAGTTTGCCTTGGAGATACGGCACCAAGCCATGCAGCCAGGCCAAACAATTGCCTGGGTCTCAGGATTTAGTGGCCACCAGCCAGTGTTAGGAACCTCTGTGCCACAGCGTTGCTGCAACTTCCCCTGCGGAGAGCTGCACCCTGCCTTCCCGTGCCATGACCGTGGGGTGGGAGGGCGAGGGAGCGCTGTGCTGCACTCAGCCACAGCTTGCACAAATGCTGCTGCAGGGCTGGTGCCAATGTGCCCTGCTGACCTTGGGCAGGATTTGTCTTTTCACCTGCCAGCCAGGCACAGCTGGGTGATGGCCAGCAGCCTGTGGGCCCCTTTAGGTCCGGTGCTCACCTGTGTCCCCGGGCTTGGGCCCGGGTGACCACATCCCATCAGTGAGGTGTGGCACTTGGCTTCAGCTAGCAGTCTGTGTCAGCATCATCCCTGTGACCACAAATGGAGATGACAGGGATTCCTCTCCACCTTCAGGATTCACATGCAAGAAAAAGTTCAAGTTTCCAACTCCCCCATCACATGAGAAGACTCTTACCCTGCTCCTCCAAAGGGGCTTAGTTATGCCCAGCTCATTAACGCCCCGAGATGCATTTGCTGGGGACTGGATGGGCCAAGGGGCCCTGCAGCAACGTTGTGCTGATTCTAGCTCAGGCATCGCTTTTGTCCTTCTGTAACATCCTTGCTTGCAGCTGCAGGGGGTGATGCACAAAAGGGCCTGGCATGAAGTAGCTGTCATCAGGTATCCAGCACGCTGTGGGCCCTGGGCTCCCTCGGTGCAGCTGCGCCCTGCTGGTGGTGGCTATGCTGGGCAACACGTTTTTCACCCCTGCCATGTGGGCAAGTGAAGCCGCTCTCACATTCCTGCAGCTCTGGGGAGAAGTTCAAGCTTGTGTGTGTGGTCTGTGTGGTATACAGGAAGGTCTTCAAGAGGAGCCTGGTGGTCTGTACACACCGCATGTCCCTGGAAGCCACCACCACGGAAGCAAAAGTTGCCCCTGCGCCCTTTCCTGGATGCACAGCACAGAGCTGTAGGGGTGCCCGGGAGCTCAGTATCTCCTAGCCCCGGCCCCTGGGTCTTCTCTGCCTTCACCCATGCAGCAGCTGGAGCTCAGCGTTGGCCTTAGGGGAAGAGGTAAAACGGGCACTTTGCTGCAGCTGATGGCAGAATGTCCCTGCCTTGCTGTCGCCTTGGACCCCGCCACGGTGAGCAGCTGTGGGGAGCTGCTCAAGCGTTGCTGAACTGGGTAAGGAAGCACAGCCACGTACAGCCCTGTGTGTTGGTTTTCAGCTGGACGGCTTTAACCCAGGCCAGCTCCCTCGTCTGCTGCCCTGCAGCTGCAGCGGTGCTTGCAGGGAGGGGAACGGAGCCACAAACTAGGCCCCAGAGGGGCAAGCAGCAGCCTGCAGCTTTGTGGAACAAATACAGCCAAGCACCTGCAGTATGGCCAGACAATTTCAGTCCTGCTCTGTAACCAAGCTCCTCCTGCCCCAGTCAAAAACAGATCTGCAAATCTGCAAACAGGCTGCCTTGTGACAACAGGGTCCCCACAGACACTTAGTAATAGGGATACTGGGAAGAGGAAGCAGCAAGCCATAACAAAGCAAGTCATTTTCATTCATGAAACTGTTTACTTGTGATACTTTGCATTCTTAGTTATGTCCCCACTGCTGCCAGATAACGATGATCAGACAGAATTCCTCGGCACCCAGGGACATGTCCCTAAAAGCCAGGCCAACTCTGCTCTGCCCTTGAGCAGAGGCCAAGCACGGTCTGCCGTGGGGAGAGGCTGCCCACGAACAGTGCCCACGGCTAAATGACCCAGCGGTCACACTGCCGGAGAGCAGAAAAAGCATTTCTGCTGCAAAACATCCACCCAAATGTACTGTCAGTAACACTGCCGTTAAAAATCTTCTTGGACCACACTTACAAGCCCTGGTAAAGGAGTAGGAAAACAGTGACCCAGCAGCTCCCCTGCTGTGCAGGTGGCACGGCAGGAATCCAAGCTGAGCAAGCACACGCTGTCCTGCAGCAGGCCCCAGAGCCCTTCACATAGACTGGCCTCAGCTGTAACCGCAGGATGAAGATGGGAAATGGAGGCACGAAGGGAGAGAACCTGCTCTGTGTCATGTGGCAAGAAGGAATTGAATTCATCTCTTATGTTTTAAGCATCTCCTAGAACATCAAGCGTGTGGCAGGTTTTTGCCAGTAGAGTCATTTTAAGACTGACTGGAAAACTGAAATCACCGGGTCCTCGTGGCTGGTCACTACCAGCACACTGCGGAATTTGTCAAACAGCATCAGCAGCTGGGAGCGACGCATGTTCTCGTTGTACATGATCTCCTCCAAATGGTGTCGTCCTCGGAAATAATGCAGCAGCCTGCAGGGAAAGAGAACAAGGGAGGCATGTGGGCCAAAAGCAAGTGGATGCAGCAAGACTCGATATTGCCACCCTCAAGGTCTCCCCTCCGATGGAATGCAAATCAGAAGACACCTGGCTTGTGTCCCTCATTTACATGAAAAGTGAGTTGAGTGAAATCTGTGCCTATCTTAGACATGCCTAGTGCATAAGTCCCCCGGGAGAGCAGTACAGGGGACATCACCCACTAAATTCTCATTTACGTGTGCAATTTCCATCACACTTACTTTGCTTCAGCAGTGCCCAGCTGTTCTAACGGCTGCCCTGCTCCCGTGTTGCCCTCATCGCTACATCACACGGCAGCTAGACTGTAATGAGGAAATGCAGCCTGGGGGTTTTGCAGAGGCTCTCCTTGTATCGAAGTTTCCTGGCCTAGGGCATTTCCTGAGACTGTCAGTAGTTTTAACTCCAGAAAACACAGAACCACAAGTGCCAACAAGCCCTGAAAGCAAGAAGTGACAGATTTACTTCTGCAGTCTCTTAGCTGGATCTACAGTGTGCTTGTCACAGCTCTGCAGCAGCAGTCTAGGTAACTACAGTTTAGACTTAAGAGGCTATTTTCCTCCAGAGCAGTCCAAGTGGCTTGGTAACTACAGGTCACGCACTCCTGAGGTTTGGTTAGCTTGGGGTGGGTGAAGTGGTTGCAATAGGGAGATGGCAATTTTGGCCAGAATCACCACAAAGAAGGCCTGGGAATTACGAAGTCCTGAAAGAGCCCCTAAACCCTGGCTCTAAGCTAAAGCCACAGCAACTACTTGCATGGCCAGTCCTTGTTAGTCAGTACAGATACCGCTTTGCTGGGCACCACCATACTGCACAGACATCAGCTCACCTCAGCACTGCACAGTCACAGCAGGGTCAAAGACTAACTGTGGGCTTTGCACTGCATGATGGCATCCCTGATGGCAGAGAAGCTGCTGCTCCCCCAAGACTCCTCAGAGCACAACCACCAAGCCAGCCCTTCAGATATAGCTCAGGTTTGCTGCACAGCCTCTTAATTGTCTTAACAACCTCCCAAATGAAGGAACCATGCTGCACGTCACTCAAAGTACTCCCACTAGCCAAGGCCCAAACACATATGCCAGAGTCATTTCTCCAGTTAAACATAAAGATGTGCATCTCCATGTGTTATACATCACATGCTCTGCTCTGGAATTCATCAGCTTTTGCTCATGTTTCCATACCCATCTGCAGTTTAGGAACATACTGGGCTGCTGCTTTATGCCAACTGACGGTAAAAATGAGTGGAGATGACAAGATCTGTTTTCCAGTTCATTCATACCGTCCTCATGCAGGAACAGCCCCTGAAAGATGCCAAATATCCCTTAGAGCATTCCTGCCTGTATTCAGGTGATGGCAGGATGGGGCCTCTCCTGCTTTCACTGAAGGACTGAAGCTTGCCTGGTTGTCTTCTGCTCTTCAGGCTGGGCACTCCAGTCACCTCACCACCCTTCATGGACACCTGGAAAGGAGTCTGTATGCAACGAGCCTCCCTTCATCACACCCTCCATGTACACCACACACACGTGGTTTTAAGCTATCCGTCACCTCCAGTCTCCTGATGTTTCTCTTTGCTCCCCATCTTGCCCCATTGCTCATATCACCCTCCTCATGCTCCCTGGCCACGGGTAAGCTCATTGCCTCATCCCTGCAGGCAGCCCAGGGGTGTGCAGTTCCCCAGCAAAACGAGCACGCAGTGCAAGCACAACACACTGCACGCTCCCTTCTGCTTTGATGTACATCTGCCAGCTCTCACGTTGGCACCGTTATGCAGAACATAATTGCTAAGTCTGAAATGCAAACAAACAACGGGCTCCAGTCATATTTACATTTCCCCTATCAGTGGAGTGCATTGGCCTCCTGCAGTATCTCCCAACGGGCATTTAAATTAGGCTAATCAGCTTCCTTCCCCCAGTCGATGGTAACCAGCACGCTGAGAAGTGGCCATTAGCAGGCAAAGCGGGGGGTTGTGTGCCTCAAAAACGCACCATTGCCTGAAGTATTAATGGTAATTTTTGAAAACACTGATTTTGGATTTTTTTCTTTTCATGCTCACATTTTAGCTAGCAGGGGGATTAGCATTCCTTTCTTTCTAAAAATGACTACCTATCACTTCTACCAGATTCTTCCCCCAGAAGGACTGCTTTCTAGAATTCTCCATTTCATTTTGGCCAATTTATTTGCTGTGATTTTCCAAGCTGAATCAAATGCTGTCTAGCCTTGTCTGGGCACTGTGTTGCTATCTGTCCCTGGCCAAAGCTCCTCCTCCCCTAACCTGTGTCACTGCTCAAAAAAACACTTTAAAGATTTTTAAAGCTCCGTATTCCCTCCCTCCTACAAAGCTGCTCACGGTGACTGTCCAAACTCTCAACCCCTGGCACAACTGACTTCTGTGTGGATGATTGCAACCTAGTTTTCAACAGCTATGCAACCTAAGTAGGAGTTTTCCAATAAATACATCCGTCCTATATTCAAAAAGAGTCTGGATTTGTAACTGGTCAAGATGAAATAGTTTCCATTCCAATAAAAGCTAGAGAGGATATTAAAGAATATCACAAAAACGCTGGCTGGAAGTCACCTCCAAGGCCTAATCCAGCCTCCTGTCCCAGCTGGACTATTGCCAACGCTGCAGATTTTTCTGCCCAAGCTCTGTAACTCTCCAAGGGCAGTGATCCTCCCACATAGCTGGGTAATCTGTCCTGGGCAGCATCGCCCTCCTGGAGAAGTTTTCCCTAATGTCCAAATAGAATCTACCAAGCTGCAACTTGGTGCTGCTGCCCCTCGTTTAACTGAGGAGAGTTTGGCTCCATCATCTGCTGTAGCTGCCCTCCAAAGTGCTGCAGGCAGGCGTTGGATCCCCCTCAGCCTCCACTCTGCTGGCCTGAATAAGCCCCATCTGAATGAGCCTCCCCACCTGCCCCATGCCCCAGACCCAGCCCAGCAGCCAGCACGGGCCCTTCACCTTCACCAAGCTCTTCATGACCCAGGGGGAGGAGAGAGAGGGAAACGAGACAGTTTTCCAGGTGCAGCACCAGATAGAAAGGAATAATTTCTTTCAGTCTGATGGCCGCTCTCCCCCACTAATGTATCATTTGTCTCTAACAAAATAATAAGGACATATCCATGGACAACAAGCTCAGGCGTGTGCACCACAGGAGTCAGTGGTCAGGCTTGGTGAGCCCCACGCTTTGCTCCTGGTTCCCGTCTGTCCTGACTGACCCGAGCCCAGTAACTCTGCGCTGGGCTCCTTCACGCGTGCATGCACCCATGTCCATGTGCATGCCTGCAAGCCAGAGCTCTGGGAAATGCCTTGCTTCATCTGTCCCAGGCAACTCCTACCTGGAAAATACAGCAATTAAAGGAGGAGTGAACAGAAAGCTCATTTTGCTGTTACACAGGGATAAACCACTAGCACAGGCAGGACGGAGGGAAGTGCCCAGTACGATGGCATGTCGTTAAACACTGCCCCACAGAAGGGTTACACCAAGCACCCTCATTTACAGCTCCAATGAAGGCAGGCACTATCTTCACATTGTCAGGCAGTGAACATTTATGGGACCCAAAGAGGACATAAGATGGCAGTTCTGAGAATAACACTGCATTTGGGTCCCTCTGAAGCTGCACAACTATGTCTGTTGACAGATGTGTGCTTCCAGGTCCAGATGCAGTGATGGAAGATTATTTCTTTCCATTGCTCATCACTGTCCTCCCTGCCTCCCCGTTCAAGTTACCAGAGCTGCCCTGCTGTCAGCACTGTGGTGGTATAGCAGTTCCCTAAACTGCTTCAGACAAAAAAAAAAAAAGATATCTCAGGTTAGTCATTCAAATAAAATTAGCTTATATCTAGCCAAAGAGATAACCTTTCCAACACTTCGTGAAGATGGAGCAGAACTGTCCACAGCTTAATAACACCTACGAATATTCCTCTATGGAGTAAAGAACCTCTATTTCTCAATCTAAGAGTAAGAAAAAATCCCAAAAGTGACTCTACACCCATGGCTTGGGAGAGAAGCCTCAAACTGTCTTTAAAAGCACTGCTTGATGTGCATTGAGGAACACTTTATACACATTACTGAAGATCTAGCACAAAAAGAGCTTTTTGCCTTCTCAAGTGTAGTTCTGGAAGGACAATGCCATCCCTCCTCCAGCAACACCTATGGAAACAACTTGGATTTGAATTCCGATTCCATGCTATGAGGATTAATGCAGCCAATGCTAAAGCCAAGCTCCCATATCCCTTATTTCCCCCTTAAGGTTTCTGCCTTGCAAATACTGGCTTTGCATAGTAATGGACAGGCACAAGTTCTTTCTGGCATCTGTTTAATGAATAACAGGAGTTCAGAGGCATAGACACATGAAAATATATCAGGCTGAACTTTACTGCTATACTGAAAATAGACCATCCCTTCGTGCACACACAAAACTATACTTAGAAGGTCAGTTACAGTATATTTAGTGCACTAACTATGCATTTATAGTAGGAATTTGTTCTGGTAGGCAGCTGATACAGCACAGCTATTTGCTGTAGCACAGCTCTCATTAGGCTGTTATTCTTAAAGATGAAGCGAAAAGCAGACCTGATGCAGTAACCTCTGCTGGGGTAATGAGGAGGATCAGCTCATTCACTGCAGTGGCTTCTCCACAATTATTTATACTTTTACTAAGAGCCACATGCTCACCCAGACACTCATCTCTAATGGTTTACAGGACAAAATGAGAGAAAATACATGCACGACCTCCAAGTTGCGGTGTCTCATAAAATCACAAGTAACCAAGAGCATCTTGTATAAACATTGCTATTTTTACACTCTAGCATCCTACCCACAGGACCAATCTATTTACTCTACCTCCTCTCTTTCTCACTGCTGACTTAAGAGTGAGTTATGGTTGTCAATTCAATCTACAGTGGAATGGAAATTAACATTTTGCAGATGCTCAGCATGGCTTTGCTAAAGAACCTAGTGCATGGACAAACTGCAAAATACACATCATTAAGACAGCTGCCTGATTACGGCAGCTGATTTTCTGATGAAACTGAAGTCATTTTTGGCATCTGCAATTCAAAAGCTTTCAAATTGTTGCTTTATCCAGATGAAAGAAGTGACAGAGAAGCAATAATGAGATCCTTTCCTCTCTCCAGGATAATTAGGAATCTGCATTGCCACTAAACTCACCCGAAGTGTCCCCCACAAATTCTTTCTTAAGATACTACCAATTATGATTTTTACTTTTCTTTCTCACAGGTTTTATAACCACTTATCTGGTGATGAAGCTGCAAACTTCATCACAGATAAGAAAAGCAACTTCTTGCCAATACAGTTTCTGTAGGCTACTTGACTGTATCCATCCTAGGGTGAAAACCATGTTTTCAGGGATGACCACTTGAATTTGTGAAGTACGGAAAATGTTACAGAACTTGCCCCAGGTGGTTTTCTGCTCTGCAAGTATGAAAAACAGTGAAAGCTGCATTCCAGTGATGCCACCGTGTTTTGAAATGCTCAGGAAAGGAAAAATTTCCCCCCTACCATTTTCACAGATAGCTGGTTAGGAAGTCATTCTGCTTTTGACCATATGCAGAACCACACCTTGTGTATTTTTGTTGTGTTGAAATTTGTAACAACAAAACTGGGTGCTACTAATCACACAACATAGTGACTTTAACTTCTAGAGCTAACTAACCTACTCAAATAAGCAGCTTATCTCAGCAAAACTGTCCTTGAAACCTTTGTAAGCTGTTCTGTAGAAGTATTCAGGCTGACTTTGTCTCTGATGCTTTTTTCTTTGTCTCATATTTACATGTAGTTTAGAAATCTTAAAATAAAGACTATCTGGCTTGAAAATACTAACACAAAATGTGTCAGTATGAGTAAGTCTTTGGTTTTCATACCCAGATTTTTTTTTTAGGCTATGCTATTATATCTACCATGTGTGGACACAGGAAAACTGGTAGGTAAACAGTGATGGTTGGACAACAGGGTCTTATGTCCTGATGCTCCTTCATACATGGAGAATTTTGTTAATAGGTGTTCTTGTGACATACATATTAGTTTTTGTCAAAAACTGTATGAAATAGTTATAAAGGAAACAAAATCAAAACAATTTATCTTCCAAAATGCCAAGCTAATGGTATTTGCTTCGAGTCCATGCCTATCCTTCAATAAAACAGTAAGGATAAGAAAAAAAAATTATGCTCTGTACTCATTTCCTACCTTGCAAACATGCGAAGATCTTCTGGATTTTGGGCAGCAGGGACATTGAGGATAGCTTCCCGCTCGTGTTCCAACAAGCTTGCTAGGAGATTCTCTGTCATCCTTTTATTTAGGGGTGAGTCCCCACCAGGTATCAACTCAGCACTGGAATTGTCCATGCTAGGACTTGTCAGAGTCATGTCATCACTACTAGCTATCAGGGGATGAGAGAAAAGAGACAGAATGTTTACATTCCTCAGCATAATAACATAAAGATTATCAATTCAGGTCATTTCTGTGCGGTCTTTCCAAACAATCTCCTCAAATCTGTAGAAAGTGGCTCTGGAAATGCTACATGTATCTGCAACTAGTGATATGACAGCACAGGAATTTTCTCAGTTGGAAAGTCAAATATTTCAACAGCGTCATCAATTTATGTGGGAAACTACTTCTGGAGACCATAAACAGTCCATAAAAACACTTGAAAAGAAAATTCCCAGCCAGCTCTGCTGGAATACCATGAAGTGGTAACATGAAAAGCCTAACAACACAGAAGGTGGGAGCAAGCAGAAAGGCCAAGAAGCAATATCCTCTTGTGAGTGAGACAAAATAAGCAGAGCGCAAACTTATCAAACTCACGTTCCAAGATTTCTGCCCTAACTCATGAGTTCTGTAAAGCTGAAGGTTGCACAGAGTATCAATCCTGATTTCCAGCCACAGTGCTGTTCAGCGTTCTGAGAATGCTGCTCATGACAGCACAGGCAGGCACATTTAGGGATTTCTGTGTTGTATCTTCTTTACTCTTTGAGAAAATGCTTTCCTAGAATCACTCTGAAGAATGGCACTAAGGAAATTAAATACGTCAGGAAAGAGAAATCAACCATTTGTGAGACTGACAGCCAGCTTGGTATTTTCTGCATGCTGCTCTACAGCCCACAGAAATTAATGCTGTTTAAAACAATTTTTCACAATTTTCTTCCTCTCCTGATAACAAGAGCTCATGCAGTAACAGCAGTGCAACCAAAGGTCCTTCATGGTTACTCTTTAGCACAGCAAGGAAGTAGAAATTTGCTTGGGAAAAATGCACTGAAGTACCTCTGATAAATATTAAAATATTTGACATAACCAAATGAGAACTTGACAAATTAAAAATACCTACTTGTTTATAAAAACAAGAATTTAAGCCCTTAAGACTTTCACTAATGCCCAGCTCTAAATTTAAGAAGGGCAATTCATAATTTGCAAGCACTCCAGCAAAAACAAGTTATCTTGATACTAAGGCATCGCTAACAAAAGGTCTAGAAGTTGGCTGTAGTCTGAACAACAGAGAAAAGCTTGCTCATACTTGGAGAGCCAAAGCTGAGAGCATTGGGGGTGCTTAAACTTCGGCCTCCAACTCTGGCAGTAAAGGGCATGTCTTCATCCTGGGCCCGGAAATCCTCCTCATTTGGTGGCACCATCAGACAGACATAAGTGTGAAGCTGAATAAGAAGCCGGTGTTGGAGCATCCATATCACCATTTGAATGAGCTGAGTCTGCAGAGTGAGAAAAGAGACATTATACACCTGTGAAATAAAACACAGGAGAAAAAACAATGCACAAAGCCTAAGAAATCACAACCAGAAATGCTTTCCATGCCAGAGAACAGTTTTATATTTTCTCTGAAACATCAGCCTACACTTTCCATCACAAAAAGGTGACCAGGCACATGTGTGCTCATTACACCCAAAGCATTTGTGTATGTTTAGGCTGTTATCAAACTGCTAATGACCAACACGTCTTTATGCAACACTGGCCAGCACAGCCAGTGCACTCAAACAAACCAACCTTGCCCCCCTGCCAGAGTTTCAGCAGCTGCTATGTTCTAGCAGAGCAGCTGAATGCCCTCACCACACGAAGATTTAGCCATACAGATATGGCCATACCTAATACTTTAGCCATACAACCCCACGTAGAGCTGTTCAGTCCTCTTTTAACAAAAATGTTCGTAGGTGCTAAAAGAAAGAATGATCATCCTTCTGAGAGACACAGGGCATGCGAAACAAATGAGGCAGATGCAGCCCTGATGGCCTAGGCCCAGCAGTGTGAGCCCCGGGATCAGCATGCTGGCTTTTACACAACGCCCACTAAAACCAGTAATCACCAAACGGTTAATCCCAGAGTGGTCAGACCAAAGTTCATCTTCTCCTGGAAAGCCAGGGAGAGGGCAGGGTGACAGGACACAGCTGAAGCAACCAAGACAGGTGCCCACAGGTAGGAGGCTTTTGTCATCAGGTGAGAAATTGTTGCAGAACCATGAGAGACTCTGGGTATCAGAGCCACACCAGGAATCCCTTCCTGCTGCAGAAGTAATGCTGATGGCAGCAGACAACTGGACAAGCAACAGCAGCCTACGGCTGCCAGGGAGTCCCCTCTCAATATGCAGGGTTAATATCGCCCATTTACTCACCATCTCTCCACAATAAGAGGACAGGCCATGCTTGTAAAGGCACCTAGCTTTCTATAGTACAGACAGGCAAGAGTTTAAAATCTGCCAAGAGATGACGCTCAACTTAAACAAACAAGCAAAACACCTTTGTGTTGCAGCAGCTGAAGCAGCACAATGTCCCAAAGGCGATGCTGAAAGCAGCAGGCAGAATGAGGGAGGAACATTGGTAGGTTTCTGGCATGGCCTACTTTCGGGAGTTTTAGAGGAGCATTCAAAACCCATCATCATGTCTGAATTTCTACACAAAAAGCCTTTTCATTTCACTATAGACAACCCTTCCCATAGCTAACAGCTCTGAAAACACTGATTCACTGACAAAAGCTATTTGGGGATTTCATAGCAACCAACATTGTTTTGGTGAGAGAAACACACACAGAATGAGCTCAGACTCTGAGAAGGAAGCTAGCTCTGCTGTATTAATCATCAGGATAACAGGCCAAATCTCAAATACAAGCCCCCAAGATGAAGTTCATCAGCCCACATAATCTTCCTTTTTCCATAATTCATTTAATTTTCAGTTCCTTCTCTGCTATCAAATCACAAAAGAAACATCTTCTGCTTGCAGATAAACACACACCCTGTCTTTCCAGGGATTACCACTTTTTGAGGCTGAATGGATTTTAATTTTAAAACATCTTATCTGGGATTGCCTTCTACACATCTTTTCCATGAAAGGTGTAATTAATTTTATATGTTTAAAAGAAAATCTAGAGAAGGGGAAGTTAGCAGAAGATAGCAAGTACATTTGCATATTATTTTGCTAACATCTCAGATCAGCCTGTAAATAGAAGAGGCTTATTCCAGTGATTACATAGCTAAAAACCTTCCTTCCAGATGCAGGCCTGGATGGAAAGATCTCTTTTATGTTTTACTTAAATTTCCTACCTGCTGGCATGCAGCGGCATCTAATTACCTAGTTTCGTGTCAAATTAAAGAGGTCTGCAGATTTCATAGACCAAAATAACCTCAGAAAAATCCAAGAAAACTCAAGGCACAAAGACAGGCTCTGCCAGACCTGCAGAATCTGCTGTGTAGGGCCTGACCTAGACCAACCTCCACTGGCCACTTTGGTGATTTTGTAAATTACAAAAATAGCCAGTTGTTTTTGCTGCAGCTCTGTATGCTTGGGAACTCTCCCATTCTGCATACACACCTTCACTCCAATCCTCTTATGCAAATATCTAGAGAAAGCCACCCCTGAGACAACAGCCTTGGCTCAGTGGAACAATAAGCCAGGCAAAAGTGGTGGTAAAGATTTACAACTATAAGACACTTCCCTGAAACAATGACTGCCTAATGTCTTTGTGCCATGACTGGGAGACTTGGAGATAGTGAGTAACTCTAAAACCAGAGAGAATTGTTCTTCTGTATTGAAGTGAGCCTGAACAACCACCTCTAGGTAAAAGAAATTGATCATTGAAGCTTATCTCTAATAAGCCTGACTTCAGTGGGAATTTAGTCTCTTAAAATCCAGTCCTAGAAAAAAGACCAGGCAGTGAAAAAAAGAAAAAAGACCAGGCAGTGAAGCATATATAGCAGGCACCATGCCCTAAGTTGTGTGTATTGTGCCATCACTGCTAATACACCTCCAACACCTTTTCCACTTTGTCTTACGTACACAAAAATACTTCTTCCAGGTTTAAACTTATTTCTTACCAAAAGCAGCAAGCATTTTCACAGATAAAATAAGGCAGAGGCTTTGCTAATACTCTGCTGCCTGCACTTCTAGACATGAACACAAAATTTATATCCTTTCTCCATCTGTTCGTCCTGAGCTATGATGGAGTTTCCAGAAAGGTCTGTAGGAGAGCGGGCTTCCCCGCACCATCTGCGCTGCTCTGTCTGTTGGAAATGCTCTTCATCCCTCAGGGACACAAGCTTATCTCCATGCTTGGTCTCAGTCTGCTGGATTAGCTGGGTTCTTCCTGAAGCAAAAAAGGCTGAGAGAAACTTCCCAGGAAAGGGTATGCTTCAGTCCCAGGACTGACTCCACTCAGTCATTAAATGACTGTAGGAAGCCATAGCCAGCCTTTTTTTTGGCTGAAACACCAGTACCATGATAGAAATATAAAAGGAAATATTCTTCATTGTTTAATTCAACAATCAACTCTAAATTTCATCTCTATTTCTTTCATAGTTGCCCTCTCCCCAGCCTGAGGGGTTCTGTCAGCTGCAGCATCTGCATGGTTCCCACTGGCACAGATCAGCCCGTGGCCATCCCTTTCCTCACCCCCCATCGTGGCGCAGCAGACCCTGGGCAAATTAGAGTATGCACCACAGCATGGAAGGCATTGGTAACAATACATTGCCTTGTGTTTACTGATAAAATCAGAGAAGGTGGGCACTGTACAGCAGCCCATCTGGGCAGTTTGAGACACTCAGGAAAGCTCAGATCCAGGTCCTGGAGGAACAGGATTTAGCATTCATTCCCTCTGTGAATCAAAAGGAGCATTCCTAAAACTGTTCAGTAGTATGTTAAATAAAATGCATTTCCTGCACAGATTCCTTAAGGTAGTTTCTTTCCCAGGCCTAAAAAGCTAAAGAAAACACAAAGGTAACAGGGCCTAGCAACACGTTCAGGAAAGGGAAAACAGCACCACAGAAGCACCCAAATCCCAGCTCAGTATTTCTCACTACCCAAGGATATCCTCTTAGTTAAGAACCAGCACATTTTGCCTGCTGAAATATGTAAGCCCCCTTTCTCCAGTCTGGATTATCTAGTTAATTTGACACACACTCTTCATGGTCTGACTGGAGAACTAAGCATCACTCTGTGTCAGTAAAACAGCACCTGCATAGTCACTGCACGAAATGGATGTTTGCTGAAATGCATTAAGCATTTATCATTCAAACCATCCTGCTTTACAAATAACAAATCTATTACATTTTATCCTGTTTTGCATAAAACAAATTCAGAATACCCCTATTAATGAAGGATAAAACATTATTGTTTAATATTGCCATTTTGATCATTATGTGACAGCTCTGAATTCTCACTTTACCAAGAGAGCTTAACCATTCCCTCCCTTCAGGCCTAGAAAGCCATATTTTTTAACCTGCTACACTGAAAAACCCTACTGTTTCCATACCTCTGCCAACAAAAGCTCTTATGACTCTTAATGCCTTCCAGATGCCCAGCAGAACAGTGCCATTTGCAGTCTGTTTCTCAGAAGACAACTGCCTTCTCAGCATGCAGTTCTCCTCCCACTCCCATCCTCTGACACACACGCTCATTTTCCACTGTGCCGTTACACAAAGCATGGCACGTCTTCCGGATGTGTAAGGCAGAGGCCTCATCTGCTGGTGCCTTTGTCCCAGCAGTATGGATTGACTTTATTCAAGTAAAGGTGAAAAACTAATCATGCATGTTCTGTTCCCTGGCAGCTCTCATATTTCTCTGTTTTTTTCCACAGTTATCCTAGCCCCATCAAGGAAGAAGTAGTTAACTGCAATAATAACTGTGTATTATGATAATGAACTATTGTAGTGAAGGGGATGCAGGGGCAAAATGGGATGTCTAATTCACATAGGTGCATCCCTTCTACCTCATGGATGGAAAGATCATCTTCGTTCCTCAGGGCAGCACAGAGATGTTAAATCTTTGTCTCAAACAGATGAACTAGCTGAGGCTACAAGGCATGGAGGAGGGAAGCCACAAGTATTATGATTTACCCTTGGTTTGCCAAGAAACTTAGCACAGAGTATCTGGATGAAGAAACTCCGATATTGTACAAAGAAAACCTTGCACTGAGAAGCAGAATTAAAACATTCCTATGCAGCAATTGCAGTTGTCAAGCACATGCCTGGTACACTCACTCTCTCAATGGAAGGTGTTGAGCTAATGGTTTTAGGGCTCCAAGTGTTTCAGTGCTTTCACATGAGGGCATGAAGGGGTTCATATCACCAATGAACACCTTGCCACTCATCCCAGATCCCAGTGAGAGATTGGAAAAATGGCAATGGGTCATCACAGATCTGAGTGTACAGCACTTCAAAGAACCAGCTGCTGTAACTGCTGCTTCTTCTTAGTGCTTGTACAGGTGCACACACACACACACACGCATGCACACCCCCCTTCACAATTCAACTGAGCAATGTTCCTTGGATGACACCCTGCCACTTAAGCAGTGATTGCTGCACTCTGAAGTTTTAATCTGCTCCTGATACTCCTGTATCAGCATAGAGGGACATGACCAGAGGACTGGTGTTACTGCTCTGCAATATTCTACAAGAATATTCTTCCAAAAGGCTGTAAGGCCACCCTAGAGTCAGGCTGCCATAAGTGGGTGTTCTCTGCACACAGACACTTATATTCTTTGTAAAGACTGAACCAGTTGCTTTGTATGCAATGAATCTAGGCTGTGTCTCCTTATCTCCTACAACTTTTGAGAAAGAGCACCTATCAACAAACGTACAACCTGATCTAGGTGATATTCAGATCCTTTTTTTAAAAAAGGAATTTGAATTACACCTTCAGTTAATACTGTAATCTTAGATAAACTGAATATGGACTTAGACTCAAAGCTCACAGCTCTTCACTTCGTTTAGCTAATGCCACCACAATGATAATAGGCATCTTAGCTTATCAACAAGAATGGGAGCAAAAAGCTGGTAACTCTACAAACAATCTTGTGCAAATCAGAGGGGCAGATTCTCTTATCAGCAGAAAAGCTTGCTGTATTCTTTAGAAATCACATTGTTCTCAGGTAAGAGAAAACAGAATGACGCTAAGCAGGAAGGTGAGTGTCAGACGTGGCTTTGAAATGAAATTTTAACGTGCTTACTGAGACCCTCGGCTTCTGTATGTAACCTCAGACCTTCTTGATCAAGACACAGTTGCAGGTCCAAGCAGCTAATATTGCCCACAAGCTACATACACATGCAGCTAAGTTCTTCCCAGTAACAGTATGTGATATCAATGCTGTTCTAGCTACAAGTTGCTTCCGTTTTCCTCACTCACATACCCAGCTGCAAAAGTGCCTCCCTTGCTCTGTGCCAGTCCTGGAACTTGCTGATCCCCTGAGCAAATTCCACCTGCTAACCTGGCAGAAAACCAGCCAGGCTGAAACAAGTTAAGTGAATAGAGTCACGCTGGACAGGAGCCAGAGCACCAGCACAAAGGAAAGGGGGAAAGGAGGAAGGCATGTGTGCACACACTTGAGAATGGAAAGGAAAACCAGGGCCGCCTCCTCTTGGCAGCACCAAGATGCCATTATATCAGCTGAGCTGTAGGCATAGGCTCATCCTCATGCTACTGCAGCACTGCTATCCAAGCAAGGCAGATTAAACAGAGAAAAAGGGAAGCTAGCATGGAGATCCCTACCCAAAGACCAACAACTCGGCAAATATAAGCACAAGGCCACTGACAGAGGATGGATATTCAACCACTGAAGAGTTCAACTGCAATGTACTGCAAAGGCAGTCTCAATAGATGCCACTGCCTGGCCGCCTCCTACCTACCTGACAGACAGACACCAAAGCAGAAAGTAGACATGCACTGAAGCTCTCAAGGCAGTCTTATCCTTACTGAGGGTATTGCAGGTTGTTTGTACCTCCTGCCAGACAAAAAATACCACAGCACCCCAAGTACAAAAATGCCAGTGTCCCATTTTTCATCTACCCAGAGGAATGGAGCGCCTCCATCCATGTAACTGAGTAAACAAAAAATAAGTGTTCTCTTTTAAATGAGGCATTGTGACTGCATCAACACAGAAGGAAGGAACTGCATCAAAACATCACTACTGAGGATAAGGAAAAGGCTGAGGTTTTAATGCCTTCTTTACATCTGTCTTTACTAGACAGACCACCTATCCTCAGAGTACTCAGCCTCCCAACCTGGAAGTCTGGGATGGGGAGCAGAAAAAAAAACAGTGCTCAGGTGGAAATAGTTAGAGACTACTGCCCTATCTGGAATGTCACAAGTCCATGGGATCAGATGGGATCCCCTTGAGTGTGCTAAGGAATGTGGCAGATGGGATTGCAGGGCCACTTTCCATCCTCTATCAGCAGTCACGGTCATCCAGAGAGGTCCCAGATGACTGGAGACTTGCTGATGTGATGCCCATCTATAAGGGTTGTAAGGAGGAACTACAGGGCTGTCAGCCTGACCTCGGTGCCAGGAGAGGCGATGGAACAGGTCATCTTGAGTGCAATCACATTGCATATGCCGGACAGACAGGGGATCAGGCCCAGTCAGCATGTGTTCATGAAAGGGAAGTCCTGCCTGACCAACCTCATCTCCTTCTATGACTGGGTGACCCACCTGGTGGATGAGGGAAAGGCTGTTGATGTCATCTACCTAGACTTCAGCTAGGCCTTTGACATGGTCTCCCAAAGAATTCTCCTGAAGAAGCTGCCAGCCCATGGCTTGGACAGGTCAATGCTCGCCTGAACATGAGCCCAGGTGCCCAAGAAGGCCAACGGCATCCTGGCTTGTCTCAGGAGCAGTGCAGCCAGCAGGACCAGGGAGGTGATCATCCCCATGTATGCTGCTCTGGTGAGGTCGCACCTTGAGTGCTGTGTTCAGTTTTGGGCCCCTCACTACAAGGACATTGAGGCCCTGGAGTGTGTCCAGAAAAGGGCTATGAAGCTGGTGAAGGGCCTGGAGCACAAGTCCTGTGAGGAGTGGCTGAGGGAACTGGGGTAGTTTAGTCTGGAAAAGAGAAGGTTCAAGGGAGCCCTTATTGCTCTCTGCAACTACCTGAAAGGAAGGCGTGGGGAGCTGGAGGTTGGTCTCTTCTCACAGGTAACTAGCAATTAGACTTCCCACAGTACCAACCTTCCAGTACAGACTACCTTCAGAAATACAGAGACAGTACAGTCAGCATGACGAAAAGCACAAGGTATGACCATGAGTGAATTTCTTCAACGTTTAAAAAAAAAGCACCACAAATTAAAAAACATCCACTCCAATGTACAAAGTTACAATGAAAAGTCCAAACTTTGTTGTTTTTTTTTTTCAAAGGCAAAGCAAACACAATTAGATAATATTTACAGTTCAGAGTGCAGCATCTTCTACTGCTGCACAGCAGAAAGAAAGAACACCCACGTTTCATCAGATTACTTGCTCTGTCAACTAGATCTCTGTTAATTACAATTGGAGCCTGGCCACCTCAGGATAGGGATGGGATTCATCTCCCTTAAAAGGCTAGTTCCTAACAAAACAATACTACAGGAATTCTATAAAGCTACATTAAAGCAGAGGAATGTACCTTTTCTACAGGAACATAATAATACAAAAACACCCCTCCATTTCAATCTTCTTCAAGAATTGGCATGCTTAACTTTACACAAAAGAAGCTAGCCATCTCTCACAGCAGCCCACTGGTTTATGGTTTGTCTTGCTCATCCTCATGCACGTCTTGCCAAAGGAGTCCCAAGTCTTCCACAACCACAGAAACTCACCTCCCCTTTTCAGATTGCAGGAGGCAGTTCCATAGCTTTTCACAGCATCATCCTCAGTGCATGAACACATGCCAAAAGGATGAGGAAAACCACCCATGCTGTTGACTTTCAGAGCCCCATCACGGAGAGGCGAGCATCAGAGTGAAGATGCACAGCCTAAAAGAGCTATTATAGCATCCAACAGCTCTGGCAAACATTGACTCACACTGTTGTTTCAAGGCTTTCCTCATAACTGCAGTAGTGTGTGGCAGATTTTACTTATATATTTTAAACAAAAGTAAGATGTCTGAAAACAACCAGAAGTATTGAAGGAAAAGTCCTAAAGCAGGTAATTCATTTTTTAAAAAGTACTGAGAGTAAAAATGCCTCCTAAAGCTACTGCAGCTAAAATAAAATTAACTCTATTGATTCAGCTTCAATTTTCAGGACAGAGATTTGTCTGCAACTACAGCAAAGTACTGACAAAACAGTAGTCACTGCTCTTTCCCTGCTTCTAAAGATGGCAGCTGACCAGTATATACTATGGGGATTAGAAGCTACATAAGTAGTTACCTCTATCTCTGATCATTATCTCTGCCAACCTGTAATTACGACAAATTCGTCTCTCGCAATTGTTTGTGTGCTTGATTGATGTTAATCTTCTAGGTATTTGAACAGTGACTAATTTAATATAAACAGAAAGTCATCAAAGTACAAAGGCTAGCAAACAGCACGACAAGATACCAGTTAAAAAATTTGCCTATGCTCACTTTGCCACAATGATTGTTCAGAGGTTTTTTCATTTGGAAATGTAACAGCATCAGCATGGAGGTCTTACATTACTGAGATCTTTCTTGCATTTCGCCAGTTCCCAGAAATGCTGCAAACCATGATCAAGCAAAATAACAGCACACAAATTGAAAATCAATATGCTATTATTCCAAATCTGAACATCAAAATGCTTATGTTGTAACACGTGGGCTTCTGTTGACTACCTGCTGAATCTACTTCCTGCAATAGCCTTTAAACAATTCCAGTTTTGTACCAAAAGCTAAGTGAATAGACAGTTTGCTTTCAAAAACAGATGGGATATAATAAAAGTAAATGTGATTGTGAGGAATCCACAAACTTGCATTAAGCCCTACAGTTTATGACAGGCCTTCACTCTTCTTCCATACTACATCACTCAAGGAAAAACAGCATTATGATTTTTCTTTTAGGAATGTGCTTTGCTACCACAGAGCATCCACACAGCTTCATCTTGAAAATCCCCACAGCTTTTTGGCACACGGATATGAAACAACAAATCACGTTTGGAAATGTAGTAAGTGGCAACTTCTAAGCCTACAGTAGCAAGTTCCTAACCAGGTACTCCAGAAATATTACCAGTCCTTTTTCTCCTTAGCAGGGCAACCATACACTGTCCAAACAGCTCTTGCATGCTCCCCCATCTCACCTCCTGAACAGGCGGTGCAAGTGGATTCTTGAACTCTGAGAGTGACACTGGGAGGGAGAACTTGGAAAGCATCGATGGCAGATTGTGGCCCCGAAACTGGCAAGAAAATGCATCTGCTAATGGAGAGTAACTACAGAAAAGAGATAAAAGCAGAAGTCAGTTTTATATTGCCGGTCAGTGTAATATTTATCCACTTAAGCATTACATTAAGTGTCAATTTCAAATGAAATATTCTCTATCATCTAAAAACACAGTAAGGGTACTTAATGGCATGTTGCATCTTGCTTTAAGTAACCACATAGAATATGTATTTTCATCTTGGCATTACATTCAGCTTCACTGTATTACTGAGGGTGTGGAGGGAATCCAGAGAAGAAAAATAAAAATGATAAAAAGTCTAGACCTGTGCAGTCTCTGATCAAAGGAACAGGGATTGGTCAGTCACGAGATGACAGGACTAGGGATGGGCAGTATACAAGCACAATCTTCAAACAAGCTAAATGCAGCTGCAGATGTGACTGCTCTCCCTGCCTGTGCTGAACAAGGAAAGCAATATGACTGATTAGAAGTACAGGAGAGTCAAGTTAAATATTAAGAAAACTGTTTGTCTTCAAGAACAGCACTGCCATGTATGACACAGGCACAGCTGTTCGTGCATGACCTCAAGGTCCCTTTCAGGACTATTTTTATACTTCCATCCCATTAGTTTTGACCTAAAAGTATTTTCCTATAACTGAGTTCCAACACAGATTCTAAAAACATCTCAAAATACAACCCAGAAAAAGTTGCCAATCTTCAGCAGAGCAAAAATATCCACTGCTGCCTCCATATCTTCCTTGATTGCCACTACCTTCCCTCAGACTATCTGCATTACCTTCAGTCTACTGAAAGGCATGTAAGTGGAAATGCCATCATATGAAACAACACAATATTGATGGCAACACTACCCTGACTTGCTAATTTGATTCTTTTCAGGTGATGCTGTGTGCCAGATACCCAGACAGTCCCGTGAAATATTCAGTGATTCAACTTAATCAAGTTTTCTAAGTCTTTCCACATTGCTTAAGGATCATACAACCTTTTCTGATATGGACACAGTGATGTACTAAAGGATGGGACATACTAAGAGTAGCATCACAATGTAAATACTGTTTCCAAGTCCCATGTCACTGCAGAAGCATATTGAACTGCTTTGATACCGCTCCCTACCCCAGACAAACTCATATGTGGCTTTGCAATTTCCAGCTCATGTAATGATTAGTGTTCTGCACAACTGCAACAAATTCATACACAACGAAAGATCTACCCTGTATCCAGTCAGACAGGAAAGAAAATCTGCACTTCTCACCAATTTCTTAATACAATCATTGATCTTCCTACTACTTACAGACAGACACTGGCATTTGGAGAAAGCATGTAGACATTGTTTTCACACAGCGGATAAATAATAATTGCTTTTCCCCAGTAAACAAGATGTGCAGCAAGCTGAAAAACCTGCATTAAGGAAACAGGGAAAAGTTAGGACAGCAAAAAAGCAAAATTCAAAATCTCACCAGGACTTCCATACAATGACAGAAAATTCTTATCAGATGACCAAAAAGTCTTGTTTGAGCTGAAATGAAAGCAAAATATTATATCTTTTAACTCTGCCTTCAGAATAAGTTCAGGGTTTAAATAACATGTGGCACATCAAAAAACATTTGACAAGGTTAAGGATTTCCACAGCAACCCATGATTCAGCTTTGGATGCAGGACTGTTGAGCACCATCACTGCACCACTGATCTTCATTTCGCCCATCTCTCCCCCACACTGTAAGGCTCAAGCTTTCTCTGTGCACTCTGCTCACACTGAAAAAAAACTAGCATGCTCATATACCACCGAAACCCACTGGCATGAAGAACGAAAATGTCTTGTGAATTAAAAGAATTTCAGCTTACAGTTCCCCATACCTGCAGCAATGCCAAGTCAGCGTCTTGAGCTAGTTGCTGCAAATTCTTCACAGCAGAGGTAGTTTTAATTACTCTCACCAGGGCAGGAGAGCAGTCCAATGGGAGCTCATTAAGCAATGACTTCTCATCATTTAGAAGTAATAAGGCATGGTAAGGCCTGCAGAAAAAGAAGGAATATATTTGCCCAGTAAACTGCAACTTTTCCTGAAGGTTTAGTTATTCCCAGGCCATGATACCTCAGCTGGTAAAAATGACACTCTAATATCATCCTTTTGCTGTAAGTGGATTCAGAGTAAGCTTATTTTTATGTTACAAGATAAGATGTTCCCCACAAAATGGGGATAAAGGGTTATATGATAACTGGATGCCATAGTGACTAGAGAAGAAATGACACTGTGCTGGCATACAGTTAACCCTAAAGAATTTGACTGAAAACTGCACATTTGCATCACTGAAATACAGAATGAAGTAGAAGAGAGGAAGAACGCAGGACTGAGTTAGTTTTGCAGGTAAAAAGCTGTAACCATAGAGAGCAAGAAATAAGACATCAAAGAGCCCAGGCTCTCTTTCCTCTTTACAAAAAATCAGTCCTGTGTCAACAGATTCAAATGAACACACAATTTCTCTGAATGCAAATAGTGCAGACCTCTCCCGCAGCACTGCCTACCAAACTCAATTATGTTAACCAAACCACCTTATGTTAACATGAAAGCTGTGGCTTTGCACCACCACGTATACAGCAGCAGCACGATACCTCAGCATAAGATTCAGGGAGTCCTGTCTCAGCTCACGCCCCAGCCACCCACCACTCAGCGTCCTTTCATCCCCCCAGCTGTGCCAGTACAATCATTTGCAGCATAATACTTGGGCCTGGTGAAAGGACAAACCGCAGCTGAAGGACTTGCTCTTACCTGATCGATTTCAGGCTTCTCTCAATTGCTTCTGGAGGAATAAAGTTTGTTGCAACATAATGGATTTTATGAGGCAGGCAGAAACTCACTTCCAGCCAGTTGTTGATATGTAATCGGACCACTCCTGTTGTACAGAGACTATAACGGGAAGAAAATAAATACATACAGCATTTATAGTGTATACCAAGTGAAAATAGTGGACCAGATTGATTTCTGCACGGGAATCAGAGCAGGGCAAGAAAAGGGTGAGAAGGGTGAGTGTACCATGTCTACCGCCAGACTGGATGAGAACAAGATGGATGATTCCTGGCTGCAAGGGATTCCTTAATTTACAGAACATTATGTATTATGAGGCTTTGGGGAAATTTGCAAGACTATATCCCACTGGCTGCCACTTCCCTCTGCTCTTAACATTGCAGCAGTATCTCAAGAGAGAACAGTTACTTGAAGGTCTCCTGCAAGGTCACTACACTAGAAAATTCCCTAGACCAGAGATGGAAAGGGCAAAGATAAATAAGGCACAATGTTTTCACCACCATTTTCCATCTTTCTGGAAAAAGCTCCGTTTGTTCAGAATCCTTAAACAGTTCAGAGACTTGAGACTTAAATATATGCATCCAAGAAAAGTCTCTCAAGCTGAAAAGCAGAATTGCAAAGTTTCCATTTGGGATAAGTATTTGCCTTATTTGCCCTCACTCCTGCATTTCAAAAGCATGTTGAACCACAAAAAGTAGTTTCTGCCAAAATCTCAGTTCCACAAAGCAGACAAGAGCACCTATATCACAAACATAACCGACATCTTTTGATCCATACATCATATGATAAACAACTGAGATACCTTATAGGGCTTGCTTTGGGTAGTGACACTTCCAGATACTTCAGCAATGAACAGAATCAAGTCAGAAACAATACAGAGAAATGGAAACAGGAGTCTGTAAATCTAAGCAAGAGATGAAACATACCTAGGTAGGTAACTGTAGCTGCTGAAAAATGGGTACAGGTGGGCAAGATACTGTAAGGAACTAAGCCAGCACCCCCATGCAAATTTTTACAACACTGCCCAGTCTGACAAAATGAAACACTGGCCTGGAAACAGCTTTGCTGGAGACCATGGGACAGAGCAAGGAGGAAGAGGAAAGGCCCAGAACATCTTTCCATGTATAGGGAGTTAGAAACAAAACCAAACTCCTTAATCATTCTTAAGCCAAAGCCAACTTTGTCTACACTGGAGAGCTGAACTTCTCAAGATGCCTACAGGCTGTTGTCCTCCAAGATGAACAAAGTGCATCAGAGGCTAAATGAATATTGCCTGAATTAAAACCTCATCCCCAGAAAAAGAAAAAAAAAAAAAACAGTCCTCAGAATGTTTCATCCTGAGAACAAAAACCAGTCCTCAAAATGTTAATCACTCCATGGCACCAACTCCTAAAGATGAGCTGGCTGGAATCCATCAGGAGTACGCACGTAGGTCTGTAACTATAGATTACAGAATCACAGGTAGACCTTTACAGGCCAGGTTTCAGACAAAAAAAAAAAAAAAAAACAAACCTCTAGCTCCCTTAAGATGCCCTCTGCTTTTGAAGTTTGTTCTAAAATATTTTTTTCTAAACAAAATAATATTTTGAAGGTTTAGGTTGGATATTAGGGAGAACTTCTTTACAGAAAGGGTTGTTAGGCATTGGAATGGGCTGCCCAGGGAAGTGGTTCAATCACCATCCATGGAGGTCTTTAAAAGATGTTTAGATGTTGAGCTTAGTGATATGGTTTAGTGAAGGACTTGTTAGTGTTAGGTCAGAGGTTGGACTAGGTGATCCTGGAGGTCTCTTCCAACCTAGACAATTCTGTGATTCTGATTCTGTGATTCTTTTTACAAACTTCAGTTTGCAAACATTCCAGTCTAAATTTTAAATTTGAGTGTGTTGAGACTTGAAATATGACTTTTGTGTAGATAAAACCCAAGAATTTCCCCTCTGCTCAAAACACATTTAAAAACAAGCCAGGAGCAGACAGAGAGTGAATACATGTCTTGAACATTCTTTATGTGGTGATTTAAACATTTATTCCGAGCACTTAATTTTAGGCCACAAACTAACATGCTCTTTTTCAAGTTCATCTGGTTGTATAAGGAGTTTAGAGAGATCAGAAAATTCAGCTTTAAAACAAAAGCATTGGTAGCATTGGCTGCCAGTGTAACTATTCACCAAACCACAACAGAGTGGTGAGAGCACAAACAAGATCCTGTCCTGCCTTTTGCATGATCAGACTCATAAAGTCAAATCTCACTGTAGACAAAGCTTTTGTAAAGCAGGGGCCATGGTTTTGTTCTAAAAACCTGCACTGAACACTGAGAAGTATTTATTTTCCAAAATGTTAATGGAACAAACACTATACATGTTTTCCTTTAAAAAAAAATCCCTGAAAAGCTAAATCCACTCTCTGGTGCTACCATCTCACACCCATTTAGAGGCTACAAACCCTGAAGGAACATGCAAAGCATGGCAAACACCTCAGTTTGTCTTGCTACAACTCCGGTAACACTGCTTAACCCACCAGACATACACCAACTGACAGAGAAAGCTGAATTATCTTAAAATACATCAAGGTAAAGCGCACCTTGAAGCAGTAGTTATCCGCACTGTGTAGGGGGCCAAACACTCACAAGAGAAAACATGACAAAAAAATCAATTGCACAGATGAGTTAAGAGACTATGTGAAAGCTAGTGTGGTTGTCAAAATGGGTTACCAAAACAAAGGAAAGAAACATGAAAATATGAAACATTTGCAGGGATATTCTCCCTGTGTACTCTAACACTCAGGAAAAATATATGTTTGGTTCCTTTCATTCTTTGGTCCAAGTGCATTAAGGCAAAAGCTTTAATTATATAATTACATTCTCCACAGCATAATTTTGTCTACATTGCATTATACAACAATAGCCTAAAATTAAAGACAACAAGAAAAACAGATTTTGAGCTCTGATTTCAATTTTAATTTCATTTTTCTACATTTGCATTCAATTTCAAACCTTCACTATAGCTAGCTTTATGTAACGATTTCTCTTTCACTCCTCCCCTTGTGGATGGAAAATAATTTAAGTCTCTAATAATCTGGCTGGGAACAAAATACATCCACCAGCAACAATGTATGTGACTGCACTTAGCCAGTCAAAATCAATTAGTTTTACCAAGATATATGCAAGGATTCATGAAATACAGTAAAGTCCAAGAAAGTGAAATGGACAATGGGATGGAGTGCACCCTCGTTGAATTCACAGATGGCATAAAACTGTGAGGAGTGTGATTTACCAGAGGGCCATGCAGATATCCAGAGGAACCCTGTCACACTGGAGCAAAGCACTGTCTGTCAAGAACCTCATGACATTCAGCAAGGAGAAGTGCAAAGTCCTGCACCTGGGGAGTAACAACCCCAAGTACCAGCACATGCTGGGGGCACCCAGCTGGAAAGCAGCTTGGCAGAAAAGGTACTAAGAGTCCTGATAGACACCAAGTAGAACAAGAGTCAGCAATGTGCCCTTGCTGCAAAGAAGGCTAACGGCGCCCTTGGCTGCATCAGGGAAAGTACTGCCAGCAGGTTAAGGGAGGTGATCCTTCCCCTCTACCTAGATTTGGTGAGGCCACACGTGGAGTGCTGTGTCCGGTCCTGGGCCCACCAGTACAAGAGAGACCTGGACATACTGGGAAAAATCAAATGTAGGGCCACAGGGATGATGAAGGGACTAGAGCTCCTCTCCTGTGAGGAGAGGCTGCGAGAGTTGGGACTGCTCAGCCTGGAGAAGAGGCTCAGGGGGATCTCACCAATGCCTGCACATCCCTGAAGGCAGGGTGCACAGAGCATGGAGCCAGGCCCTGCTCAGCGGTGCCCAGGGCCAGGCCCAGAGGCAGTGGGCACAAACTGGAGCACAGGAGGCTCCCTCTGAACACCAGGAGGCACTTCTGTGCTGTGCAGGTGTCGGAGCCACACAGGTTGCCCACAGAGGCTGTGGAGTCTCCTCCTTGGAGAGCTCCCAAAGCCACCTGGACATGGGCCTGGGCTGCCCTACTTGGGGTGGCCCTGTGGGGGTACGGGGGGGGAGAACATGGGCTCAGAGGGGCCTCAGGCCTCAGCCATGCTGTTGTTGTGTGAAATTGAAGTTTGGATCCGCATTTGCTTTCATTTTTATTTGTTTCCCACAAAGTCATCTATTTAGCAAGCTTTTTACTGTAAGCCTCACGAATCCCCATGAGCTGGCTGCCAGCTGTTTGGCTGGGGACCATGCACACCCAGAAGCTTCCTTCTTTAGGGACAGAAGCACAACACCAAAAACTAGCAACAGAAGAAAGAACCAAGCAAACAAGTTGTAAGTTATCAAAGTTGCGTTACGGAGTCACCTAGCTGCACTTCGACTTTGCTCTTCTCAAACAACTAAAATTGTGGAGCAAACAGTCCTGTGTAAGTGGTGATATCCATGCTCACTGAGCACATGTAACTCTATAACATGATGTCCGTATGCAAAAGATGTGGTGCTAGCTCCACTGTGCTGATCCTATCCTAAAGAGACCAAAACGCAGTTAGAAACCAAAGTGGAATCATCTGTACCTAGCAGCAGTGAACAGGTCAAATCCAAAGGAAAACTTAGAGCACAGACCTTGCTATCCCACCCCCAGTCCAGCACCAGGAAGACACAGGACCACAGAAGGTGAGAACACTGCGTTGGCCAGCACTGTACCGTGAGCCTCTGGCTCTGGGACACATTTACATAGCCCCTGACAGAAAACATAGAATTACACAAAGATTTCAGAGGTGTGGTAGATTTACAAGAAACGTACAGGATTACCTCTTTTCTTCTTCGCTCCTTTCCCAACTTCTCTTCACGTTTTATGGGGATTTTTTCAGTGCTACTGCACCCCGAGGTTTTTCACTGAACCATCTGCTCTAATTCCAAACGCCCTTTTCAGAACAGTTATATATTATACAAGGTTTGCCTTGTCTCATGTGCATTACTTTACATCCAACCATAGTGAATATCATCTGCTGATCAGTTGGTCTCCAGTAACCTTTCTTCAAATCTTCCTCATCTATTTGCGTTTTTATTCCCTTCGCTATTATCTATAAACTTTGTCACTTCACACATTGCCCCTTTTTCCAGGCCAGTTATCAATATGAACACATTGAACAGCACAGGTATGAATACAGATTGCCATAGACAAACTGGGTAAAAATGGCTTCATTCTCCATATTCTAATCCTCCATTAAATCCTCATTGATGTTCCATTTCTCTCATGAAAACTTAATTTCAACACTTTTTGTTGGAAATCTCTGCTTAGATGCTACACCATGAGTGATGCTGAGGGATACATAGCAAGGGATTAGGATGCTGACAGGGGATTTTGTAGTAATCTGAAAATGAATCAGGGAGGAGTAACCAGTAAAAAGCTGTTCGCTGTCTCTCTAGTGTAAGACCTAAAATACATCTAATGAGACTGGGAGGAGGAGCAAAGTTCAAAAAGAAACAGAAAGAAACAGAGCAACCAGTTAAGCCATGGAGCTCCTTATCAGAGGATGTTGTGGTTGTTAAATATTTACTTTGGCTTGCAGGAGATTGAACTAATTTTGGGAAATGAGATCAGCTTAAGGCTGTTGAATATACACAAAGCACCTCCAGAGCTGCAAGCTGCAGGAAGCTGTGGAATATTTTAAGGAATATCAATGCTCTTTTGCTCTGTTCTTATGCTTTGCCCTGAATAGCAACTGTGATTTAATCCCCCCAAAATGGGAATCTTAAAGTTGGCCAGATCCTACAGAATCCCAGCCTTCTTTTTCACAACTATCAGCAAAACACAGCCAATCCCACCTCACATTTTATAAACTGGTTATGAATTCCTACACACACACCACATCTTATGTTTATCCTGTTTACACCATATATTAATAACATGCTTGCTAGTTTTGTAGGGGTGAGCTTGTAGCTTTTGAGTTTATTTTTGCTAGAGGTTGTGACTATTTGGAACTTTCAAATAGTTTTACTCTTCCCTGTAAAAGACACACTCACTGTCCTTTGGTCAACTAACTGTAGTTGGCTTATATGTCATAGTACAGTCATATAAATAACATATAATAATTCATTAATTTTCATATAATTATTCCTCTTCCCCTTAAGTTGATGAGAGGCTAGATCCACCAGTCAGTTCAAATCCCACTAGGCTAAAATGTATAAAGGCTCTTTGTATATTAAAAACAAATAAACAAAAACCAATCCTCTCCTCCCCCTCAAAAAATAGTATTTTCACTTTTCTTCTAATATAAAGCTAATAAAAATTTGCTAAAAACAGATGGGCACTTAGCTATCATCAAGCTAACAAATTATCCGCTCTAACAATTGGTGAAAGTAGTCTTAATTCCTTAAATTGAACGCTGGCTTACAGGAGGCCCCCATTGTAAAAGCAGGAAAGGTTCCCCTTCCTCTGAGGGGAAGGTGAAAAAGATTTTCAAACTTGTTTTCTCAACTAATGGAAGAGAAACATCTGGTTTTAGGTATTAGCCAAAAAGGTCCCAGGAACTAAATGTTGCTTACCTCCAAACTGTCAGTTTAATAATACTCAGTTACAACAGCAGCAGTAGCACTACAGTCAAAATGACCTGGCTACTGATTACTACCTTATAAAATAAGGACATTTCATTCAAAATGCAAAGGACATTGAGCTATAAAAAGATTTGTACACTCATGGTTTACTACAAACCAGCTTACTAAGGGACATGTTGGGTCTTGCCTGAAACACCTCAGCACCATCTACAGGAAACCAAAGGCTAGACAGCAATTCTGAAGCAACTGCAATAATTCAAGAAGCATTTGACTGGAATTCCAAAACAAGCAGGCACTAGGAAATGCTGGCTTGAGCAAATCTCAAATGGGGAGATGGGTTCCCATCTGCAATTCAAAGTGCCCTCTCCACCTAACTATGACATTTCCTTATGCCAAAGGCTATGCCAGAAATGCCCATATATTTAAAACAGTACATTGTCACTGCATGCACTTATCACAGAATCATAGAATGGTTTGTGTTAGAAGTGACCTTTAAAGATCACCTAGTCCCATGGGCAGGCACATCTCCTACTAGGCCAGGCTGCCCAAATCCCCACCCAGCCCGGCCTTGAGCACTGCCAGGGATGGGGCACCCACAGCTCCTCTGAGCAGCCTGGGCCAGGGCCTCACCACCCTTACAATAAATAGTTTCTTCCTTATACATAATCTAAGTCCACCCTCTTTTAGTTTAAAATCATTAGCCCTTGTCCTATCACTACATGACCTTGTTATAAGTCTCTCTCCATCTTTCTTACAAGCCCCCTTTAGGTATTAAAAGTCTTCTCCAGGCTGAACACCCCCAGTTCCCTCAGCCTCTCTTCACAGCAGAGGAGGGAGCTCCAGCCCCCTGACCATCCTCATGGCCTCCTCTGGACCTGCTCCAGCAGGTCCCTGTCCCTCCAGTGCTGGACAGTTTCTTCTACTTGACCAAAAAATTATTTTAGTTATATGCTTGCCCTGCAAGGTGCTGCTGCACCTCTCACCCTATCTGCCTGCAGGTGTAATAAGCATATTTCCTATTTTCTCGTATAAAGCATTAATGGAAAATGCAGAACACCACCTTATTACCTATCCAGCTAACACTGTTAATGACTTTTCAAAGAGAGCTTTCCAATCAAATGCAAAGTCATTTATCCTTTTACCAACAGTTTAATTCTTAACTTGCTTGTGACAATGTCATGCAAAATCATGTTAAAATATGACATGCATGTCCTCTACCCCACCCACAATGCCTAAATGAGGGAAATGAGGGAGACTGCTTTGTTTTATATCTGGGAGCCAGCACCAATGTGTGTTTCTCCATGGCCAGTCTACTCCTTATTGCATGGAAGGACAGTAGTACTACTCCATGAGCTTGGGCTATATGTTCCTCCAGTCACAGTTAAATGCCACAAGATGTCACTGTGTCACTAAAATGTTTGGAAACAAGATCAGTATCTGCCCTGTCACGAATTCATACCCTGAGAGGAACAGAGAAACGTAAAAAGCAAGTGAAAAGTTTGATATGAGAATTACAGGCTATGCAAAAAAAAAAAAAAAAAAGCAGCCTTATTTTAAAATTTAGTATACATTTTGTGAGAATCTAATTGATCAGTGTGCTACACTCATTCCAAATAGGCTGAAATTCACAGCTCTTGAACACAGTAAAAACAGCTCATTAGAAGTTTTACAACGTGTTTACAATCATTAATTTATCTAGGTTTTCAGTGCCTTGCCTTCCAGGTCTTCGTGATTGTTCCCTTTGAACAAAGGAAATTGTGACCTAGGGAAGCTAAAGAGTTGGTCTAAGTTCATACACCGTGCCTGACAATCAACGAAGGAACTCAACAGTAGTTTTCCTAAGTCCAGACAAACACACTAGTCAAGGGGCTCATCTTTCACCCCACCAAACCCTTCTGTCTTCTGTCTTTCTCCTGCCAAGTGCATATCCTGAATAAAGGTGTCTGCTCTGCATGACGAATCAGCACTGACATACGGTTGAAGCAGTATGCTGGAGGAGCTGGGTGCCCGACTCCTGCTGAAATTCAACACTAGCTCAACGCTTCCTTGAAATCCTCACCAGAACCTTTAATCCAGTCAAGAAACAGCATGTTACACTTTCCATTCTGCTGAAAGTCTCACCACCTAATCCAAATTCACTGTCCAGACATGCACAGTGTAACCAAATGAAGCCAAGGCAGTATCTAACGTTGCCATCAGTGCTATACGCAGCATTTTTCTCTTACTTGCAGGTTTATAGCACTACTACAGAGACAAAATATTCATATTTTATATTCAGATTTTTCAGTTTTACAATTCGTTTATCCTTATGTGCCTTTGTGCCAAAGAGGAAAATAATTATTGAAGCTGCAACAGATCACCGACTTTTAAGAAACATAATATATCCAAAGGGAGACCAAGGTGATGATTAGGATAGCGATTCTGCAAACATTTTACCTGACACCTAGCCTCCACCTCATCTAAACCCAAATCTCAATGAGTCAGCAGCATAAAGACATAGATAACCTCCTAAGGAACAGGGCCAAGAGGTTTCAGTGACAAGCAACATACTATGAGCCATGAAGGAAAACCTGCTTACCTGTCATAAGTCTCTTTGAGATCTCTGGCCAATTTGCACTTGGGCAGGATATGATGAAAAGGTGACTGTGGCCCTTCTGTGGCTATGGAAAATTTCAAAACAAGGAAGCAAACAAATAATTTCAAAGCAGAGAGAATTTCCTTTTCCCCCTCTAGGCAAAGCCAGTACCTTAGGCACAGAATCCATATCTTTTTAATCTACATTTCTATTTCAAAGCTTTTATGATAATCCAAGTTAACTATTAAGATAATAACAATGAATTAATGCCAACTTCTGATCCTCAACTTAGTTAAACACATTACCTGTGAACTTGACGTGATCATTTTCAGTGTTTTTGTTTCTATACATACTAGGTTTTATTTTCAATACTTGAAGCAAGATGATGTGTCAGTAAGAGTTCACCTTAGATGGTGCATATTTGTATAATAAGTTGCTATAAAGCATGGTCTATAAAAATGCTGTGCATAAAAATCTGTTGGCCATGGAAACTACATGTAAAAGTAAAATTTCCACACAAGAAGTCTAGTAACTAAACATAGTGTTAGAGCATAGGAAACTTGCTCTACATTGGGTGAAGTAGCTACATATGAGTTCTTCCACATCATCCTAACAGGCAGATCCAAACATGATGGTTCAGTACACCCTCTCCAATGATTGTTCTGAACCAAGCTAGCAAGGAAAGCAACCAAATTACTTCACTTCTAAAGCTGACGTCTCTGCACAGGGATAGTTTTCTTGGATGAGGAAAAATGCAGTCAAAAGCTGTAAGAATGCTAAAGAGCACCAAACCTTGTTCATTCTGATCGCTGCCACAAAAGAAAAAGGCACAATCAGCACTTCTCTGAAAAAGTGCTCCTGCACAAATAGAGTTGTACACAAAGCTAAGCTCAACACTTACTTTCTGACATGGCAGACACTTCATCCTGAATAGCTAAGATCAGCTTGGCCTCCCTGGTCAGGTACTGGCAGCGGCGCTCCTCATGCTGCAAGACGATGGCGATTCGACGGGAAAGGTTGTGTAAGCAGTTTATCACTGATGGATCTGCATTGGCCTACAGGCAACACAGAAGGGAAACTGTCTGGTCATTCAGCCACAGTCACATTTATGGAACTAGAGTGATGGATAAGTAATCAAAGCAATTATCTTCAGCAGATACCAGTCTCTCTGGCAACTGGCTGAAGAATAGAGTTTTCTCTGACAGTAACAAAGCTCCCAGAGAAAGTTAAGGAAGATGAAAGTGAGGGACTTATAGACTTGTTCATGAACATCAAATTAACACAGCACCTGGAGTATGATACTCGTATCTGTGTTTTTTTTTTTTTTTTTTCCAGCTGTTACTAGGCCTTTTGCTAGCAAAGAGACCAAAGAACTCAATTTCACATAGCCAGAAAAGAAAATGTCAAGTTATTTGAAAAGGAAGCGCATCACAATGTTCAGGTTAAATTCACTGGGAGTATAAGGACTGCAGTGCCTTTAACATAGCCCACTCTCACCATGTTGGTTGTACTGAAGTTTGTCTTATACAACTAGCATTTGTCTTGTCAGTATGTAAGTAGTACCAACAAATGATCAACACTTTGATACAAAAGCAAAATGAATCTGGACATACATTCCAAAGCATTTCACAAATATGGCTTATTACAAACACTTGCATTTGTGCAAGTCCCGGAACGAAAGTGCTAGAAAAATCTATCACGTAAGTACAGCTGATAAGGGGGGACTCAGCAGCTCTAGTCAGAAAGTGCACAGTAAGCAGCTGCTTCATGTTTGTTAAGACTTTTAAAGGAATTTACAGTTCTAGCAAATGATAACTTGGCATGTAAACTAGCAAACCATGAGTCAACATTTTCAAATTCCACTCTTCTTGCTGAGTCACGACACGTTGGTAACCCTGAGCTTAAACACAGCAGGATCAGTGCTGATTACAGTGTTTGGGACTTTGCCTGCTCTGTCTGCCCGCTGCAGATGGGCTCATCTTTATCACAGAATACCTCCACCCACACTTTGCAGTGCACTAGACTCTGCTAGGAAAAAAAAATTCGCTTGCTTTACACATAGCACTTTCCAAAAACTTGACAGCTCTCTGTGAAGTAAGAGTGTCTCATTTGGCAAACACAATTAAATGCTATATTAAGCACATAGTACATCAGTATCCTCACAGTGCCAAAATGCAAAAAAGTGAGTTTTCCTAGGAGAACCACTAGAAAACAGATTCTAAAGAAATGCAGACAAGAGGAATGTACGTGTTACTAAAAGATCAAAACTTTTGAAGCTAACAGCTCTTAATGCGTGAAATTTAAAATCAACTTCTGTATTGCAAATTTGGATCTTCCTAACCTAAGAATGTTCCAAAGCACAGCAACACTGGATTCCCAGCAGAACTCAATGAACGATATCTTGCTTGATTCAGATTGGGATAATTGTCTCTTGTGAAACCTTGCCTTTCCACTGAAGAAAAGCCACTTGGACTATGGCCATGTATAAAGTACCGGTGCTAAAAGGGGAAAAAAAAGTCACTTCACAGTCAAGGAGCTGGAGGCTTTAAAATCATGACATGGTATCCAAAGTCCTAGTCAAGCAAAAATCAGCCATCTCCAGCAGGACAGCTGTTCCAATGCCATCCTTCATTTTCAGCATGTTGCTTCACATGCATATGTGCCACAAAAACAATATGATAGCTCCACAGATGTAACCTGTGGGCTGTGAAGAGAAAGCCAGAGCTCAGAAATCAAATAATGCTTGAACATAATGAAATTTCTAGGGTTTTATACTATCAAATTAGTGAAACCAGGATCCCTTAACACTGATACCAACATCTCATCAACAGAGTAGACTTAAAAAGAAACTCCGAGGAAAACATACATATTTGCTCCAGATTTTTGTTTAACATCAAAGTGTATTTATTCCTCACGTGTTCCTGCTTCTCGTTCAGAATGCTACATACAGCCAGTTGCTCCCTGGCATGCTCCTTCTTTTACAACAGCCTCATGGCTAAAAAGAAGCAGCTTTCAAACACTATCCAACTAATTATAAAGAGGCCTGCAGGTAATGAGCAGAGGCACATGGCTCTGTATCATCAAGCATGATTAAGGGCTCTAAATAGTGCTGTTCTGAAGTATCATTTCAAAAAGAGCATCAGGGTTAAAAAAAAAAAAAAAAAAAAAAAAAAGAAAAAGTGATAGGTTTTGTCCAAATACAGAAGGACAGCCAAAAAAACTCTTCAGACATTAAACTGAGAGCACCTTCATCCACAGACCAATCTTGGATGAAACTGCAAGCCCATGATACCAGGAACATGGTTCCCACTCAGAAAAATGCTATGAGACGAGAGGAAAAAACACACAAATGCCATTCCTTTCTAAACATGAGCCTAAGCTCTATCCTTTGGTTCTGATATGTCTTCCAAGAAACTACAGCACCGTGCTAACACACAGAGCCAGCACCCATCCAGGTCTGGATCCAAGCTGGCAAACCTTACTGGAAAATGTAATGGCTCTAGAGAGCACAGAGCAGATTTCTTCATGGCTTTGCACTGAACAAGCTTGGGTTAACCAAAGCCATGGCAGGGCCCTAACTTGTAAGTCTGTCCAAACACATGTCACTGTCCATGCTTGCTGCTGCCTCTGCTTCTGGCGCAGAACTGACCACCAAGGCCAGAGCTGCATGGAGCTACAAGGGCTCAGCAATGTGCTGTATGGATTTGGACCTACCCCAGGCAGAAGTAGAGCAGAGAATGGCATCTGGCACACAGGACAGTAAGACACAGGCTGCTTTTCCACATAGCTAACTTGGACAAGCTTCAATTGCATGATTAGAAACATCACAGCAGGTCAGCAGCTCGTCAATAACAACAGACAAGACACATGCAAGATTTGTAACAGGGTTCATATCTATTTTTCAAAGTGATTTCTTGCATGCCTTTATAGTCTGGGTTTTTAAAAAACAGAACAAAAAAGCTCTAAGATGTATCCTGAACAGAACAACTGTGCTTGAGGCTACATAATGCTGGGCTGGAAATCTTACTAACTTCTCAGTGTCGTGTTCTACTTTGTTTTGTTATTTCAAATGAAAATCTCCCAGTGAAATTGGGTACTGAATGTTTTACAAGAGATTATGGCAACATGAGCCTACTGCATTCTGTTACACATCTGAAGGACACTCCATTACCAGATGACTAGAAGGCAGTCCTTACTTACCCTTAGGGCAAACACCACATTGAAGAGAATCATAGTGGGCATCTCTCTCTTTGGCGAGGGATCAGTTTTGGATACCTGAAAAATATTTGAAAGAAATCCCATATGCTACTGTCCTCCGGAACAAGTAATCAAGGGAGAAAAAAAAAAAAAAAAGAAAACTCAGTCAAATAACAGTTTGCTGAGAGATGAGAGCAGACAAATCAAATTCTACCATCAAAATTTGACTTGTAAAAAATAAAATTGTATGATTATTTTCTTATTAAAGTATTACAGTTATTTTATGCTTTCTGAGAAGCTGGTAAAACATAAACCAAAACATTTTGGTAAGGATCATAGAAATGTGTATCAGTTAAGACAGCGGCATTAGTAGATGTCTTTACTAATGCATTCTAGCACCATTAGGGGCCCTAGATATAATTTTTTCTTAAAACAATTGTTATATATTGTTAACCACAGAAAACACTACAGATTTCTCACCCCATGCCACACATATTCTCCTTTTTCCTAAAATCCCCATTTGGACTGCATCATGTTGCAAGCTGTTGTTTTTATCAGAAAAACTGTGCTCGAGAACTGCCCATATTCAATCTCACGCACTTGCACAATACTAAGATAAAAGGTTTGGTTTACATTCCTGCAGGACTTCAAATGCATTCTCCATCACGCACGCCTTCCCTTCCCCCCCTCCCCCCAAAAAATGTTCTTTCTGCAACAGAAGGCTTCCTAGTGTCATAATCTTTAGCACATGTACAGGCTTTCTTGTGGGGAGGCGCAGAGGAAGCGAAGACAAGCAAGTTGTATTTGCAAATCCAGTACTAACATCTCTGAATCAACTATGCGTCACCACAAGATGGAGCACAAAATCCAGAGGACACCCCTGCCTTCCCCGAAGCTCCCTGCTGAACACTCAGTCCAACCTGAAGTATAAACCACCTGAACAATCATCTAGCCTAATATTCTGCCTCTACACCACAATGAATGGGCATAAAGTTAATGCAGTGTCCGAGGCAGGGCAAACACAAAGAAGCTAGCAACAGCAAAGCTGCTTCCAGCCTTTCTGACAAGTACTGAGCATCAGCAACAAACTGCTCACTGGTGAACTCCTGAATGCTTTCACTTAAAAATCAGAAAAACTAGAAGTAGTAACACATACCTTTGTTTTTCTAAATTGTTAAGTGAAGTTCTATCAAAAAGGCAGTGACAAGGGGTATGACAAAAACAATTTACTGTGCTTATTTGTTCTTTTGGAGATACAGGTTCCAAGATGTCCTGTGAACTTCAATAAAGACTTAAAAGCATTAAGCGCAGGGACTGATCCTATTCTTCCCTTAAAATCAACCATTAACATCAGCTGGAATACAGCTAGTTTTCATATCCCCTCTTGAGTGGAAAAAAAGACCTAAGCTGGAAAAGAAAATGATGAAAGAATTTAAGAATTCAGAATATCATTACATAAAAGACAGTCTGGCACATGATTAAATGTTGGTGCTCTTGTAATTCCTCAATCTCATTTGAAGAAGAATTTGCTGAGTTGTCCTGTGAAGTAACTTACTGCAGCATGAACTCCAAAGAAATCCAAACCAGAGACTGTCAGGTTACTTCAGTCATTGCTTTTGCTCCATGGGACAGGGATGAAATAATCTAGCTTCTTACTAACTGCCTAAGGGTCCCAGATTTAGACCCAAACGAACTAGTAGAAAGGGCTGCCACATCCAGAAGATTCTGGAAACTAGAAAGTTCTGGGTGCCTCCTGGGGTGATAAGACACAGCCAAGAAAAAAGATTCTACTAGAAGTAACAAAAAGGCATTTACAGCACTCTATAATGTTGTTTATTTACACAGATGTAATTTTATTTAGACAAATTGAAAATGAAGAGGTTTTTCATGCAATTAGGATAAAAGTGACTACAAGCAGAGAAAATGTGTAACGTGTGGTAAACAAATGCAAATACAACTTTTCAACTTAGTTTAGACTCACTACACCACAATTATGAAGTTGTGCCTTTTGGACAAGATTGGCAAAATAAATGAACCTGGTACTGTGGGAGAACAGACCACTGTTGTCAGGGCCCTGAGGGCACCAAACACTCTTAATGGCCTTGGCCAACACCACTTGGTCCCCACACCTGCCCATGCATGACCCAGGAGCCCCATTTAAGCTCAGTATGGGGCCTTTGGTCCCTGAAGCTGGGGGTCTCCAGCCCTGTCTCTTGGATAGGCCTCAGACCTATGCTGTAGGTAGTGTGTCTCCTGGAGGGACTGCACTATGTACACAGCAGCCTTGTCCTCTAGCCCTACCTGTGGCTCCATCTCCTTTTGCTCCTGGCTGAGCTCTCCAGATGGACCCTGGGCCCAGTTCGTTGCTTGCCTTCTGTGAGACGGGTGACAGGCCCTGCTAGCAGCACCCCAGCTTGCCCATCCACCAGGAGCAGCTGGTCCTTGCTGCTCCCATACAGCAGCACAGTGGGTCTGGAGCATCCCCTCATTCTCTCCCTTCCTTAGCCCTTTCCTCCATCATTTCATAGAGTCAACTGCCACACATTACTGAGGTGGGCTGTAACAGTCTCTATAAAAACAAAACAAGGCAACACCTTCTTGTCTCTTTGCCACCATTCTATTTGCTCTAAGTGTCAGAGCTAGAAACATGAACGGCAAAACAAAAACTACCTTGCAAAACACTGCTTGAGCTTCCCAGCACCTGACCTCACTCCCAGCAGCACCAGGAACTTTTAGTGTCCTAGGGTAGTGGGCACCAGCTGTTCTGAACACAGCAGGTTGCATTTGCTGAAGTACTTGCATGGTCTGGGGGAACTTGTATTCTGTTTTCCAAAACAGTTCAAACATTTGAGAACTGAGTCTTGGTGATGCTCAGTCACATTTCTTGTACTCGTATGTGAGTTTCAGAAGTGGAACACTGGCACCTTTTGGTGCTTGAAGCCAGCTTCTTACTTGGATAAAAGCAGTCCTAAAGCAGTCTGGTCTTCTAAATACCAAGCAGCAGTTGCCAACAATCTGTTTGCACCTCTAATTATAGATAGAAAGGATGACAGAATTGGCAAGCAGATTTTTGCCTGGAAAAATGAACGACTTAGCAAATTTGACAAAAAAGGAGATGAAAGCAGTTCAGTCATACAGATTAGTGTTGGATTTAGAAATTACCAAAGCCTGGTTCATTTTTACAGTCTGTCAGGATGAGGAATGGGAAAGGGAATATTTTGCATGCAGAACCACGCAAGTTCTTTCCTAGATTTAAGCAGGGCCTTTTCTATACCTGGGTGACAACTGCTTTTACTCCAATCACAGACCATAAACCAAGGTCTGAATACAAACAGCAGCCAAACTTTCTCCACAAGAAAATTTTAGACCTCTTTTTAACATTTGTTAGGGTTTGGGCTTGTTTGTGTTTTTTTTTTGGTTGGTTGGTTTTTGTTTTGTTTTTTACTGCCATACTAATTGGTGGTGATGAAAAGCTAAGTTGCAACAACTAACATGGTGAGAAACAACTTTTTGAGCTGGACCACTTAGCAAACTTCTGTTTACCCAAGCTCCTTTTCTAATGTGACCAGACTGGGGTTTCTGTAAGTCACTGACACAGCTCCCTTAGTTTGCTACTCACTGTAGTTATCTGGAAATACAGAAAGGCAGCTTTGAGCATCCACAAGAATCAGAAATCAGGAAGAAACAGGATCAAAAGCAAACCTATCCATTCTAAATTCTAGGTTTCTTAACTAAGCCATGGAGTTTGAAAAGAAAGCATGCCCCCCAAGCAGACCTCTTACCATACCTGCCCAAGGGCATGCTGAAGCAATGTAGGGTGGCCAACAAAGCGAACATTATCAATCTTCAGTTCAAATTTTTTGCCACACATATCTGACTTTGTAGCCAAAATCGTTGCCAGGATGACATCTGAAAACCTTGAAGAGCAGAAACAAAAGTTATTACAATTTTCAAAAAGCATACCCCCAGAATGTTCCTCCAAATACAGATGTATTTAACTTGTGAGATTTTTTTTAAGTTGTAAATTGTGTATAAATTGCTGTACCTGGCATACCCCCAATTATAGAAAATTAAGAATCCCTTAATTACATCTGTCAGATCATCACAATTATAAAACAGGAAGCGTTCAAGACAAAGACTGTGGTGTCATGCTTATTTCAGTACATGCACAGCAAAATAAATTGGTAATATTAGATGCAGTTTGTTTAAATACAAAAACAGCCTGAGTTAGCCATTGCCTGGATTTAGCTGCAGATTAATGAACTTACTAAGCAACTACATATCAAGACAGCCTGTCACTCAAGCACAACAAAGATCTTTAAGCCACCCATTGCGGCAAAGGGGAAGGCAAGACAGAGCTTGAGTCAATTAAAAGAAAAATATATTCTACATTTGTCCCTCCTTTTCCAAATCTAGTCAGTGAGACTCAAAGTTACTCACTTAACAGCTCTCAACCTGCGGTCAAAGGACCAGCAGCACCCTGCTGAAAATTGCTTGGCATCACCTGGCCTCGTCTGATAAACTAAACCAAGACAAATTCATGACAATGGGCTCTCCTCAGTGCTGACCACATTTTAGTGGTACTGGGGACTGCTCTGGATTTGTGGTGGGAAGACTGCAACCACGAGACAGGACAGCAAGTACCTACAAGGAGTCTGCCAAGTAAAATACAGCCACAGCTCCAAATTGGGTAAGAATTCCAGCGTGACAAGGGAAGAATTCTGCAAACACTTCTGATGACCTTACAACATTGGCCTTCTCTTTAAAAATACTCATGTTCCTCAGGGTGTCCCCTGAGACAGTGAAGCTCAAATCCATACGAAAGGGGACCTCAGTTAGCTGCTGGAGGGAACTTCTTGTTGTTTCACGACAGCAGTAGTGCAAGGTTTGATATTAGCAATGTTCTTTCCTCATCTGATTTCTCTAAGACCCTCACTTAACCAAATGGATTTCAAGCCAGCTTCTGATGAGACTGTTTTTTAAATAATGGCAATGTTTAATCCAGTTTCTTTATTTGCATTCATGGATGTGTGTCCCTGTCAGACCATCCCCCTCCACCATGCAGGTTTCCCGGATAACACAGTATCACTCAGAGAAAAGGGCAGACGTGGGTGTGTTCTGCACTCACCTTATCTCTTGGCCACAAGCGAGCCCTCAGTGCCCAGGGAAGGACTTAATGTACCACGCTCCTGGTTCACTCTGAGTGAGTTATGGAGTACCACAGAAACTAATACAAGCACACAGCCAGGTCTTTAGTCTGTATCTATCTGCATATGACCCAGGGGCTATTGCTGTCATTAGACCTACATATACTGAAGATGCAGGATAATACAGGGGCTTTCCAAACTGCCAAAGCCTCTGATGCTTGTACAAAAAGGTCCTCCTCACCATCCTGCTTATGTTTGGCTAATGGAAGGAGCAGCTCTGTACAAAGTTCCAAATCCCTGGCTGCTCTGCTCACACAGGATGCTGAACACAGCTGAGGGCTAGCAGAGAGATGGGCAGACTAGCCAGAGACTCCTGGGGCCACTGAACCCGTGCTCCCCGGCCACTGTGCTGGACTGGGCTGCACAACACATGGATTTCATGAGGAAAAGGTAAAGCTTCCTCCAGCTGGACTTCACGTGACAGCTCCTGGAGATCACATCCAAAATAGGAAAAAGTCACCACGACAGCAGTGAGCTTTCCCTCCTCTTTCTGCCATACCCAGCTGTGTTAGATACTAGCCTGGTCACAGAGCCAGGAAAACTCTAAGAACAATGAGTCAAAAACGAGCATATGCTCTGGTAAGCAGAGGTAGAAACAGGGTAAACTAGGAAGTGCCTGCTTGCTTGTAGAAAATGAGTTCTTCTTCCCTCCCCCAGCCTTGGCAAAGGATGCCTTGAGAGCTGGAAAACCAAACTTCATTAATGACGACTTACACCTCTGTTAAGATTTCACTTTTACACAGAATTCCACCACGAGATCTTTTCATGCACAGCTGCGGTGCTGAATGTAACAGTTCAGCAGTGCCCCAGGATAGCTCACGACACTGACACCCACCTCTGCATTACCTCCTATTTGGCTCTGTGAGGAGCACAAGATTAAAAGCTTAATTTTGTAATGTCTTCCCCATCTTCTTGCTAGCCAAGTCCTCTCTTTCTGGAAGACCGCTGCAACTGCAGCCAGATGACATGTTCAGGATATATAACCCTCTGTTGTGTAGCAGGGGGTCTACCTGATGGGTACAGGCACCTGGTATCACCACAGGCTCTCCAGAGAGACCTGGACTCCAGACTCATTCTCCTGGTCTGACAGCCTAGAAGCATTGGTTTGGTTGTTTGTTCCAAATCCCCCCGAAAACATTCCACATCTTTTATACATTTCTTAGGCCTCTGGACAAGAGGGAAATTGAGGGACAACTGATATGTCATTCCCTTCATTTCAGTTCATCATTTCATCTTAAACAACAACATTTTAGTTTAGATATTTTAAAACTGGTTTTCTAATCTCTGTAGCATACTAAGATGACTTAAAAACACTGACTTATCAGAGCCCAAGAGTTTGTTAGAAGCAGATTAGGTTTCACAATTGGGCAGTAACAGTTCCTTTTTATTTCATGGGATTAGCCCGAGCTCTGTGATTTACAGAGGGAAGCAAACTTTCCCTTTACTAAAGAATTCAGCAACTGGAAACTAAATACAAAAAAAACAAAAGCTTTGATTTGCCCAAAATATCCTATGGTGAGCTTGACATTGTGGCAGCAGCAGACAATCCAGCAGTATGATACAAACCACACTAGTGCAGACTGACTGCTGTCACCAGCACCTCCTCTGGAACTGACATAGCTAAACCAACAATTGCTTTTGCTTTAGCATACAGAAGAGGAGGGATATCAAGAATATCGAACAAAAACATATTTTTTTCCCAAGGATGGAAAATAACTTTAAGGTTCACAGGAAGTCAAAGTAAGTTATTTCTAAGGAATTCGTCTTTGAAGTGGTTTAGAAAGGGAGCTGACTATCTGGGTGATCATCTTTGTTACATGGGTACTAGAGGTGAGGCTTAATACTTCTGGGGCCCCTGGCAGAGATAAGTACTTTTCCCTCCACACATTCAAAAAGGGGTATAATGCAGTCACCCAGCTTAGTTTTGTGGGGCAACAAGAGCAAGCAACCGGAGCATCCGCTCAAAACCTGGTCTCTGAAGAGCTCTCCGTAATTACTGTGAGATTGAATAGCGTACTTACTGGTAGGTACTTCTAACTCATTGCTTGTCAGAAAGCAATTTGTTTTAGGGCTCCTTGTCAGAATAACTACAATGTTAAGGCTATACATTTTTTTATTCCTGGAGGGTCACAACTTTCCTCAATTCACAGAGGGACAGTATGACACCCATTCTGGGTACCCTACAGAAAGCGCAGCGATGTTAGTAGGACCTTTGTAATTATCCTAGCATAAAACCTTAGCGATACATTTCCTACAGACATTGTGATTTAGCGTATAATTATGTCATCATTCGGTGTGAAGTAGAAACCAGGAACAAAGCACAATTAAAAGGATAGTGAGAAAAGAAAGCCATTCTAGACAGAGGTGATTATTAAGAACATTTGGTCTTACCCTGAAACCAATTGCTCATCAGTTAGAGGACATTGGTCTCTGAAATGGGAACATGGCCATAAACACAAGACAAAAACATAACAAAAGAAAATAAACGAGGCAAGTACACACCAAAAAAAAAAAAAAAAAAAAGAGAAAAGATAACATTAAATACTACGATGATCTATTAAGAGTTAAACTTCTGTACAGGAATGACAAGTATTGAGAAGACTCAAAACTAATGGTAGGTGAATTCCTGGGACACGTTGCAGACTGAAATTGAAGGCATTTTAGTCTTCTCACTAACACTGTTGTAACGTCCTCCCACAATGTGCTGCATTTATGGAATTGCATTTACACTGCATTTTTAAATTGACGCTTACCTTACAAGAAACAAACAAACAAAAACAAACAAACAAAAACACAGAAGATGTTGTAGTCTGATTTAGAGCAGATTATAAACGTTACTTTGTTTTCTAGACTGTCAGTAGAGGTTTCGCCAAAGGAACATCCCACGCAGCCCCAGCTGACTCAGAGCTCTTCACCACTGGTGCTAGTGCTTCCATACCCACAAGACTTAGAAAAAGAGGATGGCAAACACTGTTCCACACACAGCCAGCATTATTTTTAAAGGGCTTTGCACAAACAGCTGCTGCTGCTCTCCCACAGGGATCTAAACAATAGGTACAAGTGTGTCCAGAATCACAGCACAAGCATGAAGGTAACTTAGGAAGAGTAGGCAGAAAAAGTTTTCAGGCAAAGAACCTGAACGGTGTGCAGAGCAAGGCTCTGTTAGCAGCTGCACTCACTTTTGTATCAGGGAAATAAATACCTATTTTAATTCTATCAACTGCTTGGTGGTTGGATTTTGTTTTGTTTTTGTTTTTTTCCGAATAACAAGGGAAAAAGTACTTTGGAAAAATGAATCTGTAATGAAAAATTAATCTAATAAAAGCTTCATACTGTCCACTGTAGAAATGAGACAAAATGAAAACCTCCAACAATTATTTAATCCCAAAGACCGCAGATTTCCACAAGTCATGTTGAAAAGGTAGAACAATCCCAAAGGACAAACAATATACAACAGGGGTGATATTACAGAAAGGATGTTTAAACGGATGGATGGGTGAACAGAAAAGCACAGGCTTACAGAAAGGAAGCCTTTCAGAACAAATAACAAGGGAGAATACTGAGGTCCAGTGAAAGAGGGACAGAGGAGACAGAAACATTACCACAGGAGAACTACTGTTTGATAGAAAGGGACATTTGAGTCCTTGTTTGTCAGTAACTTGATGGTTGTTTTTTTGTTTTGTTTTGTTTTTTAGCAAAAAGCTTGTAGCCAATTAATGACATCAATGCTGTCAAGCTTACTAAATCTCCCTCAGTTAGTTGGTTACACTACTAAAAAATATAAAGTCTGGTGTAACATATGTTCCTCTGTGTGCATCTTCATTAGAATTTTTGCTGAGTATCTCCCCTCCAAAGAAAACTACAAAATGCACTTCAAAGAAATTTAACAAAGCATCATCTTCAGACTTCAAGAGTTGCTACATGTCTTTACTGCCTTACCTTTTTCCAGGATGGTGGGCATCTCCATAAGTTGTGAAGGGTATATATTATTGATAGAGCACTCAAAAAATGAAGCATGTTTTTGATGAGAGCAGATGATGTAAGACTGAGAAGAAGCCAGCAAAGAGAGACACTTGACAGGTGATTTGCTTTGACAGTGACAGAATCTTAACAATACCTCTCTGTTGCCTGGCCATCATCAACACACCTTGAACACTTTTGATGCTTGACTTGCCTTTAGGATAAGAAAAGATCTGTATTCTAAAGACCCAAATACACAGCTCCACTGAAGATAAATCAACACAGCTGATACACACCAGTAACCCAGAGGCAGGACTGTCATGAATAGGCTGCACTTTTCTTTAAAAAAACAAAGTATAATGAAGACCAGGAAACTCATGTCTGAAGGTCACAAGAAAATAAATTATGCATACAAATAGGGAAATGGAGAGTTAAGGCACCTGAACTGATCTAATTTTCTGAAGCCATAAAGAAATACAGATACCTTAACCGCTCCATGAGAGGTACGCTCAAAAGTAATCAATCTGGGTTCCAACAGCTTAGCAAAAAAGCAATACTGAACCTTTTCTAGGATACATTTCATCCTAGATTATCAGTAAATCATGGACAGCCATCCACTATAAAATAAGATGCATCCAACCCTCATGAGAACTATTGTAGCAGCAAGAGAGATCTGAAATAACCTTTGTTAACGAACATAAAACGTTATCAAACCACTCAACACAGCAGGCTGCCCTCTCCAAAGCCCCAGTTTGTGCTGCCAAAAACATCTGGAGAGATTACTGATATGTGGTGATTTAAAGGAATCTTTTTGCCAACACTTCCTTGAGGAAGCCTTCCAAAAATAACACAAAGCCACTTCATAAATTACTTTCATCTGGGACAACTCCAATAAGAAAATACCACCAGAACACAGATAGGACTTCATGCTGACAAACCCTCTCACTCTGTGGACTACTAAACCGAGCATTTCGGGAAGAGAATTGCTACACCACTGCACTGCACAAGAACAAACCTGCAGGGACAGAACTGCCACTCAAGAAACAGGGATGGCTCTCACAAATCCAGTCGCTCCACTCCTGGTCTCTCCAGCCTTCAGTAGAAACATAAAAAGCACTCCAAACTGGAGCTCAGGAGCGAGAATCAGAACACTGCTGAGGAATAATCCCACGGGCTCAGCAACAGTACTGGTTTTACAGTAAATGATATTTAAGCTCTTTCCTTCCCTAGTCTACTCACACAGGTCATAAATCATATGCATCTCGCTCTGTCCAAGACCTTTTGCACTTCTCAGCCTCTACTCTTCCCCAAGGATCTCTTATGCTCCACAGGCATCAACTCTTGTTACTCCTAATACAGATACAGATCAAAACTCTGAGCCACCTGTTGTACATGACTTTGAAAATCGCTTTTCACTTTGTGCTGGAAGATGGGTTTGAGTACCGAAGACTTGCATATGGTTTCTACCTACATATGAGAGCTTCAGTTATTTCTTTTACTAGTTGTTATCGCTGAAGAGAAGGATATTTAGCTGCTGCATCAGTTGTATGGCTGCATTAAATGAATCTGAAAGCTTCTCTTCTGTCTTAGTGTGAAAGGCAGCTTTTTCAATGGATTTACAACATGAATTACACTGGTATTCAGGAAAGGCTTTTCCATAAACAAAACTGAAAGAAACCCAATTTTGAAAAACACTGCATTTCTGAATGTCGATGTATACCTGTGGAAGCAGCACAAGCAGTGTGCTGGGCCTCAAGATCTGGCAGAGCAATACGGATGCTCCGCTTCCCCCACTCCCCTTTTACCTGAATAGCAGCGATTGGCAGATCCATAGGATAGTAATAAGGGCCCTCCTGCTAATAGACCTGTGTTGGCTGGCACCTCAACTACATAGATGTAACTATAAGGCTATGAACTCCAGTAAACTTGACAACCATCAGCTACAGAGAGTACAGCATGGATTTGTATGTACTGCTATGTAAGGCTGTACAAATAGCAATTTTTCTCTGAAGACCATCACTACAGAGCGGGATTTCTGTCTTAATACTCTCTCACTCAGCACTTCAGAACTGTCCAGACCCACTTGATGGACTGCCAATAAGCTGATACTTTGAGCCTAGAGAAGTCGGTTCCCTAAATTCTTTTAAACACTAAAAGCTTAATAACAAATACTTGACCCAACAGACTCGAGCATTAGCCTTCAACCACTAATTTCTGGACTCCACTATAATAAAATAATTTAACTCTTTGTTTAATTTAGGTTACATGCCAGCACATTCAATCCACTTACAACCAGTTTCAGAATACTAAATTAAGAGCACTTTTCTCATCTGACTGTAATTTGAAGTGATAAAAGCTCTTCTTCCACCACAGTAGTAGCCAATATTGCATCACACTAATTCAGCACCACAGACAACATCCGGCGAGCACAGCTCTGCATTATGTGTTTTGTCCAACCTGCCAAAGTGGAAGAGGCAACAAGAATAGGTATCAAAAAGAAGCTGGCTCGCTTCCAATATTGCCTTAAATCTATCTAGGGAAATACTGGAGACAGGGTTTTTGAACAGCTACCAACAAAATCCCTGAGATAACCAACAAACATGCACAGAGCCCTCCTAACATGCATGTTAGGACATGCTGTCCACAGGACAGTCTGAAATGTCATTCAACAAATATCAGACTTCAAGACGTAGTGTGGTCCCACTGGAGTTGTGGCTCATAGCACACTACATCCCATGGAGACATGGTAGAACTATTTAAAGGTTTCGAAAAGATGCAATACATACAAATGACCCTAAACAAGATGTGTTACATCTGTTTTCATAAGGTCCCAGTCCTGGAAAAACATACAGACTTGATGAAGTTTCCTGTTATAGGTGGTTTTAATTTCAGTGAAACTATTCTCAGTCAAATGTAAGAACAAGATTAAACTTTGCAAGTTTGGGATATTCATTTCTTTTTTTGAGGACAAGTGATGACAACTTTTTTTTTAATTCTTGTATTAGAGAACAGCACCAACTATGCCATTGTTAATATTTGAAATTAAAAGACACATCTCAAAAAAGATCTGGAACTGAACTATGGCCCAGATTTGTCTCATACCTGATAGAGATAAATTTAGAACAATGCGGCAAATTACAGATTTTCTCCAAAAACTAATTAGAGGGTCCATTTCTATGTATATGCATGCTGAACAATATACATTATTTTTAGTGCATTTTTTCAGTGCAATGACCCACTGATTTCCTGTAATTGAAAAACTATCTCTAAGTCTCAGTATCCTTTTGAGCTACTATTTCACTCCATGGATACACAAGCAGCTATGTCTGGAGAAACAAAATTAGTTACTCATTAGCATAGAGCAATTCTGTATGACAATTATATGAGCTAAGGAAGAATCTGAGGCAACTATACAATATATCCAGTTAGAGGTATGCAGGTAGAGAAAAGTGGAATTTTGCCAAAGGATTAATACTCCTAGCTTTGAAAGAGTAATACTGCCTTTCTAACAAGCACAAAATATCTGAACAATACCCTGCCCAGAAAACAACAGACTCACTAGCATTCACTCGTGAGACATTCCTCATTAACAAGCACTGATTTGCTCATAACCTGGCATTAAAGCATCTCTTTGCAGGTCTTCTATACACTGTAAGAGAATTTGCCTGCTGAACTAGCAGGCAAGAGAAAGAGAGGCCATCTCCTCCTGTTTCAAACTCAGACAAAGTGAAACGTTTTCTCCCTACCTGGAGTCCCCATCTTGATCCTCTGAGGTGTCACCAGAGCTATTCACAGCATATCGACTCCTTGGTTTATCTAAAGCAAAGAATAAAGACATTTTTTTCAAGGAACAACCTCCTTAAAGTGTACATTAAAGAATACTTGTCTGTGTCCTTTTAAAAATCATCTATAATCAAGCTCCAAAAAAGTAACATTAAAAGTAAGAATCCTTTCCTTTTTAAGTGGAAATACCAGATCTTGGTATGTTAGGGTTTTTTTATGATTATTATTTTTCTATTTTTACTCATAAACACATTAAAAAATAGGAGAAGCTTACATTTTCAGGGAATACAGAGAAGAAAGCAAAACATACAGAGAAGTAACTTTTCTCTTAAGTACCAGGTAACAGTTTGCAATTCAAGAGAGTGGAAAATAAAAATCTGACCAATTAATTTCCCTTATTATTACTCAGGTTTCAGTAGAATGATAATGCTCCAGAAGCCCCCTCTGCGATGTCAGATATCAAAATCTTTTGCAAACAAAAAGCAGGAGAGAGACAGGAGGGAAACTGACAGCAAATATATATATATGTGATATATATATATACACATGATATATATACGTGATGATTTTTCTTATAAAAAACAGAGAGGGATTCAAAAATTACTTTTGCTCAGTAAAAAATTACTCACAACCTAAAAAGGGGTGTCAAATCTCCCATGATACATGGCAGCTGGCAAAGATTCATGTAGAACAACTTGAGGCCACGGACCATGATACTCACCTACCAGGTGACTCTCATGTTCAGTTTGGTATGTTCTTATTGAGGTCCAAATCATCAAATATTCTTAGGCACCAAACTCACACAGAAATCAAAAATCATTTCAAACTTACCTGCAATTACATTGCCTGGAAATGGCTTAGATCTGCAAGCAATGACGCTGTGATCTTGAGGCACTAACCATGCTAAGGCCTCTCAAAGCTGCTCTGGCTTTTTAGTAGCAGTGCACCTCGAAGTGCAGGACAGAACCAGCCACGCTGGCTGCACAGGGCCAGCACAAGCATGGCTTCATGTCAGCCATTGCAGACCCAAGAGAAGACTACACAGAATTTATAGAATTTACAGAATATACAAAGTTGGAAGGGACCCACAAAGATCAAATCCAACTCATGGCTTCTCACAGGACAACCCAAAAAACAAACCATGTGTCTGGGCATTTTCCAAACGCTTCCCAAACTCCAACAGGCTCAGTGCCATGAGCACTGCCCTGGGGAGCCTGTCACCCTGCAGAGCCTCCACCTCTTCCCGCTGGCAAGTAGCAGTGGCCACACTGATTCTCATTTAGAGACACACGCAGTTATCCTACTCGTGGCTCCAGGCTGACTCCTGCTGAAGGCAGGTCTGCGTGCATCCCAGATACCTGCTGGGGCTGGAAACGATGGAGAAAGAGGTACAAGTGAAACTGCCTCCGCAGCAACCAGCTGAGACCCAACAGGTCCTGTTTTCCTTTATAAATGAAACCTCCTCCACCTGATTATTCAACACAATGGACTGAAGGGACAAGAGGAAACGGCCTCAAGTTGTGTCAGGGGAGGTTCAGGTTGGAAATGAGGAGACATTTCTTCTCAGAAGAGCAGTCAGACAGTGGGATGGGTGGCCCAGGGAGGTGGTGGTGTCACCGTCCCTGGGGGTGTTCAAGGAAAGGTTGGATGTGGTGCTTGGGGACATGGGTTAGTGGGTGACAGTGGTGGAAGGGGAACAGTTGGACCAGATGACCTTGGAGGCCTTTTCCAACCTTAATGATTCTACGATTCTCTGAAGCTTCTTAGTTTCTACCCATTATTGGTTAAAGCTCACTTTGTCTCTTCTGAATTCCTTCTCCTAGATCTGTATCTTTCCCCCTTCTGTTTCCTTACTCTGTCTCCTTCATCCTCCACAGTTCCGAAACCCCCCAGTGCTCCAGCTGATCCAACACCAACAAAACACCAACACAACACTGCCTCACGAGTAACGCCAGTCCCTACCATGATTCAAATTCGCCTTCCTCAGAGATGTCAGCCTGGGCACCTGCAGGCAGGGCACCTGCAGGCAGCCCCTGCTCGGCACCGTGCCCTGTGGCAGCAGCCTGGGGACAGCCCGGCCGCTGACGTGTGAGCACCCCGTGCCAAGGTGTGCATGCCTACAGATGGCTGCCCCACAAAGAACAGAATAGAACCACAGAACTTCCTTCCAGGTAGTTGTAGGGAGCAATAAGGTGTCCCCTGTGCCTCATCTCCAGACTGAACACCCCCAGCTCCCTCAGCGGCTCCTCACAGGACTTGTGCTCCAGGCCCTCCACCAGCTTCGTAGCCCTGCTCTGAGCCACGAAGATGTGCGCACCGTGCCAGGCAGGGCAAGGCACGAGGAGCTGTGTGTGTGTGTGAAGGGGACACCAACCACGAAATGAGCCTCAGAAGGGGGAGGCTGCCTCCGGGGTGCCACACACCAACAACTGTAGGGATGAGGGCACGGTGACACCACAGGGGCGTGCGGGGGGGGCACACCAGGACACGCAGAGGGCTGTGAGCTGGGCGAGGGGCTCAGGTGCAGGAGCACCGGCGGACGGCTCGGCACGGCTCGGCTCGGCTCGGGACGGACCCCAGCGGCTGCACACACTTACTGGCCTGGGCAGCGGGGTGCTCGGCGCCGCGCTGGAAGGGGAAGCGGAACAGCAGCTTGTTGCCGCGGCTGCCCGAGCTCACCAGGATGACGCTGATGGGGCTGGTGCTCTCGCCCATGCCGGCACGGCTCGGCACGGCCTGGCCCGCAGGAAGGCGGCACGGCTCGGCTGATTTCCGCTTCCGAGGCCGCCACCGCTTTCCCCGGTCCTTGGAGCTCTCGCTGGGGCGGAGCTGCCCCGGTGCGGGGCCGGCGGAGCTCGGCAGCCCGGCACGGCTGGGCTCGGCACGGCCACCGGTCACAGCCGTGCCCCCAGGACAGCCCAGCACCTCCCGCTTGAGGCAGTGCCCTCCGTACAGCCAGCACCCGGTGTACTCATTCCGTTTCAGTCCTTTAGCCAGCACTGGCTGTATCCATTCCGTTTCAGTCCTTCACATGCCTAGGGACGGTGTCCCTAGTTCAGCCTGGCACCACGGCTTTATTCCGGCTCAGCGCTCTTTCCCCAGCGCTTTGGGCCCCAGCCGATGGCTGTGGTGCCGCAGGGCAGTGCTAGCACCCAGCCCACCCTGACACCGGCTCCCGGCTGGGGCACCTGCCCTGGCAGCCTCACACCGGCTGTGGGAGTCTCGGCCCAGTGATTGCCATTATTTGCAAAACCCTACACTGCATCTGGCTTTCTATGGGAAGGTTTATTCCCACCTCTTCCCATATGCCTGCAAACCCGTTCACTACTTTCATGCCCTTTCAGTCATTTTTAGTCATTCTGTTATTACAGCTCTAGAACTTCACAAAAAGCTGGTGGTCAGTGGTACTGCCATCAGCAAGCGTCCGTAACTGAAGAACCTGTCCCTGCTCACAGCTCACACACTGAAGGGTCTCCACAGGAGGCACGCATTGGAAATCAGTCTTCTCTCCTCTGTGCTCATGGAAGTGCACATTTTCTATGTTCATTGTATGATTTCAGGGCACTTTGCAGCACAGTGTGCACTGCTAATGCAATTTGTCTTCTCATTCCTGTAAATTTATAGATTTAATGCCTATAGCTTACTAATTGCAGCATTATTTGCCTAGCAGCTGCTTTGGTGCATTTGTCTTATTTTGTGTTCTAATCAGATCAGAAAACTATCAACAATTATGACAGAGGATGTCCTGTGTTTTGCATGTAAATTCTTCTGTATTGGATTGCAATATTTAGATATTTGAATAATCTGAGGAAAACTCTGGAGTTTTCTCTGCAAGATTCTTCCCTGGGACATCAGGCAGAAAGATGGGTGGTTGAAAGAGTGAAAGGGAGATGAGCACATGCAGCAAAGGGCTTAATCAGCACTGTCATTCTCTGCAAGGCAGGTGATAACAACTGAAGCAAGAGAAGGTGTCATTGAGGCGAGAGAGTTGTTTAAGAGTGATTAAAGAGCAGTCACATTATCACAGCAGAGCATTCCTCATTCACCAGTGCTGGGCAGCTATGTTAAAATTTCCCAGTGTGTCTGCTTCAAGGCATAATTTTACTTTCTTAAATTATAAATTACAGACATATTTGTCATTTCCAACTCTTGTAGGTGAGCTTAGTTAAAGCAAAGCTTTAGAATATTGCATGCTCTTTGAGTGCTAGAAGGAAATTAAAGAATAAAGGCAAGATTTAGATTCTACTTTTAAGATTCCCAAAACTTAATACACTCCACATTTGTCAGAGTTAGAGCAGATATATGTGCCACCGTTCGTTATGCACTGAAATTCCCCCTGAGAGGGAGGCAGGCCCTGTGCAGAATATGGGCTCATGGGGACAGTTATCCATGATCTCACAGAGGTGCACAAATTCAATTAGTCACTGGATTTACAGTCAGGGCTCATGGAAATTATAATCCCACTTTTATAATGAGCAAACAGGTCTATTGCTGACTTACAGCTTTTATAATGAGAAAATCTGATAGCCTGCTTTTCAAGAAGGATTAAAAAAGACTTATGTTAATATTAAAAAACACTTTTCCTGCTTGCTGCCTGTTCTGTTTGTTCTTGTGGGAGCAGGATGTGGGAGGGCAGGCAGCCCTGAGGCCAAGCTGCTGTGAAGGATGACAGTGTGTGCCAGCCCAGCCTCGCTGCTCTTTTCCAGGGCTTTGGTGACATTTCACAGATTCATGACAAAGATTCATCATCTGCACCAGGGCGCACATTCTGCTACAGATTTAAGAAACATAATTATGAGAAGCAGCAGAAAGAGAGGACGGCATGTCTGATGCACATTGCCGGAGGACATGGCTTCATTATGAACCCTGTGACCGGAGGAATAACAGCAGCTGTGTTGTCCAACTCATTGCATCGTGCAGGCCAGGACTTCCACGCCTCTGTGTACTGTGGGCAGCTGAAACAGTGGAATGGAAGAACTTGGCTGAGAAGCCCATGCAAGGGCAGAGCCCATCACTCTTCTTGTCACATTGCCACATATGGCTGTAAATCATACTTCTCCCACCAAGCATGTTTCTAAAGAGCTCCTGAAGCTGTCCCCAGCACAACCCTGATCGTAGGCAAGTGGTTAGGTCCTTCTGGCAAACCACTGTCACCTGTTGGCTGCTCTGGCTTTTGTGATAATGCAAGAGCAACTCTTGGAAAATGAATTCAAATTCTGTGAAAATTTATACATATAAACCAACAAGCCTCCAGTGCAGGCATTGCTTTGATCCTTGTACCTACACAGGCCTTAATCCTCCAGTCATGGAGGACTGATATTCAGGTTAAACAGTTGGCAACAAAATAGGAAGGAGTACTGTTGGCCTCTGCCTGGCTATATCTGAGTCACAGTGGCTTCTCTCAAGCACTCTCACTGAGCAGAACTTGGAGCATTGCCATGCAGTAGGCAATATAAGAGGCAGCACTTTTGGGAGGAGACAAACAACAGCAGCATTATTATCATAGTAATTTTCCTGTGGGAAATCTGCAAGTTTTTTTTTCTTTCTTTCTTTTTTTTTTTTTTTTTAAATTCATATAGTAAGAGGTGATGAATACAGCCTCCCTTGATACCTCCCTCCGTTTATGCTATATAAACTGCATATAATATTTTCATTTTATAGAAGAGGCCTATCTTCATATGAAGGCCAAACCCCCCCCCCCCCGCCCCCCCCCCCCCCCCCACAAAAAAAAAACAACTATAAGAACATCACACCCCAAACCCAACACATGCTGGCAGTCAGGTTCCAGTGCCCAGCAGCACAGGACAGCCACACCGTAACTCTCAGGAGAAGCTCCACATTTGGTGCATGCGCCTGTGTGACATTTAGGGGAGCTGGGTGGTATGATTGCACTGGCACTGCTACTTTGATTCAGATAACTGTTGGCTGGACATACTCCAATGCATACATGACCCAAGTATCATTAGATACTTAGAAGGGCTTTCATCTTAGCAGGACAACCATGTCTGGGGAGCATCGTCTGTAGCTGTTGGTAGCGTTGTGAAACAGAGACATGTCTTGGCAAGGAATCTGGCTTAGACATATCAACTCCTCAGCACAAGTGTGCAAGGCTATTTGGGCAGAGAGCGCTGACGCCTCTGCCTGTACCAGCCAGCTTGCTCTGCATTGCTGCCAATGCACAGTGGTGTGTATTGCTTTTGTGGTTTATCAGGGTGGCAGAGAGATTTACCTCTGCTTCATGTGCTGGCAGGATACTCTCTGAGGATCAGAAGCAACCATCTCCAGAAGGGTATTTCTTTGACATTTTGCCCACGTATCTGTGATTACAGACCTGTGCTGGTCTTTCCTTTACTCATTTGGTCCTTCACCCATCAAGTGTGTCCAAGCCCTGAAGCTACAAGCTTTCTAGCATGGGACCAGGCTTTTCAGTGCATGTCCAGCATGTAGCACAGTTTATACCAGCACTGTCTGAGGTTCTGAGGGCTATTTTACAGCACCAGGGATAATTAACGGTAGGAACCATACAGCTAGAAATCAAAGAGATGCGGTATGAGGCACTTAGTGATGTAACTCAAATATCTATAGGAGGGAATTGTAGGTTAAGGAAATAAACTGCTGGGAAACATCTATGTTAACTGTCTCAGGAAGCCCTCTGGTATCAGCACTGAGATCCACGGACAGTAAGGAAGCATGTGCATCCAACTGGGTTTTCTCATATATACGTGCCTCTTTCTAGAAGAAATATTCTCAATTTCATAAGGTCTCAACTTCATAAGCTCTCTCTTCCTGTATCCATAGGAATCATTACTACTGTTGCTGCAAAAAGCAATATCAATAGTGGAGTGGGTCCCTAATTCTTTGCAAGAGGCTGGCAAATGCCTGGAAGTGCTGAAACAGGTGGAAAAATCTGCACAGTTTTCCACAAAAGCAGGGTCTCACTCCCACTCTGAACTATGCTGTGCATCTCCCAGCCTGTTCCCAGCACTACCCAGGAAGTATTTAACATAATATTAGGACATGTGATGACCACATAAATTGGAAGCGTATGATATGCATGAAAGACATGGTCTGGTGTTGACATCTGTGAAGCAAGGTAATGTAAAGATTTTTCTACAAGCTTCTTAGTATGCTTGAAATCCACCTGCTCCTCAGTTTAAAGACGTGTCTTAATCTGCCATCACTGGAATATTCCAGCACTCTCTCTCTGTTCATGTATCAATATGTGTCCAGACATTTTTTTTCAGGCCACATAGCCATTATGTTAAGAAGCAAGAAGCTGATAACACCAGCAAAACAGAAGGCCAGTGCACTGACCCTTTCCAAAAAAGGCTTTGTTTCACGGGGAGATAAGAGTCTCCCACCTCCCTGGGTGGGCCTCTGGAGTGACCAATGAACGTGGACAGACCCCAAGGTCCACTCTCCTCTGCCTCTTTATAACCAGGGCTGTGAGGGCAACTAGTACAAACCTGCTCTGAGTGTTCACTGCAAGGAGCCTGAGCCCGCACTCTCCCACACAATGACGCTGACTCAACCTGAGAAGGCTGCCGTGATCACCATCTGGACCAAGGTGGCTACCCAAGCTGATGCCATTGGGGCAGAATCACTGGAGAGGTAAGTCACCCCGAACACCCTAGCCAGAGGGTGCCACCTCTGAGTTTGCTATTAGGATGCTTCTTGTGTAAATGTCATATGGGTAAGATTCATACAGTCACACTGAGACTGATGAGAATTGCTTGATTATCTCCATGGTGTCTAATATGACTTTTTTTTTCTTTTCTTTTCTTTTTTTTTTTTTTCCCCTGGAATTACGTCTGTGTTACTAAATTCTAATAGATGGCTTCAAAATCTTACAGCGAAGATACTTTCCTAAACAATTTTATGGGTTTACTTTGATTATAGAAATTCAGAAGAACTGATAGGTAGGAGCCCTGAAGAGAAATTCAGAGTCATTCATACTTGATGACCTAAAACAGAGTTATTACTATTAGGAAATGAACTTTCACTCGTTTATCATGTAAGTTGTCATATGATGGGCATCAAGGGAACGGCTGTCCATGAAATTCACTGGGTACTCATGTTTCATGGCTCCAGTTGATACATAAAAAACTGTTAGGAAATAACAAAACTGGACCCTGCAGGAAGTACAGCACGGCAAACCAGTCATTCAAATTAAGCAAGCTGTCACAAAAAGGTTAATATTTTTTTCAGATTTTTTTCAGAAATCCTGGAAACTAGCTTACAGTGTAATACAGGAAATGTAGTGACAATTTGGGGCTAATATTTATTTTAAAAATACATTATGTTTAAAAAAAAACAACATTTCATTCTTCTCTAGTATGTGTAGATTAGCCCATTGTTTAATCTGTACATACTACAGAAAAGGTTTAAGAGCAGAAAGACCTCCTGATGCCAGCTTCAAGCTTCCAAAGCTCTGTTAACTGCTCAAGGAGTGTACTTCTGAAGCTGGTGGGTTTTTCAGTGTACTTGCCCAGAGGTTTTGTCAGATCATGCATGCCTTTTCCAATGCCAAACTTCATTATCATATTCTCCTCCAGGCTTTTCTCCAGCTATCCCCAGACGAAAACCTACTTCCCTCATTTTGATCTCAGCCAAGGCTCAACTCAGCTTCGTGGCCATGGCTCCAAAGTCATGAATGCCATTGGGGAAGCTGTGAAGAACATTGATGACATTAGAGGCGCTTTGGCCAAACTCAGTGAGCTGCATGCTTACATCCTTAGGGTGGACCCAGTGAACTTCAAGGTAAGTGAACACAGACATTTTAAAGAATGAAAACAGACAGTCACAGAACTACAGACCACAGATCATTTTGCTAATGCTTGTTTGATCCCTGACTGTATGGTACAGCCTTGTCAACTCATGTTGCTGCTGGTTCCCAATCTGATTTTTAACCTGAGACTGGATCTTCTAATAAAACATATGGTTCAGGTCAAGCAAAGAACTATTCAAGGTGCTTCTGTGGTTTGTGTTAGACAGACCTGAGTCCTTTCTGCCTTTGTTGTAATTTATCAATCTTCCCTACATGTAAGGTGGTATCACCTTCCCTGAATAGTCTTAATAAAATCTGAATTCCCTTCAGTGAAGAAGAAAGAGACAATTGGAAAAAGGGATTTATATCAAGCAGTGGCTTTTGTCCAATACAAGAGGCCAGTCTGCTTCTTCACACACTCTTTCTTCAGGCACTAGCATCACCTGTTTGGGACATGTATTTGTCATCCCAGACATTCTGGGACAAACCAATGTCAATTGCTGACCCTCAGACTGGCATCTGTTACTGATTACAATTGAATTTATCTTGTTTTCCCTTACAGCTGCTTTCCCACTGTATCCTGTGCTCCGTGGCTGCCCGCTATCCCAGTGATTTCACCCCAGAAGTTCATGCTGCATGGGACAAGTTCCTGTCCAGTGTTTCTTCTGTTCTGACTGAGAAGTACAGATAAACGGCCTCCACAGAGGATGAGGGACGCACATCCATGGCACATCACAGGTGCCAAGCTTTGGGGTATTCACTCCTTCCTATGCAGTCCTCTCAAATCCCCTATGCAGGGGCTTGGTCATCTGCAAACCACAATAAATAATTCAACTGTGAGCTATGGTCTCTGTGCTTTCATCTTCATATGTTCCACTTACACTGTAGTGTTCAGGTAGGGGTGTCCTGAAATCTCTACATAATATGGAAAGCTGATTAGGAAGCATTCTTTTACCCTTCTAGGATATTGAATGGACCCAGGCTTTTCATTTGGCCTCTCCAAAATCCAGCACAGCCTGTTCTGAACAATAGCTGCATTTCATATGGTGGGATGTGCACAAGGTGATGCTGAGCATTGTATTTGCATGCTCTTCTTCACAGGGTCTGGTCAAGGTATTTGGTGTTTCTTGAACACCTTGGGCTATCACACCTGCTAGTCACATCTGTTTGGTAAAGGGACCGTCCCCTCAGCTTAACATTTCCTGTTTATATACTGGGAACTTTGCATGCATTTGAAATTTGGGAAAACTAGTGGTCACTGGAATGAACACATCAACACTGGAGTGTTGATGACATCTGGAGGATCAGAAATTATGAGTGTTTGTCTGGAAAAAGGTCACCTGTATTGCTGACCTGTATCAACAGTCACCCTGGGGGGAGGCATGAATCTTCCATACATATCTACTCACGCCTCACTGGCCAAGGCCCTCCTGACTCCCACTGACTCCTTCCCAGCTCCCAGATGCTAAAAGATGTGTGACCTGTTTTGTTTACATCCTTACTTCTTCCAAAGTCTTCCCAAGACTTACAGTGATGCATCACTTCTTCATGAAAATACAGGAATGTTTAGAGCAGTTTGAAAATCAGAAGTCCCTTCATTTGTTGTTGTATTCTCTACCTAAGTAAGCCACATGCTGTGAACAGGCCAAAGACTAGATAAGCTCCCCACACATGTGGAACAAACAACATATAGTGCATCTTAGAAAGGATCTGTGTCTAAGGACTGGGTGAACCCTGTTTCTTTTGCTGAGCTATATCCCTGTACTTTCAGTGAGATATTTATCAAGTTACATCACTGTCCATGTGTGTCTCAGAGGAGTTGTGACATGAAAAGATGGGTGCAAAGTCTTAAGCAAATTCTGATCAACAAGCCTGAATTGGTGCAGTGAGCTGTAAGTGTTCATCTAACTTACAAAATTTAGGCTCTGAATTTGGGTAATTGTGAGAGAGAAGATGCAGAAGGTCTGAAACCATCAAACTGCTCTAAACCTGTTAAAGTGTAACACAGCATTTTCTGTGACCAGTAAGATTTTTAAGCACACTATATTGGTGGGTTTTTGGGTAGCTAAGAAGTTTAAATCAACAACTTAGAAGGCAGAATCATAGAATCATAGAATATTCCAGTTTGGAAGGGACCCATAAGGATCATTGAGTCTAAATCCTGGCACCACACAGGTCTACCCAAAAACTCAGACCATGTGACTAAGAGCACAGTCCAAACGCTTCTTAAACTCCAACAGACTCGGTGCCATGACTATGCCCTGGGGAGCCTGTTCCAGTTTGTGACCACCCTCTTGGTGAAGAACCTCTTCCTGATATCCAGCCTGAATGTCCTCAAGTCAGGGGGATCTGGTAGGTCAGCACCTGGTACATCCCTAAACCCAAACTTGTATCAATGACTTCATATAGAGATAAATGAAAGATATGACAGTCCTCAACCACCATAGCCCCTATGGAGTGTCCTAGCATTTGTGGAGAGGCAGGAGCACATACTGGGATGGGAATGAGGCAACAAGTGCAGGCCTGCAAATCATGCAGGTATGGACCTATAGTGATAGGACTAGAGGGAATGGCCTCAAGTTGTACCAGGGGAGGTTCAGGTTGGAGAATTTTGGAGAATTTCTTCTCAGAAAGTGTAGTCAGGCATTGGAACAGGTTGCCCAGGGAGGTGGTGAAGTCACCATCCCTGGGGGTGTTTGAGGAAAGTTTGAACGTGGTGCTTAGGGACATGGTTTAGTGGGTGATAGTGGTGGTAGGGTGATGGTTGGACCAGATGATGTTGGAGATCTTTTCCAACCTTTATGATTCTAGGATTCTATGATTCCATGACTTTGGAAAGACAATGTGCCAATGAAAGAGGTTCTTCCCCCACCCAGATTTTTCTGGACTGATGGAGAGATGCCTTTCCCACAGCAGGTCCATGGCATGACCTGCAAGGGCTTGCCCCACAGGTTGTCCATGGCTCTAGCTCAGAGGCATTGGGAGCATGCAGAAAGCAAAGGCAGCACAGGGAGCAGAGACGGCCCGAGCGATCTTTGCTCAGAGTGGGCTGCATGTGCCAGAGGCTGGAGGACAGGAGGGCCACGGGCAGGTGTGGGATCCACCCTGACACAAGTGACAAAGAGCCAAGCAGGGCCTTGGTGAGGGGAGAATGGCATATGTGGACAGGAGCACCAGCAAGGAAGACCAAGGCTGTGGCTGGCCTGTGGCACCCATGGGATGTGCTGATGGCTGCTGCTGACTGCAAGGCACAGCCCTGCTGGGTGCTCTCCCCGGCCCCAGGCCTAGTGAGGGGCTGCCTCGGATCCCTTCTGCCTGCTGCGGCAAGGCCACCTGCGGGGGCCAGCTCAGCTGGAAGGGCAGAGCAGGGCAGAGCAGAGCAGTGGTGCCCCATCTGGGCCCCCCTTGGGGCCGGGCCCCCAGGGCCCCCTCTGGGGAAGCTGGGGCCCCCCAAGGAACTGCTGCAGCCTCTCCCTGGTCCCGGCACTGCGTGGCCTCAGCCCCTCCACCCCTCCACGCTGATAAGATAAGGCCGGGGCGGGAGCGCAGGGTGCTATAAGAGCTCGGACCCGCGGGTGTCTCCACCACAGAAACCCGTCAGTTGCCAGCCTGCCACGCCAGCTGCCGCCATGCTGACCGCTGAGGACAAGAAGCTCATCACGCAGTTGTGGGAGAAGGTGGCTGGCCACCAGGAGGAATTCGGAAGTGAAGCTCTGCAGAGGTGTGGGCTGGGCCCAGGGGGCACTCACGGGGGGGGCAGCAGGGAGCAGGAGCCCTGCAGCGGGTGTGGGCTGGGACCCAGAGCGCCATGGGGTGCGGGCTGAGATGGGCAAAGCAGCAGGGCACCAAAACTGACTGGCCTCACTCCGGCAGGATGTTCCTCAGCTACCCCCAGACCAAGACCTACTTCCCCCACTTCGACCTGCATCCCGGCTCTGAACAGGTCCGTGGCCACGGCAAGAAAGTGGCGGCTGCCCTGGGCAATGCCGTGAAGAGCCTGGACAACCTCAGCCAGGCCCTGTCTGAGCTCAGCAACCTGCATGCCTACAACCTGCGTGTTGACCCCGTCAACTTCAAGGCAAGCAGGGACTAGAGTCCTTGGGTCTGGGGGTCTGAGGGTCTGGAGTGCAGGGTCTGGGGGTCCAGGGGTCTGAGGTTCCTGGGGTCTGGCAGTCCTGGGGGGCTGAGGGCCAGGGTCCTGTGGTCCTGGGTTCCAGGGTCCTGGGGGCCAGCAGCCAGACAGCAGGGGCTGGGATTGCATCTGGGACGTGGGCCAGAGGCTGGGATTGTGTCTGGAATGGGAGCTGGGCAGGGGCTAGGGCCAGGGTGGGGGACTCAGGGGGACTTAGGGCCTCAGGGGGACTCAGGTGGGGGTCTGAGGGGGACTCAGGGCCATCTGTCTAGAGCAGGGGTACTAAGCCCTGGTTTGCCTTGCAGCTGCTGGCGCAGTGCTTCCAGGTGGTGTTGGCCGCACACCTGGGCAAAGACTACAGCCCCGAGATGCACGCTGCCTTTGACAAGTTCTTGTCGGCCGTGGCTGCCGTGCTGGCTGAAAAGTACAGATGAGCCACTACCTGCACCCTTGCGCCTTCAATAAAGACACCATTACCACAGCTCTGTGTCCGTGTGTGCTGGGACTGGGCATTGGGGGTCCCAGGGAGGGCTGGGTTGCTTCCCCACATCCCTCAGAATGGAGAGACCTGCTGGTGGGGCTGGCTGTGGAGGTGGGGAGGGGGCACTGGCCCTGGGGTCCATGGCTATTCTCCAGGGCCCTGCTCACTCTCCCATCCCAACTTGGGACCTGCCAAGTTAAACACAATCCTGAAGCTGGTAGCAGGACCTCGGGGACAGAGCTCAGCCTGCCACCTGCCCATGCCTGCAAACCTTGGGTGGGGGGTAAGGGTATGTGAGGCCAACCATGGTTCCTGGATCTCCTTGAAGGATTTTCTATGGGGAAAGATTAACTCTTCCTGGCTCTGTAACCATGACTGTTTAGGATTTGATTTGGGATGCTGTGGGAGCTAAGTGCCTGCATGAGCTCCACAGGCAATCAGACAAGTTCACAGAGTGAAGAAAAAAAAATCCACTGTGAACCATGAAGTACAAGCACTGCTCTTGGTCTCAAGCCCCTGAGCCACAAATACCTAGCAAGTGCCTGAGAAGTGCCCCTGCCCTGTGTGTCTGCTCCTCCCATGGCATCTGGGGAGGTGTGAGCTGCTCCCTGCAGAGCTGTACTCCAATGCCGCTGGTTTCACATTCTTGGAACCTGAATCAAAAACAAAACAAAACAAAACAAAATAACTGGCTTTAGATCTGAAGGAGATGATAGGTTATAAGATATTAAACTAGCCTAAATTATTCTAAATTATTCTGCATTGTGGCACCAGAGGGAGGATTGTGAGGGATGAGAGAAAGTGCATCAGGAAAGCAGTGGCTGAGTGCAGGCCACTGGGCATACTGGGACCCTGCATGCACAGAAACAGCTCTGGGGAGTCCTTGTGCCATGCTGGCTCCTGCTTTTGTGAGTGCACTCATGAACACACAGTGCTTTTCCTCCATGCTCTGAAGCATTATCTAAATCTGTCTCCATTTACCCCCAAATATTCCTGTGCCTTCAGTTTGAAGGGCTCGTCTGCTTTTGCGGTTTGCCCCACTGATGTGTGCACAGGATGAAAACACTCTGCCCTGCTACTCTTTCCCTGGGCTCTGCTCCCCCCTCCTTCCATGCTCTGACATGGTGCCAGGTCAAGCTAATCTCCCCCAAACACAAATGATAAGAACCGCTGGCCATGGAGGAAACAGGGGTGTGAACTGTCCTCCACCCGCCTGCTCTCGAACCTACTGGAAGCACTGCTGCCCTCACCTTGCCAGCCGTCCTCATCTTCCTCGCCCTCCTCATCCTCCTTGCCCTCCTCACCTTCATCATTCAGGGTGCACAGGGCTCACCATGGGCCACTGTGGCCCTGCGTGCCTTCCTTCCTTCCCCAGCTGTCAGCTCCTGCAGGCTGGTGCTTGCATCTGTGCCTGGTGCTGACCCCCTGGCACTGCTGTGTGTACCCTGTTCCCAGGAGACAGGGAATCCTCCAGTTGTGTCACCACAGACCGTAACCTTAACCTGTGCCAGCACAGACCCTAGCCCTAACCCCAACCCAGCTCTTGTCAGGGTTGGAACCCACCAACCCCAACACTAACCCCAGATTGTACTGGGGTCAGTCCCCTCCAAACCTAACCTTAATCCCAACCCCAACCACAATCCCAGCTCATGCCGGGGTCGCCTCCCCCCCTCAAACCCTAACCTTAATCCCATCTCGTGCTGGGGTCAGACCCCCCTGACCCTAACCCCATCAGACTCCCCTAACCCTAACCTTCACCCTAACCCTAACCCTAACCCTAACCCTAACCCTAACCCTAACCCTAACCCTAACCCTAACCCTAACCCTAACCCTAACCCTAACCCTAACCCTAACCCTAACCCAGTTCATGCCGAGATCAGCCCCCCCAAACCCTAACCCTAAACCCATCTCATGCCGGGGTCAGACCCCCCCTAACCCTAACCCCGACCCCAGTTCATGCCGGGGTCGCCCCCCCCCCGTGGTGCCGGTGCCGCAGGCGGGGCAGGGCGGCGGCCCCGCCTGGCCGAGGTCCAGCCGCGGCGGGGCGGGCGGGGGCGGGCGGCGCCCGGGCCGGCACGGGGATATAAGGCCGGCGGCACCAGTGGGGGCACCCGTGCTGGGGGCTGCCAACGCGGAGCTGCAACCATGGTGCTGTCCGCTGCTGACAAGACCAACGTCAAGGGTATCTTCTCCAAAATCGGTGGCCATGCTGAAGAGTATGGCGCCGAGACCCTGGAGAGGTAGGTGTCTGTCCCCGTCCTTTGTCTGTCCCCGATCCTCTCCTCTCTAACCCCGTGCTCTCCCCCACCGTGACTGTCCGTGTCCTACCCCACCCCATCTGTCCCCCGTCCGTTGATCCCGCTGGCCCTGACTCGCTCTGCTCCACAGGATGTTCATCACCTACCCCCAGACCAAGACCTACTTCCCCCACTTTGACCTGCAGCATGGCTCTGCTCAGATCAAGGCCCATGGCAAGAAGGTGGCGGCTGCCCTAGTTGAAGCTGTCAACCACATCGATGACATCGCGGGTGCTCTCTCCAAGCTCAGTGACCTCCACGCCCAAAAGCTCCGTGTGGACCCTGTCAACTTCAGAGTGAGTCTGGTGACTTCCCCCAGCTCCTCTCCAGCACCCCTCCTGGGCCATCCGGCCACCCCTTTACCTCCCCCGCTCACTCACCGTCTCCTTTTGCCTTTCAGTTCCTGGGCCACTGCTTCCTGGTGGTGGTTGCCATCCACCACCCCGCTGCCCTGACCCCAGAGGTCCATGCTTCCCTGGACAAGTTCATGTGCGCCGTGGGCACTGTGCTGACTGCCAAGTACCGTTAGACGGCACTGTGGCTAGAGCTGGACCCACCCTGTTGCCAGCCTTCCAACTGCGAGCAGCCAAATGATCTGAAATAAAATCTGTTGCATTTGTGCTCCAGCCCTGGTGTCCTGCTCTGGTTGTTCCTCCATGGGGAGGGAGAGGGAGGGAGCGGCTCTGGGGCTCTGTGCACCTGAACTGGAGATCCCCTGAATGAGGTGGGCACGCATGGGGAAATGGGCTCTGTTTTTCTTCTCCTGCTTGGAGAGAAGGTGGTTGGGTGGTGGTGCCCAGAAGGCAGACGGTGCTCTGCCAGCTGTGGGTATGAGCAGAGCATTTCTAGGCACTGGTGGAGAGGAAAGGCCACAGAGTGGCCAGAAGCTGGTCCTTGGGAGATCCCTGCAACCCCGGCCCATCCTGACCTTCCCATCAGAGCACCATAGTCATGCTGAGATCCTTCCAGTTGGGGTGGAAAGTCCTGTGCACCCCTTACCACGCTGAGGATAAAGTTGCATGGGAAGAGACTACCTCATCCTGGAAGCGCTTGCAGGAGACTGGAGGACGGGCACCTGCCACCAGCTGTGTGATGGCATGGTGAGGACCCCCTGTGCAGGGACAGCTTTCCATGCAGCCCCACAACTGGTTGTACAATGCTTGTAGGACTTCTCTGTTCCCATCTAATGATGCATTGCTAGTGTGCTGCTTAGTAGGGGTGCTAGGGGCACACTGAGGGGACAGCAGGCATAAGGGACTCCTAGGGGAGCCCTCAAACACCTGGGGCTCAGTCCCAGATCCTGCTCTTTGGGACGGAGCCTCAGCAGTATAATGTGGGGGCAGGAAAAGGAGAGCAGGCTGTGAAGCAGCGCTGGGGGCTCTGTGTAGCTCCCAGCCCTTATCGTGGCCAGCTGTGGGGTGGCCATGGCAGGTGGGGGGCTGCAAGTGGCTGATAAGAGTCGCATGGGCTCTTTTCCAGCCTGCGGGTGTGGTAAAGGACCAGGGCAGCAGATAGTTGGGGGGGTGGGGGTTAGGGAAAGCAACCCAAAACCTGCCAGGTGCTGAGTAACTGTGTCCTGTCCATGCCAGGGCTCAGAGGTGCTTGGTGCAGGGATGAAGATTCAAGAACGCTCTGGGGCAGCCAGCACAGCAAAGCCACGACACGGAGCCAACTTGAAGGTGTCATGGCCCCCTTGCTCCCTGGCCTATGTGCCACGCTGGTGGGTCTGGGTGGAAGGACAGACACTTGCCCCTGTGCATGAAGAGTGAAGTGTAAGAAGCAATGCAGGGGAATAGTACATGTGTGGGTCAGGATTTGGCTGCTGCCTCTGCCAGGCTTTCACTTCCAATGGCTCTCACACAATTTGTCCTTAGGTAGGACACAGCACGGCAGAAGTTTGAGAGGAGGCAGCCTGTCCCAACAGGCAGCGCCCCATCTCTGCCTGGCCACAGAAGCACTGTGCTCCAAACAGCCAAATGTTTTGTCGCCGTCACTCACCCCCACTGCCACAAGATGGGGGCCTCAAGCCGTGGTCCCCTTATCAGAGCCAGCCAGGCAGTGCAGCCTTGCTCCTGGCTGCAGCCCGAGCTGGAGCCTCCAGCAGTTGCCAGGCTGTCCAACAGTGTGCAGGCCTCCTTACGTAAGTTTGTCCATGTTCTCAGGGGGTTTCCAGAAGGCTGCCTTCCCTAGGAATTATCCTGAAATACTGTTTTGCACCAGAAACAAAGAATCACAGAATCATTAAGGTTGGGAAAAAGATCTCCAAGATCATCTGGTCCAACCATCCCCGTACCACCACTCTCACCCACTAACCCACGTCCCTAAGCACCACGTCCAACCTTTCCTTAACACCCCCAGGGACAGTGACTCTGCCACCTCCCTGGGCAACCCGTCCCAATGCCTGACTGCTCTTTCTGAGCAGAAATGTCTCCTCGTTTCCAGCCTGAACCTCCCCTGGTGCAACTTGAGGCTGTTCCTTCTGGTCCTATCACTAGTTACCTGTAGGAAGGAGCCAACCCCCAGCTCCCCATGCCTTCCTTTCAGGTAGCTGCAGAGAGCAATGAGGTCTCCCCAGAGCCTCCTTTTCTCCAGACTAAACACCCCCAGCTCCTTCAGCCACTCCTCACAGGACTTGTGCTCCAGGCCCTTCACCAGCTTCGTAGTCCTGCTCTGGACACACTCCAGGGCCTCAATGTCCTCCTTGTAGTGAGGGGCCCAAAGCTGAACACAGCACTTGAGGTGTGGCCTCACCAAAGCAGAGCACAGGGGGACAATCTGCTCCCTGACCCTACTGGCTACATTATTCCTGATACAAGCCAGGATGTTGTTGGCCTTCTTGGCCACCTGGGCACACTGCTGGCTCATGTTCGGAATGTTCCACAAAGAACGTGTATCAGAAGAAGGTAGTTAATAGCATCAGAAGATTAGTAAGGATGCTGGATTAGTTGGGATAGAGTTAATTTCCTTCATGGTAGCTCATGTGGTGCTGTTCAGGGTGCAGGCTGGTAAAAACATGGGTCACACCCTGGTGTTCCAGCTGTTGCTGAGCCAAGGCCTTCTCTGCTCCTGATGCTGCCCAGCCAGTGAGCAGGCTGGGGGTGCCCAAGGAGATGGGGGGACACAGCCAGGACAGCTGAGCCCTGCTGGCCTCAGGGATGTGCCAGACCTTGGGGTGCCGTGCTCAGCCATGGCACTGGGGCAGCTGAGAGGGGGGCTGCCGCTGCTCAGAGGTCAACCGGTTGGGAGCAACTGCGTTGGGCATCACGTTTTTTAACTTGATTGTAGGAACAAAGTGTTTTGTTATCTAGTTGTCACCAAGGCAAGTGGCATCTGAGAGCTCATTTCTACTGAAACACCAGGAAATGAACTTGACAGCTATGGCTTACCTGATTGCAACAGTTTTGCCAGCCTCTCAAGAGACTGCAAACAGCTTTATCCAGGTAGCTTGGATATTTCTCTTATTAGCATCTGATAAAAAGTCATGGTCCTGGAGAGTGCCTCGTGGAAAGGGACAAGGAACCACATACTTCTGGAAGAAGGCAAGCTTCCTAGAGGAGTTTACCAAGAATTTCGCATTTAAAACGTACTTTCCTATTTAGCAGAGGAGCAATGGGAGGATTCAGAATTCTTTTATTTTTGAAAGCTGATCTTAGGATACCAGCTGAGAGATCCTCTTTCTGGAGAGATAAGGGAAAACGTGTTTACAACTGGTTCTTCTGTGTTTACATCCCATATTGTCATTCAATACGCCAACAGCATAACTTGCAATTAGTGCAACCTGTAGGTCCTTTGCCAAAAAATTGCTGCTTAGGCAGTTTGTTTGCCTTATGCTTGGACAACTTTTCTTTCCTAAATGTCAGACTTCCCATACTGAATTGGTCTCTCTGATAAATTAGATAATTTTGAATTTTAACCCAGTGCTTTGGGGTGCTCACAACTCTTCCAGCTCAAGCACATCCGAGATTTTAATAAGTGTATTCTCCATTACAACACATAAGTTATTGATGAGGGAACAGTGAATAATGATGTTGAACCAAGGACTGGAATATGTCACAGAAGGAAAACAGACTCATCTGAAATGATTCATTCTTGGCAATAGCAATGGTTATTACTCATCCCTTTATTCGATTAAATATCCCACTGTTTGTTTTTGTTGTTGTTGTTGTTTGTGTTTGTTTTGTGAATTGAAGTTTTCTGGTTTATAGTTCCCTAGTTGTTTTTTTTTTTTTCAGGCAAACAGTCTAAAAACACTGGAATCATTTAAATATACTTTAATGCACTCTTTTCAGCATCTGCCCACCTTCTCTAACTGTTCTTTTGCCAGTTGTAAGTCCTTCATCAAAAATGACATTTTTGTGAAGACTGATTCTATTTTCTTTCTTCTATGACTACTTTTCCTGTCTCTGCTGAATCAACACCTTCCTCATGGGATGTTTTATTTTTGGCCTTTAAGACTCTTATAAGCTATATCTTCCTTTGTGTCTTGGTCCTTTGATCATGTCCCTACAGGCTAGCAGCTATTTCCTAATACGTGTTGTTAATGAGTTTGCCTCATCTACAGTCAGTGGTTCCTTCTGGCAACTGAGAGCACTGGTTTAGCCAGGCTGTTTTCCTCCTGCCCTTCCTCTGCACTGGTACAGGTTTGATTTGTGCCCTTGCATCTCTGTTTTCTGTAATTGTTTCCAGCTCTCAAGACCCCTTTCATGAGAGGTTTCCTTGTCAGATCTCAGACATCAGGCTACCGAACTTGCTGGAGTTTTCTCTTTAAAACCTCATAAGGAAGGTGTTGATTCAGTGGGAAAAATAAAATAGTCAAAAAAGACAGAGTCAACCTTCTCTATAATGTCGGTTTTGATGAAGGACTTAAAATACTTTCTCTCCTTACTTTCCCAAAAGCAGAGATTGCTCCCAGTGGAGCAGCCATATGAAGCACCAGCTACTGCACAGCTGGTCCTTCCGGAGAGAAAGGAGCTGACAAAAACAAGCATTATCAGAACTTTAAACATTGGCTGCTCTTCTTTGACATCACAAAAATTTAACATCTTAGAAAAACTGTTTGCTGATCCCCCTCCAAGTTGACCCATGAGGTGTCATTCTGTGAGTTCCCCATGACCAAAAAGGTCAAACATGATGAATCCCTTGCCATTGGAGATATTCGTGGCAGGTTCCATGTCTTGGATTTTACATCTGGGAGGAGAAGGAGCAGGCCTGTGGTAACTTGATGTTGACCACAGATTCCTTCTCAGGGCTGTCACTGCAGTATTGGAGTCATTCATCAACTAAACAGCAGAAACTTAGCACTACTCCTTTGCACTGTTTTCCCACTTTCTTCTTGTGGCTAACCATGTCTTTTCTGACAATTAGATCTAGCCAGATTTCCACTGTGACTAAACTGTACCTCTAGCAACCTTTTTCAATGAAATTACAGCATTTTCATGTTGGGCCTGCTGGATATTATCCACTGGACATTGATCAGATTTTCAACTTGGAATGGAAATGCAAATTTTTTTTTCCTGCTAATTGTCTGTCTTCCTACCATGCACCAACCACCTGAGAAGATCTGAATGTGCCTAGGAATTATGAAACTGAGAATATAAGAAATGCTGTGCTGGATCAGATCATTGGTTCATCTCACCCAGTGTTGTTTTGAACAACAGGAGATGGCATTTAGGGTGATCACATGAGCCTAGCCTTTTTTGGTTTTGCTCTTCCAACATCCGCAGCATCAGTAGTTATGATTTCAGAGCGTACATTCCTGCATGTTGCCTTCGGCACCTGTTTATCGACCTGTTGTTCTTGAATTTGCTAATCTCTTTATAAACCTGCTGATCCCATTTGTTTCTACAACCTCCTGTGGCAGCAGGTTCCAGAAGTTTATTCTCCCTCCCTGCCTCACATGAAGTCCCTTTCATCCATTTTAAACCAATTTACTAGACTCATCAATGGTCTCTAGTTCTAGTGTTACAAAACCCAATGAGCACGAGGTGCACATTCACCTTGTGATCTGGTAAATTTTCTGTGCCCCCTCCTCCAGGTTGAAAAATCCCAGCCTTCCCTGGCCCTCCTCATGTTGCAGCTGTCCCATGCCCATGACCATCTCAGTTGCCCTCCTCAGGACAATATGTCCACTGTGTCCAGAGGCCACAACTGCATAGATGTGAGTGCACGAAGCTTTTAACAGCCAAATAATGTCCTCTCTATTGCCTTCAGAGTCCTTCCTGATGACATCACCACATTTTGCTGGCTTCTTGGACTGCTCTGCACACCAAGACTACAATTTTGTTGAACCATCAAAAAAGACTCCAGGATATTTTTCCTGAGCTGTAATAGTCAGTTCAAGTTCAATATCTGCTGGTTAAGATCGTAGTTCTGTATCTGTGTCACCTTACACTGAAACAATCGACTTCTTATTTTTTCCATTCTGGAATATCAGTGGAAGCTGCATGTAGCAAAGCTGGGACTAAGAATTAGAGAGATGCATTTATTTTGCTGCTGATTCTCTGCTTCTTACCCTTCCCTTTGCTGGGCTGCCTTGAGGGACCATACAGAAGAGCACAGCCATGCCAAGGACCCAACTGGTGCCTGGCCTGTCACATATGGGGCTCCTGAGGCATGGCAAGAAAGGAAATCCTGTGATGAAGTTGATGGATGGGAAAGGACCTGAGCCACTCAAAGCATTGCTGGATCATGTTACTCCATGGACTACAACAGAAAGCCTCTTACCAGTCTCCTGCAATGGTGGAGAAATGTCTAGTATTCCATCTGAAGTCAGAGCATACAACTAACACCAGAGTTTTGATCCATGCTCATGGGATGCAGTACTCTTCCTTTCCAGATCCCCTGCCACAGTGAATTCAGTTAGGCAATCAGCTGCAAGGTAGACACAATCCCAGGCTTTAACTGGAGATGGTTAAAATCATAGAATCATAGAATATCCCATGTTGGAAGGGACCCATAAAGATTGAGTCCAACTCCTGGCACCGCACAGGTCTACCCAAAAATTCAGACCATGTGACTAAGAGCACAATCCAAACATTTCTTAAACTCCAACAGACTCGGTGCCATGACTATGCCCTGGGGTGCCTGTTCCAATGTGCAACCACCTTCTTGGTGAAGAACCTCTTCCTGATATCCTGCCTGAACCTCCCCTATCGCAACTTGAGACAATTCCCTCGGGTCCTATCGCTGGTCACAAAAGAGAAAGATCGGCACCTGCCCCTCCTGTTCCCCCTTGTGAGGAAGCTGTAGACTGTGATGAGGTTTCCCCTCAGCCTCCTCTTTTCTAGGCTGAATCGGCCAAGTGACCTCAGCTGTTCCTCTTATGTCTTCCCCTCTGGGCCTTTCACCATCTTTGTAGCCCTCCTCTAGACGCTCTCCAACAGTTTCACATCCTTTTTGTACTGTGGTGCCCAGAGCTGCACACAGTGCTCGAGGTGAGGCCACACCAGCGCAGAGCAGAGCGGGACAATCACCTCCCTCGACCGACTGGCGATGCCGTGCTTGATGCACCCCAGGATGCAGTCAGCCCTCCTGGCTGCCAGGGCACACTGCTGGCTCATATTCAGCTTGGTGTCAGCCACAACCCCCAGATCCCTCTCTGTGTGGCTGCTCTCCAGCGTCTCACCACCCAGTCTGTACGTACAGCCAGGGTTGCCCTGTCCCAGGTGCAGGACCCATTTAGAACACAGTGTTTTACACCCTGATCTACTTTTTTTTTTTTTTTTTTTTTTTTTTTTTTTTTTTTTTTAACTTTCCTTGTACCAAAATCAGACAAATAGATACGGGAGCAGACTGTGCCAGCTCTATGCTCTTTAGAGACCTTTGTGTATGGCCAGGAAGATTCCAGCTATGGATTTATGGAAAGCAATACAACAAAATGTGCGGCTGCTTGTTCAGGAAGCTTTTATACCTTCTTCAATGGTTGAGCAGCTGAGTGCCTTTTTTTAACAGTAGAAGTGTATTTATCAAAATTCATGCTCCATAGAATTTGGACAAGTTGCCATTAGTTATTTTTCCAGATCACAGGTTCAGATGGGGTTGTTTCAGTACATAGTCACAATTTCTCCCCAGGCCTGTTTGAAACCTTGTAAGAAAGACATGAAAAGACATGATCAAGAGCAGGTTGTTCCTCCTGTGACTTCCTGAGGAGGGACTCATGGACCAAAGAGCAGTAAGCAGCTGCTGTTAGCCCTAGCCGTTACACAGGCTGGCCTGTTGGCACAGGCACCTGCACTGTATTCAGAGTCAAATGTTGAAGTTAGACAGAACCTCTGGTCCTGACAGGACCGTGCTCCCTTAGATTTCAGTGAAGACAGAAGCTCACCTGGGGGTTTCCAAACACTGAGATTTTTGTTGGCACCACAAAAGAAACAGGTATCACTACAGCTGGATTTTCTGCCTGGGAAAAATGTGGCAAAAATCATCACGAACTCCAGAGAACCCTCAAATAAACCCTTAACCACACACACAAGCAAATTTCAGATGTAGCCCACACATGGGATTTCCAGGAATTTTAATGGTACACAAGGAAGATAAGGAATTTCTGCTAGTTCATTAAACAAGGAATTTTCTTGGAAATTCTTGACATTCTCTCTCGGGAAGAATGAGTGTGAGGTTATATCCTCTCTTTCGAGGCCAACCCCACTTGTGACAACAGAACAGCAGTACTTCCGTGCTAAAAAAGCTGTGGTCACTGATCTCAGGCACGGAGAACTCAGCCTCTGAGGTATGACTGCACTGGGGTGGGTCAGTAGGGGAAGGGGAATATTTCAGCCATGGTACACATGGAAAGTTACTGACAAGAGATGAATAACAGGTTCCCTGTGTACATAGCAGCTGAAGCAAGAATTAACATGACATGATGCATCCGGCAGTGCCCCGTGCTACTCCAGGGGCTCAGCCCCAGCAGATGGGGCAGTGCAGAGCCCACTGGTGCCTTCCTACAGCAAGGCCACCACCATGCAGCACAGGGAGGAGGAGGAAGGGGAACCAAAGGCCAGCTGCACCAAGCCAGGCATCACCACAGGGCTTGCCATGCCACGCCAGCACCCGCAGATGAGGATGACGGCGAGCTTAAGCCCTTTGTTTTCCCAGTGCTGCTGTTCCTGTGGCAGGTGGCTGCACCACCCCACAGCGTACGTGGAGCCTGGCTAGGGTGCTGCTGCCCTCACAGGGGCACGAGAAGGGAGGCCACAGCGTGAGGATGAACCAGACCCCAGCCCACACAGGGACTGTCCCAGAGACCTCCTGGTGGCCACGGGGCATGCCCCTGGCAAGCCTGGATGTGCTGGGACTCCTCTGGGATTTTGGGAGCAGCACACGGCCACAGGGCTCTGAGCCCATCCCAGGTCACTCTCTTGGTGCTCTCGGAGACCTCTCGTGCAATTGGGGTGCCAGGGGGACCTCAGGGCCTTGTGAAGTCTCAGGGCTCCCTGCGGTTATCCCAAGGTCTCGGGGTGCTGACAGGGCTCTGCGACGTCCCCAGGATGACTGCTGTCCCCAGGTCCCGGCTTCCACCCCGGGGATCCCTCAGGACCCTGCCAGGCCTTGGGGACGGATCCCACCAGCCCCACACGCATCCCGGGCTCCCCAGAAGCTCTCTATTGAGCCGGGGGTCCCAAAGGCTCCCCCCGATCCTCTCCCAGAGCCCCGCAGCGCCGGGGCCGGCCCCGGTTGTGGCGGGGGCGGAGCGGGGCGGGGAGGCGGCGGCGGAAGCGGGCGGTGGCGGCGGCGATGGCGCTGCGGAGCCCCGGGCGGCGGCGGGCGGCGATGCCGGGATAAGGCGGGCGGCCATGGCGCAGGGAGCCGGCCCGGGGCTGCGGCTGCTCCCGGTGCTCCTGCAGCTCCCGGTGCTCCTGGGGCTCCCCGCCGCTCACGGCAACAGCACCGGCTCCGGTGAGTCCGGGTGGCTGGGGGATTGATTGCTCGGCCGTGCGCTGTCCGCTCCGGTGTCCCCGGGCTGGGAAGGAGGAGGAGGAGGAGGAGGAGGAGGAGGAGGAGAGGGGGGAGGCCTCCCCTCCCCAGGGACCCTGCGGTTGTCGTGTGCCCTTCTGCTCTGCTCTGTCCCCCCGGGACCACCGGGGGTGTCCCCAGCCCCGCGGATGTCACCGTGTCCGTGGGGAGAAAGCAAAGTTTGTCCGGAGGCACCGAGGCGAGAAATGCTGCGGTGTCCCCGGTGCTCACCGAGGTGGCCCTGGTGTCTGCGTTGGCCCTTTGGCCAGGAGGAGGCTTGGGGTGTGTGGTGTGGGGACAGGGACATGACCGATGGAGATGGCGCCTGGCCCATGGAAGCCCTAGGGCTGCCTTCCCTGGGCAGGGGAAGGGTGCAGGGAGGTCGAGGGCCCAGAGGAAAATCAACCAAATGTTGTTTTGCAGTGGGCAGAAGCTTCTGTCTGCAGCACAGACCCGAGGAAAGTCCCTCATCTCGGTACCAGAGGTTGCTTTGAGCTGGTCAGCGCTGCGATCTGTGGAGTAATTTGTTGCTCAAGAGCTCTATTAATTGTCCCCTGTGCTCTAGCAGAGCAGTGCTTCATTCTGGCTGTACCAGGTGCTGTGGAGCAGCAAGAGATCGATCTCTTTCCCTTGGAGATCAGGGCCTGAAACCAGGCAAACTTGCCACCGTGTGTGCGGTGGTAGCTGTGGTGTTGCTTCTCAGGTGAGTTCACTTCCACTGTGTTGAGGCAGATGGGCAGGAGCAGGCGCCCAAGTGGGCTGGAAGAGGGTTTGGCAGTGAGCAGAGCAGTGGGCAGCTCTTTGTGGTGGCATGCCCGGGGTTCCCATCGTGTGTATGGCAGAGGCTCTGCTGGCTGGGGGCCGTACCCCATCCTCTGGAGATGCCACCAGGCATTGCAGTGTTGGGAAAATGTTGGGAGGTTGTTCAGATGCTTCGGCGTGCTGTGGAGGCAAGTTGGCGCTGACTGCGGTTATCAGCTGCTGGTGGTGATTATCATGTTGTACTTCCTCATAGTCTGTGAAGCATGCGGGCTGCTCTGGGAAGCCTATGAGGCCAAGGTGAGATGTCCTTTTACCCCCGGCCCACCCTCCTCTGGCATCCTGCTAGCTGGGTTTCCAGCCCAGAGGAAAGCTACCCTGTATTTGAGGCGTGTTGTTAGGTTTTTCTTGGCGTCATCCTGTCGGCTGGGAGAAATGCCACGTTGGGATTAGATCTGAGAGCTGGTAAAGATGAGGTCTGCCCCAGAGGAGTGAGGTGACCTTCTTTTGGAACATGTAAATATGGGATTTTGACATGGACTAAAGAAATACGGTTTCTGTTACATTATAAATGGCAAAAAAAAAAAAAAAAAAACCTGCCATATAGCCATTTCTTGTCTTGACTGGCCACTGTTGGTGTAGTACACAGGCATTTTCATAGACTCTTTATGAGCCTTTAGAGCCGCTCCTTGGCCTAAGCTCTGCACAGGGTTGAGCCAGCTGCCTTTGGAAGTAGTGGCTCTTCTGAAACTCCAGAGACACTTGCATCTGCTTTGAAACTGGGACCTCACATTGTTTGTGGGAAGCTCTGAAACCAACGGCCAACATATTATGGCTAAAAGTAGAATGAGATAATCTTTGGATGAGCAAATCCAAGCTGTTGCAAGTGGTTCTTTATTTTGAAATTCAAAGAACGCATCTCCTCTCTGCATCTGTGGTTCTGCTATGTTTTGTTTGTTTTCTTAAAACCACTTTTGTTTTTTTGCTTAATACATTTGAAACTTGCTTTTAGAAGGAGGCCATGTCTTGTGGAGACCTGTCTTTCTGTCTACTAATATTTGGTTTTATCCACGTGTAGCATTTCCTTGTCAACCCAAGGCTGAGGGTGAAGTGGGAATCAATTCATCTTATTTCCTGGGTGCAGCTCTTGTGTGCCCAGCATAGCAAGCCTAAGAGCAGGAGCATGGATAGATTGTCTCCAAGAGAAACCACGTGTGGTTGGACTTTGTGCATGCTGCTGTCACGCTGGCTCAGCCGTGGCTCTTGTTTTAACCTGGGAGCTGTCACAGGCTGTGCTGAGGCAGAGCAGGTCTGCAGACCTTCCCTGGGTGCTGTGCTTGACCTCACTCATTGTAATTGACTGGTCCTTAATAAAAAGCACTGCTGATTGCTTGACTTCTTAGTTTTACAGCCTGCCAGCCCTCTGCTCCCCCAAAACCTCGCACATAAGTCTTCAGCTGCTGTGGCCCTTTGAGGGCAAGGACCTGCTGGTGGGTGCTGGCTGCAGCTTGTTGGCCATGCAGAGCCTGGCCACCAGCAGGGGTGGAACAGCTTCGGTCAAGGTCAGGCACTAGCAGGACAGCGTATCCCTGCTCAGGTTGTCCTACTCTACCTGTTCCTTTAAGCAGAGCCACGGCGACCCCAGCCTTATCACTCCTTCTGTCTGTGTCTCCCCTTGTCCCAGATGTCACTGAAATGAACGCGCTGTGTGCATGCAGAGAGCAATTAGGTGCAGAGAAGCCACTGATTAAAGACCTCTCTCTTCTGTAGTTCCTTAAATACAGCTGGGTTTACAGCAGATCTCAGCCAATTCCTGTCTTGTCATCTGCAAGTGGGCTTTGTGGTGTCCCATCCTGGCTCACCTTTCCCTCTGTGCCTGGAGCCCTGTGCGGGCTCTGCCTGCAGGACCCCGTGGCGTGAGGCTGGGGCAGGAAGGTGCCTGCAGTGTTCCGCCAGCGTGCCCTTTCCCTTGTGGAGTAAATTCTCCCATCAGCTTGTGCTTTGACAGCAGTGAAAGCTGTGTGGCTGGTATTTCTTGCTTTCCTGTTTCCTCCTTTCTGTTGGGTTTGCAATCTGCCTCGAGGCTTTAGCTTGGTAATTTGCCAGGAAATTAAACCCATCATTACTATTCCTGTCTCTTTGCAGTGCCGTGTGTTCAGGCTAGCTTGCGTCCTGCTTTGGGGCATGAATCGTATTTCCTGCTAGGATTAGTTTCCTCTTGGCACAAAGTATGTCCCAAGGCTCTGCTCCTGCCTGAGGAGTGTTCTTCCTCTTTTTCTGGCACCTTACTTAAACTCGGTTGGGTCCTGTGTGTTTCCACATGACCCCGAGCAGCATTAGATGAAGATGGGCTGAACAATTCTTGCTGCCTTATTTTCTGATCAAAGCGGTGGATGTGAATCTGAAAGCTAGAAGTTTCTCCCCACTCCAGAGAATTCTAGCATAGAAAAGGAGCAACTGGGAGGTCTTGGTAGAGATGTGTGGGCACGTTCTTCTACTCCCCTTGCTGAGTGTGAGGAACCTTGTTTTCTGGTGGGCAGAACAGCTTTGTCTCTGCCCTCTCACCACAGTTTTGCCCTCTTCCCAACCCTCGTGTGATGTTTTTCTTCTGTCCCTGAGTTGTAGTCTGGTTGTTTTCTTGCTAACAGTGACACCAATGCAGTTTTGCAGGTGAAATTATCTGCAGGCTAGGGGTGATCTGTAAGCATAGTTGGGCAGAGGGATGATGGAAGACGTAGGTAGTATTCTGATGCGTTCACTAAAAAACTGTTGTCCTCTTGCGTGACCAAGCCTACCCAAGGGCTGTTAACACTATTTGGGCAGCCTTTCTTCCAGGTAGGAAAATCTCTAGGGTTTGTAAGGTATATCTCTGAAAACAAAGTGCAGTTTGCAGCATGTAAGTTTTCGTCACATTGCGTGTTGCAGGAGGACAGCATGTGGCACAGTGCATGTGTCCTGAGCCTGTGAGGACTGATAACATCAGCCCACGTGCTCAACAGAAACCTATGAAGACAGCTCTTGCCTAGAAACTGCAGCTAAATTCCCTGTGTGGAGCACAGAGCACCCTGTGCTACCTGCACCCGCCTCGTCCTACCCTGTCCACCTGCTGTGTGTGGTTTGCCTAAGGTGCTGGGACTGGGCTGCTGCCTGCTCTGCTGTGCTTTCCTTGCCACCATCTTTTCCTCCTGACCTTTTCCTCCTCCTCAGTGTCTCAGGTGTTCTGTCATCTTCACAGCATTTTTTGTGGAGCATGGTTAAGGTTCCTCCAGTGCTGTCTGGCTGTAGGGGACAGTTTTGTGGTAGGGATCTGTGCAGTTCTGGCTGCTCAATCTCATCTCATTCCTCCTCAGGAGGAGTGCAGTGGATCAGCGAGTATCTAGAGGAATTGGGCTGAGAGATTAAGGACACAAAGGGCTTCTCTCCAGTTACCTTAAAACTCCTGTGTGTGTCTGTGGGTGGCTGTAGCTCTGCAACCTGCTCCCAGCAGCCACCCCAGCAGCTGCTTTGCTCTCTCCCTTTCAGATTCCCTGTATGTCTCCGAGTACTTCTCTCAGAGTGCGCAGAAGTTGTCCTTCTACAGCTGGTATGGGAATGCCAAGGTCTTCCACTTCCACGTGCCAGAAGATACTGTGCTGCTTCGCTGGCTTCTGCAAGCGTCCAGGGGGAAAGAACCGGAGTGTACCAGCATGGAGGTCACAGTGTATGTATGTCCCTGTGCCACTGCTTGCACATGTGGGCTTTCTTGTCTTTCCCTTGTCCTTGTTGCTCATGCAGTTGTTTCTCTGTAGGAGGCTGTGAATTTGTTGCAGCAGACAATTCCTTAGTGTTGCACTAACACTAAATCTGTGTTTTTTAAATCTGTAGAAGCATTTCATGTTACCAGTGGATCAAAGGGCTATCAAATATTATGTCTAAGAAACATATCTTATGTCTAAAAATGCTGGAGAGAGTTTCACAGTGAGGCTGTTGTTGCTGTTCATAACCAAAGGTGTTCCTGGACCTTTCTGTGTCTGTTGATCCTGTGCATGGTGCTGTGCAGATGTGGCAGAACTGCAAAGGGCCTGTGAGGATGCAAAACGTTTGAAGGTGGACAAATTCCCCAGTACAAAGGAGCTGGAGAGACCAGAAACACTATATTGAAGGATGCAGCCTGTGTATGGAGCACAGATAAGAGAGGAATGCCTAATCCTGCTGACACAACAAAACAAGATTTGAAGACGTGAAGATGGAGCGTTCAATGACATCAAAATAAATATTGCTTAAAGCAGTTCTTGATTTGTCAGAGGATTTGAGATCAAACAGGTTGAGACTTTGAGCTGTATTTCATGAGGGTACTAAGCTTCCTGGGCAGGTGGTTCCCTGAGAGGCTATTTGGACTCTCAGAGACCTTACATGGCTAGGACCTACTCCACAGGGGTGGCTGCAGCTTGCTGAAGTTTCAGCCACTCCAAAAGCAACTGAAGTTTGCTGCACCAGCTGGCTTGCACATTACCTAGTCTGTTCTGGGCACAGATAAGTGCTCTGTTGCTTCTGAGCAGCCTGAAACAGGTGATCTGTGTGTTTTCTGCATCCCAGAAGGCTTTCCAGTAGTTTAGGGATGTGAGGGACAAGACAACAGTTAAACAATATCCTAAGAAATGACTGTGGAGATCAGTTTAGCTAAGCTCGAACAGATTAATGACAAATAACCTGTCATGCTTGCTTGCTGGACCTGTTATTGTTCATTGTTCTGTTGTAGTGCTCTAGTAGTCCCAAAAAAGAGCAAATTGAATGCCAAATTGGCTGTCCAAATATCCCATGCATTACTTAGCTCCCTGCTTTTCTCATATTTCAAACTTCGAGCTACTCATCTTAAAGCAGAGGTGCTTGTGTTCTAAAGTCAGTCACACAGGCCTTGCTTGGTGTGTTTTTAGACTGTCTGCCCTCCTTAATGGAGGAAATAGGAAACATGCGGATCTCTTCTATAAAAAGAAAGCTCTTAATTGACGATTTAGCCTAGCTGGCTATAGGGGGAACTTGCTGATGGTTATAAAAGGAAAAAAGTAGTAGTTTTGTGACTGGGGCTTAACCTAAGCGTGTGTTATGGAAATTTTCTTTCAGGCTTGATGGAACGATGTAAATCCTTGTCTTAATAAGCAGTCAAGTTAAACTAATCTCTAAATAAATCCAAGATAAGGTAATACCAGCCAGTCCTCACCAGATGAAAAGGATAGCTCTGTGCTCCACTTGAATATGTGGCGTCTTTCCAGCCTGCAGCCTCTCTGATCTCAGGCCAACCTGGGTGGCCACTGACGAATTTGTATCCCAGTTTACCTTGCAGGTGTATATACCTCCCTCGATTTACTTGCATTCTGGTTTCTCTTGCAGGCACTTTCGCTATGGAGCCCCTCCTGTAATAAATCCACTGGGCACTCAATTTCCTGCAAATGCGACTGTCCATCCTTCCTACAACATAAGCATCACTCTGAGCAGTGCAGTGCAAAACACCACTTTTGTGAACGTTACAAGCCCTGCTGCAGGAGACTGGTTCATTGCTGCACATCTCCCTGAGGCTGCTGGCAGAATTGAAGTGAAGGTAAGAGCTCTGGTGAGCATCTCGGACAGCCAGCATACTCTGTCCGGTGTCTCTTGCCGCAGCTGACCAGTCTGTTCTCCCCTCCTGCAGGGCTTCTCCACTCCCTGCACCTATATGTTTCAGGCAGATATGTTTGTGCTTAGACTCGCTGATATGCCTGTTCTGGAGCCTGGTGTTGCCATGCCACAAACTATCGTCTCACCTGCTAAGCCTCTGCATGTCAAGTGAGTGAGAGCAGCGGCTGGAAGCACTTGGGGCCGTAGGTATGGGGTCAGATTTCCCACTGATGCTGTTTAGGGTAAGCCACTGTTGTTTCCATGCTGGGCTGGACTATGCCCTGGAGTTTGGGGGTCTCTGGGTCTGTTTGACAAGCTCCCTGCATCAGGGTGGTAGGTTTGTGGGCAGCACACTAGAGGGCCCTTCTCTGACTCTTTGCAGGCAGACGTAGAGGTCTAAGGCAGAAATCTGGTAGTTCTTAGAGACCCTTCCCCTGGGAAAGATTTTCACAACACAAATCAGGGCAATCTAGTTCTTACCACAATGCCTGTGGGAATCTGTGGTGGGTTGTGGCTGGTCTGTGTTCAGACTACAAGCTGTGCAAGTTGCTGGTTGCTTCTCCTGCAGGGTCTTTGTTCCCAAGTACACTGCCAGGATGTGGTTTGAGCTGCGAAGCTGCGTGACAAGTGAGCAGAAGGCATGCTCTGTGCGGGTAGTGCTGGGCTCAATCACGCTGCCACAGTCCTTCCAGAAGATCATCACCTGCACAGGGAATGTAAACTGCAGCCTGGGCCTGGATTCACTCCCCTGGGAAAAGTGGTTGCAGATCATGGTGGAGAGTCTTGGCACTGCCAATGCCAGTGTGTCCATGGAGATGCTGACTTCTTTCACAGGTGGGTTTCCATTTTCTCTACCCCTATGGGAGGGATCAGCAAGAACTTTGTGTCTGCTTTGTCTCTCTCAGGCCTTTGGTTGGCTGGCTGTGATGCCCTATGTTTTAGGTTTTCCCAGCATGCTGGTTGCCTGGGCATAACCTTGAGGGCTGAGATATAGTTGTTGCTTTAGTATCAAAAGTGTAGGCTCTAATATTCATCCAAGAAGACTACTCCCTGGACCTTCCTATTCTGGAAATGCCTGTGCCAGGATCTCTGAAGCAATGGTATTTTCCAAAGGCTGTGACCAGCTTAAACTCTGGTGAGGAGAATAGTTTTGGGTAGATGCACTAGACTGTATTGATACATTGACTATTGGCCATAAGCAGGCTACAGACAGGAAGTCATCTCACAGAGGTTTCCTTGGGGCAAGATCTTGGGTTGTGAGGAGATGTCTCACTTTTACATGCCTCAGGAGGTCACGGGGTCCTTGTGGCTGTGATAGGCACTTGTAACATGACAGTCATCCCTGTTTGGCTGTTGGGAGTCTTGCAAGCTCACCAACCAGGCATATTTTTGAAAATATTCTGCTAGGGCTTCTGCTATCATTTCCTCAAAGCAGAGCCTCATCCGTTATGCTTGAGGGCCTGACACTGGCATCTGAATTGTGAGAGGGGACACACAGCAACACCAGCGGCATTAGAGCTACACAAGCTCCAGCAAGTTTTCAAATGTCACATTTGGCTCCAGTTACTATGACTTCGTGGTTTGTGCCTTTAGCTGTTATTGGGTTAATTTATCTCTTTTGCCTAGCCTTGTATGCCCAGGTCTGGGAAACTACTACAGCCTTTCATGCAGCCAGTGGTTATGGGGCAGTTAAGTGTTGTGCTCAGTTATTGGTTAGTGAATACTCCCTGGCTGCTGGGCACGTTGTGTGTAATCCCTTCTTCTGTTCCTCTGCTTGCCAGCTGCTTCTCTGCAGCTCCAGGGTGTTGCCACCCACTGTACCATTCGCCTGGCTTTTGTCAGAACCCCACGTTGTGAATGCTGATGTTAGAGTTTCCCCTGTAAAGATGATAAATACTGAAGTGTCTGAAGCAGCTGAAATACCCCCACAGTTTGTGCTGTCGCTTGACAGTCTGAAGTTCCTGGGGCCCTGCCTGGTTGAGGTGCTGATCCTGGTTCTTCTGACTCCTCTCCTTTTTTTTTCCTTTACAGACTGTAGGCCGGGAAGTACCAGTTCATTTCTTAACTTCAGCCTAAACCAGAGCCAAGCTGGTTCTGGACCAGGTAGCACAGGAATAGCAGGGAGCCCCACTCAGTCTACAGGAACGGCTTTACGCAATGCATCTGAGCAGAGGAGCTTCTGTCTCCAGAATCAGCCCGTTGTTCGGGAGGACCTGGATGTGGTGTCTGTGCGGTACAGGCTCCTGAATGGTCCCGCTGTGCCCGTGTACTCCATCTCCCCAACCCTGCTTCTCCTCAACTTGAAAACTGGCATGGACAGTGGGGGTTCCCTTGTGGTGAATCTCCTGCTTAACAAGGTGCAGTAGCTTTATTTGTGTGATGGTCTTCTCTTTGCAGTGCTCGTCTCTGCCTCTGTTCCTGGGTGGGTTTGTCAACAAATTCCAGGGGTTGTAGGTACCAGCAGTACTATTTTCCTTTCTTCTGTTGTTATTGTCTCTTCACAAAGCCCTCTGAACCTGTTCTAGCCACTTCCATGATGTCCTGCTTGTCAGTTCCAAGTGAAATGCCACAGCTTGCTGGCATGTGGTGGCAGCACTGAAAAGGAGAGGAAATGGAAAATAATTGCATCTCCATCTCTTCTGTGGGAACCTAGAGCCTTGCCACCAAGAGAGGAGGCTCTTCAGGGAAACCCAGGGATGTTTCTGTCTGAGTCACCGATTCTCATCGCTTTGGTGGCACCAAGGAATCATTTTACCTGAAAGTGTGACTGTGATGTTTGTCACAAGGGCTAGTTAGAGCTTTCCCAAGGGCTGATGTCCTGCTGCCTCTGTTAGCTGTCACCATGTGCTCATGCTGAAGCGATGGCCTAGTGTAAATGTCCTGGTTGGGTGGCATTTCCACCCATGCAGTCTCCCTGAGAGACTCTCTTCCTGTGCCTTTCAGCAAAGGCATAATGCAGTGACGATGCAGAGCGGGGTGAATGCAGGTTTGCCCAGAAAGAGTTGGTGAATTGGTGGATGACCTTGATCTGCAGCAGTTAATATCACCTGCTGCTCCCGTAGGACACGGGCAGTGTGGGAGATAAATTGTGCAGTGCATCGAGGTGCTCTCATGTGGAATTTTTTATTTTTTTGCACAGACGTCTCTGAGCCAGGCCAATGCCACTGTGGTAGCGTGTCTGAGTGCTGCTTCACCAGTGCTGTCCCTCAATACCACGCAGAAGTGCAGTACAGGTATGAGAGCCACTGACACGTGCCCCCAGCTCAGCTATGCTGCCTCAGGACTTTGCTTTTAGACCTCATGACCTCAGATGGACTCGGGTCCTTTGTAGATTGTCTCGGGGAAGCTGATTTTGGCGCAAGCCCTCCTGAGGCTTTCATCACTCAGTTCCAGCACATGCCCTGGGGTGCTGGGTGCAGATGCTAGTCTGGAACCAGGAGTTAGCCTCCATCAAAGGAAGGCGTGGTTAGCACCCAGCTCTCTTCCAGCCTTGTTGGCAGGTTTGGGAATGGTCAAGGCTTTGCTGGTGTGCAGAGAAGCAGAACTCTGCACTGGAGAACTAAATAAGCAAACAGGCTGGCCCAGCCGCCTTGTGTAGCTGATCTCAGCTTGGAATTGGTGCAGGCCCTTCTCCCCAAGTCCTGGTGTATCACAGCAACTTCTTGTCTTTAAGCTTTTTTCCAGGGCTACCCTCTGAGTGTGAGCACGTCCTCTGCAGAAGCGATGGTGATTGTCCTGTACCCCCAGACAGACGACTGGTTCCTTTCCTTGCAGCTCATCTGCACAAAGGGCCAGGGGTGAGTCTGCTGTGTTGCGTGGCTTCGAGGCTGGTTTGGAGCACTCTACCTTGCTGCCTTTGACTAACATAAGCAAAAGCAAATGCCTGTTGTCACTGTCTTGCCTTCTGTCATGGGCTCATCTCATGTGGTAGCAGTGAAGCCATGGCTACAGAGGGGGAGGAGGTGGGTGGCAGTGCTGCCTTGCTCTCTTGTGGGCCCTCAAGCAGCTTGTCTGGTGCTGAGCTGGCATGTCTCACACTGACTGCATGTGAGTGGTGGAGTCTGCCTGGGTGAGCTTCCCCAGATGTATTTTGAGGTGATGAATTGGAAAGAGCTGTGCTATAAATGAAAATGCTGCTGTTACTTCCTCAAGGAGGCTTTGAAATGTGTTCAGTTCTACTCATAGTCTAGCGGTTTGCCTTCCTGGTGATTCGTCTCCATAAGGGGCCGAACATGCTCTAAGAAGTGGTGCTGGCAACTGCTGGGCCTGACTACTAGTCATGGGTATCTCAGCCTCTTACAGGAGTCTGGGGAAGAGTTGAGGCCTGTCTGCACGTTGCTTTGGCAGTCTGAGTGGAGAGGGAGTTGACTGTGCTCTTATCTCTTGGGAGCAATGAAGCAGATCCACTGTGGGCTGTGGTGTGAAGGATCCCTGTGCCAAAATAGCAGAGAATTTGTGTATGTGAAAGTGGCTGGGGGTAGGACACAGCGAGGCCAGGCTCTTTCAGACCCCTGGAGCAGAGTGCTCCCTTGGCACACAGCTGCCCAGAAGGACCAGGGTACCAAGACAGTCTGCTTTCATTGCAGTGAATGTAACACCGCAGAAGCCAAAGTGACCATCATAGCATACCTCACCCCCTGCTTCAATGACTGTGGGCCATATGGACAGTGCAGTCTACTGAGAAGACACGGCTACCTCTATGCGGGCTGCAGCTGTAAAGCTGGTGAGTGCCTTTTCCTAGGAGGCTTTGCCATCCTCCCCAAGGGGAGGCCACGTTTTTCCATGCTGCTGTTTAGACAAGAGGGAAGAGGGCCTGCCACAGCTTTATGAATGTCCTGGAGTCACAGCACTTGCCTAAAGTGCAGTCTGTGCCCACGGTGCCCTCTTTGGGCAGCATCCTGATTCCCCTGAGGAGTTCTGGGAAGCACAGAGCATCCCAGGGGAAATGGTGAATCAGGCTGAGGACAGCTTTCTGCTGAAAGGTCACTTCCAGCTTTGAGTCCCCCAGGGCTTGGGGAGGTGCTTCTGAGCATCCCCAGTGAGATCTGAATACCTGCAGGGCTGCCTGAAAGCACCTGCATCAGAGCATGTGCCTTGCAGGGCAGCTTATTATGTAGTGCCCTGATACAGGACGTGATGAGGCTGGGCTGGCAGTCGCTGTCCATGCTTTGTCTCATGCTATCTCAAGAGCAAGCATGCAAGACAACCCTTAGACTTGGAAGTGCCACTGGAGGAGGAACATTGGTGTCAGATGCTAATATAATAATGAGATGAGAAGACTGGGCAGGAGTCACTAGTGTAGGGAAGATGATAGCTGTGCTGTGCTTGGATGGATACTTGCATCTGTTTTTAGCAGAAGGACAAGGCAAAATATGGTTCACTGCTGCTTTGGACCTGATCCAGCATGTCCTTGCTGTCTGCTGCAGTTCTGCTACTAGGTTAGGACTGCAATGGAGAGCAACATCCTAATTTCCTCAAGGGGTGCCAGGTCCTGGGAAGCACACAGCACCCCAGGGGAAATGAGGAATCAGGCTGAGGACAGCTTTCTGCTGAATCACTTGGAGCAAAATGCCCCAGCTGCATATTCATGACCCAGAAATAAACTGAAGAGAGCAGCCTCCTGTGGGCTCTGCAGTGAGAGCAGGGAGAAAGGGACAGAGCTGCTGGGCTTGTTTGTAGCAGCACCGTAATGGGATGGGTGCAACTCTTAACTCCGCTCTGACTGCGGAGCCTGCATGTACCCAGGCTGCCCTGTGACTGACCTCCTCTCCCCAAAAGGAGGGCATGGGCATTCTAACTTTGAATAAAAATAATAAATAAATAAATAAAGCTTAGTTTATAGAAGACTGTCAGCTCAGTCCTTGGACAGCAGGCTAAGAATTGACCCCAGTATCAAGCCCAGAGCTTTGCATTGTTCTCTGGGAAATTCTCTAGGTCATAAACACAGCTTGCAGCCAGGAAACTTCCAGCTAAAGCTAAGAAAACAATTTTTCTCCCATCAGAGTTGTTCACCTTTGCACTATATCCATGTCTCTGTCTTGGGGAATTTTCAAAACTCAGTTGGACAAGGCCCAGAGCAACCTGATCTGGCTTTGCAGTCTGCCCTGGGAGCAGGAGGCAGGACAGGATGGCTTCCTTAATGTTGTGGAACACTTTCCTCCATGGTTTCTGGGATCTGTAGGGTTCTTCCCCTGCAGTATCTTGTACCCAGCTTGCAGCAGAGAGCATCCTAAGCATTTGAGCCTCAAATATTTGATTTATCACCAGAAAGTAGCATGTGTGTTGAGTTACTATAGAGAAGAAAAGTACCAGTCTGGACAGACCTGTGCTGTGTGTAGAACAGCCCCTGCCACATGGGAATAACCTGGGGAATGTCGTTGGAACAGCTGCTGGGCTCTGCTGGGGTTTTCCCAAGACCTAGTAGCATGGGCCAGCCACTTTCCAAAGCAGAGCGTGCAATGAGTAGCGAGCATCCTGAGAACAGGAGCGTGCGTGGCTGATGGAGCAGATCAGCAAGAAGGGCTATGGCAGCAGGGCTCATTAGCCAGCAACTGCAAACAGCAGAGCTATTAAAGCCAGCTGCTCAGTATAAACACTGCGTGAGTCCTGGGTGAAATGGAGGTCAATGGGTAAGCTGCCAGAGATGCTGGGCTTGTGATGGGCTCCCAGTGGGGCCGTGTGGGTTTGTCCTTCCTCCTCCTAACATGCTGCCTCCTAGAGCAAAGGAGAGGAGGCCCAGGGATAGTCCTGGGGAGCTACTGCTGCTTCTGAGGGGTCCCAGGCTCCTGCTGGATGCTGCAGGTGGGCCACATGAGATCCACACAGGCCTCTCTGCTCCGCAGGTTGGAGCGGGTGGAGCTGCACGGATGACACCAAGGCCCAGTCAGTTGGTGCGCAGAACCTGGCCACCCTCCTGCTCACGCTGAGTAACCTCATGTTCCTGCCAGCAATAGCAGTTGCTGTCTATCGCTACTACCTGGTGGAGGCCTCTGTCTACACCTACACCATGTTCTTCTCCACGGTAGGGATCGTCTTTTGTCAGGTCCTCTGCCAGCTCCCTGTTAGCATCAGGAAGGGGATCCTGCCTGCTGCATTGGGCTAAAATCACTGGTGGAGCTGTCCATGCTCAAGCTCTGCAAGGAGCTTCTCGGATCATCAAACAAACACCTCCATGGACATGTCCTGCCCCTTCAGAGTTTGACAGGAGTGTTATTTTCATTGAGTTCTTCCAGCCACACTGCAGGTGCTCATATTTGGGGGTGGGACCCCTGGGAGCTGAGATGGGGTTGGAGCATTCTGCTGAAGGTTACTGTCCCAAGAGACCTCAGCTGCTGCTGGGAGGGTGCAGACTGATAGCAGCTCTCCAGCTTTTTTCTGTAACACTGTGCTGGTTTGGTGAAGCTTCCTGGAGATGCTGTCAGGAGGGATCTTGGCTACCATGGGCTGAGATTACTCCTGCTTCTCCTTTCCAGAAAGCTGAGTGGTGCTGCTGAGTTCATGTTAGCCTTTGGTTTTGTTCCTGGTTCTAGTTCTACCACGCATGTGACCAGCCAGGTGTTGCTGTGATGTGCATCATGGACTACGACACCCTACAGTACTGTGACTTCTTGGGCTCTGTGGTGTCCATCTGGGTGACAATCCTGTGCATGTCTCGGGTAAAGAAGATTCTGAAATACGTGAGTGTCAGACCTTTATTGCTCCTGTACTGCAGGGCCAGGCGTGAGTCAGCCGAGACACAAGTGGCCGTGCTGCACCCTCTTGTGGCAGCACTTTAATAAGACAGCGCATACAGCAGATCCTCCTCTGCAGCCTGCAAGATAGCCTTGCTCTCTGGATAGCCCACCTTGGTAACAAAGGCTGTTTGTCATCCACCCTAATTTTTAAACCAGAGGGTGGTTTTATCCTAGGATCTTGGATCATGAACCTGCATGCTTGTAGGGACTGTGCCTGAAAGGACTGAGGGGAAGTATTTGTGGGTCCTCTGGTTTATCCTTCTAAAGGTACTGCTTCTAAGTCATGCATGTGTGCAGGGCTGGACAGGCAGGAGATGAAGTTCTCCTTGCCTTAGGCCTTTGACATAGCCATCTGTGCTCTAGCAGCAGGTGAGCTGCTGATGTGGTGTCTCGTTCCCAGGTCCTTTTCGTCTTGGGGACGCTGTTAATTGCCATGTCCCTGCAGCTGGACCGCAGAGGGGTGTGGAACATGATGGGTCCCTGCGTCTTTGCCCTCGTCATCATGATTGCAGCATGGGTAAGTAAGGGCAGCCAGACAGAACCTGCTGCCCTCTGCTCCTTTCCAGAGAATGATGGTGACAGAGCAGGCCCCACTTACCAGAACACTGACACATGGGAGCTGATCTCCTTGAAGCACCCTGGTGGACAGAGCACAGGGCAAGGCGCCTTTGGTCCCTCCAATAGCTGAGAAATCCCCTGCTTATGGGTCTCAGCACAGTCTGGCAGCTGCAGCTCCAATTCACAGAATGGGTGGGGTTGGAAGGGACCTCTGAAGATCATCTAGTCTGACCCCCACCCACAGAGCAGGGTCACCTAGAGCACCTTGTGCAGGATGGCACCCAGGTGGGTTATGAATATCTCTGGAGACGGAGACTGCACATCCTCTCTGGGCAATGTGTCCCAGTGCTCTGTCACCCTCCCAGTAAAGAGTGCCCCCTCATATTGAGCCAGAACTTCCTGTGCTTCAGTTTGTGCCCATTGCCTCTTGTCCTGTCACTGGGCACAAATGAAAAGAGACTGGCTCCATCCTCTCAACACCTTCCCTCAGATATTTGTGTACATTGATGAGGTCTCCCCTCATTTCAGTGCACACCAGCAGCTGGAGAGTCCTACCAGAGTGGCTGGCTGTTGCCTGTTCCCTGGAATGGTGGCATCAGCATTGCCCTCTGCATGCAGGGCTTTGATGCCATAGCTGTGTATGGGGGGTCTGGCACACAAGGGATGGGCCCAAGACAAGGGGAGGCTGAAGTTTTACAGAGGCAGCAGGCATACCCTTTTGCTGTGAGGACTGTTTAACAGATGTTCCTGGGTCAGGCAGTGCTGTGTGTTTCTTATGCATAAGCTTCTAGTTGCTTTAACCCTTCTGTGCTCTCACACCTCTAGGTTTACCACGGAGTAAAGCGCAGACACTGCTACCCCTCCTCATGGAAGCGCTGGGTTTTCTACCTCCTACCAGGGATCACCTTGGCTTTCATCGCCATCTCAGTATATGCATTCATGGAAACCAATGAGAACTATTACTACACCCACAGCATCTGGCACGTGCTGGTGGCTGGCAGTGTAGCTTTCCTGCTTCCGCCTCGGGACAAGCATAAGAAGCCCTGGGCTTGGTCACAGAAGCTCACTTGTCGCTATCAGATCTGCCAGAATGACCGTGAGGAGCTCTATGCTGTCACCTGAACTGCTTGTTGCCAGGTCACAGAGGTGAAGGGCTGGTAAGGTTGCTCTTTGCCAGGCCAGCCTGGGCTGCCCCTCTGTAGCACGTTGGCAATCTTGTTACGTGCTCATTCACCGGCTGGGACAGCACAGTAGCTGGACTGGGTTTAAACATGAAGACAGCAAGCTTGTCTTTTGAAGGCAAGTTTGAGATCCCCTACACTTTACTGCTGGGATGGGGCAGGCTCTTTGTGGTTCTAAATTGAGGAATAGTCTCCCCACCACCTCCTCCGTGGCCTTGGGGGAAATTGTCAACTCTTATTCCCCTCCTACCCGATCCATGAGGACTGGGCTCAGCCCATGCTGCACTGGAGCCACAGGCTGCTGTGCTTTTTCCTGGACTCACTCTCTTAGCAGAGGGCTGTGGGACAGGGATTTCCCATGCCATCTTGCAATCAAAATTTGCTTTGTCAAGAGAAGAACAGATTTCTTCTGCACCTGACCTGGAGGCAAATGCATTTGAGTGCCCTTGGTGCTGAAGGGGGCGAGGGAGGGAGCTGATTTCAGCACACACACAGGGGCCTTGATTGCTGTCTCCCATGTGGGTCTGGAGCCCTCTCTTTGTGAAACAGGTGGTGCTGCTCTTACGTAGGCTGGCTTCTGGAAATGATGAATGAGACCTGAATTTGGGCCCTGGATTCAGGATCAGACTTGTCAGGAATGTGGAAAAAAACATGTGCAAGAGGCATCAGTAGCGTCTACCTGATAACTGTGAAACTCACAGCTGTGCAGGGTTTAGTCTAAATTTTTCTTTGTCCCTCTTGGTTCATCCAGAAGGAACTAGGCTGCTGTAATGTTCCCCGTCCTCTCTTTGTGTTCAGGTATTCGCTGTCTGACTTCCTTTTGTGGGTTCAGCAGCTCTGCCCAGCCAACATAAGTGGCAGAATCTCTCAGGACTCCATCAAGGTTGGTGATGTGCTGTGGCATTTCACTTGCAAGTTAAGTTAGTAACACTGCCCCCACCTCCGGCACCTTTGGGCAGCAACAGTTCACTCTGCGGCTGTATTTGGTTGGGATCAGCCTGGGCAGAGCTGGAATCCAGGGCCCTAGCGCAGCTCCAGCCTGAAGGCATGCCCCAGTCTTGCAATAGTCTGAGCACAGTATGGCCTTACGGCAAGTTTGTTAACGTGTGCTTCAAACCTACTCAGCACCTTTCCTGTGCTTTGCGTACAGCATCACATCGGAGCTGTGCAAACCCTGTGCTCAACCGGTTGTGGCTCTGAGGCTGGATGCGCTGTGGAGCCACAGCTGGTCTGAGGCTGTTGGGACTGTCCCAGTCCAACCAAGAGCATCTCCCTGGGCTCCCAAGATGGTTGTAGTCTCCTTGGGAGCATCTGTCTTGCTTTAGCCTTACTGGAGGGCACTTGGACATCGGAAAGCAAGGACAGAAACACAGAATTGGCAACCAGGAAATAGTCTTTGCCCATCCTTATTTTGTAGTTAAGGGCTCAAATACATGGTTCCCTGCCTGTTTATTCCAATTGTGGCAGATGGCTAAGGAAGAACAGCTTTGGCCAGTACAGAGCTCACCTTCCTATGCTAGAGACACTAATGTTCCACATCCAGCCATGTGCTTTTGGTACAGCCTGTGGTTCAATTCTATGTGCAAGCTGGCTAATTTCCACAAAATTGTGATCCCAGTAATTGGTGCACATCCTCCTCCTCTGGGATCAAAATGATGGCAAACACTACGTATGTGGCATTAAGGTGACAGCTGACATAAGCATTTTGGTGCTCCTTTCTAGTGTGCATGCTGCTCAGAGCTGGCCTGCAGTCAGACCTCTTCCTTTTGGAAGGAAAGAGCTATTAATGAAGGACAATGCTTCCTAGTTTATAGGAATCAGGGTTATTTCTTTGCCTTGAAAAATGTCCAGCATTCTCCTCAGCTCTGTACTTTAACCTCTTCTCATAGCTAACCTAGCCTCTGCCTAATTAATCTGCCTGTTAATCCAACCTCTGCCTTTGCACTGGAGGAGGGATAACCCCGAGCAGCATGACATACTAGATGCCACCCAGTTGGGAAGCAGCTTGGCAGAAAAGGTACTAAGAGTCCTGGTAGACACCAAGTAGAACAAGAGTCAGCAATGTGCCCTTGCTGCAAAGAAGACTAATGGTATCCTTGGCTGCATCAGGGAAAGTACTGCCAGTGCGTCAAGGGCCTGCACCTCGCCACACCTGGAGTCCTGGGCCCACCAGTACAAGAGAGACCTGGACATACTGGGAAAAGTCAAATGTAGGGCCACAGGGATGATGAAGGGACTGGAGCACCTCTCCTGTGAGGAGGGGCTGCAAGGGCTGGGACTGCTCAGCCTGGAGAAGAGGCTCAGGGGGATCTCATCGATGCCTGCACATCCCTGAAGGCAGGGTGCACAGAGCGTGGAGCCAGGCCCTGCTCAGCGGTGCCCAGGGCCAGGCCCAGAGATCTCCCAAAGCCGCCTGGACATAGACCAGGGTCCCCTACTCGGGATGGCCCTGCGAGGGCATCGCAGGTGGTGGAGGTGGCGGCGCAGATGGGCTCGGGGGGCCTTCAGCCTCCACCATGCTGTGAAAGTGAAGCTTTTCTTCAATGCAAGCCTGCAGGGGCTGAAGGTCACATCTCACCCATCTCCTTCACCGTCTGCCATTCATATACAAAAAAGGCGAGCAGGCAGCAGTGGCCCACACCCAGGCTCATTCTCCAGTGTGTTCCTGCCCATCACCCGGGGCTGTTGGATGGCCCAGACCCGTCCCTGCTGTCCCTCAGGGCACAAAGATGAGCTCTCCGTGGTGAGGAGGTCTCAGCCGCTTGCCCTGTCCCTGTATTTTGTTTCACAGCTTTCGGCCAGGGGCCGGGATGCCAGCAGCATGGATCTCACCCTCGGTTTTATCCCCTGGGGGAGGAGGGCTTAGCACTCCCTCCTTAGTTCCAATTTTACTGCTTTTAGGCACTTTTTGCCCTCTCAGCGTGTCGTGGGCTGAGCACGTGGGTGGGCAGCAGCCGCACCTTCACAGCTGCGGCCTCCATGCCTTGCTGCCGTGCTAGCCGGGGTGCTGCCTCAACTCTTTAAAGCAATAATTCCTCATCAGGCCTTTTCCTTTATGGCTTTCAATGCTGTGAAGCTTCAGGTGAAGAAACGCCTGGACCTCCGTCGTCGTCGTCGTTGTCCGGTCGCTGAAGTTCTGCCCTCGCTCCCCTGTGTCGCTTTGGGTCGTGACGCAGAACCGTGCTGTGGGCCTGGGGGAAGGGCTTCCTGTTGGTCGTTAATTATTAATTTGTATTACGGTTATTATTAATTTGTGTTAATTATTTCGGGTAAAATCCGAGGAAATCCCTGCGTCTGAACGGAATGGTTACGTGTTCGCTGTTAACACCCGGGATTATTTTCTACGGCCGATTTTAAAGCTTCCGATTTTATAACTTAATAAAGGGAGAGGTGTTTCATAAACGGCTAAGAAGCGGGTTTGTGCACTTTGTGGGGGAGGAGACAGCGAAGCGGGCCGCTGCGTGTCCCTCGCCGGCCGCCGTTTGCAGCTCGGCTCCGACCGCCGGGGGGCGGCCCCTGGCGCTGCCGTGGGGGCTGGGGGCGGCCATGCCGCTGCACCGCTTCCCCCCGCGGCTGTGGCCGGCGCTGCGGCTCCGCCAGGGGCTGTGCTCGCGGCTGCCGGCGCACTGCCTGCGGGCGCTGCAGGAGGACGAGCCGCCCGCCGCCCCCGTGCACTGGCGGCCGCAGGGGGCTCGCTACCGCCGCGACCCGCGCAGCGGCGAGAGGCAGCGCCTGCAGGACGTGCCCGTGCTGCCCTTCCTGCCGCCCGCCGCGCACCGGGGCCTGTGGGGCGGCGAGGGATGGGTCCGAGGCTTCCGCTATGCCCGCAACGACAAGGTGAGGACGGTTCCCCCCTCCCCGTACTCCCCTGTGCCCGGTGCCCCCGGCGCTGACCGGCCCCGGCCTTGGGCAGCTCTCCACCCGGCTGCCGAAGGTGTGGAAGCCGCAGCTGTTCGAGAGGCGCCTCTACAGCGAGATCCTGGATGCCACCCTCACCGTCACCGTCACCATGCGCACGCTCGACCTCATCGACCAGGCCTACGGCTTCGACTTCTACATCCTCAAGGCAAGGGCCTCAAGGTGTCAGGGGACGCCCGGGGAGCGTCGTCCCCTGTTACGGGTGTCCCGTGCGGTGTCTGGGTGATTTGATGGGGTTATCCGCATGCTGGTAGGCTCCTGGCTTCTTGGCTTTGCCCGTGGGTGCACATTCATGCTGTCAGTTCTCTCTCGCCAGACCCCCAAAGCAGATCTGGGCTCGAAGCTGGGGATGGATTTGAAGCGAACGATGTTGCTGCGGCTTGCACGGAGAGATCCCAAACTGCATCCCGATGACCCAGCCAGAAGAGAGGCCATTTATGATAAGTACAAGGTGGGTGCCCGACCTGCTGCTTCTGCTCTGGGGTCCGCAGCAGTGTTCACTGGTGGTCTCGACTGACAACGTCTTGTTCACCCCCTTGCAGCACGGGCTACAGTTCATTCTCATGTATCCAGGGTATGGGTATAGAAGACCTAAACATCATTTGCTAGATTTTTCCCGTCTCTCTGTAGCTGCTGCTTTCTGTATTCATCAGTGAGGCAGACAAAGATCTGGGTTTCTGTAGTGAATCTACAACAAGCACTGTAAGAGCTGACACTACCAACAGCAGGGAGAATTTTTATCGATGCTGCAGTGAGGAGCCCTTATTGCCTGAGTGTGATTGTTTAATTTTATGTAGCTGATGGTGGTTGTCATCTGTGGCCTGTGATCAGCCACAGAAGTGTTGGAAGGAGAGGCAGAGCAGCACACACAGTGCTGTACGCTTTGCAAAAGGGAAAAGGAGAAAGGTGAAGGGAGCTTTGCCAGAAATGAGATGAGCAAGGGGACAGTGCTTGAGGCTTGTCTGCAGTAGTGTTCCTGCTGGAGGAAGGGTGTTTGTGGGAGTGGGGTGAAGAGGGGACTTGCATGTTCTTCACCTGGAGAGACTACAGCACCTGTTTCTCCTTTTGTCACAGGAATTCGTGATTCCAGAAGAGGAGGCTGAATGGGTTGGCTTGAGTTTAGAAGAAGCAATAGAAAAACAGAGGGTCCTAGAAAAAAAGGTGAGTTTCTGAGGCAGTGCTGTCCTGTGAGCACAGAGGTGTCATAGCTGCATCATGCTGTGCATCCAGCTGATCTCAGTATCCTGAGCACTCATCACCGATGGAAGTAGTGCTCCAAAACCCCTGAGAAGCCACTTGAGCCCCGTTAAATCTGGGTGCCCAAAACAGTGCTGGGTTAAAGTGCTTTGTAATATCAGATCCTACCCCGTCTAGGCATTTCTGTCGCTTAGTGTGAGGCTTGCTGCTGCCCAGGTTCAGTCTAAATAGTTTAACCTCCATTTTCTTTCAGGACCCTGTCCCACTCTTCAAGGTGTACGCTGAAGAACTTGTCAACCAACTGAAAGAAAAGGCACTTCAGAAGCAATGAAGAAATCTTCAGCACAAAGTCCCAGCTACAGATGGAGCTGTGGGGTTCAGTGAGCCTTCTGCCTAAGCCACGCTTGTGTAGAAGAGGCCCCACAGTGAGCACACCCAGGGGCGTGTTGCAGTTACCAACATCTAACAAGCAGCCTAGTCTCAGTGAGGAATTGTGCCTGTTGGCTGAGGAAATTACTTCTGTCCTGTGGCCTCTGAAAAGCGTTCTTGTAAGACTGACCTGATGTGGTGGTTCTGCCCGTGCAGTACTTGACTGCATGTGATCCTGATCTAAAATTAAATGTGCATTTTAAGGAATGTCAGTGGACTTTACTCTGATCCTCACTGGTCATTAGTGTGTTGCAGAGACCACAAGATGTAGTGGTGGTTTTTCTTAGATCAGTCCACAGCTCTCTTGTGCGGAGTAGAGATGATGGTGCCCCAAAAGCGTGACCCCAAACCACAATGAGAGAAACAAGCAGTGCTTGTTTGGCTTATTTTCCACTGAAATGTAAAACTACAGGGGAGCACAAATTCCCAATATTTGTTCTGTCTTGAAAATTAGGAGAGTGCTGCAGAGGGCATTGCTGGGTAGGCATAAAGCCTTCGTAGGGCTGGGAGTGAGGGAGATGGTTTGGGTGAATGTGACTGAAGTGTTTTGTGAAGATTTCTTTGCTGCTTTTGGAGACTGGGAATGGGTTGGAGCCCTCACAAGGGGTATCTGAGCCAGCAGCTGAGTGTGCCACAGCTGTGCAGCTGGTCAGGGGCTGCCACGCTGAGGCTGTGCTGACTCTAAATGGGAGTAGGGGACAAGTTGGGTGGTAAAAATGGGTGTTGCCAGCCTGGTTGCATGTCCCAGCTCTGGGGAGTCAAGGTTCCTAAGAGGAAACTTGCACAGAAGGTCACATTTGCCTAATTAATGATTTCTTGGCTAGGCCACCACAATGACATTTACTTATCTTCTCGCTCTTCTGCAACTGAGCTGAGTGGGAAGCTGCTGCCCAGCTCCTCAGGGACCCTGACACTCTGCCCTCATTAGAGATAATTAGCTGGGACGAGTTCTTCATTGACAGCTCTGCTCATCATTAGGGCTAGCACAGCTCATGCATTTTAATGCAGCTCTGAGCAAAGCTCCAGACAGTGGCTCTGTCCCAGCTCCCCCTCCATAGCTCTGCTGGAACGTGACAGTTCTGTGCCTGCAGTGCTGCAGTTGGCCCATGCCTGGATCCTGGTGCCCTGTTGATGCCTTCAGTGCCTCACAGCTCCTCGGTGAGGGGGCTGTCTGGGGTGGCTGGAGAGATGGTGATCAGCCCCTCCTTTTGTGGGGCTGGATTTTAGTTATGTAAAATTATTTTCCAGTTCTGTGGTGCCCATACCCCTCAGGGGAGAGCTTTGGCCATATGTCCTCCCCAGCTGCAGTGCTGGTTTGCCTGTCCTTGAGCTACCTTTGCTCCTCAGTGCTTATCATGTCTGCTTGTTATGAAGGATTTGCAGTTTTAGGAAGGTTTGGTAGGCGATGAGGAAGCACAGGGGAGGTGGGAGATTTTGGCCAGATGTGGGGGAGAGGTCCTGTCCCATTAGGGCAGGGCTAACAGGCTCTGCAAAAGCACAGTAGGAGCTCCAGGAGCTTCTCTGCAGAGGATGTGGCTAATCCTGCCTTCTCTCCCTGACTTCTGATTCGGATCCTTCCATTCTCTCTTCCTTTCTTTGCTGTGAAACCCTCTCCTTGCTCCTTTCCCTATACCCATGCTTGATGTCACCTGGAGCTTCTCCCAAAGAACTTCTGTGTCCTTCTCCTGTGGCTGGGCCCATTATGGGAACATCTTCCATGTCTGCTTACTCTGGTTTGACTTCTGGAGGGAACAGCAGAGCTGCACCAACAGCAAAGCTCATCCTGGTGGGGGAGGCTGGGGCTACCATGCCCATGTGTTCAGCCAGGACTGAGGGTTAGAGGGTTACTGCAAATCAGCTTTGCTTTGGAGATAACGCTCCTGACGTGAGGGAGGCTGGAAACTCATTGCTTGTGGACCAGGGATGGTGCTGCAGTTTCACAGAAAACAAGGTGAGTGCTTACACAGCTAGTCATGCAGGGCTGGCTTGTCCTTCTGCTAGGCGAAGCAGGGAGCCCATGTCCATCTTTTGGGGTAGTCTGAGCAGCAACACTCCCAGTCAGGTCACCTTGAGGTAGAGGAATAGCTCGGAGCCTGACCACAGGTCCAAAAACTTGCTGGAGGTTAAGGCTGTGTTCCTCAACCAACTTACTTTCTTGGCCACTTAAATTCATGAATTAAACAGTATTTCACTTGTAAATTCCTAACAGACCCATCTGAACTCAAACAAGTAATATTTTGGGAGCATTAACAAAAACACCATACCCCTGCTTTTCACATGGGTGAAAAGGTGAGCCTGCATTTTCATTTACTCCAAAATGAGAGCCTTAAAGCCGCGTGGTGGTACTGCAGAGGGTATGACTTCTAGCGGTGCTGTGAATCATCATAAACCTGGCATCAGTGAACGCGAGAATTTAGCCCAAAAGTCATCCCCCATCCTATGGCATTTATCAAGAAAAGGAGAGATTTAGAAACTCCCTAGACAATTCCAGAAAACACCTTTCAAATATTGCTGTTGTGTTTGCTTAGAAATCAACAGAACTGACTTTCCACCAGAAAGCTGAATGTGGGGGTCAAGATGGCCTGGAGGCAGCAGGGGATCAGATCACACCTTGCGCTGCCCACAAGGGTTGCAGGGACCCTGGAGCTGGGCTGGTGCCAGCAGGACATAGGAAAAGGGCCCCATGGGCAGCAGCAAGGGAAACTCCGGTGGGGCAGAAGGAAAAATTCTTCCCCAAGAGGAGTAGAGGAGTGGTGCAGCTCTGAGACAGTCTGGAGAGCTGGCAGCATCTCCATCACTGGAGATTCTCAGAGCAGCACAAGGCCCTGAGCAACGTGCTCCGGCTTTGCAGACAGCCCTGCTCAGAGCAGGAGGTTGGGCTGGAGACCTCCAGAGGTCCTTCCAACCTAATTTTTTCTGTGATTCAGTTCCTAGGAGCTAATCCACCTTGTGAAGCTCCCTGTAAAACAACCACCAGCTTGAAGAGGGGGGATCAGTAACAAACTGAAGAAAACCACCCAGCACCTACTGTTTGGGGAGGAGGAGCCTGGTTTGGGCAGCAGGAGAGCAAGTCAAATAACCCAGCTCGTTATCTGGCATATGAGCAGCCACCAGACTGCCTGAAACTCCTGCAGTCACAGGCTGCGCTCCCTCTTCCCCCCATCCATGCAAGGAAGAAGCTCCTGGGCAGAGCCACCGCCTCCAGGAGTGGCTGCAGGCGTGCTGGGCAGGATGGAGCCATCGGCCACACACAGGTTTGCTGGAGCCCCTGGGCGGTGGCTGGTGGATGGGCTGGATCTTTGCGAGCAGAGCCCGAGCCCTGGGGATGCCTTTGGGCTGCCAGCCTGGAGCCCGTGCCCGGCAGAAGGCCCTGGCAGCTCTCCCCCTGTCACTGTTTTCCCCGTCCTGATGGTTTCTGACTCGCTGCTTGTCCTGGCCAGCAGCCCCAGCCCAGGAGGGAGTGTGGCTCGTCACCTCGCAGCAGAGCTGGTGGCTCTCAAAGGGCCATGCTCCACAGCCAAGATGTGTGTCTGGAGGGGCAGACTCAGGATCCTGGGTGTAGAGGGGAGCAGTCCTGTGGGTGAGCTTAGTTTTTACAGTAAGGGGCTGCAATAAACAAAAAGCTGTCGCATCTACATATGCAGAGCGCATTAACTGCTGAGAGCATCCACTCCTCCCCACGTTCCTACCACGGGCTCTTCTGCTCCCTGTTTCCCACCACAACCTCTCTGACCTCCGTGGGCTGAGCTGGGTGGAGGGTGCAGGGTGGGTACGTGGGGTGGCTCCATCCACATCTCCCCCTGCATGCAGTGGGCCCGCGTCGAGGGGCTGCAGGGGCGTGAGGGGCAGCCCGTGCCTGCCGGGGACTGACCGTGGGCTCTTTTCCCTGCAAGCGCCATTCCGCCTGCAGTCCTTGCATCCATTTACTGGGCGGCTGTCGCCATGGTAACGCTTAAAATGGTGCTGTTTTGGTCCAGCTAGAACGCTCTGACAAGGGCAGGAAATGGGAGTCCATTTCGTGGTGCTGCGCCCTCACCCCACGCCTCGGGGCTGCCCAGTGCTGCGCTGCTTCACGGCCATCGCCGGATGGTTTGGATGGCTCACTCCTCGCTGTGAGGACAGCGCTCTGCTGTACAGAGCTGGATTTCCAAGGCAGTTGGATTTCTTTGAGGACCTTTGTCGTGGCACCCTCCTTCCCAAATGTGTGCTGGGCCCCGGGCAGCCCTTCCCATCTGGGACTCCCCGGCCTGGCAGGGAGCAGAGGGAGCGGAGCCATGTGTCCTTCCTGTACGAACCATTCGGCCCTGCCCCACAGCAGATTTACAGGTTTTCCTCCTTGGTAGATTTTTCTCTGTTGCCAGTGAATGGAAGTGCACTTTGATTTAAGTACTCTGTCCTGAAGATTTGGAAAAGACATACTGATTATCTTTTTTTTTTTTTTTTTTTTTTTTTTTTTTTTTTTTTTTTTTGTGGCTTTATTAATGTCTTTTATCCCTCTTTATCCAGGAACAGAACAAAGCTACCACATGCATTTCTTTTATTTTTACGGTGAAGAACTTCTCTTTTTCTTGGCTGGATTTCCCAAGGTGTCTTTATTTTCCCCATGTCTGCTTGCAGCCCTTCAGATTCCTCCCACCAGCAGCCTGATTCTCCTCACGGAGTGACCGCAGTGCTGGCCGTGCCATCAGCCTGCACCCAGAGCCATGGACCCAGGCACAATCCCCGCCAGGATGGACACTGATGATCTTATCTAGCTCCTGGTACAGGCTCTCCCTGCAGCTCTGGCCCTGCTTGTCCCTTCCTCTGCTGAGCTGTGCTACAGAAAGAGCAAGGTTACCTCGTGTTTTCCTGCACAAGAGCTTGCCGGCTGTCTGGAGCAGTGGAGCGCGGCCATGCAGAGCTCTGCGGAGCCGGGAGGCCTTCCTGCTGGGGTGAGGCAGGCTTGCTGTTGTGCATGGGGAAAGCCAGGCTCCCCAGTCTCAGCTCTTGAAAGAAGTCAGTATTTTGTGGCTCTATGGGAGCTTCCAAAGCCAGGTCTCATTGCTGGGCCACAGCCTGAGCCACTGGATACAAGCCCTGAGAGCAGATAAATGCAGGAAGGACTGGCAGGTGGAGCCTCTGCCTCCTGCCTTTAATTAGTCACATTTTGATGCACAAGCAATTTTAAAACAGATTTTCAAAGGTTGCCTTTCAAGTCTGCCTGGTTTTAAGAGCAGCAAAGGAAGCTGGCTAGTGCAGCAGCACCTTTGCACCAGCCACCTGGGCCCGGGTGCCTGGATGCACCCCCCTTGGCACGTGGCCTGGGGTCTCCCTGTAAGTCCTGGGCCCCCCCAGCTGTGCCTAGACCCCTGCTGCCTCTGGCTGCCTGGGTTCAGCACCACGATGGGACCTGGTGTGGCATTGCCAGCAGCTCCTGAGCTTCCTACTGAGGTGCTAGAAAGATGTATTCCTGTCACCCACCACGGGATATTGTTTTCTGCATGATCTGCTGCAGCAAACAGAGAATTAGGGCCTACTGAGAGCTATGGGGAAGGTATATTGCATGTTTGGAGGGGCAGCCTTCTGCAGTGGTGTATGAGGGAAGAAGGACGGGGCTGGCAGAGGGGCTGGGGGGTACCTCCCGCAGGGGCAGACCTGGGCATGTGATGGGAGGAGGGCAGCGAGCAGGGCCGGTGGATGGGTGAGTGCAGACAAAACCCGAGCAGCTCCTGCGGCTGGGATCCGGGGAGTTTCCATGGGAACCGACAGAGGATGCTCAGAGGGCAGCAGCAGCTCTGCCGGCCTCGCTTGCTGGCCCTGGCGCGTACGCCTCGGCATCGAGCACAGCTGGAGGGTTCCCTTCAGAGGGTGCAAGGGCTGGGCAAAGGGATCCTGCAGGGCTCCCAAAACCACCCAGAGCCAGAGGAGGCCAGCTCATTTCCCAAGGCCACGCAGCGAGTGGGTGTCCAGCGGGGGCTGTAACGCTGTCTGTGGGGTGGCTGCACACCACTTGGCTTGCTGCTTGCTTCCCCTTGGCTTTTCTGGGGCCGAGCCGCCTGCTTAAGTGCTGGCTGAACCAGGGCCAGCCACGTTCTGCGGGCAGCTGCCTGGCGTGTTTGTTTAAGCCAAGCCTTCCCGGCTGTACCAACAGCCGCCTGTTTATCCGCACGTGGGTGGCGAGAGCCCTGACGTCAATGCCTCCCTTTTATCTCCCCCGCAGCCAGCTGAGCTCCCCAGGAGGAGGAGGACCGTTTGCCTGGCTCGCCAGGCACCGGGATGAGCTGCCGGGAGCAGTGGCGGCATGGCTGCATGCGGTGCCTGCTCTGCAGGGCAGCGCTCCCCGCCCTGCCCTCCTCACTGACTTTTGCCCTTCTCCTGTGCCACCGCAGCAGGTCTGCTTGACCTGGTTGGTCTCTTTTGGGGTGCTTCTCCAGGGATTTGTTCTCAGGGGGGCTGCCAACAGCCTGGGGGCTGTTTAGAAATAGTACACATTGCTCATTAGCATTGTTCATCCTTTTTGCCGTGCTCCTGGGAAGCACATCTTGCTCAGTTCTGCGTGTCTGTAGCAAAACTGGAAAAGCTCTCTGAGTTTGGCTGAGGAGGAGGCCAGGAAAGGCCATCTCCAGGTTGGCACTACCGCTTGAGCCCACTTTTCTGAGGACTCCTTGCCCCTCCTGTTGGGTACCCCACAATACCCAGGCACCAGCAAGCTCCTTGGCTTGGGGCCACGGTCTGCTCTGCACGTGCTGTCCTGAACCCACTCCACTCAGGTAGTTGTGGTGGCAGTATGACAGTGCTGGGGGGCGAGAGGTGGCACAGGAACAGGTCTGGGAGCTGGGGATGTCCCAATGGCATTCACTGCGTGCCAGCCTCAGCTGCCAGTCATGGCCCCTCTGTCTGAGCCCAGGAGATGCTGCCTGGGGCAGCTGGAGACACGGCAGTGCCTCTGTCCTGAGGTTGCTGATGGGTCTGGTGTATTCATGTTTGCAGGTACAGCCACAATCCTGCCTTCCCACACTGGGCAGCTGCCCTGCTCCATGCTCTGGTGTGAACTACCCCTAGATGAGATCACGTTTGGTGGCTTCAACCACACTTACACCCTTCCCTCATATCTGTTGTGGTCTTCTGGCCTTCCCTTCTGTTTGCTTTTTTGACCACTCCTGAGCACAAGGCAGACATTTTCACTGGGCTGCTTGTTGTAACACCAGCCGTGGCTCACAGCTGGATGGAAACACTCCACTCAGGAAGGAATTTCATCAGCCACCTTATTGCCTAGGGCCTCGAATGGTCTCTCTGTGGTTCCTTGCAGCTGGACCCAGCCCCAGCCCTGAGTCTCTTACATTTACAGTGAGCTCCAGGGCACTGTACAGCTTCCACAAGGTTGTAGAAGACCCAAGTCCCACCCAAGGTGCCGCGCACTCCCCAGCCACCTCCCCACCACAAGAAATGCTCCCCTCCTGCACCGAGCCCTGCCACTTGTCACTGCCCCTCCACCCCTAAGCTGCTCCATTCCCTGGAGGCCTTTGGTGACAGCCCTGTCACCAGCCTTTTGCAAGCCCAGCACAGCTGTACCATATGTACCACCCTTTCCAATGTTGCTGCTGGCACCTTCAAAGTTGGCTGCTCTTAAGAGACAGGACTTCTCTTTATGAGTAATCTGCTTTTTTCCCCAGGTGGATAGTATTTAGGGAATATTTACTCAGGTGCCCACAAATTCTATTTCCAGTTGCACTTCTGCTAACCTGCAGGTACAAATGTCCGACTTGGTGGCCTGAGGTTTCCTGGATCTCCCTGCAACAGGTTAAAGGGAAAACTGGTGTCACATCCACCAGGTGGTTCCAGGCAGCAGGTACATCAGGCTGCCTGAGGATCACCTGTTTCATCCTCCGCTCCCTGAAGAAGCAGGGGAGATGCCCTGGCACCATGACTCCTTGCTGCTCTCCTCTCAGCTGGCTCTGCACTTCGTGGTGGGTTTTCTGTCTCTGCTGCACTCCCCACCACGAAGTTGGGAACCCCCCAGCTCCTCCTGATGCAAGCACCAAAGTGAGGACTTCAGGCAGCAAAACCCCAGTCCTCCTCCTGCAACCCCCCTGATGGACTCCTTCAAAGAGAGAATTGCCAGATGTGCTTGGTTCTTTTTCCTTTCTCTCAAGATACTTTTCTGAGTTCCCTTTTTCCCCCTGCTGTTTCATGTGTTTAAATTTAATCTCTCCTGGATCCTCATTTAATAAACACACAGTGCACCAGAGGAACCCAGATGAAGCTCTCTAGCACACGCTGGGAGCCACAAAGTCTTGCTTTTTGGGCAGCTCTATGCAAGATATATGCTCACCACCATCATGGGCAGGCTGCGTCCCAACATGTGATGGGCACGGGCGCTGGGGAGGGAGCGGGGCCGACTGCGGGGCAGCACGGTACGAACTGGCTCTGCCCACTGGGGCCAGCCTGGCACACAAACTGAGCCCACCCCATGGCAGGGGCTGCCAGCTCAGAGGGAAATGCAGGGAGCTCCTTCCTGCCTGGATCTTACCTCCACATGCAGAGAAGCCAGTTCTAAGTGTGTTGTGCCTGTGCACAGCCAGGAACAGGGAAATCCCGGTGACGTGCGGGAGGCTGAGCAGGACGATTCCTTGTCCTTACACAGCAGCCATGCTCTGGTTATGCTTTTGGTTGCAGTTTGGACAGCACAGGCAGTTATGCTTCGTTTTTTTACCATCCCTGCTGTGCAACACACAATGATCTCTGCACAGCCGCCCCGGCTGCAGTCCCACTGCATGGCTCCTCACCACGGAGGGTGCCACAGGGCTGGGCGGGCTCTCACTGGAGGTCCCCTTGTTCACAAGGTCTCTCCCACTCTTAGATCCCCCCTAAGACCTTTTAATTCTGTTTTCCTGGAGCTGCTGGTCAGCCGCCAGCAATCACTGATGCAGACAGAAGGATGCTGCGAGTCCCAGGCAGGTGTCCCAGCTGATGAGGCTGAACCAGGTGCTGGTTTGCTGTTCTTTGGCTGAAGCATCTGTCCCTGACCACAGGGACGGGCCCAGAGCCATGCTCTTGCTTGCATCCCACCCACAGGTACCTCTTAGGACATCACCTGTGGGACTTGCCCAGCCACAAGCATAAAATCCTGCTCCCCTGCCCTATGGGCCATGTGGTCCGCATTCACCGGTCTGGCAACAAGGCTCCTCTGCAGCTAATTGCCTCATGAATTGCTCTGTCCCTCATCATTAACCACCCTCCAGGAGTAATGAGGACCTCTGTGCCCTACACAAGGCCCGAATGGTGCTCTGTGTGAAGACAGCGGGGCCCAGGCAGGCACCCTGGCAGCGAGATGGCAGAGCCGGGCCAGGAGCAGAGGTAGGAGCTGCTTCACGTCGGCCAGTGCCGACCTCGGGTCCTGTGGAGCTGGCAGCACCGCCACTGGGCCAGGGAATGGTGTCGGCACCCCAGCCACTCCCACAGCCCCAAATCCAGCCTTGTTCCTGCTCCCCAGGGCTCCCTGTGGCTTTCCCACCCAGCTGGGAGCCATGCGGAGGGTTGGCTGGTGTCTGGGCAGAAACCCAGCACGGCGTGGACATGAATTGCTAATACACCAGCAGCAGCAATGGGGAAGGAGGCGGGGGCTGCAGGGGAAGCGTTTGGCCCCATCTTCTCTCTCCAGAGGAACTGATGTGAAACCCACATGAAAGGCAAAAGCAGTCACTGGCAGCCTCACGGCAAGACCGTGTGGTGGCCAAACCCTCCTCCTGGCCCCTCGTGGCCGTAGGGTGCCATGTGTCCCCCCCAGAGCAGCTTCTTGGTGGCCAGGGCTGGGTGATGGTGCTGGGAAGCCCTGGCATCGAGGCATTGTGCAACCAAGCAGCTGTGGTGGGAGCAGCCAGCAGGGAAAGGCTGCCCGGGGGGGCAGCAGCCGCTTTCTACAACAGCGTTCAAAGAGTTTCGCTTAAGTGTTGCTGCTCTTTAGGGCTTCTTCCCCTCACCACCCCCCCAAAATAAAAAAAAAAAAAAAAAAAAGGAGAAAAGGAAGATAAATCTTTCCATGCAGGATGAAAGCGGCCTGTCTTGACTATTTACCCAGCAATTATAAGTAAATCGGTGGTGCCTAAAGGGGCTGGTTGCCATAGTTACAATAGGATTGGAAGGACCATCATTTGGTCCTGGCCGCAGCCAATCAGGCTGAGAAGCCAAAGCTGCAATATAAAGTAAAGATTCCCATCTTCCAGCCACACAGTTGCCAAGAAAGGGAAATAGGTTCAAGAGTCTTGGAAAGTGCTCCGGACAGCAAGCAGGGCGGCTGCTCCCGTCATGGCGGACTGCGAAAACCCAGCCGGCGCGCGACGCAGCGGGGCAGGCAGGTGAGAAATCCCAACTCTCCCCATCTCTCCGGTCATTGTTCTCCTTCGCCACGGCCCCCTCCGCCACCCCACCCCACCCGCGGCCACCACCGACCCCCTCGCCCCAGCCCCAAAACCCACAATGAAACCCCCTTCGGGCAAGAGACAAAGAGATCCGTGCGGAAAAACGCTCCACCATTCTCCCCAAATTGTTATCGTAGGCCTTTCAAATCAAATTTCGCAAAGCAGCTTCATCAAAGGCCCCCAGCTGGGAGACGCAAGCCCCATATTCCTGCCGCCCACACGGCCCCCCCAGGTCTTGGATGGTGCGACAATCGCACACAAAGTCAGCGCGGCTTGAGAAGTGTGTTTGCAAAAAAAAAAAAAAAAAAAAGGGGGGGGTGGAAAAAAAAAAAAGAAAAAAGCAAACGAGAAAGAGCGGTGCCTAAATTGATCATAGTCTCCAAATCTCATTACTCGAGACTTCTGAGGACGGATATTTCCAAAGGCTGCTATTAAAGACTTGTAAATGGAGCCCCTTTATGAGATCAAAGCCCAAGGGCCGGGACACAGGGGTGTGCGGTTGCTGCTGTGGTGGCTAGCGGAGGGGGCGAGTGGTGGAGAGCCGCAGGATGGTGGGGGGAGTGTTCCTCCCCTGCTGCTGCTGCCCTCCATGTTTCCAGTGTCGCTGCTGCCGCTGCGTGACCCATCTTGCAATGGATACTGCAAACGTGATGTCAGGCAGGGACGGTGGGGAGAGCCGAACGCCGCCCCGGCTCCGAACGGCTGAAACGGAGATGAGCGAACTCCGCCGGCTCGCGGCACCAAGCTGGGGACACAGAGAGAGAGTTCGGAAACTCAAGCAGCTCCCTTCCAAAATTCATTATTAAAAAATGAGCTTATTCCAGGCGGGACCTCTCAGGACACCTTGAATTGCAGATCAGCTCACGGCACTGGTCAGCGGGCTGAGCAAGGCTTTCCTAGCGGTTGAGTCCACTTGGTTGGGTCTCTTTTTCCTCCCGAACTTGCGGCATCTCAAAGCCTTGCTGGCCATGAGCAGAAGGGCCGAGAACAAAGGGAGGTGGACAGAAGTTGCACTACTTTCCCTTCCTGCTGCCTCCCTTCAAATACGGGCTTATTTCTGTTGTTGGTAACAAATTCAGCTCTAGGCAGGATTCCCACCACCAGCAAACAGGCGCCCCATCATATTCATGGAAAGCAAACTCACAGATGGTAAAATAACAGAGTCGTGTAGGTTTCAAAGAGACCTTCTATGTCAATTGTTATATTATTAGGTAAACTCTAAGAAGAAAATCTTTTAATCCACTGTGGCTAATCCAGTCCACTTTTGTTGGCCAGGACATATTCAGCATCAACAAAAGGCTCTGGCCGACGGACACCGGCATACATAATGTATTTATAACTCTGGGAGCTGGCTCGGCAGCTCCCAGAAAGAGACACTTCTTGGGCCAGCAGCAGGGGCCGGAGCAGAGGATTTGCCTGACTTCTATCAGTTTTATTTTCATTTCAAAGAACCCGACTGATATTTGCACTGCGCAGTTTACCAGGCAAAGCACAAAGAGGGCAGGGATGTTCCCAGCTCCGGCTGGCCCCACAGCCCCTGGACTCACTGGGATGCAGCTGGGACCCTGCTGGGACCCGAGCCCCTTGCCTCCCTTCGGGTCTGAGGCAGTGTGAGGACATGGGAGGGCCTGGGTGCTGGGAAATCCACCGGGCACCGGGCAGGGAGTGTGGGGCTGAGAGCTCCCAGCGCCGTCAGCACTCGGGGCTGGGGCAGGGGTGTGCGGGAAAGCGAGCACCATGCCCGCCAGGAGGAGGCACAGGCAGGTTTTCAGGCTCCCACCCAGCCTTTCTTGGCTGCTGACTGCCTTGTGCTGACAGCAGAAAGGGCTACAAGGGTCAATTTGCCCCAGGCCTGGTGTTGGAGTGACTGCTCCCATGGGGAAGGCTCTGGGAGCAGAGCGGCTACCAGGAGGTGTTGGCTGTGCACAGGGTGGCTCCCCCCCAAAACAGCCATTCCGGGCCCCTAGGATTTATACAGGTTTCACATGGAAGACGTCTTTGCTCTGGGGTGGGAGGAATCACCTTCCTGCAAGGGCATGGGATGGATATTAACGACGTGGGAAAAGAAATGCCCAGCACTGCGGAGATTGTGCAGAGCCTCCGAGGATGTGAGGTGCATGGACAGACATCGTCATTCTTGGCACGCTGCCACAGGAAGATGCTGAGCCCAAAGTCTCCAAGATTTGGTACTGCATATCCACCATCACATTTTCTCATGCTTCTGCCAATTGCGACTACAAAGGATGAGGCTGAAATACAATATGAGGCCCGATTCGCTCGTGTTTGCCTGCCCTGGGCTCTCCTGTCTTCTGCAGCACCCGAGGCTGGTCACTGCCACCAGTCCGTCTAGTCAAAAAAGTGAAGATGTAGGGCATCAGACTGCTGTCTGCTACCACCATGGGAGAAGAGCTGGATCAGCTGAAGGACATGGCTGGCTCAAACACAAAGAGTGTGAAATGTCTGCAGATAGGCTGGAAACTGGAATGTAGCCCTGGCCCTGAAGAGCAGGAGGGACCGGAGTAGCCTCTGTGTCCTGATGGGGGCAGGAGCCAAAGGCTGGGAAGCAGCACTGCTTTGTGGAGAACAGTCCAAGGCCTGGCGCCTGCAGGAAAGTGGACACAGAAAGCCACGAGGCCCCTGCCCAGCCCAGCACCTCTGCCAAGTGGTTTCTGCTTTCTCCTCCCTAAGGACAGAGCAGGCTGTGTGAAGCTCACAGCCACTAACGCTGGTCTCTCCCTGCTCCCAGCCTTCACATCCTAGGGACGCCTTGAGACTCAGGCTGCTGTTCCCTCGGCAGCTCCTGAGCCCCAGGTTCCCCTTCTCCAGGTCTGCTGTAATGAAGCCGGCATGATTTGTTGGGTGGCAGTTTCCCAGCAGCGTTCAGACCGCTGTGGTTCACCTGCCTGCCACGGCATGGGAAGGGGAGAGGATTTTAGGAGTGGAACAGTGTGGTATTTCACACAGGATAAAGGACACTAAATGGTGAACACAGGTGGAAAGGGGCCACAGAAATGCTGGCAGAAGCAGGCCAGGGGAGCCTCATATCTGATATCCAGTGCTAGGGCAGTTTTGCCTGTGCCTTGGAGCAAGTCTTGGACCCCTCCTAAGACAGAAATCCCCCACTTCTCTGTGTTTCCTCTCAGTGAACTATACAGTGAATTATTCTCCAAGTGTTTTTTTCCTGTTCTGCATCACAACAGCTCTGATACCCTCCACTTTTATTGCTCGGTGCCAGAAACACCCGGCCATGCGCCATGCCTCAACCCATCAAGCAGCCGCCTGCAGACCTTTGCCTGCTCCCGTAAATGAAGAGGTGACACTTGTTAAGCAGCCCAGCTCGTCAGCTGCAGCTCAGCACAGAGGCAGATGAACCCAGTCTCACATCTGGGCTGGGTTCAGCCTCTCAGCTCGTCTGGTTAGGACCCCCCCAGCCCAGACCCAACCTGCTCCCCTCGGTGTGGCACATCCTGCCTGCCAGCAGGCAGCCCCTGGGGTGCCCGTTACCAGCAATTAGCTGCAAATGGCTCCCCAGCCCAGATGCTGGCTTGCCCGAGCACTCAGAGCTGACACTTCTCCAGGGCACAGCGGCTCTCAGGAGCATCTGTGTCATCTAATGAAGGTCCTCAGGTTCACTGTGCTCCCAGCTCCTGCTGCACAACTCTGCCTGGCCTCCCTGGGGGCCAGAGCAAATGGCACCTTCTCCATCAGCCCCTGCCACCTGGCCAGAGCTGCAGCAACATCCCATGCAAATCCAAACTCAGTCTGCCCTGTCTGAGAGGTGTGAAGCAGCAAGGAAAACCACTCCACAGGAGAAACAAGAGGTGGCTGCCCTTGTTTGCAGCCTCATCCTGCTCCCACAGAGGGCAGCCCTTCGGCAAAGGCTTTCCAGGCTGCAGGGCTGGGAGGTCTTAATGCTGCCCAGGTTTGGGATCTCCCCAGCTGGCCCTCTGGGGCAGGGCAGCCTAATGAGCAGAGCTCATTAGAGGGCAGATGAACCACCTGGGAGCTCTGCTGAAAACTGAGCACTGCCTGCAGGAAGGGGCAGTGTGGATGTGGCTGTGGAGCTGCAGCTTACAGGAGCTGCTTGAAAGGGAACCAGGACCCAAGCTCTGGTGCACCAGAGCCACCAGTGCTTGCTCCAGGGAGCTAGATTTGGAGATCGTGCTCCAGGAGTGGGGTGATGGACCTCTCCACAGGCATTCATCTCAGCAGTCATGTGGGGGCTGTGGTGCTTTACCTCTGCCAGGGCATCTCTTGAGGCAGGTGATACACGATGTGGCTGCACAGCTGAGCCAAGTACAACAGGGAAGTGTCAGACCTGCAAGGGGCAGCACAGATCAACCCCTGCCAAGCTGCTGTGCTGGAGATACCACCTGGGGTGCTGCTTGGGGGCTGAGGAAGCCAAAACATGTTTGTGACAAACTTCTGAGTGCTCCCCTCATGCATGGTGAGGATGAGAGTTTTGAATTTTCCTTCCTTCTTTCAAGAACGGGACAAGTTCGCTGGCATCTTGCCACTGCCATTGCACCCTGATGCCCTGGAGTGACCTCGCCACCATCGCCTGGTGGGCTGATAGCATCAGCAGGGGCACAAGTGGCACTGCTCGGCCCCGGATAGTCATTGCCAATGGATTGAGGAGCAGAGAAATGGAAATATGCAAAATAGTTGACTTATTTTGGCAATTCTGCAGGGAACCAGTGGCCCCACACCACCCAGCATGGAAACACGCAGTCAGCTGTGGCTTTGGGCAGGCACCCCTCCAGCAAGAGCCGTCGTCCTCCACCACGCAGTTCCTCTGCTCAAGGGTCCCAGGTCAATGCTCTCTGGGTTTTCTTTCCACCAAAGAGTGCTTTGTGAGAGATGACTTAGCTCAGTGCAACCGGGGCCTCAAACTGGCTGCTGATGTGGAGCACTGTGGTGCTCCCAGAAGATGCACTTACTTGGATGTGAGTGAGCAGGTGCTCCTGGACTGCACCACTGCCAACATCATTAAACGCTAGAAAAGAAGATAACAGAGGGCAAACACAGAATGGGCTGAGCCTACTGGGAGGGAGTAGGGCTTGGGCTCAACTTTAAGCACTCACCTCTGGAGAAAATGCCATGGGGTTTCCATCAGCAGCACCCAATGTGACCACAAGGATCCGTTGCCTCAGCCCGGGTCTGGCTGTGTTAAACCTGAGCAAACCAGCTACAATTTCAGCTGTCATGGTAATTTCATGGGCTGGAAGCTCTCCTGGAAGAAGACAAGGCCAAATTGAGACTTGAACTGCATGTGTCATGAACACTGACAGTGTGCACAGGTAAAACGATTCCCAGAGCTTGTTCTGTGTGCACAAGTGTTTCTCAGATTTCCTCACAAGCCTCCCAAATCCACCAAAGCTGACCATAAACCCACAGGCCACTAGCTGGACTCCCAATAAATCCAAACTGCATGATAAGTTCATTGGCTGTCTTCCACATCTCTGAGAAGAACCTCATTAAAGCAGATGCACTATCAGCAGGCCTCATCTCAGAGAGAGGCGAGAACTGGGAAACCTGCAGCGTGCAACCAACTTGCAATAGTTTGGTCAACAACTACAGGCCAGATGTGGGTTAAACACGGCCAGCAGATGTTACTTATTGAAAATCTTTTTGCTAGCTTGCTGGGAAGAGCAGGAGAGCTGACCCTCCAGGATGGGTGAGCCAGGAGTATGGGGACAAGCACTTGCTCTCCAGGATGGACTGCTGATAGGGATCATATCAAAATATTCAGGTTGAACATCTGTAAAGGCTGTGTGACAGACATCAAGGCATCACAGAGTGCTGAGCTTGCTTTTTCAGTGAGGTTAGTGACCACATCTAAGCCTGAAGATCTTGCCCAGTATTGCAAAACAGATCTGCAGCAGTGGAGCAACCAATATTTCCAGCAGTGCTTTTGACATCAGCCTTTCCTTACCTCCAAGTAGGCCAGCTGGTTGGGATCATTAACGGATGGATGAAGGAGATATGCCTCTCCTGCCAGGATCAAACATGTTGGCTTAACACAGGTTGCTCTGGGGCAGCCCTGGCAGCAGGCTTCATCTCTCACCGTAGCCATCAACGATGTGAGTGCCACAACCCAGCTGCCAGATGGTCCCTGCTTTCCCCCCTGTGGATAGTGACCACTGTGCCCCCACCTCGTCCCACCCCTTGTGGAGGCAGACAGCAGCCGTAGACCGGGAGCAGCAGACACAGAGGGAAAGCAAACGATGCCCTGGAGCAGGTGGGTGAGCACCAGGGGCACAGCGGGGCCTGAGGACCAGGGACAGGAACGGCCCCACCACCACCAGTGCTCCCTCTTGCCTGGTCTCTGCAATGTGGGACCAATAACTGCTGTACCAGTATCCACTCCAGAGCTGGGACAGATGCCATGAGATACCCAGGGATTCCTGGGATGCCCAACCTCCCCAGCCAGCCCTGGGGCAGGGTTTGGGGAAGGTAGGCTTATTTGGCTCCCCGGTATCCTTGGCCTCAAAATTGTGAGCAAATAGGCTCTATGCCTTGGCTACCATCTTTGTAAGACACACTTTTTGGGGGGAAGTAGGGTACCCAAATCACCTGGCTCCCATTTTGAGGTGGGAGGAAGAGCGGAACCCACTCCAGTCACCTCCATCTCATGGAGGGCCGAGAGATGAAGCCCATCCTTTGGGGCCATGGCATTGCGGCACCCTCCTGCCAGCAGGGACCAGAGGGTGTCACCGGCTGCCTTGCAGCATCTCCTGGGCAGGGTGGTCCCAGAGGCATCTCCCTGTGTGTCCGGGGGCCGCATCCAGGCAGCTGTGCTCACGGAGAGACCAGAGCACGTCCTCTCCCATTGACCATTGCCATGTGTCACCCCCAGGGCTTGCTGGGGACAAGCTGACATCTCTTCTCTTTGCAGAGTGGTGCTGCAGGGACACGTGTGGATGGCGTCCCACCCTTGGCCAGCCGCGAGGAGCAACGAGCCTGGCAGCACGGAGCGCAGAGAGGCAGGCGTGGGGAGCACAGGCCATGGGACCCCAAAGGTGGGTGCAGGAAGGCGCGTTGGGCCGGGCCATCACCCAGGGTTGCCCACCTTTACTAGCTGATGATGAAAAGCAGGGGACATTGGGGACACTGGCTGAGTGTGCCTGTGGTGGGCTTCCCAGCGGCATGGCAGGCTCCTGGGGAAGGGGCTCACCCACACCCCATAAAACACGGGCCCTCAGGAGCAGCCCCACTGCTGCGAGATCCAGGGAAGGGCCCGGTGGTTATTTTCTTCCTTGTCCTGACTGTATTGACCAGGCAGTGCCCCTTGGTGTGCTCAGGGCTCAAGCTGGCCTGGCAGGACCCCACACAGGCAGGGGGCTTCTTGTCCTGGCACCAAAATGTTTGGTGCCCAGGGGGCCTCAGCGCCCAGTCCCAGCCCCCAGTGGGGCTCCGTGGCAGTGTCCCCGGCAGATCTGGAGGTGCTGGGTTCCCCCCGTGCCTGCCAGCCCCTCCATGCAGGCATCGCCAGTGTCTTTGAGCATGCGGCTGCAACCAAAACGTTCAGAGGTGAGGAGGCAGAGCAGGTGGATCAAAACTGGAGGAATTCCTATCTGCCAGGTGTCTTGCAGGCAGGCTCTATTTTCTTTGTCATTTTGGAAAACTCTTCCCAAAAGGGAAGGGGCCAGGTGCAGTGCTGGGAATGGCACAAGAGTGTGCAGGGCCCCGCCACTGCCTGTGCCATGCAGTCCTCCCCAGCACGATGGCACACAGGCTCTGCACAGCTCCTTCCCTGGGCAGAGCTGCACGCTTGCCGCATCCTTGTGAGCCAGCGAGGCTCTGCCCGCCTTGAGCTCCCACACTGAACAAGTCACAGAAGAAGCCAGGCCTGTTCCCAGTTGCAATTCCAGGTTTGGCATTTAAGGACTTGAATTTCAGCCCTAAATCTCACTTGTAGCTTCAGTTCCATAGTGTTTGGTGCAGGTTTTATGCAGTTTTATTCATCAATCACAGATGATTTTCTAAAAGAAGGTGATTGCACCTACCCCACAGCATCAATACTGCAAGAAATAGCTGACAGGTTATCTATTGATGGCTCCCTCAACCTCCTTTCGGTGGAGACTGAGGGTATGTATTACTGGTCATTACACAAATGCCTGATAATACATCCTACATCCACTTTACATGGATGAGATTTCCAAACCTAAGCAAAAACTGGGAGAGGAAATTCTTTAGGCAGAAAGATGGGAAGGGAGCCCAGGAGTTACCTGAAGCAGCTGATCCAAAAGAGGTGTTCAAACAAACGGGGTTTTAATGCAGCCAAGGGCAAAGGAACAAGAGGCAGACAGGGTGCAATAAATGGGTGAATTGCTGTTAGTCATAAATAGTGAATTAGTCGTTACTGTTAGCAGCTATTGCTGTTACTATAAAGGTGCAGAAGCAAGCAGACCAGAGCTGCCAGTGAAGTGCTGTGACTCTCCCTGGCTGGTCAGATGGGAGAACTGGGAAAGCTTTGACCAAAGCTACAGTCCTGAGCCCCAACATATCTTGGCATTTTTAGAGGACACCGACAGCCAGAGAGAGGAGCCTGGGGTTGGCAGGAAGGCTGGTGGCAGAGTCTGGTGACAGGAGTGGTTGATCAGCTCATCTGAAGCAGCCTCCAAAGTGATCTTCTTGTGGGGGAAATCTTTGTAATCTTTCTGGGGGGAAACACCAGGTTTGGGGGCTCCTTAATCCAGCATGGGGAGGCAATGCAGAGTTAGAGGCAATAAGTAGAAATATCAAGCTTGTGATGGCTCTCAAGGCAGAAGGCAGAATAAGTCCCCCAGGGAGAGCAGGTGAGTGTGCCAGGATGGTATGGGGCTCTGGATAACATGCAGGGGCTTCCCCCTATGATATAGGCATCTGCATCACAGCGGGTAAACTCTAGAAGCTGCAAAAACCATTTCAGGTGGCTGTGTGAGGTGGCACAGCCCCTCCTGCCTTTAAGTTCCTGGAAGGAGCTCACCCTGGACAGACAGCTGGAGTTTTTTCCTGGTTTTGCTGTGTGCAGCAGAACCTTTGCCCCATCCACCTGGTCCATCCCTGTGACTGGGAGAGGGAAGCCCCAGGGATCCCTGGGGACCCCGAGGATTTGCTAGCGATCACCCACATGGGAACGGGAGTGATTTAACCTGGGACTGCACCTGCAGGGAATTTGGATGGTGGGATCCCCTGAGCACTGAGTCCAGATTCCTGCCAGCTCAAGGCTAACAACTCCATGCATGCCGACCTAAAACCAAGGCAGGCAAGGTGAAAATAAGACAAATTACATGGACTGTCTGCATATGAAAGCTTTGAATCCCCGTTTCTCTGTGCAACCTACTCAGCCAAAGCTGGAGATTGCAGAGATAACAGTGCTCATAGAAGTGCTGTGCATGTCAGCAGCCCCTGAGTGAGTGCTGGTGGGCAGAGCCAGCAGCAGGGCACGCTTTGCCTGTCGGCTGCCTGGGGGTGACAGGGAACTGGGACACTGGGGTCAGTTTGCTGGAGAAGGACTGGGGAGAACAAGTCCCCCAGCCTTCCCATATGCCTGGAATTGCAGACTCACACGTGGTCTTCGTTTAAAAAAAAAAAAAAAAAAAAAAAAGCATCTGACCAAAAAGGCAAAAGTTGTTTGGAGTCAACAGGACAGGCAGGTGGAGGGGAGGCCATCAGCTAAGGACCACTCAGAGGTGGCCCTAACATTCAGCCAGCACAGCACAAGGAGGCAGAGCTCACAAGTAGTTTGGTGCCGGGAGTGATGCCCTGTCTGAGAAAGCTCCATATGGCTGCTCCATACAGCTTTGAATTGCATTTGATCAATGGTTTGATTTACTTTTTACTGTGTCTCAAGTGTTGTAACTGGGAGCCAGACTCTGCACTCAGCTGGAACAACCCTTTTGCTGCTTCATCCTTTCTGCCCAGTGCTGGAGGCAAATTCAAGGCAAGCTGAGAAATTTGGGTGTGTTTGTCTCTTCCAAGGCAGTGAATCCAAATGCGGTGGTTTGCTTAGGCTCCCTGCGGGACCCGTGCTGCAAACCATAGCGTGGGGACTTGGAAAGCAGCTCCTGCTGCACGGTGGGTGCTCAGGGGAGACTGATGCTGTCAGGGTCAGGGAAATCTCTTTAGACCTGTGCCTCCTGCAAGAAGGGGTGCTGTGAGGGTTCAAAGCAGCATCACCTGCTTCAAATGCCTCACTCCCCTCTGCAAAATTGCTCTTGTTGCTCTTTGCTGCCATGGCAGTGCCACCAGGTTGCAGATGCCTCTCTCCCAGCTGAGATCTTTAAGGTGCCCAGCCCCAGCTCTGAGATGAGCTGGCCACACCAAAATGCATGGCAGCTTCATCCCAGCCAAGCTCATCCCAGGCCCTGTGCCATGATGTTGATACTTTTTCCTTGACTGCCACTTCATTTTCTTCCTCTTGCTCTGCGTGGGTCATTTTGCTAGTGCCCCAAGAGCGAGCTGTGAGCCTCCTCTTCCATCCCATGACGTGTTTTGTCGGCAGAGATCTTTCCCATCACCATTTGTGTAGCCGACCCCTGACTGCCTCATAAATGAGCGTACTTCAGGCATGAGGGAATGTGGTTAGCAGAGGGTACCTCTGAGGGCAAGCTGCTCTCTACCTTCACCGGGGATCAGCGTAAGATCTCTGTGTCCCTGTCTCTCTAGCTTTCCAGCCACCAAGTGGACTGATTTATGCTCATAGGGTTTTCAGCCCTCTGTAACACTCTTTGCTAGAGCCTTCCCCCAGCCCTTGTCCATCAGAAGATCCTAACACGAGCCACTGCACACCGCAGGCATCAGTCACCAACACAGCCTGGCACTTCTGTCCCTACTTCAGATCAGTAGAGACAAAAACGGGGCTGAAAATCCCCAAAAGGTTGCTGGCTCTTTGCACAGCAGCAATGGCTGAGTCTGTTTCCCAGTTTCAGCACGTTTCTGGGCAGCTTCTCACTGCAATTTGCACAGCTCGCCTGTCAGTGGGAGGCAGACCCAGACAGGGCTGCAGACAGCGTGGGGGATGGCTGTTCAGAGAGAGCTGCTGGGCTTAGATGGCTGTCAAGCAGCTTCAGGGTATTTCTGGTTTTAAAAAGGGGTTGTTTTTGTCTTGTTTTGTTTTTATAAAACCTAAATTTGGCACCAGTTACAACCTTGTAGGGTCCTTTTAAATCACAGCCAAAGGTTGAACAGCACCATCTAGTGCGCTTCATCCCAAAAATGCCCGTGCCGGAGGAAAATGGGCTCTCATGCATGCACCACCCATGGCACATCCCCGCCGTTGGACGCATGTGCTGGACATTATCCTGCCATCCGCTGGCAAACGTCAGTGCCATGTCAGCACCACCATGCTTTGGGGGAGCCAGGCAGCAGGCAGGATTAAAACCAGGCTCCACAGACGTGGGTCTAATGGCACGGGATTTGGTCCTTGTATCCAACCTGATCCGTGCTGCTTCTGACGGGAGGATTTGTGCAGCTGCCCCTGTACAGTGGGAAACACTGTGTTAGAGTCACTGTGGAGAGCAGAATTAATTTGAGATGAATATTGTAACTCCTGGAGGTGAATTGAACGCTCTCAACCTTTGCAGAAGTGACACAGGAAGCCTTGAGGCTCCAAAGCCAATCTGGAGGGGAAATAATGATGCTACCAGAAAATGTCACTTTGCAGCTCTGACAGATCGGAGTAAATGTTTTGCAGCGAGGCTCTATGACTCACACCATGCAAGCTTTGTGTGCACAGTGTCAGGATGCTGGGATACAGCCCCAAACCCTTTAGACTACAGCAAGGTCTCAGGCTGCAGGGTGTGCCCAAGCTTTCTGTCAGCATCTGATGGTGGCAGTGAGTACACCTGTGGGAGGTGCACCCAGGTATGAGAAGTGCTCAGCCTAGCGGCAGAGTTTTGGGAGGTGGTGGGTAGGGGAGGAGCATCAGGGAGTCTGAGAAGGAGACTGAGTGGTGGATTCATGCTCTGCCATCCCTGGGACAGATTTATTAGCCACTCGTAGCTAACACAGGAGCTCCTGCTCCCTTTCCACTAGGCAGAAGGTGGTGGAAATGGAAGCAAGTTTCTGCTTGAGATGGCCAGTGGACCCCTTCCCTGCAATCTCTCCTCCTAGGCACCTTTATACAATGTATTTAAGGCCCTGGATCTTGACAGACACTCAAACAGTTGTGGGAGTCTACTACACAGCAGCCAGCCAAGATGACAACATTGATGAATTATTCTATGTATGAATTAAGGGATATCTCTGAATCAGCTGCTCTTGTCCTCATGGGTGACCTTAAGTCCCCAGATACTAGCTGGGAATAGCATGCAGCCAGCACAAACAGCTCCAGGAAATTCCCCAGGCACATTGAAGTGAACTTCTTGGTACAGGTACTAAGGGAGCTGACGAGGAAATGTGCCCTCCTAGATCTGTTGGCTGCAGCCAGAGAGGGTCTCGTGGATGAAGTGGTGACCAGTGACTGCCTTGGCCGTGGTGACCATGAAGCAGTCAAGTTTAAGATCTCTGGTGACAGGAGAGAAGCTGTCAGCAATTCTTCAATCCTGGATGTGGGGAGCGCAGAATTCAGGCTGCTCAGGGACAGGTTGGTAAGGTTCCCTGGAAATCTGCTTTTGGTGGTGTTGGGGTCTGTTAGCGCTGGTCACTTTTGAAGAGCTATCTCTTAAAAGTGCAGGAGCAGACAATTCCAAAGTGCTGTAAGTTAAGCAAGGGGGGCAGAAGGCAAGCATAGCCGAGCAGGGATCTTCTTGCAGCGCGCAGGCAGAAAAGGAAAGCGTACAGACATTGGAAGCAAGGTCAGGAGGGCTACAGAGACGCTGTTCACAATTGTAGGGAGAAAATGTGTGTGGCAAAAGCAAAATTAGAGTTGAAGCTGGCTGGTACTATGGGGGACAACAAGAAGGGCTGTTTTAAGTCTGTTAATGGCAAAAAGAGGACCAGAGATAACGTTGGTCCGTTCTTTGATGAGGTTGGTCACTTCAAAATAGGGAGATAGATAAAACAGAGACATTTAACGCCTTCTTTGCCTCTGTCTTTAACACCAGTGATGGGTTCTGGAACCCCTGGAGCTGGAGAACATGGTCTGCAGGAACAACAAACTCCCAGCTGACTGAACTTGTTTGGGATTTGTTGCTCCAGCTGAATGCATGTAAATCTACGGGACCCGATGGGATTCAGCCAGGGTACCGAAACAGCCGGATGATGTTATTGTGAGGCCTCTCTCAACTACTTTTCGATGACCTTGGGAATCCGGAGATGTCCCAGTCAAGTGGGAGTTGGCAAATGTTGTTCTACTTTTCAACAGGGATAAGGAAGAAGACCCTGGTAATTCCAGGCCTGTTAGCCCCACTTCAGTGCCTGGTAAAATTATGGAGAAGATTATTCTGGATGTTGTTGAAATACATTTGAAAGACAATGTCAAGTCTTTTGTCATAGCCAACATGGGTTCAAAGGGGAAAGTCACGCTTAACTAATTCAATTTCTTTTTATGATGAGGTTACCTGTCTAGTTGGCCAAGAGAAGCCAGTAGATGTGGTCATCTTGAATTTTAGCTAAGCTTGTGATATTGTCTGGTATTTGGTGGCTCTTTAAGGCAGAAACTGTGTACACCTGGAGCTGGGAAACGTAGGGACTGGGCTCCTTGGTGTGGGTGAATGGATGCGTGAAAAGCAGCAAGGTGACTCCAGAGGGAGCCCATGGCTCTCACCATTTTCACTGAACCCTGTCAGAAACAGAAAATGAAAGAGAGGCAGGGGAGCTTGGCATGAGCCTGGAGGGTATTCACCTCTGCAGCTTGCGAAGAGGTGGCTGCCTGCTAAATCTTACCTGCTCTGTGGGCAGATGCAGAGAGCCTGATCCTGATGTGGACAAGGAGCACTGAACAGCTGGGGGCAGAGATTTCTCCCCTGAATTTCTCAGAAAAGCCACATTCTGACAAGTAGCAGAGCCATTCATTCAGCAGTGTCCCCCCAGGATGAGCCCACCTCTGCGCTGCACCAGCACAAGCCATCTAGCTGGAGATCGCTGGGGAGGGAAGCACCTAGCGAAAGGAACTGCTAAATTGGGACTTAACGATGATTGAACCAGAGCAGAGTATCGTGACCAGAGGTGTTGAGCCACTGCAGCTGTGCTGGGCAGTCTTCACACCCCCCAACAAGTCAGCCCCAGCTTACAGGGTCCCCAGCAGCGATGGGAAATTGCTGCCCGTTGAGTGCCATCAAGTCCTCCTCAGCACACTGTAGTGCACGTAGAAAGCAGGACACAGACTTTCTTCTCCAAGCAGCAGCAGCTGCAAAGGCCATAGCAAGAGTTGAGGTGCAGCAGGAGAGAGCATTTGAGTGTGCAGCATTGAATGCACACAATGCAGAGGAAAACACAGTGCTTGCTGACAGCATCTGAGGCTGTGCGCCTCTGCTGGAGCAGGGCAGAACTGGCTGCTCCTTCTAGGCCCGTGAAGACTCGGTTTGCATAGCAATCCTGCCCTTGTGGAAGGAGCCCTGTGGCAAAACATTTGGTAGCGAGTGGGATAGTCAATCTTACCCAGCAAAAAGCTGGCTGAATTTCCATGTGGCCACAGCCTCCAAGGCCCTGCTTCTCTGAGCTGCACGTCAAACCTCCTGCCTCCCCTGTGGCTGCTGACAGGGCTTCAGAGAGCTGCAGCAGGAGTCAGGGAGCCACCTGTAACTGGGACAGTGCCCTCCACGCCTTCCCTGCACGGTCTCGCTGCAGGAGCCATGGGGTGAGATGGCTGCTGGCTCCTCGCCTCAGCCTGAGTCCCCTGAGCTGGAGGCAACGCTGCTGGGAGCCAGCTGCTGCAGGAGAAGCCTCCTGGCACTCCTCCTGCTGCCCTGGGCCCTGAGGAGCCGTAAGCAGCAGCAGCTGCAGGGAAGGGTAGCAGCAACTCCGTGGCAGCTCCGGTGGTTCAGCTGCGTGCACCTCATTGCACCCAAACTCCTCATCCCACCCCCTTGCTCCCCTCCCTTGCTTCTGGGTGTCCCTTCTGACAACTCTCATGGAGAAATCTGGCTTCAGTTTCTCATTTGAACTCTGTTGAGGCCATGAATTCTTGCTGGGCCTTTCTCTGAGAGACTAAAAGCTCTCTAATACCTGATAGTCTCTCACCCAGGAAGTTTAATTGCTATAATGAAGGCATCTTTTGGGCTCCTTTGAAATAGCTGAACAGGCTGCATATCTCAGGCATCCCCCTGCGAAGTGACTTCTCTAGAGCTGGGGTCAGTTATAACTCTCCACTGTCTAATTTTTCAGCATCCTTTTCAAATGCAGATGTGTGACCTAGGTGCCCTACACGTCTGCTCTCACTTGTTGTCCCTACCCACCTAAACCCATGCAGCTCCTTGCCATTCCCCTGTCCTCTGGCCAAAGCTGGCCTGTCTCCTCCTGCTGCAGCTTCCACACCGGTCCCAGCCAGGACTTTCCAGAGCCCTGCTGCCCCTATATTGCTCTTCCTTCCTCCTGAGCATTTTTCTGAGGCAGCCCTCTGCAGAGCACAGGTTTCCATGAGAAGCAGTGCCCTCCTGCACCCTGTGCCCCTCGGAGGCACCGTTCTGCAGCTGCTTACATTCAGCCACATTTTATTTGCCCAGACTCAGCTTATGAAGCTTTCTACAGCTGTCTTGACCTCGTCCGTGTCTCCTGCCCCCCTCGTTTCCCTGGCCCCTGCATTTTTCTCAGCAGGGCTTTTTAATCTATTTCTAGACCATTGATGAAAATGCTGAATAGCATTGGGCTTCACATCAAACCCTGCGGACACCCACTGAGAGTGCTCCCATTCTGCGAGGATTCCCCATTGATGGCTGTCGGTTTGCCAGCTCCCAGTCCCTTTAAGGTGTCCCTCTTGATGTTGTATTGTGCTAATTTTTAATCAGAATACTATATGGATTAAGTCACATGCCTGAACAGGGTCCAGGTCTATTATTTCTATGCCGTAACCTTTATCAGCCAAACTTGTAATCTCTTCAAAGGATGACATCAGAGTTTGACAAGAGCTATTTTCCAGAAACCAGGCTGGTTGCATTAATTATATTCCCATCCTTTAATTCTTTACCAGCTGAATCCCACATCAGCTTTTCTATTATTATGCCTGAGATCAGTGTTGCACTGTTACATGCTCTGAGCATCATCCACATGAAAGCACAAGGACCTGCACCATTCTGCCAGGCTCTCCGCCAGGGAAGGGGAGTGCTACTGCACTGGGGGTGAACTTTTGTGCATTTTAGGAAGCTGAAAAACATGTCAGTTTCTGAGAGTGCACAACAAAACACAAACGCAAAAAAAAAAAATGTTGAACACGCCGGTGCATGTGATAGAAGAATGCTAAATGAGTGAAAAATCAGAAACCAATCCCTACCAGAATTTTTTTGTGTCATTTTTGATTTTGAGGGGACTGCCTCATGGCTCGTTTTGCTTCTCTATTTTCTGGGATCATACCTAGGGATCTGCCTCGCTTGGGTCCAGGGCTCTGGCTATCCTCACCTTCCAGGGAAGAAACAGGCTTTGCATTTACCTGCAGGACTATTCTTGTTCAGTCTCTGCATATGCTAACCCCTTCTTCTTTTTGCACTGTCACCCAGCACTCCCAGACCGTGTTACATCCCACATGCTGGGGCATTTCTGGCCAGAAGCTTCCTATAACCAGCCACCTCTGGGTAAGGCACGATCCCCTCAGGCCTTTCTCAAGAGGCTCCATGTTGTTTTACCCATTTCAGTCCGCGCAGTGCCACCTCTTGGCGAGTTGCCTTTTTCCTCTTTGCTGCAGAATTGCTCAGCTACACAGAGAAGCAGGAGACACAGCTGCAGTTCGGACAACTGCTCGAGCTGTTTGTCAAGGCAAGAGCCGCTCGTGGAGCATCCACACTGCTCCATCCCTTGCCCCACAGACCTGCGGTCTTTTCGAGGAGGTGCTCAAATTAATGCATGCCAATCGATCCCTGTTCAAACAGAGGAGGCCTGTGGCACCGCCGAGCTAGCTTCGAGGGTCACTTCGAGGGCTGAGGCCTTTTCCCAGCCTTTTTCCCCAGCTGTTGCTGTGCCACAGAACCGGAGGTCTCCAAAGCACGAGCCTCCCCCGGGCTGCATCATGCCCAGGGCGTTCGGCTGCGCTCCTCCGGGCTTCTTTTGCCCACAGCAAGCAGGAGAGGGGAAAAAAAAGGAGAGAGGGAGGCAACTGCACACTGCGCTCCCACCTCGGGCTGCTCAGGTGTCGAACAAAGCAGCGGCTCCGGGGCTGTGCTGGGGTCTCCACAGGGCCCCCGCCATCCCCGGGGCCGCCTCCCCGGGCCGGGCGAGCCCCGGCAGCCCCCGAGCCCTGCCGGGCCGGGCACCGGCACCCCGAGAGGAGGCCCCGGGGAGGCTGCGGGGGCTCGGGGCCGGGCCGGGGCCGCTCCTCCCCCGCGGCCGGGCCCGCAGTACCGGGCGGGGGCGCGGGGGGCGCGGCTGAGCCGCTCTCTCCCCGGCGCTGCGAGGCAGCGGCGCAGGCGGAGCGGAGCGGTGCGGGGCTGGCTGCTCGCCGTGTCGCCGCCAGAGCCAGCGGCCGCGGCCATGGGCGTCCCGGGCCGCCCGCTTTGTGCCGCCGCCGCCTCCGCTTCCTCGTCCCGGGCGCCGCCGCCTCCTCCCCCCGCCGCTCCGGGCCGCTGCCGAAGCCGCCGCCGCCGCTGCTGCTGAAGCCGCATGGGCCGGGCCCCGCGCCGCCGCCGCCGCCGCCGCTGCCGCCGCCGCACCGTGCGGGTGAGTGAGCGGGCGGGGAGGCGGCCCCGAGCCCAGGCCCTGCGCCGAGGCCGCGCCGGAGGCCGCCGCCGCCGTGCGGGAGGAGCGGGGCCGCGCCGGGAGCCGCCGAGCCGGGGCTAGGCCGCCCTCAGAGCGGGGGGCGGGCGCCCGGGGCGGCCCTTGCCGGGCCGGGCCGGGCCGCGGGGGCGGTGGGTCCGGCGGGGGCGCTTCGTGCCTCCCTCCCTTCTCCTCCTTTCCTCGGCTCTCGCCCCCCCCCCCCCCCCCCCGGTGCTGCTGGGGGCCGTGACAGCGCCCGGGCTGCGAGCGGCTTCCCGGGGAGCCCTCGGCGGCGTGCGGGGCAACTCGCAGCGGGCCGGGAGGCGGCGGCGGCTCCGTGCGGTCGCCACGAGCTGAGGGGGGGGGACCCGAGCCCGGGAGCTGCCCGGTACCGGCGGCTCGGGGCCACGCTGGGGCAGCCCCGGGGGGCTCCGGTGCCCGCTGTGGTGGGCGCAGGTTGGGCACGAGGCCTCCGGGCCTCGCGGCTCCCCTCGCCCCTTGCCGGGGGTGCTCGCGGCTCGCGGGTCGGTGGGGAGGGAGGACCTGGAGCTTTGGGTGGCTTTGGGTTCAGAGGGACAGAGGGAGGGGAAAAAAAAAAATAAAGGCAGAGCATCCAAAAGATGTGTTCATCTGGGCGCGGCGAGCGCGGGGAGGCGGGCTGCGCTGGGGTGCGTGTTCCCTGCGCTGTTTTCGTGTGCGGTGGAGTTGATCCAGCGCGAGGAGCGGTTTGGCAGGCGGCTGGGGCTGCAGGGGTTGCAGGGCCTTCGGGCGGGTGGTGCTCTGTGAAACAAGACTTTGGCTACTTTCAGGAACAGAGCGGCTCCGTCGGGACGGGCCTTCAGAGATCACCTGGTGCAGCTGGTCTGAAACGCCTCTTACCTTGTCTAGGAGTGAAGGCAGCGGCCCGGGGTCTGTCCTTCTCCCCCCACACCTCCCATCCTCCATGTTGCCTCACAGCCCTGTTCTTAAAACGCTGTGTGCGATCCGATTGCCGTCTTCGGGTGATTCTCTCCTCCTTTGATGACCTGAAATTTTCCCAGGCTCACAGCGTGCACTGCTGTTAGCTTAAATGAACCTTTGCTAAATGGCCTCTGTCTATGAAAAACGGTGCCAGACCTGAAGTCCTGTACTGACATGCCCATTGGAAGCAAGAATGTTGTTCGCATGCCCAAAATATTGGGGTCAGTGATGCGTTTGGATTCCCCTGCAGCGAGATGAGGCGATGCAGTGCGTTTCTCCAACGCAAAGAGGAATGTCGCGGTGGTATGCCACTGGGGTGTACAAAAGCCACCTGTGTTTGGTTAAGGTGTGATCTCAGCTTTGGTACATACTGGTATTCTTTCAGGATATTTTTCACCAGCCTTAATGTAAAATCCTGTTTAGGGATGAGAATTTCCTAGGCCGGTATCCAGGTAAAAACACACTGCCTTGATGTGCCTTGGGACACGTGCTGTCCAGGTGGGCTTTGCAGAGAAGTTGATCCCAGTGCAGAAGCTGCCGTGTGCCTGTCCTGTGGGCTGTTACTGCTTGGCACCTGAGTGTAAATCTCTTGGACACAGTGAATGCCAGATCCCAGGTCCTGAGGAAACACCTATAATGTGAAACTGGCGGCTGTTACTGTAGCACCAGTGCTATCAGTTGGGGCAGGTGCTGGATACAGTTTTGGAATATTCTGTCATTTTTGGAGGAAGGAAGAGAGTACCTGTTTCATCCTGATCCCTGAAATTGCTGAGAACTTTGTCATTGATTCTGATGAGAAGGGGGATTCGGTACAGTAATCATGCAGAGCAGAGCAGTATCAGCAGCTTGTAATCTTAGAGTGTTTGTTTGCAGTGCTTAACATATTTCTTTCTCATCTGTTTCAGCAGAACAAACTCGTTCACAGTGGAACTACAGATATTGGTGATCTGAGGTCTCAGCTCTTCCTCCTTTGTTCCTGTGTGAGCAAACGCCAGAAAAATGAATATCCAGGGGAAAGGCTTCCCTCTGGACCTTGGAGGAAGCTTCACTGAAGATGCTCCAAGGCCGCCGGTTCCTGGTGAGGAGGGTGAACTCGTGTCCACAGATCCAAGGCCAGTTAGCCACGGTTTTTACTCTAGCAAAAGTGATGTTGTTAGAAATGAGACGTCCACCGCAACGCCGAGGCGCTCTGATTTGGATTTGGGATATGAGCCCGAGGGGAGTGCTTCGCCAACTCCACCCTACCTGAAGTGGGCTGAGTCGCTGCACTCCTTGCTCGATGATCAAGATGGTATCAACCTCTTCAGGACTTTCCTGAAACAGGAGGACTGTGCGGATCTGCTGGACTTCTGGTTTGCCTGCAGTGGCTTCAGGAAGCTGGAGCCATGCGTGTCCAATGAGGAAAAAAGACTCAAACTGGCAAAAGCCATTTACAAAAAATACATTCTCGACAACAATGGCATTGTGTCCCGGCAGATCAAACCAGCCACAAAAAGTTTCATTAAAGACTGTGTCGTGAAACTACAGATTGACCCTGATATGTTTGACCAGGCCCAAACTGAGATTCAGTGCATGATAGAAGACAATACCTACCCTTTGTTCCTTAAGTCGGATATTTATTTGGAATACACAAGGACAGGTGGGGAAAGTCCAAAAATTTACAGCGATCCGAGCTCAGGGTCTGGGACAGGTAAGGGGCTACCTGGTTATCTGCCTACTCTGAATGAGGATGAGGAGTGGAAATGTGACCAAGACGCCGAGCCTGAGGCCAGCAGGGACTCTGCCCCCTCGAGCAGGCTCACCCAGAAGCTGCTTTTGGAGACGGCCACCCAACGTGCCAGCTCCACACGGCGGTACAGCGAGGGGAGGGAGTTCAGGTATGTGCTCTGTGCTGCCTCCGGGCTGCCCTGAGGGAGCTGCTGTGAGTTCGGAGGCGCTGAGAAAGGGAGGACGTTTGTTTGGGAGTGCTTGGGGCTGGCTGAGCATCAGCACGGGTATGGGATGGCATCACATGGATGTTGCGCTGGAATGTGGCTGTATTTGAATGCAATGCGAGTTATTTTAAGGGTGTCTTGGGTCGTGTCTGGCCAATCTCCCTGAATCACCTCTGCAGCATGTTCCTCGCTGCAAGAAAGTGCTCCTGAACGTGGTCTGGGTGTAGGTGGGAGCTGTGGGCAGTCCCTGTGCACGCTGAGGGAGTAGAGGGAGCTGCAGTTTCAGGTTGGCTGTTAGCCTGCAGCGGCACAAGGTCGGCGTTCAGTTGCAGGAGTGCAGACAAGTGAAGCTCGTGGTAAAACTTCTTGTAAATATACAAGGAAATTGTGATGAGCCACAACAAGAGGCTGCAGGAAGCTTGCAGGAAATAACCTAGTGTTTGTAACATTTCTGTGGGTCAATTGGGGTCTGTAATGCTCCCTGAAAATGGTACAGTTTTGCACACGAGATCTCTGATAGCAAATTCTAACAGCATCAAAGTAGGAGTTGCCAAATCCAGTTAAAATCGTTCCATGTTGCAGCTTTTCCCCTCTTATAATTGCTTTTTCCCCTCCAAATAATTGCTTTTTTGTTTTGTTTTGTTTTTCTGGAGGAGTTGCACAGTTCTGCAGTCTGTGTTTTTTTGCTGGGTCCCCCACCCACTTCCAGCCAACACGGATTTTGAAACTTGCTGAGAGCTCAGTAAAAATTCCAGACAATTAACTTAGCGGGGAGTTCTCTGGGATCAATAAGTGTGTGTGTGTGTCTAACCCTTGCTGAATCAACAGAACGCAGCTAGAACACATTCCTACTTTTTTTTTTAAATAAAATCTCCTTGTTCTAAGACCTGCTTAGGCTAAAATCTGTCACTTTGTGAAGATTACGAAATGAAGGAGCTGAAGTGTCCTCTTCAAAGCCGCCTGTCTTATGAAAAGCATTTCTGTGTTTAATCTCCCTCAGCCGTCCCTTTAGGCTGGCAGCTGGAAATGCATCCCGCCCTGTGCAAGGTCTCAGCGCGTTTCAGATGGTGAAATGTTTTCATTTTGATTCCTGTTTTCTTACAGATTTTGAGGAGGGGATGTTGCATGTGAAACTCCGGGGAAAAAAATGGGAATTCATGTGAACTCCTGCTGTTTTAATCAGGAGTCTGAAAAACAAAATCCCAGGGTCCTGGGACTTTCCTGGGGAGTTAATAAAAACCCTGAATGTTTGTTAAAGTGGGTTTTCAACGAGCGATTGGGTACTTACCCTAAGTGAAGGATTAGAAAAGCCCACAATTTAAGTATCTTTTTATTTAGGTGATAATGGCTTTAAGATTGAAAATAACTGACTTGAGTTGTGTTTAGTTTGTGTTCTAGAGTGGGTAGCAAAAACCTACCTGGAATACTGGACTGCTCAGGTCAAACTTCAGGAAGAAAACGCAGTTTGCCCATTACCTGAATATATCTATACCAGATTTTAAAATGGTTAACAAATGTGGTATGGAATAGAAGTATTTTGGAGTGGAGTTCCTCAGTCTTGGGCATTTTCGTACCAGATTGAACAACGTGAAATAAACCTTTACCTAGGGGATGGAGGTCAGAAAAAATATATTGCTATTAATTTGTTGTGTCCAACAGCCTGTCATTGTGGCTACAGACACTCCGTTGACCTGTTGGGTAAGGAGGCATGGAGGTGTTTACTGTTCTCACCAGAGCAGGAGTCATTTCTGAGCCTGGAGTCAGTACCTGAAAATAAGTGATTGTTTTTTTTAAATGCTGGTAAGTCACCTGCAGAAGTGTCCAGAGCGTCACTGTGCAAGGTGCTGCTGAACGGTGTAGTCGATGCATTTTTTTTTTTTCTAAAACTCTGCTGAGATACTAATTTAGGAGTTGATTGTTCATCTTTGTGCTAGACCCTGTGGTTGAAATAACTTGCTTCCTGAATGTTGTATAGAAATAGCTGCCTGAAACAGACTTTTTTAACCAGGAGCGTCTTTATCCTGCAAGCGTTTTTATTTACTTTATTGTGTGAGTAAGTGCGTTGGAAGCTGGTGGAGCTGCTTGCAGCAAGAAGCGATAGCTGCACACACCATTTGAAAGGCAGCGTCCCAATTTATTTTGAGAATTTCCACAGTTTTTGTGCATGTGTGTGGAAGAATTTCTCATTTCTGTTCTTGAGGGAATGTTGAAATAAGCTGTTTCGCATTATATCTGAAGGCCTATTTAATCTTCCCAAGATTTAACTTCTCTTCCTCAGCTTCCACAGAAACTAAATAAAGAGGAATCTGACCAAATGCAATAGAAGCGTTTCTCTGTTAGCAAATGAGCATCTTGAAACAGCTCCAAACTTTTTGCAGCAGAAAGTTCATAAATCTTAAGGCGGTGCTTGTGTGCTCGTGCGAGTGAAAGCTGCTCGAAGTGCAGGCAACACCGCGCTGCCGGCGTTGGGTGTTTGGAAGGTGTGCGAGTGTGCATGTCTGGGAGAATATCCCGAAGCGAAAAGCATCACTGTTACCCACTGTGTTTTTGTACGCGTAGGAAAAGGCCAATAGTCATTATAGTTAGGCTCCTGCAAATTAATTGGACATTGGTTATGGATCAGTGAACTTCAAAGAGGGTAACCCCCGAAGATCTTGGGCATTAACTCACAGCTTCCGAAACCAACACTAACATGGTTGTGAGCGCAGCTAAATCTTTCATTAACCTTCTTCTGACACACTGGGACTGGGTTTTTCAGATACGAGGAGCAAAAATTAAACCCGTGCCTCAAAACTGCCCTGCAGGCTGGTTTTCAAGCACTCCAGTGAAATATACACAGCCTAAAAATCTGGGAATTTGGCACATGGTGGCCAAACTGGCACATCACAGCTGCATCTTTTGTCTGCATGGGTTTCTTCTGTCCTCTCTTTAGCTTTACATCAGAAGGGTTTCCACTCCTGCTTCTGAAACCTGCAGTCCCAAAGCTCTGTGGGGAGCAGCGCTCGCAGAGGTTGCCTTTGCTTTCTTTTCACGGTGTTACGTGTGAGTAGCTCTGCCTTCTTCGGACAGCCAGGCTGCAGATTTGGGTTGGTTCTGCCCCTTGTTTTGGTTCTTCCGACAGAACTGTCTCTCCGACAGCCTGTGCTTCGTAACGGGGCACGCAGAGAGTGAGTTAAGCAGCTGAGGGAGGCTCTAGCGGGATCTGACAGCCTCTAGCCTGAGACTTGCCTTAACCCTGGTGAGTAATGCGGGGCTGTGCGAGAGCAGCAGCGGAGCCTGATTGAGGGGAGGTGTGGGAGCCCTGCTGCTTCGGGTGCAAAACAGGCCGACGGTCATGAGTTTGGCCTGCCTCGGGAGGAAGCTGAAATTTAGCTGGCAGACCTGATTTTGAGGTTCGCTGCTTCATTCGTAATTAAACATTAAATTGCACGCTTCTGACTCAAAAGGAATTGGTGCTAATTGTGCCGAGTGAGTGGAACACTGGAGGTGCAAAAGTCTGTGTCCAGGCGAGTTCAGGTGCACGTTAGCGCCCTGCTGGCGCAGCTTTTAATGGCAGAAGCAGCACACGTGCCTCTGAGCGAGGCTACTGCAGCGCCAGGAGAGGCCGTTTGCTTGGAAAAAAGCTGCTGGCAAAGATTACACCTATATAGGATGGCAGAAAGAAGAGTTTGGGGTTGGCTGAATAAAGCTGTGAGTGTGACAGCACGGGGCCTGGGCCCTTTCTGTGCCAGGGCACAAGACAAGCCTGGGAAACATTGATAGGAGTGTCTGTTTTTTAACATATTTAAGTTTCAGTGGCTTGGGACAAGCCTACCAGGGAAGCCACCTCTTTTCTTCTACACCTCTTTTCTTCAGGACTTGAAGCTGCGGGTGCATGGCTGCATCCTTGGGGCACTGGTGCTCCTTCGGTTGTGCTGGGTCTGTGGGAGTCAAGGGGTGATGGCAGGAGCAGTATTTGCATGACATTTCAAATAATTTTAACGTTAAGTTGAATGTTTAAATATTTTACGTTAACATTTCCTCAACTTTTTTTTATTTATTTTTTTTCCAGTTTTGACCCTGCCTTTCTGGCAGTAATTTGGTGCAACCTGAAATCCTAGCTAGTGTTTTGGTTTGGATTAAAACTGCTGGGCCTGTAACACAACTTGTAATTGTTACAGCCCACAGCAATGTGCAAAGCAGCGGCTACTTCCAAATGGAAAAGCAAATAAGTCGTAGAAAGAATAGTTTTGGTTCTGCATCGTTCTTGAGAGAAGTTACTGATTCTACCAGGGATGGCAGGGTCTGATGCTAGTGGCAGTGAGCGGTGACTTTGTGACTGAGAGAGCTGGAAGATACACGAGACAGAGATGGATTGTGTTTTTGCACAGAAGTTACGCCAGCTTTTTTAAAGACATTGTTAAGCTGATGAAATTTCTGCATGGAAATGCTTACATTAACAGTGTAAAGTATTTGTACTGGCGTTTGCCAAGTTTTAAAATGGATTTTATTTGAAGGAGAATACCTTTTGTGCCCATAGCTTCGCCTCTACACAAATCAAGATGAAGAAGTGGTGCATTTGTTGTTTGGCTATGGATCAGTAGGTTGGCTTCTTTGCAAGGACAGTTTAGCTTTTAGCACTCTTCTATTAAATTAATAGCACTTTCACCCCTCCTCCAGCTACCTTATTTTGTGCTTGAGTTTTATTTGGGTTAGAAATCTTTTCTTTTAAAAGGATGAAGTTACCGTGATCATACTGAACCACTTCGGGACTGGTTTGGTTATCCTGGTGTTCACAGATGGCCACCATCAAGGGGTTCAGGGCTACATCAGTGGAGGATCACTGGGAGCTACCCCCCCTCCTTCTGGTGCTGGTGAGGCCTTACAGGGTATACTGGGTCCAGTGTTGGATCCCACAGATCAAAGATGGGTTTTGAGAAACAAGAGAGGAACCAGCAGAGAGCTCCTGAGGTGTAGAGCCAACAAGGAGGGCTGAAGAGAGCTGCCTAGGTGTGAGTACTCTGGGTTGATTTAATAGCAGTTTACAGCGGTTATAAATATCAGGGAGCCAAATTCTCCCTGGTAGTCGGAAATGATAGAAGCAGCAGCAGTAGCAGGCATGGATTGCAACCAGGGAAGATCAGGTCGGACATCAGGAACAAAAACCATCATGAGGAGCATGGCAAAGCCCAGAAACAGGTTGCCAGAGGTGGGGGCATCTCCGACCCTTGAGAGCATCATGGCTCGGTTAGACAGCACAGGGCCCACGTGGTCTAGCGCTGATAATGGTTGTCCGCTGAGCCAAAGGCCTCCAGAGCCCCTGCTACCCAACTCTGAGATCAGAAATCACAAGAGACTGTAGGCAGCAAACTTCTATAAGCAGTTTAATTCTTTTAAAGATTTTTTTTTCCTCTTTTCATGTGTACTTACAATGAGGACACAAATCATGAAGTGCTGTAGTTTGAGGATGAGGTTGGAACTCGGGCTGGTTCAAGCTCTGCTCCGTCCAGAAGGAATTGGGTACGAAAAAGCTGAATGAGAAATGAATCAATCCCAGAACTGAGAAGTGTGCCCAGGAGGTGGGCCACGTGGGGCACCTTGGTTTTGATCTGCAGTTCAACTTTAACTTGGCTTTATGTTTTAAGAGTTCCTTTGTTGTCTCCATAATGGACTAATCCCTTGAATAATTAGTTACTATTGGACATTTTAAAAATGACTGCCTCTTGGATCTGTTCTCTGTAATAGTCCTGGATTTATAGTCCTTTCTTTAATAATCCTGGATTTATTAACAATCAGAACAGACTGTGAAATCCTGTTAGGCCAGGCTTGCTTGGTGGGAAAAGGACTGCAGAAGAGGTGGGAGTGCTGAGGGACACACGCTGGCCTCAGGGTAGGGTGGGGCTATGGGCATCCCCACGGATGTCCAAAATTCTTGAATACCCGAGCCGGGGCCAGCTCGCTGTGTGCAGGATGGAAAGTCAAGTGTGTGGGGCCGCTGGAGCTGCGGCTTTCCCTCGTTGTGCTGCGGAGCTGGAAGATGGAAATACCACGTTCCTGCTGATGCTCCATCCACTGCCATCCCTGGGTGTGCAGCACCAGCCCACCCCTCTGCCCTAGGAGCTATTTGCAGTAGCAATATTCTTGCTGGCATTTAACCTTTTGTTTCTGCAGTTTTGCTTCGGTTCCTGTCCAGCTGAGCGCACCTTGCCAAGAGCCAAGCAAGGAGCACTCCACTCCCTGCCTGCTGCCTTCAGCAGCTGCCTGCTGGAGCACGCTGCCAGCGCGTCCACCCCTGCGTGTTTGGCACTTCAGAAAGTGCTCCCAGGGGTTATGGCCCAGTGGCTGCCCAGCACAAGGCCAGTCGTGCGGTTCCCTGGTATTTAAAATAAAACATCAGCCTCGTTTTATTAGAATCAGCAGAGAAATCTGGTTTCGGAAGTGACTGTGTGTGTAGTGTGGAAAATTGCTGCTTGATGTCTCAGAACAGGGGTGCTCATATCCTAAATCAGTTCCTGGAAATATCATTGGATTATTAGGCTCATCCTCAAATCCATTAAGCAAATTACAGTTAATCGGCCAAGTAAAAGAAGAAAGATCTTCTGCAAGGCCCTGCCTTCTGAGCCTCCTGGAGAAGCTGTAGCAGTATTTTAATTTTCCGTCTGTCAGTGAATGTATCCAGTCACTTCACTTCCTCACGTGGAGGATTTGAAATTAGAAACTGAGGTTAATTATCTGCATTAAATGAAATACGTGAAGACCACAAAAGCAAGAACCTCCACGATTTGGCATGGTCCGTTAAGCTAGACAGACTGCTTCAGAAGGAGAGGGGTGATTTTTCCCTGTTTTGTTCCGATTGAAGGGTTTTAGTCACAGTAATTGAAATGATTAAAAAGTCAAATTGCTGGTGAATGTAATTCCGAGCATCTTCCTGAAAAGATGTGACACTTGGGGAGAGCCCCGGCAGCGGCAGTGCTTGCAGGCTGGGAGGCGTTTGCTGGGCCAGGCCGCAGCAGTGCCCGTGTTTTGGGGCCTTTTTAGGGCTGTTTCGGGGCCATTTCCGCATGGGTGAGGCCGTGTGTCAGCAGTGGCTCATTCTCAGTCCCTTCCGTGACAGAGGCCTGTCATAACTCTGTTGTTTATTTAGTGGCGGCAATTTAGAAGCCGGACAGCACCGGAGGAGCGCTACGCTTTTGAGCTCTCAGATACAAAACGAGTCTGGCGCCGTCAATCCCGGTGCCGGTAATTCGCTGAGTGCTGCCCGCTCCGCTTGGAAGCGCATTTCCAAACAGGACCAACGTCCTGCAGACGCCCCGTCCCATGGTGGGGAGCTGCTCTGGGGCGAGGGGTTTGTCACAAGGCTCGCTGTTTTCCGCAGTGTGCGTGGGGCTCGGGCTCCGGCCGCTCCAGGAGATGTTCCCAGTGCCTTAGTCGGCACACGGAGAGATCTTTCTGCTGCCTCTTTCAAGTGAAATTTGATGATGGAGTCATGTGCAGCCAGTTTCATGGCATTTTAAAACGTTTTAAGTTCTAGAGAAAACGTAGCTGCCAAAAGCACCATATGCCTCCTGTGATCTGGTCCCTGGACTTTGCTACTGGGCACTGTGCGGGGCAAAGTGCTCCTGTAAGCTGGGGGGCTGCTGAGCTGGTTGGAGGGCAATGCGGCCCCTTCTGGATTCCCTGCTCGGCCTCTGGGCACCTCGGTAGGGACCGACCCTGCTGGGGGCAAAGATCTTCTCATTCCCCTTCACTTTGCAACACAGCGAGCTGCTTTTCTGGGAGTTGTGCTTGGGAATTAGATTGTACCAGGTCACGCTGGTGTGGAAAAGCAAAGCCGTGGTTACTCGCTGTCCTGGTTCTTCTCTGTTGTAAGGCAGTGAGGAATCTAAGTAGAACCACTGTGGTTTTAAATCAGGGTATCCAAATTCTGTAAAACCCACGTGGAGATTGGATCTTTACTCTGAAGATTCTGGAGTAAGACTTTCTGGTAAGATCTGGAGTTGTTTGGTGCCAAGGCCCCCAAAATACAGCTCACCCTTAAAGTACCAGCTGTTAGAATATGTTCAACTTCTTTTGATCAAAAGCAGGCAGAGGCAGGAAAAAAACTCTTTGAAATACCCTGCTGAGATAGATGGTCAGCACTGGGACCTCGTATTGGTCCCTGGGCTTAACTCCAGAGCTAATGACCAGGAGCTGCTGGGTTTTATTCTTCCTTCTACCCCCTATCCCCACATCTTTCCTCTCCCATCGCAGACCGAGGGAGTCTCAGACCTCTCCCTCTCTCCATTTTCTGTTTTTTTTGTTGTTCTTGTCATTTGTTTGTTTGTTTCTGTGCGTGTAGTACCCTGTCATTCTGTCTCATGGTGTGTTCAGATGACTGCTAGCGCTGGGGGAAGGAGAGCAGTAGGTGAGAGGGGATGGAATTGTTTGTGGGTTTTTTTCAGCAGGCCACATTTAGAGTGTCTTAGCTCTACTGGAGCTAACCATGCCTTTAGCATTCAACAGATTTACCCTTTTGAATCATAAATTTTGGTCTTTTTCTTGGCTGGCAATCAGCTTTTCAGACTGGGCGAGGTTTATCTGGAAGAGTGGCTTCCTTGTTCTGCCGCTGCTCCTAGCCTGGGCCAGGCGTTGCTTTGGGAGCTGGGGCCCGCGCGTGCATTCATGTGGCATCGGTCATCTGATAGCTGAGGACCTCTCCGGGCTTTCATAGGAGAGGCGCAACTCGGAGCCAGGAGCAGCAGCGCCTCAGAAGGGTTCCTGGGAACTGGCAGGTAGGATCCGAGATGAGAGGCACAGCAACCCGCTCTCCTGCTGTAGCTGCCGGCTTTGATTGCCGTTATCTCGGATGTGCCTCACACAAAAAAAGGCACACGTAAAAGCCTTGGAACTGTTTGGCACCAGACATGCAAATGAATGCGGGGCCGAAGCGACTGCTGCCCTCCAGGATCCCAAAAGAGGAATCAACAAATAGAAATTATTCTATTAGCAGGAGCAAAGTTCACAGGTTAACTATCGTGTCAAATCAATGAAATACAGCCTTGATCTCCTGCACAAGGGCTTGATTGTGTATAAATAAGAGTGCCCGAGCAGAGACATCAAGATCTTGCACTGTAACATTTGCGGCAGCGTGAAGAAAAGGAAGCTCTGTACAGGCTGCATCATGAAATGTCTCCTTCGGACATAGGCTTCATTCCTGCTTCAAAAGATTGTAAAACCTGACCTGGGAACCTTCTTGCTCTCCTTATGGTCATACCCGCACTGGGTTTCCACAGGGCATGGTTCTTTTTTGTGTGTTTTTTTTTTAATTTTTTTATTTTTTAATAAAAACTTAAGGTCTTTTGCTAAGAAGGCTTGTCTTTGTACTTTTAATTCAGTCCATGTGACTGTCATAACATTTATTCCGTAGGAAATGAAAAATGTTTCTTCTTGAGCAAAGCCACTAAACAAAGGCGTTGGGAGCGCTGGCAAGCTCAGGTGTGCGCAGCGTGTCTTGTGCTGATCTGCAAGCGCTGGACTAAGACCATCACCCTTCATTCCGTGGTTGCTTGATCCTGCTCTCTGCCAGCAGAAGAAAAAGCAAAAGCTGCCTCCTTTGTTGTGGAAGTATTTACATTTAATGTGCTTTTGAACATCTGCACGTTCAGGGAGACTTTGTTTTCCTCCCTTGGGAAAAAGGACTTTGAAAAGGCTCGCTCTCCTCTTCGAGGCGCGCCTGTGCTGGAAAAAAAAAATAGATGGGCTTGAAACGAGATGGAAACAGGCAGCAAAAGACGGGTGTGCATGTGTCGCTGGAGCGCAGGATTTGTCACGTTGTAAAATAGCATTGTGGTTTTCCCCTCGAGACGTATGCAGCAAAGTATGTGACCTGGGGGCGGTGTGAGTGCTGGCCGCTGGGGGAACCAGCCCCTGGCAGAGCATCCCGCTGTCCTGGCCGGTGGGGCCAGAGGAGCCTGCTGAAGCTGATCCGTGAGCTTGCCTCCTTCTGCAGAGAGGAAACTTCCCAAACGGGCATGGGAAAAAACTTTCCTTTTGTAATCCCCAAGATAACAGGTCATACAGCTTCACCCAGCGCGATTCTTGCACAATCACTTGTGGTCAGGCTGAAGTGTCTATTTTAGAAAGGCATCCAAGTGATGGGAGGTCATGCAGCATTTTTGTTATCTCTTCCTGTGGTTGGTTACTCTCACTGCTAGCAGTTTGTTCCTGAATGCTCGTTTCAGTTTTTGCAGCTTTCGTTTCAGGCTGAAGCTTTAGGGTTTGAGGTATTTTCTGGGTTTTAGGATGGCTTCGCTCACTTAGAGACTCCGAATACCTTTGCGTGTTTGAAAAAAGAACTACTGGAAGGGTGTGAATGCTCTCCCTAAGTGGCAGAAGCTTTGTTATGGAAGGCCCTTTAGTTTTATTAGACTTTTCAACCCTCCAGTCGACTGTTAAACAAGCCTTAGCTTGTCATGGTTGACAAACCTTAGCTCTGGTCTCAGACCTAACCTACCAGTTTAAAAGGCAGGTAGGCTTCTTTTGTGTGCAGGTTTCTGGGTGGGGACCATCGGCTTCTAAGGGAAATTAACTCGTGGCCTCTCTTTCCCCCTCCCACCTCAAATAAATTAGGTTTTGTGTTAACTGTTCTGTCATTCCCAAACACCAAAAGGAAATGTGAGCCTGTGGTTTAGGACCTGGGCTTTCTGCTGCCTGAAGTACTCTGCTGAGTGCAAGTAAAGAGAGATGTGTAATTGCAAAAGCAAAACAAAACAACAAAACAAACAAACAAAAGAAAACAGCTGCATGAGCAGTGTCAGCAACTGAAGATAAAATGTAGGAAGTTTTTTAGAATGATTCATCCGTAATTATTTAAAAACAAGTTGAATTTATTCTTAAGCATTGGAGAAGATTTCCTGCAAGCCTGGCGTTCGCTGTCTGTGCTGTTTATGCACCTGAGTAAATGCCTGGCTCAGCAGTTTGTTGGTGTTGCGCGCTCCAGATCTAAATCCCTTCAAAGGTAAACCCAGCACACCTTTGTCTCTGCCGGGCTTTCTGCCTTTAAAGCTGAAGCTGGTGAGGTCGAACCAGTCATAGCAGTGGCTGCCACTAGGACAGGCAGGGTGCCGTGGTTCGCACCATTTTAATAACTGTTTCATGCAGATTTGCTGTCTGTGGGTTGCTTTGTGTGCTCTCTAGGATGCAGCAGGCTGGCAGCTTCCTTCTGAACCCGTGCGAGGAGTGGAGGAGGGCACGGTGCTTGTCTTGGCATGGCCTTGCAGGTGCTGGTGCTACCTGCCCAGCTGGGCACAGCTTGGTCTTACTTTCAGCCCCCTGGTATACAAGAGGCCTTTTCCAAATGCTTCTCTTCCTCTGCTTGCCAGGCAGCTGGAAAAGCGCTGCGCCGAAGTGGCTGAAAATCATTCGGGGTGGTTGTTTTTGTGCTAACATAGCACTCTGCCCAGCTCACCGGCCCAGATAAGCAGCCGTGCAGGGCAGGGCTCCTGCTCACGTGGCCGGGGAGGGCAGCGTGCCTGAGATCACCCTAAACTGCACTGGGTGTCACCGCAGAGCAACGCCTGGTGGTTTCGTCAGGCCTGGGGTGCGTTTCTCCTCCAGCGAGAGGCATGAGGCAGCTTTCACTGTGCTCATGGCCAGTGGAGCAGGGCTAGGAGCGGCAGGGTCTCCTGGGACCACTGTCACAAGCTGCCTCTCTGGTCTGGACAGCGCTGGGTCGAGCTCCGCTGCTCCATCACGCTTCTTGTGAGCAGATCAGAGGAAGGCAGGAACTGCAGGAGCAGCAGGGCTTGTTCCAGCCCTGTTCCTGCTAAGTCTTGCTGCCCACATCTGCAGTTGTAGTCAGGAGCTCAAGGAGGCTTTTCCAATCCTGCAGCAGTCTTGGCAGAGAAGCCAGCTGGCCCCATCTTGATATATTTTCCTTCCTTGATGCAGTGCTTGAGCTCCTGTCCAGGGGAGCCTGCTATCCCTCACAAATATCGTTGCCTTGTGTTTGGCACTCCCAGGCCGGGTGACGTGGCTCGTTGGAGCTGCAGTGGGTGAGCTGGTATTCCATCACTTGTACAGGGGAGATGCTGGCCTTGCTTTCCCGCAGGTCTTCCACGTGCTCAGAAGGGTAGATGCCTCCTACAGCTGAATTTGCCTCCCCAGAAGTAAGATGCATTTGAGAGTCAGCAGTTGCTCAGACTCAGCAAGGTCATCTGAGTTTTGGTCCCTGATGGTGATGCCCTGAGTCAGCTCTGAAAGGACTGCTCTCTTTCTCACCCCGTGTTGGTTCTTCTGTGTCGAGCCATCAACCACATCGCCGGCAGTCAAGCTACAAGCAACCCTTTTTCCTTGTTAATTGCTGTCTGTGGCTTGGCACCGGTGCTGCCAGAAACCCTCCCAGGTAGCCCATCTTGGGCTGTGGACTTGGGTGTAGTGCATTGCCTCAGGTGGTATGGAGTAGGATAATCCTCTCATTTCCCAGCTTTGGAAATCATCCTGGAAGCCTGAGCTGAGGAAAGAGGGTGGGACTGAAGCCAAACCTCTTGTTCCAGATGGGACAGTAGTGGCAGGAACACCTATTGTCCACAAAGGTGTTGCCAAGCCACAGCAAGCAATTAAAAGGGAAGAAAAATGTGCTTCATTTAAAACTTGAAATTTGTAAGTAGTTTTCATTTTAAAATTAAATACCAAACATTGATACGCCAATTAGGTAAAATCAGGATTGTAAGAGCAAACATTGAAATCACTTAACTTGTATAGTTAGCAAGTTAATAAAACCAGCAAGCTTCTCAAATGGGACTGCATTCAGTCCTGAGCGGTAGCTGAGTGTGAGCAGCATTTGGACCATCAGCGTACTCAGCCCTGGGCACGGAGGACAAGTAGAGCAGTCTGTGAGTACAGTAGAGAGATCTCTTTCTAATCGTATTGTTGCCAACATAATTGTGGCTAAAATAGTCTGAAAACAAATTTTCCACCCATTTTAGGGTCAGCTGTAAACTGACCCTAAAACACTCCGGCATGAGGAGTGGGGGACATGGTAGGAAAGGGGGGACGTTGCCACACGGATTTGGTGGAGTCCTGTTGGCCACGTGAGCTATCAGGAGCTGTTTCAGATCCAAGTGCCCTCTGAATCCCAGAGGAGTGCCTTGATAGCTCTTTGCTGTTCTTGCTGCCTCCAGCTTCCCATGTGGACGACCCAGGTGTGTGTCATTTCTTGGAGAGAAGCGTGGTGAAGCTCGTCACGTTCTCTTTCAAGCATATTGTTGGCTTTCCTTGCGTTAATCCTCCCTCCTTGCTCTTCCATTGGTGCTTGCAATGCAGGATCAGAAAAGGCAGTTCCAATATCTCACCACAGTTGATTATAATTTTACTTCTCTCACCAGATCTCTTAAAATAGGCAGGCTCTCGGTGAGTATATTGGCCCTGGACACCTTACCTGGTGTTGACAGCAGTCCTGGTTCATGCAGGAGGTTGGACTACTCAAGTCCTCCAGAGGTCCCTTCCAGCCAACACTTGTGTGATTTTAGTTCTAAAATAACTGCCAAGCAGATCCTTGTCTGTCACATGCATGTCTTATGGACTTCATCAGCTTCTGTGCAACCCTGAGCCCTGCAGAACTGCATCTCCTTACACAGCTGCAGTAATGGCACTGGCAGCTGGAGACAGGGAGCCTTCATTGGAAAGAGTCATGAAACACTGTGAGAGCTCTGCTCAGAGGTAATTCCAGCAACCCACGCCACGTGAACAAGGAAAAGGAGTTCTTTTCCCCCCCAAAAAAAACTTGCACTGAAAGTGAGAAATGAAACGGCCATGCTGTAACAATCATCTTTGCTAGATGATAGCCATGTCAGCCTCTGCTCCTCTAGGGGTCCTTTTAAATCTCCCGTCTAAAAGGTTAAGCTTTAAAAATGAGAAAGGCATGTTTTCTTTCCTTCGTATAATGGTCTTTAATTTGTTGTTTGATCATGGTTCTTGTGCGTTGACTGCGTGGGAGCTGCTGTATTGGGTTACAAACAAAGCAGGTGACTGCTCCTTTAAAAACTTCAAGGCTTATTTCAAATGATGTAGCACTGAAATAGAGCCTATTTTCAAATAACAGCAACAGGAGCGGAATTTTTGTTGTTGTTTCGATTTGCAATTTGCGTGAGGATCCGCCCATATCTTTTTTTGATAGCCGATGTAAAATCTCCGCTCCTGGGAGCGCGTTTCTCCGTGCAGTATGGCAACCAAAGGTTAGGAATCTCGCCTCCAAAGCCAGCGGAGGTGGGAATGGGCAGCAGGCTATTTTTAGAAATCAGCAGTGATACATTCCAGGAACTCGGGCAGTATTTTTCAGAACTGAGTTTGAAGGTTTTAAGCGTAGATAGGGAATATGTCATCTGTGGAAATTACTCTAAATTACCTGCAATTTGTTGGGAGTTACCGTTTCTAAATGCTTATTGCGACTCTAGATATTTGAGGAAGCTTTTGATTATCCCAGGCTTATAAAATGCAGTTGGCTACTTCTTAATTGTTGTCCTCTGTGAAGTGTAATTACCCGTAATGTAGAGCTTTTTATTTGTCAATGCCGCAAACAGGAAATCAAGAGTGTCTGATTGAGATAAGTTTGGAGACTCCACCATAACTCCTAATTGCATCAGGTGACCTGTTCGTAACGAGCCCCGTCTCCTACAAAGTTCTGGAGGCCTTCAAAGAATCTAGAAACCTTACATACAGTATTTATGGCTTGTGCAGAAGACTGACTTGTTCTTCCCTAAAATGCTTACGCATCAAACAGCTGCCGTCGTGGCAGGGTCCTGGTAGCTCTTCATTCTGACATAGCACATGAAGCTTGAGGAAGAGTAGGGCTGAATAGTAATTAACTGCTTAAATGCAGTTGATCAGAAGATACGCTGGAGCTTCCTGGCATTCCTAAATACTGTGGAAAAATCAGTTAATTAAAACTTAGCACCTTGGAGGAAGTTGACAGAGAGAGAGAATTGCCATTGTTACTGATGTGGGGTGGTGCCTGGACGTAGGGTGGGTAGGCAGGCTAGAGCAGGCCAAACTGGGAGTTTTTGAGGCCCAAAAGCGTGTCTTAGCCTGGTCTCCACAAGGGAAGTGGGTTTTTATGCCTGGTGTGCTGCTGCCCTGGGCCAAACCGGGTCGGTGTTCCTCTGAGGCCTGCCTGGAGCCTCACCTCTCCCTGGCCTCGTCCTTCTCCAGCTGAAGGAGGGTGCTGTCGGTCCTTCATGGGACATTAAAATTATTACTTAATTGAACTTAAATGTTATTGTGGACTTCCTTGCTGTCATTCCGTGTGGGTTTTGTTTTTTTCAGCAGCAGTAACAGAAGTGTCAGGTTGGGTGCTGTCACCTCCTCATCTACACCTGAGCTGTGCTGAGGCCAGGCACAGCTCTGGGGATCTGTGGGGTGAGATGTGGTGTGGATTGACACAGCCGGTCTGGGATTCCAAGTCCCACGTAAGAGAGGCGAAAATTGGAAATTAAAAGCCCTCTCATTCCCGTCTGAATCCCTGGGAGACACTGTGCCAAGCCAGGCTGCCTCATGAATGGCTCCGCTCCCATACCTGAGGGTTTCCAGAACATTTTTTCGTGTGTGTGTGTTTCCCTTAAATGCAGTCTGTAGGTTTAAATATCGTCCTCGTTGTGTCTTTAGAGCATGAATTAAAAGCAGGAGCCGCTTGGAGAGTCTCCCACAGAAGCATGTGGCCGAATTCTGCCGCCTGAAAAAGTTTACCTTGAGGAACCACCTCAAAACAAAACCTTAAAACAAAAACCCTCTTTTTGCTACGCTAACTCTCCGCAAACATAGAATGATTTAAGCTTTATTTTTGCTGGTTTGACAGAGGACGGGTGTCGAACAGCTCTCGGGGAAGGCGGTGAGTCAGCACGCCCAACAGTGGCCGCATTGACCGATGCGAGGAGCGGCTCAAGCCTGGCTCGTCCCTGCTGCTGCTTGGCTGGGGGCTCCGTGGGGCAGGCTCCAACACCTCTTGCCAGCCTTGGGAGATCAAACGCTTATGAGTCAGGCCACAGAAAAGCATGATAGGGCCCAAATTATTTATTTTTTTTAACCTTGTTTTTAGTTAGAGAGCGGTGGGGGCAGGACTGGCACACGCCAGCACGCAGAAGCTGCCCGTGTTGTTGCACGGTGTCATTCCTCGCACCTCCAGAGCTGCTCCTGGAAACTCAGCCTTGCTGCAAAGCGATGTGGCCACCAGCTTTCTCCTGTCATGATGCCCCAAGCCCTCGTTTCTCCCCTGTCTGTGTCAGCCAGGGAAGCGGAGGAGCCAGCGGGCGGGCAGGGCTGGGCGAGGAGCCGGCAGCGCAGCGTGCAGGAGCAGCAGCCCTACTAACTGCTGTCTCCCACGGATTATCCTTTTCTTGCTGCTGAAGGTGAGGTGAACCACATCCTTACAGCCCCCAGCCTCCAACACAGAGATTTCTCTGCAAATCAGTCCTTAAAGACCATGAGCATGAAGGATGCCATATCCCATTGGTGTGGCAGCGTTTCATGCCAGTGCCCACATCCCGTGCCTTATGACAGATTTCTGTGCATTAATGCCATCTCCAGGGCAGGAGGGGGTCCCAGCAAGCACTGGAGGCCTCAGACATGATGTTGGTTTGTTAAATGCAAGTGCCACACGCTTTGATACCTCAGGCCATTCCACCCCAAGCTTTCTTCAGGTGCTCTGGAAACATGTGGTGTTCACCTCCCGTCTCACCAGGCACAAGAAGCCAGCCAATTTTCAGCATAACACACAATCTCAACTATTTTATTGCTTAATTTAGGCCATAAAGTCTCTTTGATGTGTTGTGTAATGCAACGTTCATTCTGAAAAAGTGGGTGGAGTAGCTTTATGGTATTATAAAAATAAATAAAATGCCTGGCAGGATTTTGAAACCACATGGTCATTCCTCCTCTATCCACAGATAAGTTGATTGTTGAGAGAGAAATCTTGCTTAATATCTAACTTTGGGTGATTTATTTCTCCAGAGCCCTTTCATCTCCAGTGTGTATTGGGTTATCTGTGACTTCTAATCTGATTGTTTTAAGTGTGATCAAAGAAACCAAGAGAATGCACTTTATTTTCCCACTGTATGAATAGAATGTTGTTTGTACAGTGCATTACATCACCTGTTCCTGCTGTTCCTGAATTGTGCACCAAATGTTTGTGGTATAAATAGAATACATAATGGACTTGTAGGGGGTGATGAAATTTGTTCCACTTGCTGAGTAAAACAGAGTTAACTAAATGAATCCTTTCTTCACACCCAACTCTACCTTGGCACACAACAACATGGGCTGAAAATGTTTGAAATAACTCGCTTGTGCGGAATATTGAGCTGGAATTAGGCAGCGTCGAGGAACTGCTTCGAAAATCTGCAGGAGATTGCAGGCAGGCAGGGAGATTCCTGTCATTGAAATTGCTGGGATTCTTTCCAGTCTATGCAAAGAAAGATTTTGGCCTTCAGTAGTAGCCGTAGTGTTGTTATAACTGCGATGGTCTCAGGGTTTGAGAGGCAGGTTCTGCACGGAGGTGATTGCTGTCATTGCACGGGCTTGCTGCTGTAGGATCCATGTGTGAAATGCAACATGTGCGCCCCGATGCAGGGAGCTTTTTGGTCAGAGGGCAGAAATAACCAGTTATTGGCAGGTGAATTTGTCTGGTTTTGCACAAACCACCAGCTCTGTCTAGGGCCTTTCAGCTCTCATTTCCTGGTGGAGGTCTAGAATGTGCCCCTGAAGATGGGCCTGGGAGCTGCTCCTAAAAATCCTGCATTCGAGGAAGGACGGGTACTGGCTGACGTGTCCTAAAACTTCACCACCCCGTAACCTCTGTATTTCGTGGAGGACAACTGTCTTTGGTAGCTTTACCACATCTCTTCCTGATAACCTCTAACATCCGCTTTGGGGGCACCGATCAGCTTTTTTCACTCCAATTATCTAATTGATTAATATATTTGACTTGGAGCAGTTGTTCTCAGCCTGTGTTTGACTTGCAGTTTGTTGCTTCTCTTGCAGACCAGGCGTGTAATCTGAGGGCCCGAAGGCTTGCTTCTTGCTTGTTTTTCCAAGCTGTATCTGTTGGCCAAAAAAAAAAAAAAACCTCTCCTTACTGACCTTGTCTTGACACACCTACAGGTCCTCATGAATATCCCACCCTGGGTAAATAGCTGATGTTTTTATTCACAGGAGAACTGCCGTGCACCAAAGGGTCAGGTGTAATCGCTTGGGAGATAAGTGGTAGTTTTATCTCAAGCAATTAGTCCAGAGAGTTTTTCTTTTTTTTTTTTTTTCATTTTCTAGTTGGTTTGGAAATTCTTGTACAGCGTGTGTCAGGAAGCTGTCAGGAATACTCAACCTGCAGAAACGGCTGGAAATTTTTGCAGGCTCTGGGGTAGGTAGGGAAGTCGGGAGGGCCGAGTCGTGCGCCCATCCTGTCCCCTGCCACCCCGCTGGCTGGTGGGGAAGCAGAAAGCCACCGGCATTGCTGACATGCCATTCCAGCAGGATGAGCTTTGGGCCGCTATCTCCCTCATCAGCCTCCGGGTAGTGATAATCTGATACATTGAAAGGTTTCACCCATCCATCATTAAGCTGCCCGTGTTCTTCTCCTATCTTTAGTTGTCTGGGTTGTAGCAGCGGAGGGGAAGGAGCAGGAAGGAGGTGGGGAGATAACTGGAGCATCCCTTTGGGTGCCACTTTTGCAGTTGATTTGGGGTCCAGATCAGATACAGGACATCTGAGCCTGCTCCTCGACACAGTTGCTGTAAATGTGATGGGGTTCTCCTATCAGAGCAAATGGAGCCACTCTGCCATTTCTTTTCCTTTATAGGAACACGGGTTTGTCTTTCTCCCTTGGAAGCTGTGCAGCATCAGCATGGGACTGACTGAATCTTTAAAAATTTCTGGGGTGCTAACCTGTGGGAACAACAGCGCCGGCCCCTGGTGCTGTCCTACCCACAGCCTGCCACCGCTGGTCAGGGCGGCGATGCCGAGTTCTCTCTCCGGAGATTTGCAGGCAGCGTCACGTTGCTTGGCTCAAGGTCATGCTGCAAAGGTTGCCTGAGCTAAAACACTTCTCGTTAATTGTTTGCATGGCGGTGCTGTTTGGAAGCCCCCCCCCCCCCCAGCTTGCGGAGGGGATATGTTGTGATATGAATCCCATATGTTGATACGGGATTTTGCAGCCCTTGAGGAATGGTGTCTTCCTTAGTTATGTTTCAGCATCCCTTTGGCACGGCTTGCCCTGTCCATCTGCAGCTGCTGCGAAGTTCCTCTGCCCGATCCTCTGCGTGAAAAGGGGACTGGACTGCGGGTTGGTGAAGTGATTGCCTGAGCTCGCTTTATGGCCATTGTGTTCCTGGCATGGCAGGTCCTGGAGGGGTCCTCTTGGACTCGATGAGGTGATAAACACAGAGCAGCACTGAAACAACTGCATCTGTGTGAAATCACCCACGGGGATATTACAGAAATCTGTGTTTCAGTTTGATACACTGCTGGTTTTTTCCCCAACTCTCTTATGCAAAAGCACTTAGCGGGTTGCTTCAAAAGCAGGCAGAGGTGTGAATTACAGCTGATGTAATTAATTTGTGTTTGTGGGCCTGGCTTCCCCCCTGCAGTCTAGGTGGTGTTTGTCTGGCTGGCAGTTAAGAAGAACAAAAGTCTAATCTTGGAGGAGATTAGGAATTCTTTGACAAAGGTTAAATCAGGGCTCTGCTGCTTTATCGTTTGTACTGGTGTCCCATGGCAAATCTGTAATTCCAGCCAGTACGCAGGCTGTTCCTTGTGTGACATCTAAAGCAGTGTCATCTCCGCTCACCTACCCAACTGTTTTGAAAGCAAATTCTTGAAAAATGTCATGAAATAAGACAGGGGCAACTCTAAATCCTAAAGATGCTGCAGGAACCCATTGCAGGAAGGACTTTCCGAACCATAGCCTGCTGTGTGGCTTTCCAAGTTTGTCCTTCCAAGCCCTGGGCTCCCTGCGCCCATCTCCGTGCCGTGCCGTCTCTTCTGCTCATCTATTCCCATCTCTCTTGCCCGTGGTAACTGAGCAGTGTAAATCTTGTGCATCAGCTGGACGCTGCAAGGAGTGCTGGAAATGAAACGGGGACGGAAGCAGGCAGAGCAGCAGGCAGCCTTTGCTTTAAAGCAGGCTGCCTCGCTGAGCCCTTGGAGCGCTGAGCCCCAGCCCTGCTGGAGCAGGATTTATGTCCCAGTGCACTTCCAGCCAGCGTGTTGTGGCAAGTTTCCCCAAGCAGCAGTTTCCACTTTTCCTCTTTGGTGTCTATTGTTTTGTTATTTGGGGAACTGGAATCCGTGATCAAATTTGAAACGTGGTTAGCATTAAGCTCTGACGCAACGTGTTTGTTTCCTTTCGGATTGGTCTGGATCTCAGCACATCTTCCCCTGACCAGCCCAAGGGGTCCACAGCTCTCCCATGACTCACGCCTGGGCAGCGAGGCAGCGCGTCGTGCTGCAGGACCATCCAGCTTAGCTTCAGCAGAGCTGCAGAGCGCTGGCTCGGGCTAAACCAGGCAAATAGTCACTTGATCGCGAGTGAGTTTCCAAAAAGAGGAGGAGGCTGGCTGGCTGCTGCTGTTTTCGATTTAGTCATTTAATGAACAGCATCAGGAGCATGTTACATCGTCAATTATTTTGATTTTAATCTAACGTGTTAATAACGTGAGGCTCTTCAGATGAAAATACACTTCCAAGCTGCGTTAAGTATTTGTTAGCATGGTAGGTTGAAGACACATGTGAAAGGAAGGGCCATCTGATGAACTGCTATTGTTCTCTTAATTCAGCCCACCCCATTTGGGCCACTCCGCATGAATGGCTTTGTGCTTGCTAATAAAATCATGCAATGTTCCCTGCAACACATGTTCTGCGTGTCCCAGCTAGTCAGCAGCAGTAAAACCGCATTTTATAGGTTTATAATGTTACCTTCTCAATTGTGGCTTCTTTTAGAGACGGCAGCGCTTCCAGGGCTGACCCTGGCACTGTGGGCCTGAGTGCGCAGGAGTGGCTTTGAGCGCTGCCGTAACCCGGTGTTCCTGGCTTGCCTCCCTCCTTTCTCTTGGTGCTGTGAGCTCTTGCTCCCCGCATGGCTTGTCAACGAGCTTGTGTACCTCGTCACCCAAAGGGTGCTGCGTTGGCAAATTCAGTGTTGGGAGAGAAGCGTAAACGTGCTCCTAGCGCTGCATCCTCTGCCTTCTCCCCCAGATGTTTGGATGAGCGCGAGTTGCCTCCGTGGCTGGCTCGGCTGCAGGAGCTGCGTCTGCTCCACGTCCCTTCTGTCTGCCGGGCTTTTGGAGATGCAGAGAGGTGGTGGGAAGAGCTCTGCTGACACCTGAACCTGGGAGAGGTACAACCAGCCTGGTGGTTTCTTTGGGCAGTCTGCGAGAGGAAGGGATGAAAAGGGATGAAAAGCCTTCTGCTTTGGCACGGCCGCGCAGAGGGAGCTGCTCCTGCAGCTGGCTGGCAGTGATCCTCCAGGAACCAATGCCGAGAGGGGGGAATCAGTATGCACAGCAGTTGCTCCCCTTCCTTGGCACATTGTCTTTTAGGGGCTGCAGGGTGGAGGGGATTAGACCAAGTTCTCAGGGGAGGAGAATAGCCAGCAGGGGATGGCTGGTCATTTTTGTTCCTTTTGTGGCACGAACAATCTCTCCCTTGCTGCTCGTAGGGGCTCATGAGCCTTTGTAATGTTTATGAGGCTGCAAGATTTGGAGACCTCTGGTCTAGATAGCTCTCTGGCCGAGAAGGGGAATTTAGGCACTTGTGGTAGTGTAGCCGGAGAAATTACAATAAATATTTGGGGAGATTTTTAGTGTTTGGCATTCATCAGGAATGGTTTAACAGAAGGAAATCTTCAGAGGAAAGGCTGGAAGTCCAGCTGAAATGACAAAGATGTGCCTGGGTTGGCATTGGCACATCCTCCCCACTTCAGGGATTAGAAGGAATTGTGTAACAGCAGCGTAATGGTCTGCAGAATTGGCTCATTTAAACTTCAGCTGCTTTTGTTTAGGAGATGGACCTAAAATCTGAAACTGGGTCAAAATCTTTTCTTGCTCTAGAACTAAATGTTCCACATGTTTTAGACTTCTGTTTGAACCCCTGTTCCTCCAGCTCCCCATGGCTGACTTTCTGCCGGGTGGGTGGCCTTGTTCTATTGGTGCTGCTCCCTTCAGAAAGTGGCATTGATCAGGATCAGAAAAGATCTGGAGGGTCTGATTATCCCCAACCCATCCTTTTGCAGCAAATTCATTCTTCAGTAGTCAAGAGAGTGAGAGACAAGGGATTCTTTGAATTTCCCAGCCAGTATCAACTTTCCCCTGAAAAGAAGTCACTTCACTCCTCCCCTGCTGTTTGGATCACAAACCTGGTGTCCTGGTCCTCCTCATCACTGACAGAGACATCTCCTCTCTCAGATGCCTTTCAGGGGCTATATTCCCTGTCTGGTTTCTTACCATGTTTTCAGTAAAGTTCGATGTCCAGAGGTTTGTCCCTCTGCAGAAGTCTTCCTCAGCACTGGCATTCTTCCCAAAAATGAGGCCTGAGTCTTCCTGACCGGGGTCCTGGGAGCTGTCATGGCCCTGCATCTCCTCTGTTTGCAGTAATACATAATAAAATCCCTAAAATGCTTTTACATACCCCTGCTTTTCCATCAGTAAATGAAGATTCTTTTCCCTGATCTCAGGGGCAGCTGCCCCTGACAGGCACAGCCTCCTGATCTTCTAGGGTTGGCTGCAGTCAAGGACATGTGCAGGTATTTCTTTGTCCCAACCAATTCCTTAACTTTTCCCAGAGAAAAAACCCTGGCGGGTATTAGGCAGGTTTTATCAAGAACTAGTTGCTTGGGAACGCCGCTTTCTTGCTGCTGGAGAAGCAGCCTGATTAATTATTCTGATCCCCCTCCTGGGCCAAGGTAGACTTCCAGTGGTGCAACAGAGAGGAGTTGTGGAGTTGAAGATCCAGAGGTCAAACGCTGCGGTAAGAGAGCCTGCCCCTCCAGCAGGCGACTCCCCAGGCAGGTAAGCAGCTGTGATCCTGCACGTGGAGGGCCTGTAAGTCACCAGCAGTGGAACTGATAAATTCATTTAGTATTTGCTTAAAGCTGTGCGACAAACGCATGTCTTCAGCGTGCCAGACATCTGTTATTGTCTTGAGCAGAGAAGATGATGAGCATTGAGCAGTTGCTGTGTTAGCAAGCGCTCACACGCAAAGCAGATGACTATCTATTTGCTCACTTATTCAAGGCGTGAATTGTGCATCGTGGATGTATACATAGTTCAGAAAGATCAGGCCTATAATAAGAACCACTGGCAAGTATTGTTCTCTTGCCCTGGATGTGACAAGGTACTGTCAGCAGAAGTCGAAGCCAAGCCTCTCTGCTGTCGCATCATGTCATGCAAGGGAGTCTCACAGCTGTAAACGCAAGGGCACAGGCTCAGACATTGATGTCACAAGCTCCTGCACGTTTTGTTTAATTCATCTGCGTTTTTCGCACACAGGTTTGGGGCCGGCTGCTTTCATCAACTTTGCGATCAAAATTTATGCCAAGGGTATTATGAATCACGTTGCAGGCTTGCTGGTAGTTTTGTGGGGGGGTTAATAGCGATGTTAAAATATTGCTCCCTTACTATACAGGCGGAGCTGGCGGCGATGGCTGCAGGCATGGTTGCCTAACATTTCCCATTATATAAAGCTTTGTTGTAGTTGCTCATATCTTTATCAGACTGGGTTGTTTGGTATTCTTCCACACTGAGATTCTGCCTAAGGCTGACTTATTTTGGCAAATTTCAGCAAAAACAGAGGGGGAGGAAATTACATTGTTTTGCTCATGTCAGAGTCTGACAATTTACTTTCCATTGATAACCTTCCAACTTTCCTGCTTTGAAGCAGGGGTGTATCATTTGGCAAGCAGATTGCTGGGGATGGGATTGGTGGTGGCAGTTTGAACGTACCTTTTGCTGTCCATGTGAGAATCCACCCAAATCTGGCTAAACTGTAAGCTTCTGAAAATTGCACAAGTTCTGCCGTAGATGGTTACAGTTTGGCAGCCAGATTCTCTGAGAAGCACATTCACTCAGAGATAATAGTGGCTCAGACTTCGGAGGCTGAAAACTGCAATTCCTGTTGCTGCTGCTCCTAATTTTGGAGTCCTGGGTGCTCATCTTTAGGTGAGCCAGCTCTCTTCTCTAATCCTCTAGAAAATGCACTCTGGGGGAAAAAAAAAAAAAAAAAAAAAAAAAAAAAAGGCATTTGGGGCAAAGAAAGGGGAGGAGGTAAGGAGAGTGAGATCCTCCAGCAGCAAGCAGGTGATCCGGGGAGCTCCCAAGGGAGGAGGCTGCAGGGGGTGTTGAAACCAGGAGGGAGTTTTCTGATGCTCCCAGGAGCTTTCAGGTGCTGTAGCTAAGGGTTCAGCCTTAGCTCAACCCTGTTATGTAGGAGGGAAACACTGCTTACCTGGTATGCTTGGTCTGCATGCCTTTCACTTTGTCCGTATCATAAGGAGTTTTAACCTGTTAATCTCAGCCAATTTTGATAACAGGGTGGAAATATCTTGTGTGCAAATGAATTGCAGGGTAGAGGAGAGAAACCTTGTTTGCCTCTGAGGGCTGTGATCTTAACCGTATTACTGAACCCATAAAACTAACCAGGAGAGACATGCTGGGAATGCTCCTTGAAGACACAGATGCTGTAAGACTGATGGTGCTGTCACGGGGAATTTCATAGCTGTTTCTACTTTTGTAGCTACTTGTTGATGCTTGTGATCAGTGACTCTTTTTCTTTTGGTTTCTTGCTTAGTTCAGTGCATGGGATGGATAGTGGTGCTGGGGGAAGAAACAGAGAGCAGGTAGGAAGGAAGGTGTACCAGGCATCTGCATTCCCTCTTGCCATCACTAAAAAGCAGAAAGAGGCAGAAGATACAAGCAGAAAAACCCAGGTGTTTCCCTGCTGGTTTCTGCCAGAGACATCCTGTAAGTCAAATCTCCCTAGGATCATCCCTGCAGCACATGCTGTAGTTTTTCTATGCTCAGCTTAAGACCCCAGCTCAGACGTGCTGAGCATGCACATGTATGGCTGAAGTCTTACAAAAATGCTGATTATTAGGCCCAGAGCATTTCAAATTAAGCATCCAAATTCTGAGAAAATTTTGTCTATTTCAGCATTGCAGTTAGCTTTTAATACTTGAGGATAATAGCTTCTCCTTTCTCCAGACTAACATCACAAATATTAAATACAAGATTCACTTGTGAAAAGTACCATGGAGTAATCTCCAGCAGAGTGAATTATGCTGCACTCAGTATAAGATTTGGGTGATGGATGCTAGATAAATTAAAAAAAAGAGAGGGAAAAAGAAGTGTATCAGTCCATTTACCCTGGGCAAAGGGCAGGTTAAGTTCTGCAGAGGTAGTTCAGGATCAGTAATCGGTAGCATGATACATGAGTACAAGAGCAGAAAACATTTTTTTTTCAAAACTGTAGGTTGTTTTGCCCTGTTATCTTCAGGGGAAGGAAGCCTTTAAACTAATGAGGCATTTTTGTAATACCTGCTTGGGCAATGAAATCCTGCGTGAGTAGTATCACACACACGCGTTTTGTAACAGCTGGACTATTTGTCACGCAGATGAGCTCCGGTGTTTCACAGCTCTCACATTCTGGGCCCTCCACAGAAAACAGACTTTTCTTTTCCTTCGTCCACAGAACTTAATTTCCAGCTAGGGCAGCTGAGACGACGACTTCAGTGCATAGCAGTGGTTCAGACCGGTGGTGTTACTTGTGCTGCGTTGCTCTGGGCTCCGATTCCATTGAAGAGCAACGAACAGGAGCAGCAACACATCCCGTCAACTGCAGGTGGTTTGGGGCAGCCATCCAAAATGCAGAACTGTACCAGGTCTTGGCACTGGAGCCCCCAAAACCTGGCTTTTGCAATGCATGTGTGTTCACTGCAGTGTCTGTGAAGGTATCAGCTAAAATTGAAACTTTTTTTTTTTTTTTTTTTTTTTTTGCATTTGTGGCCATTGTAATGTATCTTCTCCATGCAGATTTTCTGCTGCCTGTCACGGCTGAGATCCAGCCACAGCCATGTCATTATTCATAGCACTTAGTCTTTCCGAACCTTCCCATTTTCACTAATTATCACCGTGTCTTTGGAGCCTCCTTCCTCTCTTTAATTTGGCTGAGTGTCAGCAAATAGGTTGTACTCAGGAATTCTGGAGGAGGTAAAGAGAGATCAGAAGTTCATAGAGTTTGATCACCTAGCCTTGTATCTTTAAGAAATTGAGTTTAAAAACAAAAACAAAAACAAAACAAAACAAAACAAAAAAAAAAACAGCTGGCTTTTATCTGGACAGTGGCTAGTTCATTTAGAACAAAAGCACATTGCTTGCATTGTCACTTATTTCTCCTAAATGGAACTGTCAACTGGTTTTAATTGTATAAAGATACGTAGGAATGGAATGAGAGTTCAAACAGCTCTTTTACAGCACTTTAAATGGACATGGTACTTCATATATATCCCCACAATAATGCATACCAGATGAAAAGATACTGTGGAATTTGTGTAATAAAGGTAAAAGCTCATATATCTGCCTCTTCTAATGGACGAGAACCAAAACAGAAGAATTCTATAAGGCAAAAATAACAACAAACCCCAGCATAGTTCTTAAAGTGAAGTTTCACTTGCTGTAAAGTGCACCAAGAAAAAACAAACACAGGACTTCTCTGAGCAGTGCTTTAACAGTGTGGTGGTTTTACTCGGGTGGGCAGCTGAGTTCCACCACGGCTGCTCTCTCACTCCCCCTCCTCAAAGGGAAAGGGGAGAAAATATGATGCATAGGGCTCAGAGGTGGAGATAAGGATGGGGAGATCGCTCAGCAATTATCGTGGTGGGCAAAACAGATGCAGAATAGGGAGATAGTAAGATTTATTGCCTATTGCTAACAAGCTAGAGAAGTGAGAAATAAAGGAAAGAAACCAAAAACACCTTCCCCCCATCCACCCTCTTCCACCTCCTCCCCCTGAGCGGTGCAGGGGAATGGGAGAATGGGGGCTGCGGTCAGTCTACAGTGCTTCGTCTCCACCATTCCTTCTCGGTCACTCTCTGCCCCTGCTCCTTCCCTTCCCTTCATTTTTTAGCAGAAGATTCTTGCACCCTGAGCTATTTAATAATACCTCTGGAAATATTGTCATGTCTTGGAGCTGAGTGTGCCTAACAGGCTCCTTCTAGTTACATTCAACGTATATGCAGTTAATCAGCATTGCTAAGTGACATGTGCTTCAGATGCTGCCGATCTCAATCTTTCTTATTGCTGCATTCTTTGGTTTGCCAGTCAGCCGTTGAATTTAGATCTCTTTGCAAAAGTACAGCTACAAGAAAGTAGAAACTGAGTCTTCTGACTTCAAAAATCGTTTTAAAATGTGACCTCCTGTGATCCTGATGCAGCAGTGGATGATTTGGGTTCCAGGTCTTGCTGGGGATGCAAAGTTAGGTGACTGTTGCAGAGAAGGACTGTGAATGAAGACTTCACTCTGCGTCTAAAACAGTTGCATTAGTGTTAAAAGGAAGATTCAGTAACACTCTCACAAGACTAACTTCCCTCTGTATTTTCTGGGGCACAGGAGGAAGTTATTTGCTGTTAATCTGCTAAATTCTTAAAAAAGAAAAGTATGCATCAAAATGGCAAGATCCTTTTTAACGGTCTCTGTCTCCCTTAGACCGGTTTCTGTGTGTTTCATGCCTTCTGGTTGTCGCTACTGCAGTTCCCCTGGGGACCTGTCACTGCTGTCGCTCCGTGATGGACCTGGCCAAAAGCTCATATCCACCCAGCCGCTGCAGTACGTCTGCCAGGTCAGCGCAAGTGGAGAAGGGAACGTCAGATTACTGGCTCCCAGTAGAGACCAGGAGACTGAGTTATGATTTATATGTTTACTCTGATGCTGACATCTCTTCAGAGCTGAGTAGTAAATGACAGAGGAAGTTTAAAAGCTTTTTTGCAGCTTGCCAGTATTCTGCTGTTGCTACAGCTTGCTGTTTGTTAATGCGATCCAACAAGTATCCTTTAACGACCCCGTTTGGGGAATTGTGAGCCTCCAGAGAACTACTGGAGCAGCTGTTTCGTGGTGCTGTACTTCTGAGACCTGCTCATCTGTCATGGTGGCGGTCAGCTGATGTGTACAACTCCTGCTGGTGCTAAAGCACTGCATGGAGGCAAAAGCCTCCTATGGAAGGTCTTCTTCCCTGCCCTGATCTAATGGTTTCTTGGCTTTAAACTTACCTGCGCTCCCTAATCTGAAGTGAAGTTAAATAAGCCTTTGCAGGAATCGCTGATGTGAAGGTATGAAATGTCTTTGTGAAGGGTCTTGTGCTCTACTGAGCTGGTTTTTTATTTATGCTGCCAATATCTGATCCCACTTCTTGACCTTTAATGTATACGGAGAGGTAAGATTAGGATGTTTCTAAACAGCTGAATCTCCCCTCTGGGAGACTTTAAAAAACTCGGACACTCAGCTATATCTCTGCCAGGTCTTGCCAACCCTCCATGTTTCTGGTGTTGTTACCAGCTGGGGATGCAGTTTGGTCACCTCAGAGGTTCTTGTTCAGCCGGTGGAATGCTTGGTTCCTTTCTTCAGGAGTTAAGGTGCAAGTGATTGACTGCACTTGGAGGCAGACCTCTCTGCTTCATGGGCATTGGTGTGGCAGACCTTATTCAGTGAAAAAAAGTTGGGTTTTATGCAGGGTCATTACTAGGAGATCCGCAGTAGTCCTGTGCACCTCATCATCGGTAGGCCTCCATCAAAGCTCTCGGGGCTCAAACCTTTTGAGGGGTTAAGTCACAGGCCTCATAGATGTTCAAAGTATGACATCAACCTGCTTCTTTTAACACCCAAATTTGCACTTTCATTAAAATACCAAGCTTGTGGGCAACATTGGTAATGATTATTGAGTTTCATTTGATAGTTCCGGTGAAGATTTAAGTGGAGCCAGTAAGTCTGTGGCTGTCCAGCTCAGCCCGTGTTAAGTGGCCCAGCAATACAAACAAGCAGTTTAATGTCAAAGTTTAACTAGTCTCTATCAAATGGAGCCGGCCTGATTTGCATATCTTGCCCTTTCATTTCAGCCATCAGCAGCGCTGCTGTTTTGATTTCAGTATCAGGAAATGTATCCCTGAAAGCAATATGGAGCACAGATTGCATTTCTGGATTTTATGCCCTCCTGAAAAGCTTCAGCAACATAAGGAAGAGCTGAGCTGCGACTGACTTGCCCTTTGAATCCAAAGGCTCTGTAATTCCCGTGTGGTCCCCAGATCTGCAGGCACATACCTGCCCCGTCCCATGTTGAAAGCTCAAGAGGCTCTGTGGGTGCCTAGGAGGGAAGGAGACACGCTGCAGTCACCGGCCAAAGCTGGATGTTCTGTTCCCGTCCAAAAACTTACTCATCCTACAGCCCTGGTTTTCAGTTAATGAGCTTGCAGAGAAATCTGCTCGTAATTTATCTTGTAAGCCCTTTCTTGTTGAGCAGAAACTTTGGCAAGGAGTAGCTGAGGCGCTGGAGAAGCCCCGGTTATGCCTGGTTATACCAGGCCTCCTCAGATCTTTCTTTGGAACGAGCTGGGAGGAGGAAATACTTTCCATTTCAGAGAAGCGTGGACAAACAATGTTGCTTCAGACAGGGAAGAAAAGCGGCAGACGGAATTATAGCGCTGAATCCCGCTCGCCAAAAGCATGCTCTCTTCTTTATTCGGTCGTTCCTGGAACACACTGTTCTTATTGTATTCCTCCTGCCTGGGCCCTGACTCCGACTTGAGGCGCTGCCTCACCCAGCCCAGCGCGTGCTGCGCGCTGCTGCCGCCTGGCAGGGCCGACCCCGGCTGCCGTGCTGGTGGCTTTGGTGGTGCCATCAGGGCCAGCACACCCCACAGATGTACCCATAGATGTACCCTCTGCCTCGCGTGACACCGGGCCGACACGCTTGCCGAAAACCTGGATCCCGTTAGGAAGGTTCCCGCTGCCTGGAAAACAAAGTACTTGCTCGCCTGGTTTAGTCATTAAGTAAATTTGTGGTTTGGTTGAGATGAAAAATAATGAAGAAAAGCTGTTGAAATCCCGGGATTAATTTGATAGTTTGCAGGCAGTGGTGTTTTAAAAGTGGAGTTGCTGCCTTCTTTAGGTTACGAGCAGAGCCAGGTACAAACCTGTGTTTCTTCGTTTCCCCGCGCCTCAGAGGCAGGCATTTGGAAGTAATTTGCCTCATGAAGGCCCTTGCTGAGCTCGCAGAGCAGGCGAGGGGGATGCTCTGGGGTGGAGCTGCACTGTGTGGGTGTCTGGAAATCCGGGAGATGCTTTCGGCTGCGTGTTTCATCTGCCAAGGAAGCATCCTCAGCTGCAGCCAGGCTGGGAAGAAGGGACGGGTGCTTGCTTGCTTGGCGTGGTGCGGAGGGCTTTGGATGGCTGGCAGTTCTGCTTTGCTAACGGGTTCACCTATCCACCTGGGGCCGAATTTTTCGCCAGTTCTCGGTTTAAGCAGGTGGAAAGGAGGCTGCCTTATCATCCTGCGTGCCCGTGTCCAAGTCAGCAAGCCCTGTGGCCTCTGGGAAGCACATTTTCATGGTCAGAGCATGCCCTCACCCCCACTCATTTTGCATTTTGTTGTTTTTGTTTTTTTCCTTTGGGATGGTGCCCACCCAGGCTCTTGGGCAGTTGGAGCACATTGGGAGTGCGGATTCCTGTCCAGCTTCCATCCCCTGATGGGATCCCAAGCTCCTGTGCACACTGCAAGGCCCTGGGATTTGAAACCACTTGTATTTATTTTAATGCAAAATGAGACCTCACAGTGCACTGGTGCTTCTGTCCCGATGTTTCCCCTCACGCCTGTCATCCTGGGCAGGCCCTCTGTGTTCTGGGGGTGTCAGGAGGGTTTGTTCCTCAGCTTCGAGTTCTGCTCACTGCCTTCAGGATCCAGTTTAATATCAGTCACAAGCTTAGTTACGAAGACAACTTTTTTCTGGCAACATGTGTTGATGTTCACCACATCCTTGCATGAGCTGGATTCTTTCCAATAAAATATTAAAAATAGGATTTCTCCTATGGGATATTGTCCAACATGCAATGGATAGAGGCGAGTGCAGTTTATGAGTGGGAGCAATATGCCCTGGCTGTTCAGAATGCACACGGGAAACCTGTTGTGCCCTGGTTTTAGTAGCTTCTCAGGTCACTATAGAGCCTTTTGAATGACTGATGAACTCAGGCTGCTCCAAATAAGTAAGGCCCTTGTCAAATCACAATTAATGCAGGCAAAAATCCTGTGTACCTTATAGAGAATTTCCCTATTTAATGTCAACCTTTCATAATGGAAAAGAATTGATACTAATAATCTCATAATTTTCTTTAAAAAGCTACGTTATGACGAAAATTCAGGCTAACATGTTGCAATGAGTCTGAGCAGATACCTGTTATTGCTAGATACGGAACAAAATATTCTGCTACTTTTCCTTTATTCCAGGAGTATGATCCAAGCAGCCTGTTAATTGGTGTGAGACATGGTGTTGTCCATATTTTTTCTTTTGTTTTAATTAATTTCTTGTGCATTGCGCTATAAAGTAAATGAGCTTTTTAGTCTAATTCTAGGGAAGATTTGTGTTGTTTTTAGGAAGGATTTGACTTTATTGTGTGGCAAAAACGGTTTTACGGTGGATAACTAATGGATGGAATACATAATTACATTGGGGTAACAGAATGTACATAAGCTTTTCTCTGTCAGGAAGAAGCTGGGAGGGCTGACACTATAGAAACATGGTCAGATGAAATGTCACGGGGCTTGTTCTTCAGTTTCTGTGGAGCACTGTAGTTGCACCTTGTTGTCTGAAATCCTTTCTTAAGGTTAGGTTGGTGATAGGGCAGCACAACCAAAATATTTAGCCCATTTAGTCTTTATTTGCCTACTAAGCAAATCAATTCTTTCCTTTATTTCAGCCTCCTTCCTAGATTCTCACAAAATCTAATTGTTTTTCTCACCCACCCTGCTGTATCCTGTGATCTAAATTACTGATTTCAATGAATGCATCTTCTGTACCTTAGTCTTGAGAAGCATTATATCCTTGGTAGATGCAAAGGAGTTAGAAACTGGAAACTTAGATTGTTAGATCTTGGGTTTAGGTTTTGTGGTTGTGCTTCAATGCTTACCAATAATTACTGAAGCTACCCATAAAATAATCTCAGTGTGCTCCTAAAATGGAACCGAATGCCTTAGAAATAAAGAGGCGAAGAGCCCTTATCTGTACTTCTAGTTAAGTTTTTATTTATTTCCCTTTTTCCTCCGGCGTGGGAGGATGAGTAACCGTGGAAGAAGATACAGATTTGCAAAGGCAAGGAGCGCTAAAGAGCGTCTTTTTTTTTTTTTTTCATCAGCTTTTAAAAGCCAGACTGTAATCATAAATTCCCTGATAGGTGGAGCATGCAGAAGTCGTCTTTAAGCCTACAAGTGACAGGCTGCTGTTGCTTTTCAAACTTCAGATTTCTTTTTTTTTTTTTTTTTGTATAAGACAGAACTTTGATCTGGTTTCTTTGTAATGCTCTACAGAGTGCTCGGGCTGCTGCGCTCGCAGGCTGCAGAGCTAGAAGTGAACTTTCTTGGTGAGAGCCATCTGGATACCTCAAAGAACAGATTAACATGTCCAGAATTGATGCCATCTTTGAAGAAGCTGCCCTTGCTTAGAACACATGTGATTAGCTTGACATTGGCAATGATGAAGTTCAGATGCACAGCAGTATCTGACTGCCTATGGTAATTGGGAAGAGTTTTGAGTGGAGGAACCCTAAGGATTTGCAATCAAGTTATCAGCTAAATCCCCAGTTTTAACCTCCAGACTAGGCTTTGTGTCTTTAGTGCAGGTCAAATCCAGTCAAGAGTAAAGTTTTTAGTGTTGCATCTTCATAGACATTTCATTCTTAGCTCCAAAACACACCAGTGATGGTCTGCTGGAGAACACTGGATGCTTTGGGGCATTTCTAACAGTTGTATACCCAGTACAGTGCAAGCCTTGGTTGTGGTAGATGGTGCCATGGATTGGAAACCACAACTTTTCTCTTGAGTTGGTAGAGTAATGTAATTAAGTCAGACTTCTCTGTAGATACCATTCAAATCTCTTGTTTTAAAGGTGACCCTGCCACTCGGTCATTGTTGTCAGCACCTGCTATTTAAATATGCTTCAGCTCATACATCATAAGCTAACGAGTGCACCTTTTAATTTGATCGACTGGCTGTGATAACAGAATGTGGTATTGCATGAAGGATGTGACAGTTGCCCACTTGCTGGTAGGTGTAAATAAAGGAGGTAGGAGAGCTGTGTTTGAGTGTTTCTCGCCAGTCACAGACTCAACAAGTGGTCAATTTGAAAGTTTTTTGTTTTTTCTTCTTGGAGGGAAGTATGTTGCTTTTTTAATGGATATGGGAAATGTTCATAGAAGGAGAGATCCTGAGTTTCTGCAGGGCATGGCTTTTGGGATGTCCTTCTCTGGGACACAGCCCCGTCCCCGCTTCTCCTACAGCTCAGAGCTTCCCAAGGCAACTCATGCAGTTTGGATGATCATCAGCTGCCTTATTGCTGAAGCCATCTAGAAAATGGGATTTCTCCCATGTTTAAAAAAGAGCTCACCCAGCCTTTGAGGACCAAAGGCTCAGAATATGGCATGGGATTTAGAATATCATTGCTGGGAACTGTGTCGTGGGTATTTGGCTTTGCAAACAGGATGCTTGCATCTTTCTCCCGCTGTGGATGCTGAAGGTAATGCAGTTCTTACCCAGAGCATGCTGGACCTACATTTTTCAAACAGAGCAAAGAGTAGTGTGTTTAGCAAAAAAAAAAAAATGGGCACTTTGCATCTTTGATTTAAATTGAAATAGCTGTGAGCTTGGAATTGTGTAAAGGAGACTGGGAGACCAGAGCTGGAAGGGAAACGATGCCCACAGAGACTCAGGATGCATGGAGAACTCCAGGTAATCTGCCTCTTCAGTCTTCCTGCCCTCGCCTCTATTCTCGCTGACATCGAAGCTCCAAGATCTGATGGTGCTCACGTTCAAAATTCTGTGTGCTGGTCTTGGTCTGAGTGCTTGAAGAGTTCACCGTCAGGCTGGACGGGGCTTTGAGCAACCAGGTCTAGTGCGGGATGTCCCTGCCCATGGAGGGGGTGGGCTGGATGATCTTTGAAGGTCCCTTCTCACCCAAGCCACTCTGTGATTCTGTTAGGTAAAGGGGTACAGCCAAGGGAATATGTAAAATAAACTCTGAACAGGTAGAAGGAAACCCTAAGGAGATGCTTACTGGTTTTGTGAAGCTGTTTTGGCCCCTGTCGGCATTAACGGAATTAACAAAGTTCAGTGGAGAGCTGTGTGAAAAGAAGAGGCGGCTGGTCGAGCTGGGTCACTGTGGGCTTTATTAGAGTTGTTCCGTGTGTGGTTCCTCTGAGGGCTGAGCAACTGAGAGCTGCAGAAGAGAAGTGCTTTATTTCTGCAGTGTGTGAAACATTACATGTTAATTTCTAAAAAAAAATAATTGAATTTTTTGGTCCAAAGTGAGTTCCGGAAGTCTGCAGGAATCTTTTTGAAGTCTAACTAAACGCTCACCTTTCCTTTTATTGCCCTTATCAGCACATAGAGCTCGGTATGTGAAGTTTTTAGCTGACATTTCAAATCGCTCTGAGTGTGTCTGTATCCCTTTTAAAGCAGCCTCCCCTCCCAGATCAGAAGTGACCGGTTTTTTGTTAGCCTCCATGTTCCTTTAATGTTTTCCTGCTAATAGACGTTGAAAGCGATCTTCAGAGGCACAGCACAAAACATTCAAATGGTGATACGAGCCAGCTGAAGAGAGTTGTCAGGGAGAGAGAACATTAAGAGAAGGATTGAATACAGATGGATTCCTCAAAAGTAATGTAACCTGTTATGATTGCTTTGAAATCCTATACCCTTTCCATGTACTTATGCTTACTGAAAGTTTACATTTGCATTGATGTATTAGAGGCAGAGCTAACATGGAAGTAATCCCTGTTGTATACACGCTTAAGTGTGTAATTTTAGCTAAATACAACAGTTGTGACCAAACTCTTTCCTGTGTTCTCCGTGGAGAACCCACGGCCCCATTGGGTGCTGCAGGACAGCCTGTACGTCCCGGCTGCTCCCAGGGGCGAGGGACCTCCAGGCACCCCTCTGGTCGCCGCTACCACGGGAATTCCTTCGACCATCCCAGATTCGGGCCCAATGAACTCTTAAAACACAAAGGACGGTTCGTGGTCCTGATGTCTTGGCTTCTACAAAGCTCCCACTGTCTGCAGGGCCCAGCACTGGGCTGGCACGGCCACGCACGGGCAGGGCGCTGCCTGGAGCTCAGCAGGGACCCCGTGTGCCTCCCAGTGCCCCAGCACAGTACGAAGCACTGCTCCCAAAAGGGAAGGTATAGGTTATAGCAATTAAAAAACAAAACAAAACCACGGGGTTTGTGTACCGCTGATATCCCAGCAGAAAGCATTGCTGTAGCAGCAGGGCTAATCTGGGGATGTTGAAGGTGTTTTCTTTCCCTTTGAAGTGATCATTTTGTTTTGTATATCATAGAGCTTTCTTAACACAGTGCTGGAATAATCCATGCCACTTCCAGAGAGGCCTGGCAAAATGTCCACCAGACGTTGGTGTTATATTTTAATTGGGTTGTCCAAAAAGCTTCCTTCTCTTTGCCCGCAGGGAAGGCCTGACCTATCCATCATTCGCAGCTCAATTTAAGAGGTTTTATCCGCCTCCATCACACAACTGTCATATCGGATTTGACAGGAGGGTTGCACAGCACCGAGTTCATTTAATTTTCAGAACTGCCCATTATGTAAGGGGAGAGCTGGCGAATGGGTGGTGGTAAGGTTTTCACTTGTTATACTTTACTTTTTGGGGTGAACTTGTTCAAATTATTTCCTGTCTTTAATATTTGCCCTGGAAATCTGTTTGGAAGTCTGATGGAAGTTAGAAATAAGGCTGCTTCAGTGCACATTTAAAGGGACAGAAAGTTTGTGTGCTCAGACACGTCCACGATGCCTGGCCGTCCCAAGTTCAGGTTAGCATTCAGACCCAACCGATGCTGTCCTGCACCAGCCTGGCAAAACCTCACAAGACTCCCTGTGCCTCAGACAGCAGTGGAAAACCTCAGGTGACTCCGTTTTAGATGTTCTTTACACTACTCTGCAGCTACACTAAGCTCCGTCGTCCACAGAGAAATAGCTTGGAGATTTTGTTGTTCTGTGGCAAGCAAAGTAATAGTTTTCTCTCTGTGAGAATAGGAGGGTAATAGCCTCTAACTGACCACATAATGGGCCTAAAACAATACGTTTTTTCGTAGTGACCTGTGAACGTGGTGGTGTCCGTGACCCCTTGCATTACAAGGAAAATGGTTTGGTTCTGTTCCTAGGAGCAGAAGGGCAGGGTGAGCAGGAACTGTGTGAGCAGTGTGCTAGCCAAAGGCTGTAGCCCTGTCTAAGTCACTTCTGAAATACTTTGGTAGTACTTCCGTCCGTGTATCCCAAATTCCGTAGCATTAATAAGTCATTCTGAAAACCTCCACTTTGAATGAGTTGTCTGCTGTTCCCAGCTCGTGTCATGTTGTGGCCGGTGTGATAAGACCAGTAGGTGATAGCAAGGTGATGGTTGTGCTGTGTTCATACTCTGTAAAAAATACACCAAAACTGCCTACTTTTTCCCTTGCTGGTGTCTTCCTCACCTTCACTCCGTACGTGTTTTTCTGATGGTGTTTTTTTGTTGTTGTTGTTTGTTTTATCCTATCTAAAAGTAAACTCATCATGGCAGGGACTGTGTCTTGTTGCCTGTAGGACTTTGACCACTGCATAAAGGCTTTTCATGGCAAAACTAGGAAACGAAAGTTGTGTGATATGCCCTCCTTGGCAGGGTTTGCTCAAGGTCCACTCTGAGCCACCTCAACTAGGTGCTTGTTGCTGAGTCACTAAACAAAAGATCACGCAGATGAACTTGGTAATCTGAAATAAAACATCGCTGTGATGTTCAGAGCTGGTAACAGAGCTTGGACAACGCAGGAATTCGTAAACTGATGTTTGTCTGCTCTTCATGCAGGGGGGTAGGCAGGGAGAGTGGGGAATTAAATGATGCCTGTTGCTGTGCTGGTGTGAACATCTCAGCTTGTTCCTCTTTCTGGTGGATTTCAAAACGCCTTGCAGTGACAAGATGCCCGTGTGGCGTGACTGAGCTGAGGTGTGCTGGAGTTGGATGTGTACGAGAGATTGCATCTTGAATAACTGTCTGGAGGACAAGGCGTGTGGGATTGTGTACGAAGTAGCCTCTGTAGGTTCATGGACAGGTTGGCCACTGGAAAAGCAGGTGCAATGAGATGGTCCCTGCTGGGGGAATTTGCAAGTGTTTGATGTACCCGAGTGTGACATTTGAAGTCAGCTTCAGGTTCGGCATTGTAAGCAACTGCCATTTCTTACTTACCTCCCTACCTTGGCAAACATGTTAGAGGGAGGTGAGGTGGGATGTAAAAGCAAGCATAGAATCGGTGGGCTGTGCTCACTGTTGGAAGAGTGGAAAGAAGCCTGCCTTTACTAAGAAAGATACTGTAATAATCTTGATACTGCTTTTACATGTCCTGCAGTGCTCACAAAGTGTCGCTGCTAGCAGTTAACCAGAGGACACAGTAAATCCTAATGTGAACTGGACTTCTGCCATAATAGTCTTGTTCCCTGTCTCTCTTCAACTCTGACAATATCATCTTTATGAATTCCCTTTTGCTTCCAGTCAAATCATTCATGGTTTTATCAATACAACTTAATATGAACACAGCGTATTCTGTAGTGTGTCACCAATGCTGGGGCTCAAAGACAGAGTCCTTCTGCGCAGTGATGCAGAGAACCCGGTGGAGTAGGGTCAAGATTGTGTCCTTTTAATTTGACATTTTCATTTTTCTTCCAGGCATGGGTCATGGAGAGAGCCTGTTAACCCTTACTATGTCAACACGGGATATGCTCTGGCCCCAGCCACCAGTGCCAACGACAGCGAGCAGCAGAGCATGTCCAGTGATGCAGACACAATGTCGCTGACAGACAGCAGCGTGTAAGTATCCTTAATCTGTTGTGGCAATAAATGGGAGAATGGTGGCCGTTTCTTTAGTGGGGGTGCTGATTTTGTGTTAGACTGAGGGTGGCATTGCAACAGGTGGTATTGGGCAGAATATCTGACTTCAACAAGGTCACGATCATTCTGGTTTTCTTGTCAAGCTGAGTTGTTTTGTCACTGTGCAGGCAACGCAGCCTCGCTGTTCTTGGGAGTATTTGTGACATCAAACGATTTGAGTGAACTAAAATAAAAGATGTAGGAGTTCCGGCAGTGTTGCTTGCCAAGTGCAAATAGACATGAGCTCTCTTTGGATTCCTCTTCATCTTTGGGTTCCTCCTTGTCAGGATGAATCAGATGACAACCCCATCAAGACTTGTACCACTGCTCTTTTTCATGTCTTTTATCTCTTCAAAGTTCCCACTTGTTCCGGCAAACCACAGTATTTGGGTGGCTGATTACTGAAAAAAAGGCAGCATGACGAGTTCTAGTAATTGTTTTGCTGGAATACAGCTCGGGAAGCTCCTCAGACTTCTTATCCAAAGCTAAGGCAGAACTCAACTGTAGTTGTATCTCTGCGTTCAATTATCCTCTTTTTGTATAGTGAATCATAAGGAAAAGTTGGATTAGGACAGTACCTACAACTGGGGGGACTTGGGCTTACATCCGTGGTCCTCACTGCAGACTTCCAGTGCTGCCTTAGTTGCCCTATGCCTTGGGCCTGTCTGGAAACAGCTTTTCCTTCAAAGCACGTTGTAATAGCAACTGCAAGGAAATACCAGATTCTTCCTTTGAGTATATGTAGTAGAAAGAGTAAGTAGATTGAGAAGCTTTTGAAGACACAATACAATTTGACTAAATCTCTGTAGCTGGGCTATAGGATGCCACTGAAGGTGTGCTCAAGAACCCCAGCACCTGGGAAGCCATTCAGCCTGAGCTGGCAGAGGGTCCTGCAGAGCTGCCATCCTTCTGCAAGCACGTGCCAGCATGGGCTGTGCTGGATGAGCTGGGTGTGCTGCATGTGCTGAGGCGGCAGAATGGGTCTTGAAGGCCAGGTAGGATCTTTTACATCATCATTCCAGCCAGGCTGTGCTTTGCTACCCATTGGTTTGTTACCACAGGTTTGGAAGCTCTCTGCCTGTTCATACCACAGCACGACAGTAAAGACTGGTACATTTGTTCTCGGCTAGTTCATCTAATCAGATGTTCTTGTGTGAGTACTTCACAACTGAAATGATCCCTGTGTGGCTTTAGTGGTTCAGAACTGCTTAAAAACTGAAACTGAGGAGCCTCCACATCATGGTTAGGCTCTGTATACCTATGGGAGCCTCCTCCCTCTGCTGCAGGTTTAGCAGATACCTGCTGCCATGCCTTAATGTAAGACAAGCAAATGCATCAGTCCTTTTAGCACTGAAGAAACTAAGAGAAACTTAAGAAACTAACCAAATGAGAATTCAAGGTATGCTTTCCCCAGTGGAGACAACTTACTGGGCAGAGTCCGCCTGCTGTGTCAGCTCTGTGTGCAAATGCATGCACCCTTAGGAATTTTCTCGTGTGATCATTTAAATAGATCATCCAACTTTTGGGGTTTCTACATGTTCAAAACCATGTGCAACAGTAGGAGCTGAGAATGTGCAAACAAGTTGATCTTTCAGCTCACCCTGGCTATGCTACAGTGACAACATCTGACTTGCCCGTTCATTTGATTCATTCATTCTTGACAGACATGCTGGTGAGGACAAGCTGAACTACACTAACTTATGCAGCCCTAAGGGCCTGTTCTCTCTATAACATCCAACTTTATAGCTAATTATTAGATTGCTCAGTGATTAAAATAAAAATAAAGAAGAAACCTACAGCTTTCACACTGCAACTGTCCACCGTGCCTTAAAGTATTTTGGATACAAACTGCTGTCACAGGACAATAGCGCGTACTTGGCACAGCACTGAGCTTCAAAAAGATCTGTGGTGATGTCTCAGAGGTGTATCTGTGTCTACCTGCACTGACGTTGTGGGGTCATTGGAAGAGTGTTGCCAGCACAAGTCCGTGTGGTTTGGACTTTAAGGTTGGCCCTGCTTTGTGTGCAGGGCTGACCAAAGACCTCCAGAGGTCCTTCCCAACCAAAATTAGTCTTTGCTCAGGATTGGGGCCATTTCTTATTTGCAGAACTAGGCTTTCTAGGGAGCAACTGTTCTCATCTCACTGCCAGACACATAACACAAAACTTCATAAAGGTACCTAGGAATCCAGGCCATCTGTATTCCATTATCCACCTGCAAAAGTCTAGTGATGTAGAGAGTGAGGACAATGCACTTGCCATATGCTTCAGGAATAAAGCAGCATCTGCCATTCCCCTTTGTGAAGAAATTGCCAAAATTTTGACATCTGTAACACAAACACATGAAAATCCTGATAGTTGTGGCTCTGGGGAGCCAACAACTCTAAGTTAGCCTAAGAGATTGATCACAAAACTGGAGTTCAAAGTGTGAGGCCATTCATCTGTGCACTGCTAATGACAGTACTTTACAGCCAGACTTTTGATTCCCTAAAAGGGGATCAGTTTTACACCAGGCCTTTCTGCTGATACTCGGGATGACGCAGAGATTTTGGCTGACAACTTTTCTAGAGTCACTATTTGGCATTCCATCCCTTCAATACGTTTCCCTTAATAAACATCACAAAAAGCAGGGTGGATACTAGCCTGTCTCCTGACGGAACAACTCTTGATGAAAGAAATGCCTCTGTAAATTCAGAATATTCTTACGCTGAAGTGGAAGCTACCACCACATAATAACCACCACTTCTAGGTTAGGTCTGGTGACCACTGCATTTTTATGTAACTTGTACTGATAAGCTCCTTCCAAATCTTTTCCTGCTTTTTCTAGTTACTGCCCTCATGACAGACAGAGCAGTGCATCTCACCTGTGAGATACCTTTCTTAAAGATGATCTGCAAAGGAATTAAAAATGGGCTGAGACTTTGTTGTTGCTGCTTCTCTGTGATGAAAAAAAGGATTTGGGAGAAAGTATTCAATGTTTGGTCTGTTTTTTAGTAGTTCAAATGTGAACTGTCTTTCTGTAGAGCAGGAAGCCTTTGATTCTTTAAGCAAAGAATGACAGTTTTATGGAATTAGGAGACCATTTATTAACAGCAGTGCTGTAAACACAAAGCCCTCCAGGAGGCTCGTTTAGTCTCAGTGTGAATGTCGGGAGCTGTCACACCTTGTTCAAGAAACTTTCCAGCCTGTGTCATAAATGTCATCAATGGGTGCGCACCAAAACACAACAGTTCATCCAGTTCATCCTTCGGTTCATCCAGTGAGCCAGTGAATCCGCGAGGTGGCTGCAGACTCAGGAGAGCGGGCCACCTGCCTGCCCAGGCAGTGCCAGCGTGCATGCTGCTGGATAACCATGAAGGGACCTCAGGGACCCCTTCCCCTCGCAGTGCTCATGCAGCAGATCTGCCACCACGCCTTTGCTTGCACTCTGTGCCAAGAGCACGAAGGTCATGACTCATGCTTGTGCGCTTGAGATCCCTCAAACAGCAGCATGAGGGATCCGGCAGATGTGAGGTGGAACTCACAGCACTGGAACTGAAAGCCCTGGTGGATAACGAGACATCTGTATCTGCTGCAATAGCTCTAAGCAAGCCAGAAGCAGGCTTGCTGCTGGCTCTGTGGAGGCACGGAGATGTTTAGGAGCAGTTCTCGAGTCCGCTGGCACTAGCTCCTCGCACCATACCCGTGTTGCAAAATGGAGGATGCAGGTCAAAGTACCACGGGAGGTACTACAGAAAACTGTAGAGGACTGCTAATTTAAGGAGTCAGTGTAATACCAATCCAGCTGCCTTGTCACATACTTCTGTAATTCTTCAGACTCATCAGGTGATACGGAGGAGTATTCTGAAGCCAGCAGGGGTCATATAACTCTGTTATCAGAAGAAGCAGATGTAAGAACTCTTCAAAATTAATAAGCTTTTAGTGATTCCTTTTCCACTGGTCCATTGGCCTCATGGGGTTGCACTAATAGTTATACCTGCTAGAAGTTGTGATCATTTACACCCAAGTTCCTCAACCCCCTAATTTTTATTTCAGTAGCCATAATGTCTCCCTTTCTCGGGCAGAATTATTTTTGTTTCACCATCCTGTGCCTTCTTTATTCTTGGCTCCTTTTTCCTTTAGGCATTTTATCCCTTCTGTGCCCACCGCAGGCTGCTTCTAGGACTTTAATTATTGCTGATATATGTACTGCCTTCTGCTAATACCTAGCCCAATCTCAGCAGTTCCTTTTAAGTAAGTCTCAAAATCATAGGAGTGTACCTGTGATCTTTCTTTTTGTGCGTCTCAAACTGACTGCATGCAGATTCATCCCCCAATTAGGATTCTGGACATACAGCCTTGACCTTTGGCTTACAAAAACCGTGTCTGCATTAAATACTTGCTCTTCTTTACCAAATTGTGTTACAGTTTTACATGGTATTGCTGAACCTATCTGCCTCCTGACTTTCAAAGGAATTTTTGCAGAATTGCTTAAGGCAGCAGAAATGAAGAACAACCAGACGACGTCAGAGCAGGGACTCCTGCTGCTTGACAAGACTTGCATGTCTTGGTGCTTGTGCTTTGAATTTAGGCTTTCTCTAAGAAAAATGGCAACAAAAGCCTCATTTGGTGATGAGCAAGGTTTTTGTCTATGTATGCTGTTTACATACACAAGTCAGGCTCCATAATGAAGAAATCTAGCTTCTGCTCAGAGACAGTGCATGAAAGGTTTGGGATCCTAAGGTGGAAACCTCTGTGACCCTACGTCAGAGGAGCCTGTGTCTGGGCAATGAGGATGCAGACACAGGCTGATTGAGGAGAGCCCCAGCCCTCTAACAGGAAACTGAGGAAAGCGTGCCGGTGCACAAAGAGCACGGCGTGGTGTCAGGCATGGCCTGCCACTGGTAGCCAGCTCAAGTTGGGGGAGAAGGCAAATCAGCGCCACACACTGCGCAGTTGCTTGTTCTTTGATGTACTGCATTTGTCGCCAGCTCCCTTCCAAGCTTTGATATTCTACCGATCATGGCAAAGCAGGTTTTGGAAGTGTAATTTCCCCACAGGTTTCGTGCACAGCCCAACTACGGAAAACCGCTAGCAGAAGCCTGTATGATATTCTTGCCATCTGGCCCTCTGAGCTAGGTCAAACAGACAGAGGCAGGATTTTCAAAAGTGCCCAGCGCACATATGTGCTTTTAAAAGTCATTTCCGTGGTACCCAATACAAGCATGCTTGCCTTAAAGACGAGTTTTCAACAGGATGTCATTCCTAGCACAAGTAAATATTGTAATGCGTTCAATTTATGTAATGAATATATTATCAGTCACTGTTGTTGGAGGGGTTTTCATTTTAAGTAGCTTAAAAAACATTGCTCTTAAATACCTAGGCTCTGCTGATTGTTTTTCAGTCTTCCTGTGCCATACAAATTCCTCTGCCTGTGTAGGCAAACCAGCTTTGGTCCTCTGCTGAAAACTGTTTTTATAACGGGAGCAGCAGCTGTGTTGTTTTAGCTGTTTCATGTGGAGGTGCAGCCTGGAGAGGACCCGGTGCCATGCTCCTTGCAAGCACTAGCCCGGCTGCTGTGCATGGCCACCAGGGCAGCAGAGTCACTTGCCTGCTGGGGGCTGCCAGCCCGGCCTCAGGCACATGGCAGCACTCACAGGTGCTGCTACACAGTCTGTGATTCCTCTCTTGGATAACCCCTGGTGTCAGCAGCGCCTTTGCTAAGGGAAGGAGGCAGCCGCTGGGCAGGAGGGCTTGTCACAGCAGAGATACTCGAGGGAAACGAAGGCAGATCTAGGTACGAAGGCACCAGGCAGAGGCTGAAACGCATTAAATCGCCCCGTGATGTTCCAGTTCCAGTGCAGAAATGCCTTAGGTCAGCATGGTTCTTCTCTTTATTTCTGCAAGCGCTTACAACAGTGAATGAGAGGTCGTGTCTCTTAGCCTGGCGTTGTGCTCCAGCTAAACGAATAATAACCGTGCTCCTCTCACTGGGTCTCATCACCTCATACTCTTTCTGCTGGGTCTCATCGCGTGTCCTGACTGCCCTCGGCTGGATATGGGCTTTGCCTTCCCAGGCACCGGTGGCATGGCTCAGCCAGGGTCCTCAGCATGGTGCCCCAGGGTCCCTTCGCCCCAAATCAAGTCAGAGTACCCAGAGCACAAGTGGCCGTGTCCCAGAGTGAAACGGTTTAGAATAGTGGTCGCTGCTCCCCAAAATCTTGCAGAGGAAATATTCCTCAGATGGCTGGCCTTTGGCCAAAATGCCTGGCCATTTCCCTTCGGGCTTCTTGATGTGAGAAAGGTCTCTCGGTGACAGTGGTGCTTTGCTAAGAGTAATCGGTAGAAAATATTGGCTTCTCTGCCGATTTGTTTCCTGTCTTTCCTATGGTCAGTGATCCTGAATGACTTTGAGTTCTGCTCTATTTAAACAAGTTAAACAGCTTTTTAATTTAAAAGACCCCAGATGATGATTTTCCAACTTGTTAGGCTTAATGGTTAAATTTGGAGGCTTTCTGTGGAGGAGCAAAGAAGGCGCCTGGTGATAGCATCTGACTGCCAGGCAGCAGCAGACCCTCTGTGCCCATCGGGGGCTCCTGCAGGTGGGTTTGGGGGGCAGAGGAGAGGAAGCCACCACATTGCCAGAACAGCAAACCAACTGCACTGTCACTAAATAAATGATAGAAATGCCCATGTTTCCCACACTGCATTTTAGCACGAAACTTTCTGGTGCGAAAGAAAATCACATGATGAAACAAGTAAAAACAGTTTGGAAAGTTTTACTTTAAAAGGAGATGTGCTCTAAAAAAGTTTATATATATATATATATTATTTCTCTATCTATTGAAAATATCTCAAAGCAAGCTACCTGACAAAAGGAAAACAAAAGTATGGTATTGGTTTTCCTTGCTTTTCCCCCATCTATTGAATAAGGTTTTGTTGGGATAAAATTAAAGTGCTTATCTTTGAATTTGCTTCCTCTGGTTGAGTTGGCAGAGTACATTGAACGAAGGAATGTTCCAAGTTCAGAGGTGGCATTGGGGAATCTAGTTAAAATGACATCAAAGGCAGCACAGCAGGGCTGAACATGTGTTTGAAGCCGGATAGATTAGAGGCCATTATCAGCCTTTCGCTACTGTGCTCTGAACAAAAGTCGCTCTTTCCGCTGGGACTGCTGCTGTGGAGAATAAAAAAAAAAGGAAGAAAGAAAGAAAAATTGCGCCTTCTAGTATAATGCTGCTTTTCCCGTGAACGTCCATGCGGCCACAACACTGAAGTTGTGTTCCAGTGCCCGGGTTTTGTGTGGCAGTTAAGCTGATCTCTTGTTTATTGATTCTGCCTGGCAATGGCTAAAATCGTTCCCCATCAAAGGCAAGTCAGTAAAAATCGTCAGTGCTTTTGTTCCCATCCATTCTGGAAAAAATCTGTGTCTTGATACGATGAAACTGTTTAACCACTGTGACTCTACGTTATTTTTCAAATGGAGGTTCATCATTAAAGAAAATGAAGCTTTCTAATGAAAGCTATCGTGATCGCCTGTTGTTATAGCAACACTCTGCAAAATTGCTCTGCTCTTGTAAAGTGTCATTGACTGGGCGCAGCGGAGGTGATGCTCTGAGCCATGCTCTGCCTCCTCCTGCATTACCTGCAGCCGGTAGCCAGAGCTGTAATTAGCCAGACTAATTCTCTGTTTTGTCATTTGTCTTCTTACAAAAAAACACTTGTTGTTAATCATGGTTTTTATTTTATTTTAATGCATTTAATTTTGAATGCCAGGGTTACTGAATGAAATTGCAGTCGTATGGTGCAGTTTGGTCACGGGAGCAAATTCATGGCAATTCTGTATGGAGCCTCGTTTCCAAAGAGTAGCTGGGGCAGCAGGCACCACAGACACGGACGGGGCTCCTGTTTGGGAAAGAGAACTGATGGTGACAGTCCTTGCCCGGGCTCATGCTTGTAACTCTGGAGGTTTTCAGGCAAAAAAATACAGTAAATTGTGTTTTCTTTGCCAAACATCACGTAGACTTTGAAAATCTGCTCATGTGAGCTCATTAAACTGTTTTGCTTATGTTCTCAAGAAACAGCTGTGCTTAGCAGTTGAGGGGGTTAGGAGCTTACCTAAAAGCTAAATGTACTTACAGTTAGCTTGTGCAAACATCTTGTCCTGTAAGATGCACTTTGACTGAATTGGTCACCAAGATGCGTAGGGTAGCGACTGGAAGAAGGCAACGTATGTGCACGGAACTTATTTCATATTTGTGACAAACTAAACCACTCCATTCATTTCCACACACTTCCATGACATTGCCATTACTGAATAAGCAGAATCTGTAAATTAAAAGAGGAAAATTCCAAATTGCCAAGCACTAGGAGGGCATTTGTTTTTGCACTAGTTGATTTTTCTCAAAATAACCCCGTTTCACTAGGACATGAGCCCATTTCCTTATCTCATAACTAAGCTCCACTTCAATTGCGTTCTTCTCATCCTGTGATGGTTTCAGTGGTGAAAACAAAACGTGGTTCCTTCCTTTTCCTGAAGCTATACCCGGTCAGTGATGCTCTGCCGCCGGCAGTGCTCAACACAAAGCCTGGGAGCTGTGACCCCTCTGAACACCCCATTGCTGGGACCCAGGGTGCCCCCAGGTGTTTGTGGAAGGGCCTCAGCAGAGCGGGTCTGTACCACCCTGCAGCTCGTGGCAGAACCACAAAGCCAGTTGCTGGTCTGTCTGGGGACAGGCTCATTGCTACTGGTCTCCTTTCTCTGCAGACACCTCCATCACCAGCTTTTTCATCAAGGGAACAAACAAACTGAGCAGAGCTGGTTAGCCTGCATGCTGCTGCCCATGGCTACACCAGCCTCCTCTATGGCAAGCACTGTATTTTTTCACCCAATAACTTCAGTATCAAGTCCATAATTTCTAACTGAGCTAAACATCATCTTAAAAGCCATGAAGTCAACCTTTTGCTTTGATAAGCCATTTGAGAAGTTACCATGTTCTTTTCAAAACATACACCTTGTTCCCTGACCAAGTTCCCCTCACGGAGCTCCCACTTCTCCTCCTCCTCCCCCCGTTCCTAGCCTGCCCTGTGGTTTACTGTGTACATTGCTGTCTCTTTTATAGAAAGCAACCAACTATAAAAGGTACCAGGATGCAGTCCAAGTCCTTCTCCCTGCCCTCTACCTTGGGCAACAGTTGCAGGAGTCCTGCCTCACTCAGCTCCCAGTGGATGCTGTGTAAGTGCCCCTGGTAGGGAGCTCCAGGGACCTGGAGGAGCACCATTCCCCATATCGTTCCTCTTGCTCTGTTGCACTCGCCCTGGGCATGTGAAGCCTTTCTCAGACTCTAAGAGGTTTCCTTCCTGCCGTTCTGTGGCAACAGGGCTTCAATGAATGTTGTGTGATGGAGACCATCTAACGAAAGGCACTAAAGCAGGGCGTGTTGTTGCTTTATTCTGGCAGAGATGGGATCCCACCATACAGACTCCGGAAGCAGCATCGCAGAGAGATGCAGGAAAGTGCCAAAGCAAATGGACGTGTGCCACTACCTCACATTCCTGTAAGTAGCACTATCTCCTTCTGCAAAGGTAAACATGCGAAGTGCGTGAGATCTCTAGCACGCATTTGCTCTGCTTGCTCAAGTTTAACCTCCGTTAGCACTGCATTCATCTGGGGATGGGAATCCACTGTGCTGAGAAAGGGCATGTAAGAGGAGGAAAGCTTGGTAGTCCTCTGCCAGCCTCATCACCCAGGGGTACCCAAAACACAATTTTCTTAAGTGCTTGGTCAGTAGCCAGTTTCTTCAGGACAAGAATGGAAGCGCAGGCTGGCTGAGGTGGCTGGTGTCTGCCTGCAAGTAGGCTGGGGGGACAGAGATGTTCGTGGGAGGGGTAGGAGGCCACTGGGCACGAAGGCTGATGTAGCCAAAGTCAGCTGGGGAAAAATGCAGCTGTCCTGAGCAGTATTCCTGCAGTGGGTAGCAAAAGGGAGCTCTAACCTATTCTCAAGGACTCTGCAAAGTCTGCCTGGGAATACATGGTAGGAAAGCAAAGAAGGTGCAGACATAAGTATTTCCAGTTGTCTGGTATTGTCTCCCCAGTTGCTTCAGGTAAGCAAACAGCTTTTGGAAGATGAGGCTTCGGGGCTCTGCAGCACCATCTGCAGCTCTGCTTATTATATTCTTTCTGTGAGAAGTTACAGGTGACATTTAATATATAGCAGGGAATAAAGGTGCTTTTTTTCCCTTTGGACAGCTGGACTCCAGCACAAAACAAATTGGGAAAGAAAAAAAAAGCCTCCATCTGCTTTTTCCAGAAGTGCCTTCAAACTTGACACAGCTGTTCCCATCCTGCCTGCTCAAAGCAGCACAATGCAAGCAGAAATACACCCTCGTTTTAATCTGATTTAAAAAAAAATCACTCTTTGTTTTCCTTTTTAAATTAGATTATTTGCCTTAGATTTAAGAGGGTCTCCTATGCTTTGATCACTGGGTTGACAATAAAAACCCTGGCTGTGGACACTCACTAGCCATCCTTGCTTAGTCACCTCTCTTTTCATACAGTTGCTTTTGCAGTGTGGTCGCTGTTGAAAAGGCTGGCTGGGTGCCTTTTTATTTCACTTGATGCAGTTTTTACTGTAAGCACTGCTTTGTTAGAGTGGAAGTTTGAAAGCTTGGCCTTTATTTTTGTTGTTGTTGTTGTTGCTGTTAGTGAACAGTGGGAACTACTGAGTGAATGTTCTCTGACTTCAAAGCTTGTCAGAGGTTTTACCTTTTGGATAAAAATAATAGTGGGTTTCTGTTGATCGTGTGCACTGGCAATGCCTCAGTGAACTGCAGGTTATAAACTCAGAGTATGGAGCATTAAATATGTATAGTGAGCTGTTCTTTAACAAACTTCCATCTGCCAAACATTTCTTTTGTTAAAATGAATAAGTGTCATTCCAGCAGCAGTTCCTTGCAGACTAATTAGTTTTACTTAGCATTAAATTTTATCGACCTTTTTGGAAACCAGTTAAAAGGGGGTCGGAGGGTAAAAAACAAGGTTTAAATTGGCCACCTGCTGCTTATAAATTTATATATTATCCTACTTATCTACACAGTCTTTTAGAATTACATATTCCTTCTAAACTACATACAGACGCTTCACAAGGATTTTTCTATGAAACACTCAGTGTTCCCATTAGATTCTGTGCTGTAATTTTAAATCCCAGGCAAAAAGGCATCTTGACGCATATTTTTATGGGAGTGGAAGACTGAGAAGTCAAGTTAGTTCTAGTCTTTCTCCAGGGAATATAAGTTTAGTTCAGACACTCTGGCACCTCCTGCCAGCCAATTACTGACACAGAATTGGCATCAACTTCAGAGAGGCACTGCTCTGCCCTCACTTATCAATCAGCCAAGAAAGGAGAAGGTAATTAGACAATATGTTTTGACAACACCAGTGTGAAATGTTATGAAGTTAGTCTTTTAAAATCACCTCTAACTGCAAGTTTATTGAATTAAACTTACCCAATTAGCAAAGAGCCATGCAAATGTTTCTTCAAGTGTTGCTTTCTAAAGCCAGTGGTTAGGATATCATGCAGCCCGTAGCTAGAGCAGTCTCTGTGAGCTGCCTGGACCTGGCGGTTAGCGTGCTTTTAAACATGGAGCAGTGACTAAATTGCAGCCTTTGAGTGAAGGTCTTTATGGGCTCATATCTAACCAGTATAGCCAGAATCCATACCAGTAAGTGTTGCAGAGTGCATGGTGTGTTTTCCTGCTGATAGTAGAGAACCTCCTACCTCCAAAAAGTCGTTTTAGAAGTCCTTTAGAGACCTTACTGTTCCCTGACAAATGAGGTGTGGGGCTATTATGCAAAATTCTGAAAGAACTTATATTGCTTTTAATAGCAGCACTATTTAGGTCTTTATTTTATTCAGGTCTAGAAGCTATAAACTGTAGTTATAGGAGATTGCCTGCTAGTTTCATCAGCCGTGCTGCCTCCAGACAAGTTTTAAACAAGTTTTAGTCATGTAGGATTCCCCACTATGTAGCAGGAGATTTTAGTGCATGGACAGCAGTGTTCTGCGTATTCCATACTTACAAACTTAAAAACACTCTAAGTTGGGAAAAGTTGTGTTTTCTGAAATGGCACTCTGCCCAGGAATGCAGCAGGTGAAGGTTTCTAGCAAGCAACAAGACCTTTATTTTGTGCCTCTCCCAGGAACCTATTACATAGTGGGTGCCTGTTGCCTTTTATGTGATTTTTCCATCTTCCTCTAGGATTTGAGTAAAGTCTTGGGGCAGTAAGAAAGGAAAGAGCAGGCAAATGCCCAAAGGAGGAGTAAAAGCCCCAAGAATGCAGGGCCTTACCTGTGCTGTTGTACTGTATTTACCCTAGCTCTGGCATGCAGCAGTTCCCAGGACAGGGTAAACACCATTTTCTCCCTGGCAAATTCAGAAAAATACAACCTCAAGCATTATGGCTTGGGATTCCTTTTTTTGTGTGTGTAATTTTATGTTTGTTTACTTGCATGAAGAAGCCATTTTGTAGCTGTAGAGCTCCCATCAAGTGGAGCTCTCCTGTCCTGCCCCCAGTCAAGGAAGCTGCGAGCATGTTGCACAGTTGTCCTGTGAGAAGGGACACTCAGCCTTCCCAGGAGGGTGTCCTGTGCACAGAGGTGACTTCCATGGTGTCCTTTAGTGGAACAGGATTCGAGCGACTACTCTGCAATGCTGTACAAGTGAGGAGTGGACAGGATGAGGAGCCCTGGTCTCATTCTGCCTGGGTGGCTTCTGCTCCTGCAAGCTGGGGACGTGCTCGGAATTCCCATAATCCGATGTGTGTCCTTCTCAAATGCCTCATGGCAGTGGGACTCTGCTAGTCCCTGAATGCTACTAGGGTGGATGCTGAAGTCCAGCTACCCATGAGCTCTGCCACAGTTGTTTCTGGCACAAAAACACCATTTGCCCTTTAAAAACATATCCCACAGTGGAATACGTTAATCTGGGAAACGCAGAAGTTGAGAATTTCTTTTCTCTTGTGTTATCTAACCTGCCATCTCCACTTCGTCTCCAAGACTGACTTCTGATCTAACATCGGCTGCTTGAGCATCATGGAGGCATCAAACCTGTAGAAGGCATTTGAGATTTATCAACATGTAATTCTTTGGCCCAGTCAGGTCTGTCAGAACTGGTTCAGCATGGATCCCCGGGGCTGACTGAGACCTCTGCCCAGTGGTAACACTGGAAACGTTATTTCATCTTAGAGCAATTGAGGTTTTTTCTCCCCAAGGGGAACCTGCAAGCCACAGTGAGATTCTTCTCTTTCAGCCTTTTCTTTTCTTTATAGATCATAGTAAAATCACTGTCACTGTGATGAGGCTGAAAAGGTGGCATAAACTCAGTTGGGAAGAAAGAGTGAGGAAGGACAGAGTACAACTTCAGCAGTCCCAGCTTTCAGCCCTGGAGACAAATGTGCAGATCCTTGCCTGAGGTTTCATTCAGCTTTGAATGCTGAGCTGGCAGCTTTATCGTGTTTCTTCACCTCACTGTGGAGGTGAGAAGCCCACTCAAGCCTTGAAGAAACACAGCTCAGCATAAGTGGTGTTCCAGACGAGGCACTAATTTAGGAAGACAATGTGTTCAGATGCAGAACCTGGTCTTCAAACCACAGTTTCTCAGAGAAGGGGAAATCCATCAAAACCCAAGGCCTGATTCTGCATCATGGAGAAAATCCATGCAACTCTCATTCCATCAGCTCCAAGAAAAGATGGAAGAAACATGATAGCAGGTGCTAAATGGAACAACTTGGGTGCTTGTATATCTAGCGTGTTCTTAGCATGCTGATTCTTCCCAAAGCTACCAGAGCTTCAGACACTTCATATGTCCAGGAGAGAGGACAGCGTTCTGGTGATAGGTACACCGAGAAATCCTTCCTAACAGTTGATTAAGAAGATTGACTAAGTTGACTAAGAAAGATTACTTCATCCGGAACAGTTCAAACTATTTCTTTCTTGCCAGCCCATCTGGCATTCAGCCTCCCGTCCATTGTTCTCTGTAACCTCCCCAGCCCAGCATGGTTTGGTTCTGGACAGACCCTGTCTGAACTAGTGGCATTAAATAAAAGTGGATAAATAATTAAATAAAACATTAGATAAAACAACTTCAGATAAAACATTAGATTAAACAGCAATTCTTTAAGACAGAGTGCTTCCTTTCTAGCTTGTTGACACAAAAAGGCCAGAGATCTCATTCTGGTCCAGACTGGAGGGCTGTATCCTCCAAAAACAGTGGGTGTTGGACCAGCCAGCTCTTGGAGAATGCTGCATCCTTTACTTGGAACAAAAGCATTTGGAGCCCCTCTGATTTTAGAACAATAAACAGCTTATTTATGACTCCCTTGCAGGGCTCTGTATGCCCACGAGGAGACAGGGGCAGGTTCAAAGTCCTGAAGCTCTGACAGATCCTCCTCTGGGCACAGGCTCAGCCTGGCTGGATTTTGGCGAAACGTGTCTCCTTTCCTAAGTTGGGCCTGTCATTTGATAAAAGTTTCAAACCCTTTGTTGTCTTAAGCTTTTTGAGGCAGGTCAATGCAGTATGTGATTACTGCCCAGAGGAGATAGCAGTGGGCTGTATTGTTTCAGCGCAGGGATTTTGCATTCATTATTCTCCAATACTGTTAGTATTTAGGGAAGTCTGTGTAGCTCATCCTTTGAGCTAGGAATAAAATCAGAGCTGTGGCAATTCAGAACATCATTTTGCTTGGTAGCTTTCTGCAAGTCACCATTATGGGTACTCACCAGGAAAATACTGCGCACGTGCTGTGCTCTTCATCCATGGTGAAGTGAGATTTATTTCAGCTCAGTTGATGGGTAGGGAGATGGACAGAGACTCTCACAGGGACTGCTTCCCACTGGGGGCTGCATCTTCCACTGTCAGACAGGCTGCTGTAGGACCTGTGCACGCTGTTGTGCTGAGCGGAAAGCCAGAAGGACAAGGTAGTGTGGTTTTGCACGCACAGCAGTTTATCAAAGAGAGAGGAAAACGAGTTTACTGTATAGGTTCTTAGGCTCAATTATTTTCATTTATGTAGTTTAGCTTCAGTCACTACCAGGCTTTGAGAGACTGTGGATAAATGTGCTGAAGTATGATGTAAAAGGCCAAAAATGTCCTATCAAGCTTTAGTGACCCTGAACTTCTTCAGGTACTCATTGGAGTTGGAGCTGCAGTCCTTAAGCATTGCTGGGCCTGGAGGAGCTGCCTTATTTTACCAGGACTGAAACATGCAGGTTAACAAACCTCAATGTTTGCACCTGCTGCTGCAGCAGACTGGGTGCTTGGGAGAGATTTTCTTTGAGGACGTTGCACTGCGTCAAGGGCTATGAAAATAATGGGAAATTCTTTCCTGATTCTGCTTTTCTGGGGAAGCTGCTGCAATAGCTGCAACAGGGAGATCTGAGCCTGTATCTGCTGAGCCCTGAATTCTTCCCCTGCACCCAGAAAGCTCCTAACGGCGTGGTGCCTGCTCTAAGCAGGGCTTGGTGCTGCCGTCCCATAAACAACCGCAGGGAAAGTTGACGTGTGTGAGGTGGCAGGAGGGAATGAACACATCGCTGGACTGGTTGTGACTTGTCAGGTGAAAGATTGCTGGCATTGCTGGCCATTTCTGGAATTGCTGGCATTACCTCATGGCACAGACAGTGTTCAATGTTTGGGGCTCGCTTGCTGATGGAAGCAGACTCCCCTAGCCAGAAGTGCTTCCCCAGATATTTGAGGAATGGGGAAACATCACATGGATCCCAGAGGCTCCCCACTGAATAACAGAGCAGGAACCATCTCTATTGGGTCTTAACCCTGTGGCCATGCACAACTGAGGCACGTTTCTGAACTACACGAGCTCTGGACAGTAGGATACAAATTTTCTGTCCCTCCAAAGGGAAACGGTATTTTGCCCTCACGCTTGTTATCTGGGTTATTTCCCTTCTCTTTAGTGAGGGACAGCACTTTGCCCTGGATGAAGGGGATGGTTTGTTTGGGGCTGTTGCCTTTGGCGGCATTCCCAGCTCTGTCGGGTCCAGTCCTGCCTGGGACAGCTTCAGGTCGCCGTGTCGGCCCCTTGCTTTCCATGCACAGCGAGCGCAATGTGCGGGCAGTCCTTTCACCTGCAGAGCTGCCTCGTGTCCGCAGGCATCCCGCAGGGACCCCACGGCCCAGCACCACCCAGTGTGAACAAGGAGATGATAGTGGAAGTTGAGGTTTGTTGGCAGGGTTAGCTGAGTTTTGATCTCAATGGGCAAAACAAGCGGTACTTTTAATCTGAGACATGATAACTTAACTTGGGTGTCATAAAAAATGTCTCCAGCTTCTCAGTGCCATAAGTGGGATACTTACTGCATTTATTTTTCTTCCCCCTGCCTTCCATTCGGCAGTTGGCAGAAAGAGAAAAACAATATGATTTGCATGCTTTTGTTAGTTTGGAGGCAAAGCATTATTTTAGTCTTCTGCATTGGTCTTTAAGCTGGTTCAGGGTAAATTCGATTGGTCTCTAATCCTCCTTTAAAGATTCCAAGCTCGATTTCTGCTTCTGGTGCTTCATTTGTTCCTCACTATGAGTTATCTTGTGTCTTCATATTTAATTTTATCTCTAGCCCTATGAAGTATTTATTTCTCTCATGCTGGTGTTGAAATATTTGAATGCAGGTTTTTATACTGTTGAGTTTTCCCTATATTTTTCCTCCAGATTATTATTTTCTCTCTGCTGTGTCGTTTTATTTCTTCTACTAGCAGAGTAACAAAATAATTCAGAAGGGATGAAAAAGAGGGAAAAAAATACAGTGGCTGTCAGCTTGATACTTCACTGCACAAACTTCTTATCTCAGAGCTCAGGAATTTAGGAACAAGGTAACTCAGCATAAGGAACTGAGAGTGCCCTTGAACTTTATTCATTTGTTCACACAGAGCAGGCAGAAAAATGGTATCTCTGTGCTTGTGAGGTTGCCAGAGACTGCTGTATTGGTAAAGCAAGGAGGGAATCTTTGCACAGCTCTGAAAAGATGAGATGCAATCATGCCACGGCTGGGCTCTGATAAGAGAGGATGCTTTATGGGAACCTTTCGTGGCTGGGTAGATTTTAGCAGAAGCTGTGCTGGAAGATGGAGGAAAGCAAGATTTCTTGGAGATGGCTGGATTTCTGCTCCTTTCTGCTCATGAGCTAGATTTGCAGAGAGTGACAGGCACACACACTGATCCACCTGTGGTAAGCTGAACATGTGTGCAGCAGAGTTCTGTCAAAGTGAAAACATTACTGTAAGCATATTCTATTCTTATTGGCTGTGTATAATTTTATATTCTTATTGGCCATGTATAATTTTGAGAGTTATCATGCACATACATCCCAAAGTGGAGTCTGATGCCAAAAGAGCTTGCTGATTGTGGCTATTGGAAACCTTTCCCTTATATGAGGGGGTGCACAGAGCTGGTGCTGGAGAGGAAGCTTGTGGTAGTGGCTCAGCTTCCAGCCTGTCAGTCCTAGGCTGCACCTCGGTGTCTGCCAGCTTGTCCTCCCTGAACTCCCACTGGAACGACTGGCATTTCCAGTTGTTTAAGCCTCCAAAATAAATGTGTGATTTTCGTGCACCTTTTGCTAACCCCTGGTATGTTCTTCCTCCAGCGTACGTATCGAATGCCAAAGGATATCCATGTTGAACCAGAGAAGTTTGCTGCAGAATTGATCAATCGTTTGGAAGAAGTACAAAAGGAACGTGAAGCAGAGGAGAAGTTAGAGGAGCGCCTTAAACGTGTTCGAGCGGTTAGTAATCTCCTCGCCTCTTGTGCTAGTCTGGAATTTGTTTGCTTTGTATGCAGCAGGAAGTTTTCAGCTGCTGTGGAAGCAACCTGGGTGACTACGTTCGTCGCTTGCTTGTGGGTTCCTGAAGGCTTTCTGTCTCTAGTTAGGGGTTGTGGGTGCTCTCCATCTTCTTTGGTGCCCTTGCTCTCCTGTCCATCACAGGCTTTGTAAGCCACCCCTTCTATGCAAGGATGGGGACAATGTAATGGGGGTTCGCTTTCCCCTATGGCATTTTGCATGATCCCTATTTCCCTTTCATGTGGCAAACAGATGGCAGATGATGTTATGCTTGGAGGCATTTGTGTGTGCCAGCAGCCCATTTCTACCAAAAAGGAAAGGGTTCTGCCTGTTAGTGCTTAGTGTATTCCTAGCCTAGCATCCAGAAATCCTCTCCTGGCCAGAGCAATGCAATGACTTCACCTGGGAAACCCAGCCCATTGCACTGCGTGCTGTGAGCCCTTGTGCCTCTGGGGCCATTCAGAGCTTGAGTACTTGGTAGATGAATGCTACCAAGGGAAGGTAGGTGAAGGGTTCTAAGGGAAGCTTGCAAAGCCTTCAGCTCCACAACAAGCTCCATAAGGGAGTTTGGTTGTCTCATTCCCTGCGTGAGACACGCTGTGCTGCAGTATTGATGCTTTACCGTTTCTTCTGAGGTACGGCATCTCACACGTTTATCTTGTGCTGGAGATACAGGAGCCTTTACAGAGGACATGACAGTGTTACTGAACATCACAAATGTCAGCATAACTACAGCCCCATGTGAAGAGGTTCTGGGTCCCTGCAGTATAATAGCTGCTGGAGCTGTGAGGCAAAGGCTCTGTGCTTAGTATACCCTGCAGCTCTCCTTTAAAGAGGTGTCCGTGCCTATGTCAGCTTGCTCTGTGCTTTTAGAGAAGCTGAGTCTGTATGGCTCCAGGGCAGACCCTTCAAGCACATTAGAGTATTTTTAAATATTCATCAATGATTTTAAAAGTTGATTTAGTAGCGCTTTAAACAGAAAAAGATCTGTAGGTTGTAGTATTCGCTTTAAATCGCATACGTATTCAAATGCAGAGAAATGAGGAAGGCAGAGTAACCTCTAAGCTTCCCTCCAGTGCCAAGCATTATCCAGCAAACTCGCTGCATTTCTGTGTCCAGCATCTAGCCAGAAAAAGACCAGCGAGGTCCTATTCTGTGATTAGTTTCCTGCTCTTCCAGAATTGGGCTATTTTCCTCTCCCATAACTAGTGCTTTGTAGACAAAGCCAATGTAACCAGCAACATTTCCCGCTAACCCAGTCCCCTTCTTCTGCTCCCACTGGTACATTGCTGCCCCCCACCTGTACCCAAATACATGATCCCTGCCCTCTACCCCCTTGAAGAAGCTGCCAGTAGCAATACCATAAAATCAGCAAACACGTATGTGCCAGAGAATAAAACTAAGTCTGTCTAAACATATTTTTGTGTGACTTAATCTATTTTTAAGCCCAGGACTCCCACTAAAGCTATATAGTGAGCCTCTTTTCTGTCTTCAGAATATATTTCATTGACTGGCTGGCATTTGGCATTAGCCATTCGGGAAAAACTCGGAGTAAGCAATTGTAGCTTTTTTAGGTCAGCATTTAAGGTGTAAGAGCTGCTGGTATCAGCAAGAGGAGAGCTTGAGTCCTGATAGATCACAGCTTTTTTTTCTATGACCTGAACACTAGGACTACAGGGTGACCTCTTACTGGGTCTGCATGGCTCGCTGAACAGTAGCACAGGGAAAACCATAAGGCATTAGTGACAGTAAGCAGTTTTCAGCTTACCAGAGAAGCAGAGAAGAAATATTTTGCAAAAGCTAGAAAAAATATATTTTTCCCCCATAATGAGCTGCCTACAAGCTCCCTTCCAAAGCCTCATCATACAATAAAAACGGGAAGAGGCATCTGGTTTAGAACCAGGTGATTTTTACTGAAAAGACCATAAGATTTCTGGTTTTCAGGAAAAAAAAGTGAATTCATTAATTATTTTGAGCAGCACAGGAGATAACTGGGGGGTGATATGCATGTTGCCTTGTTACTTTCCATTCCATCCTCATGTCTGTGTATGTAGCTGCAGTATTGTATCATGCAGGCCACTAATTCTTTGTCTGAACCAAGTGAATTTGAAATGAGCTATGTGCAGGAGAAGCAAAGACACTGCTGAAACTCTCAACGTTTGAGTATAAAACATTAATTAGAGAGAGAAATTGTTTGCCTGAAGGTGGAAAATGCACTCCGTGTGATTAGGTGAGCTGTTTTGGCCTACCGACCGGTAATAGTCTGATGGTTGGGACTGGGAGAAGTCAGGGGGGGAGGTTTAAAGCAAGGTGTTGCTTATCCATAGCTCATCAGTGCATATTTCAAAGGCTAGGCTGGAGAGTAAAAACAGCTCAGCCGGCAGCCAGCAAAGTTTAAGCATACATCCAGCTGTCTCTGCCTTTGCGAGCTGATGGAAGATGTTTCTGACAGTAGTATGTCAACAAAGCACCATCTAGTGGCTGTGACACCCGGGGCTTCCAGCCCAGCCGCAAAGCCTTGCTGGCTGCAGCAAGATGCTGAAACACAGCCCTGGAGCCCGTGCTGGGGGAGCGCTGCCATCCCACGCACCTGCACATCCAGGAAAGCTGAGCCCGTGGAGGAGGCTGCTCCCCAAACCCACCGGTTTCTTGGGTTCATAATGCAGTAGTTATCACCTTGCACCTACCAGAGCAGTTCTTCAGATAGTTTCCTGGAAACCAGGGTTTGTACCTAATCAGCTGAGAAAACCTGCCGGGATACTTTTATCTGATAACAGTTAAATATGATGTAAAAACTCCTGAAACAAAATTCAGGGGTAATTTTGTAGAAGTAAACACAGAAAGCTGTAGGCAAAACATATGGGGATAGCTGACTGCAGGCATCCAGCAGTACCTTGAGAGGATTTGGTTAGCTGTCACTCCCCACCGTGCAAATTAAAACATGCAATTCCCCACCTCTGGGTCAGGGTGGGGAGGCTCTCCCCAGGCTTTCCATGCTGGCAAACCCAGAATGCCAGGTTGGGGGATGGCCTTTTCCCCAGGGCAGCCACACCAAACCCTTGCCTGTGGCTCCTTCGGTCAGCAGCTCGGTGTTGTCTCGTCTCCCCTTTCCTCCACCCATGCCAGCCGCGGGCAGGTGTCCGCCGGGCGAGAGCGGCTCATCTGGGTGCAGGCAGGTTTGGGGAGGAGGGGAGGGCTAGCGCTGCACTGCCAGGCACAGACTGAGATCAGATAACTCAGGCAAAGAGACTAAAAAGAGGAAGAATCTGTCCTGGTTTAGCGCAGGGGTTAATTTGCAAGCTTTTTAGTTCTGGATATCCTAGGCCAGTAGAGATGTCTCACACAGGTTGGCTTGGAAGCGGAGCCTCCTTCCCTCGTTACCTGCCATTGTCTCAATGTGGGGCTTTCCTGCTTCACGCGAGGCTGAGACCAGTGCTGGGGTCAGGAAGCCAGCTGCCCACCAGAGCTCACCAGCACACCACCAACACAAGCAGCACTTGCTCCTGGCAGAGGACCTGCTTAGGGTCCAGATCTGCTCATAGAATCACAGAGTCATTAAGGTTGGGAAAGATCTCCAAGATCATCTGGTCCAACTATCCCCCTATCACCCACTAAACCATGTCCCCAAGCACCATGTCCAACCTTTCCTTGAACACCCCCAGGGATGGTGACTCCACCACCTACTGACCAACACCCCCAGATCCTTCTCCTTCCCTTAGCCCACCCTGATCTCAGTCTTGGAGCAAAACAAAGTACCAGATCCCAGTTATTTGCACAATTGAATTTCAGGTAGCCAGAAGATTTCCTAAATCCCAAGCACCCATTTGGCTAGGCAGTCCCAGGTTCACCCTGGGCACGCTTGTGCCTCCCTGCTGCAGTGTGACAGCACCGCCAGAGCAGAAAGCACGTGCTGCCATTCATCAGGGATCTGCCCCAGGCACAGATCTTGCCCTGCAGATACCAGCTGCTGTTTAAACCTGAGAACTCTCCAGCATGTAGGTACCGACCCTCAGAGCCTCCAAAGTGTTGGGTATGTCAGTGGGTCAGCACAATCTGTTAATAACTATTTAACCCAGCGTTAAGGATTTAGGCAGTGCGTGCTCCATCTTTTCCTGTATCCAACCCTGCTGCCCAGGGAGGGCATTTGGCAGGCTGTAGCGTTGCCACTGGAGATGAAAGGTGCTTCTGAAGTTAGGAGCAATTTGTGAGCGACTGGTGTGTCCATGAGTGGGCATCGTGTCACACACCGAGTCCCATCTCTGCGGAGTGGCTTGGTGTTAGGAGTCCCCGTGACAGCCGGGATCACTGTCATGCTGGATCAGCCGTGTTCCAATGTGTTTGCACAACAGCCTCTTTCTGGTTCTTGCAAAACGATGAGGGTGTTATGAATAGATCTTTTGGATCCCTTGAAGTCAGTTTGCATTGCAGCGAGGCAGGGAAATCAGAGGGGCCGTGGCCACAAAGAGAGTGAAGGGAAAGGCACCTCAGCAGGGCAGGACTGGAGCTGTGGGGAGAAGCCCAGGCTGGCAGAAGGCTGCAAGTGTCCACGTCGTCTGCACTTTCAAAGCCCAGCATTGGCCCTGGTTCAGTTTGGAACCCCCAGGTGTGCCACTGGAGGAAGTCTGTTATTTGCTTTCTTGCTCTGTGGTTGGCAGCTCAGACTTTGAAGCTGGTTAGCGAGTGATGGATGATAACAACTGACAGGCAAAGCTGATGGGAGGCAGTGTTTTCTCGCAGATGCATTTATCTGGCAGGGCAGATATTCCCCATGCTGCAAACGTGCCAAAGGAGGAAGAGAGAGTGGGATTAAAGGACTTGCTGGAATCCTACTTATGTGATTAAAAAAAATAGGAATCCTGTTTTCCAATAAAGAAACTTCATAAACATCTGAGTTTATGTTGGAGCATAAAATAGTTTGTCAGCATCAAAATTGTGGCTGTTAGCATGGAGGAGTTTTATTCCTCCTGGCACAGACTAAAGAGGTGCTAACAACAGCGTGCCCTAGACCATTGGGAACCATAAGAGCAAGCAGTTAGTTACAACCCGTGTCTTTATCTGCATGAAGCGTTTTGCTGTAGCATTAGCATGCCTGGGAGAAGACGGTGTTTGATTTTCAAAACCGTTCAGGCTGCTGTTGACCTTCAGTTGCACGCTCCTGTTACAAGCCCGCTGTTTGCTTTGCTTTGTGGAACATTCGGGTGAGAAAACCCCCTGCTATCTCCTGACTTGAGAATGGTTTTGCTGCATGTCCTGTGACTTTGTGCTTCATCTGCTGATCTTTGAAGCAGTGCCTCACCGAAGGCCTGTAGGAAGCTGCAGGTACGGTGCGGTAAGCTGCGTTTCCGCTGCTGGTTGTTGCAGAACCATCTTCAAGGGACTTGGGGAGCTTTTTAGCAAACCTCTGCCCACGTATAAATCCGATCGAGTCGGTACACTTATAAGAAAGGCACATCTGTAAATCCTGGCTTTGTGTCAGCAGTGGCCTGGTCTTTTTGGGCGATGTGGTGCGGGCTGAGCCGGATGCGGGGCAGGCTCAGGCTGCACATTAGGAAGTTTTCCACAGGAGGGCAGCGCAGCCAGGGACAGGTCTCCAAAGAGGGGAGGCATCTCCATCTTGAAGGCTTTCAAGACCTGGCTGGACAAAGCCAGGGCTCACCTGTCTGAGTGTTGGTGGCAGGCGTGCTGTGAGCGGGAGGTGGGACTAGAGACCTCCAGAAACCCCTTGTGCCAGCCTGCTGTCATTCTCTGACTATCCTCTGGTTTCTTGCAGGAGGAAGAAGGTGAGGAAGCAGACATCTCTTCTGGTCCTTCAGTCATTAGCCACAAGATGCCTTCTGCCCAAGCCTTTCATCACTTTGCTCCTCGTTACTCTGAGATGGGCTGTGCTGGGATGCAGATGAGAGATGCACATGAAGAAAACCCAGAAAGCATCCTCGATGAACACGTACAGCGTGTGATGAAAACACCAGGCTGTCAATCTCCAGGACCTGGCCGCCACTCTCCTAAGCCACGGTCTCCAGAAAGCGGCCACTTAGGAAAGCTGTCAGGGACACTAGGAACAATTCCTCCAGGGCATGGCAAACACACAACAAAATCAGGAATGAAACTGGATGCAGCTAACTTATACCACCATAAACATGTCTACCACCACATCCATCACCACAGCGTGATGAAACCAAAAGAGCAAATTGAGGCCGAGGCCACGCAGCGAGTGCAGAACAGCTTTGCTTGGAATGTAGATTCACATAACTATGCAACAAAGTCACGAAACTACACTGAAAACTTGGGCATGGCCTCTGTCCCCATGGACTCTTTAGGCTACAGGTGAGTCAGGGCAACACCCAGTGGGAGTCCCGGAGCTGGAGCTTCTCTAGGAAGCTCTTTCATAAATGGGCTCTAGCATGCCAGTGAAACAGGGTGGCTGAGCCGTGTTTTCTTATGGGACATGGTTTGAGGGCTTCTCACTGCTTTTCCCCCTCAGAAATGAATATGCTTCCTGATAACCCTTTTAAGCTCCTTTTCACCTCTGGGTCTGGTGCTAAAAGACATCCTCTAACCAGGATTTTTAATTGCCTTGGTTATAAAGTAGCTCTTCTGCTCCTTAAAGCAGCAGAGGTGCTGGTCGACTTAACCATGCACTGGGAGTTGATAAGTGTAGGGCTGTGTCTTAGGGCCTGGGCAACAGAAACCAGACTCTTAAGCTGTTTATGAGAGGACACAAAAGTACTCCTTTCTGCAAGGCGTAATTTATTCACCAGAAGGGTTTGTTTCTCTTCATATATAAGGGGTGGTTGCTCTGGTGCTGCTGTGGCCTGCTATCCCAGGGGGATGTTCTCTCAGGCAGAGCTGTGTCCATCTCTGCCCAGGGGAGAAGTCGCTGCCATGTGTGCTCTTGACAGTTTTTCCTTTGTCTGTTTGGATTAGAAACATGGAATGAGAGAATGGTTTGGGTTGGAAGGGCCCTTAAAGATCACCTATTTCCAGCCCCCTGCTATGGGACACTTCCCCCCAGCTCAGGCTGCCCAAATCCCACCCAGCCTGGCCTTGGGCACTGCCTGGGTTGGGGCACCCACAGTTCCTCAGGGCAGCCTGGGCCAGGGCCTCACTGCCCTCATAGGAAATAGGATTTCTTCCTCATAGAATTTCTTCTGAACGTATAATCTAAATCTACTCTCTTTTAAGTTTAAAACTGTTACCCCTTGCCCTGTCATTTCAATCCCTGATAAAGGATGCCTCCCCATCGTTTCCGTAGGTCCCCTTTATATACTGAAAGGCCGCTAAGAGGTCTCCCCGGAGCCTTCCCTTCTCCGGGCTGAACACTCCCAGCTCCCTCAGCCTCTCTTCACAGCAGAGGAGCTCCAGCCCCCTGACCATCCTCATGGCCTCCTCTGGACCTGCTCCAGCAGGTCCCTGTCCCTCCAGTGCTGGGGTTCCAGAGCTGAGTGCAGGGCTCCAGGTGGGGTCTCATGAGAGCGGAGCAGAGGGGAACAATCCCCTCCCTCACCCTACTGACCGTGCTGCTGTTATTGCAGGCTGGGGCACAAGTGGCTTTCTGGGCTGCCAGCGTACATTTTCAGCTCATACTCAGTTTTTCATCCACCACCCAATTCCTCCATCTTCTGTCTGTGTGCTGAGAGGAGAGGACGAAGTTTATTCTCTGCAGCAGTGGGTTTTGCTAGTCCTGTTATTGAATTACTGTGAGGGCGAGGCTCAGGGCTACCTTGAATAATGAGTGGTGATGATAAATGTGGAGTAACTGTAGTTGAGAGCTTGGCTAGCTCCTTAAGGTATGTTATTTTGGGGCAAGGCTTTGCAGTGTACTTGGGGTGGGATTTTAGTGAAGGCAGGCTGCCAGGTGGGTCTGCAATGTGTAGGAACAACCTTCTGGAGGAGAGATGAGGGAGGCAGAGCATAGAGGCAGCTGAAGCAAACTGCTCTGTAGGCTGGCAGGCAGGGAGAGAGCCCTTACATCTTTCTGTGGGGTTGAAATGTGGCTGGGCTGCTTCAACAAAGCATAGACGTGGCCATGCTGGGTTAACCCAAAGCCACATCTAGATATAGGTCTCTCTGGCACTGACTACAGTATGCATTCAAGGGAAATGTAAGTGGGCACAGTCAGAGCCGTCCTTCTGGCACAAGCTCAGAGTTCCTGTCCCCAGGTTAGGAGTTTCATAAGATGAGAGTTTGCACCTGAACACTCCTGTTTGGCTGCCAGTGCTCTCTTGCAGTGGCTTGTTTGGTTCCTGAACCCAGCTGGGCTGCTGGCCTCCCCAGTCTGCAGTGTGAGTACGAGTTGGTGAAAAAGGCTTTTTTTTTTTGATTGCACTGAACCTGCTGCTGGCGAATTTTATATGATACCTGCTAGTCCTTGTGTGGTGAGAAGCTGAGAACAAATTCTCAGTTTGCTCTGACTTCACTGATTGTCAGCATCCCCTGTCCATGTTGTTTCCTGAGCTAAAGAGTTTTTATCTGCACAGTCTCCACCTGCAGAAGACAATCCACATCTCTGATCGCCTGCATGGTGTCAGTGCTCTGAGTCCCACAGTGGCCATGTGGGGCATGCTGGCCAGACCCAAACACAGCAACATCTCCTGCTCGGTTCTCAAGTCATTCTCGCCACCCTGCAGTATTGGGTTACTGTTTCCAAAGAACCCCTGCTGGGAATCCCGTCTCACTTCTTTCCAGCAAAGCTGACTGGGGCCCTGTTACTCCTCTGTGGTGTTCTTTTACCTGTCTGTGCTTATGAGCATACAGAAGTAGAAGTAGGGAGGGCCTGCGGAGTAAAGCAGGTGGGTGATTAGAGTGATGGGGGTCCATGAAATTACTGCCCATGGCAATGCAGGCCAGCACAGGCTCGTTCTGTGTGGCCTCGCCTGCGTGTGGCTGCTCAGCTGTGCCTCTGGGCACAGCCACATGCACAGTGGCAAGGAGAGGTGGGATAACTGCAGGAGCCTTCGCTGCAGCCATGAGCACACCAAGGGCCTGTCAACCACTGCCTCCTTTCTGCCTCGCTGCATCGTCTGCAGCAGCTGCCTTTCCCCGTGTGCCCTAGAAGTTGGGTGAGAGCCTGCAGAAGGCAGTCCCCTCCGTGGGATGTGATCTTTTACCATGATTTGAAGCCTCAGTTCAGATCACGGTGAGAAGCAAACGCTTGGCATGGTAAAACAACAGTTTGGGGTGCTAGCGAGCTGGTCAGCAGCTCTGGGGAGGGGATCAGAAGGGTTCGGGCGAAGAGCAGTGATCTGACACGGAGAGGCAGCCTATAGACTGCAGCACCAGGATGAACCTCGTGCTCTGAGCCTGTTACCAGCAAAGAGCTGGGGGTTTAACACCGTCCTTCATTTGCCAGGAGATCTCTTGGGCTTCTTGCCACGTTGCCATGGCTCATTTGCCAGAGGAGCTCCCTTCCCTCCCAGAGACAGCTGATGTGCCTCAGTGTAGCCAGTCTTGCTCTTAGCCACAGCTGTGGCATGGTCGGTTTGAGCTGTGGTAGAGCCCAGCAGACCCTGGCAGGGCTGAATATGTCTAGAGATGGACATGTCCCTCCTCTGCCACTGTCTGTGGTGGTTTGGCTTAGGCAAAGCGCTAATGTCTCAAGCTTTGTTCTTGCAGTGGGAAAGCAAGTCTGCTCTCAAAAAGAAATGTTAAGAAGACCGATTCAGGGAAAAGTGATGGTGCCAACTATGAGATGCCAGGATCTCCTGAAGACGTGGAGAGAAACCAGAAGATCCTTCAGTGGATCATAGAAGGAGAGAAGGAGATCAGCAGGCATAAGAAAACAAACCATGGGTAAGGGCTGGTAGAGCGAGGAGTCTTCGTACTGTTGTATTGCATCCCCTGCGTAAGGCATGTGTCTCTAGGATGTACAGCAGTCTGCCTTGTTCCTGGAGATCTGGAGAAGGCAAGCATCCACCAGGCACAAAGTTTAGATCCTCTGGAGACTGAGGATTGCTGGGGGCTATAAGGATAAAGTTCAGTTTTTTTCCAGAGGACGAATTGTGGCCGTGGGGGGGAGGTTGAAGCCTCAGAGGAATCTCACCAACTGCTGCTGTGGTTACGGGGTGGATAACGTGGCACACAGGAGGCAGTATTTTTGCTGTAGGCACTTGCTCTACATAAATGCTTGTTACTCTTGCAAGGTGTTGATAGAAATGTAGGACCTGCTGTGCTGGAGCCATTGGTCCCGAGTAAGCAGCCTGACACGGTTTCGGCTTATTGGGAGCATCCTCTGGGATGGCCTCGCCTGCGTGGAGTAGAGCCAAAGATGGTGGCTGTCTTGGGCATCTCTCCGTAGTCAAGCAGATCTCCTGTGGGCACAGATCCATAATCACAGCCTGGCCATTCTGTGGCAAAAAGCCGTGCTTTCAGGGCCTCACTGACAAAGGGGATCTGGGGGCTTGTCCCCATTGCCACGGCTGTGTTAGCGAGTAGCTGAGTACCAGAAAATGCTGTTGTTTTTTGCTCTTGCTTCACAGTAGTGGCCAGGCAGGTTGCTCTGCAGGCAGCTGGGGTGAGGGACAGAGCCATGGGCAGCGCCAGGCCACCGTGAAGCCAGGCAGCAAGTTGTGCTGCTGGAGCAGGGGAAGGACGAGCACGCTGCTGCCACATCCATTGCCCAGCGGTGGCTCGGAGCGAGAGGCTCGCAGCCTGGCAGCGGTGGCACCACACATGGGGACATCTTCTGGCGGATCCTGCTGAGTGCATTGTGCATGTCGTTGAGCTGCCTTTGGCTGGTTTTATTTCTGTGCATTGTGCATTCAATTTCATGAGAGCCCTGAAGCAGATCTATGTGTCTGGGTTGGGTCACCCTGATGTCTCACCAAAACACTAGAGTAGGTGGTGACACGCTGCCCTGAAATGTCCGGGGCTGCAGGGGCTGGATGGTGCTCCCCTCTCCCTCAGAAACCACAGCCGTGCTGTAAGGAGCTCCCCAGTGGTGCCTGAGCCCAGCTGTGGAAGCGGTTGTCCATCTAGGAATGACTGTGAGCATGTGCAGAGCGGCTTGGCAATCTGTGTAAAACCTTTGTATTTATGTGCAGCTCTTCAGGTGCTAAGAAACAGCTGTCCCATGACATGGTCCGACCCCTCTCCATCGAGCGACCTGTTGCAGTGCACCCGTGGGTCAGTGCCCAGCTCCGGAACGTTGTCCAGCCTTCTCACCCTTTCATCCAAGATCCCACCATGCCGCCCAATCCAGCACCCAACCCTCTCACCCAGCTGGAAGAAGCTCGCCGGAGGTTGGAGGAGGAGGAAAAAAGGGCTGGAAAACTCCCCCTTAAACAAAGGTATGGCAGGAGGGGCTGTGCGTGGGAGGGAAGGGGGAAACTGCTCTGAAGGTGGGGAGCTGAGGGAGATGTCCAGCCCCCTCTGTTTCAGTTTCCAGCACTAACTGGTGGAGGTGTGTGCAGAGGTCAGAGAAACCTGCCCCAGTCCCTCTGACCTGCCCTCTCGTGGTGGTGCATGTCACAAACTACCTTGAGGCTTGCATATTTTGGATGGAGGGTCTGGAAGAGCTCTGAAAGGATGGGGAAGGAGCTGCTGAGAGCTCGGGCAAGTGGAGCCTGTCTAGAAGGAGCAGGCTGGGGAAGAGCTCTCTTCTGCAGTACTAACCACATCGCAGCTTGTGGGCTCGCTTGCTCTTTGCTGGCGCTGACTCTCGGCTTGTTCACACTCACACAGAGATTTCAAAGGCCTTGGCTGGTGCGGTGGCAGAATTCAGCAGGATGCAGCAAAGTTAAGCACAGAAGAGTATGCATTTGCTCTTCATTTACAGCTCCTCCAGTCTTCCAGCAAAGGCTGCGTGTGGCATCTAGATGGGAACACCGCGCTCTAGTCCCGCTACAGCAGCACTGCCTCGCTGCGTGGCTGTGCCCAAGTCACTGCTTTTTGTGACTCAGCTTAATGCCTGTCGCAGAGCTAATTCTCCTGTATTATCTTTCAGGGAAGATTATTTGCAAGGCACATGGAGCTATCAGATGAAAAACGTTTTGGAAATGCTGGATAATTACTGTTAAGAGCTAAAAGCACTTTGTCCGTTAAAAACCTTTCACAATGGGAGTTGCTTGTAGTCACTCCAGTGCTTTATAGCTGCATTCTGAGAACTTGAAACTTTCAAGTCTGACGCTTAGAAACATGAGTGTAATTTAAAAAACAAGCTCCTCTAATTGCTGAACTCCAATTATTTTTGCTTGCAGTGGCCTTGTAGCAGACTTCTGCATATTTATGTCAGAGACAGATTGAAAGACAGGTAATTAGAGGGCTCTCCCAAGTCAGGTTGAGCCAAGTTTATTTGATCTACCTTTCAGTTGGTGTAATTGGATAGAGTTTATTAGTGGAGTCGTTTATAGTCATATTAAATTCATGCACCTTTCCCAGAAATGTCTAGATGCAGATGCACACTTTGGAAACTCCAGCCCGGGCTCTATGCATATGTCATGAATATGCTAATAGCAGCCTGGCATGTCTTGTAAACACAGCTTTTGTAGAAACCCCGTGGCATTGTGGTGTGTGCCCTCCAGACCAGCAGAGAACAGGCTGAGCCGTGCTGGGCTGCTCCACTTGCACACTCGTGCTGCCTCCTCGCAAGGCCTGGCTGTTCTGGAGACACAGTGATCCCACTGACCTGCCTGATGCGTGGAAAGCCAGGGAGCAGCGTTTGCTGGGGAGGAACTGCTAATGGAAAGCAAATGTGCCCGTGTCCAGTAGCACACAAGAATGGATGCTGCCCCCAGGGAGTGAAGGATTTCTTGGCATTTAAATCTTTCTACTGGATTTTGGCAGGATGAGGTGCTCCAGCAGAAGCACGCCTGAGCTAGCACCTTTTCACAGGGCTCCTGTTACGGTTAGCACAGGAGAGTGCCTGAAAACAGACCCCACCTCTCTTCTGAGAGGGGCTGCCCAAGGCTGGCTGGGGAGCAGAGGAGAAACAGCGAGGGGATTTCACCTGGAAACACCTTTTATTTCAGTCAGGAGCTTCGGAGAGCTCTGGGAAATTGGAGCCAGCCTCCAGGCTCATCGGCAGCCTTGGGGAGGCAGAGTCCCCACAGCACGGGAGGAGGTGCGAGCCTGGAGGTGTCCTTGAGGCACGGGCTTGAGCTGGCTGCAGGGGAGCGTACAGTGCCAGCTCTGCACAGCTCAGCTGCCCCTGCGGCATGCTTCCCTGCCTCACGAGTTGTTCCCCTGCTGGCACAGCCCTCTGTAGCCATCTCCTTTCCCTGCTTGCTCCCCAGTCCTGTCCCACGGGCATCCGCACAGGCTGCACTGGGCATCATAAATACTCTGGAAGGAGTCACACTGCTGTTGCAGAACCAGGCTTTCTCTCCCTGTTCTGCAGGGAGCATTGATCTTTGAGATACCAGCAGGACAGCTGCTAGGAAGCAATTCAAGATTAAATGTCCAGCACTGAATGACCTGCGGATCAGGGTGCCCATTGGGGAGAGCCCTGTCCCAGTGACCATCAGGTTGCTTGTCTGTGCAGCCAGTCTGGAGCCATTTTCTGTAGCTCAGTGTCACAGTTCAGTTATGTTAACAGCTGGAAGAAGTAATTAGTAGCAGCTCTGCAGAGAAAAGGGTTTTGCAAGCAGCAAAAGAATTTTAGAAACTCGCCAGCAAAAAATGTTAGGGTGAGCTCGGTTTAGAATTAATTTGGTTAGCCTGGAAGAGGACCAGAGCTGGACAGTCCCAAGGTAACATCCCCCGGTTGCATTTCAGGCTTTCCAAAGCTCTTCAGCCCCTGGCTGAGCAGGAGCAAGCCCCCTCCTCACTGTGCTGGGCAAAGCTGCATCATCTCTAGGTTGTCCGTGTGCTCCAACAGACTCAGGTTCCCGTTCACATCAGCCATTTGGATTACATGGCTAGAGATTCTTGACAGGTTGGTGAAGTGTAGATGCAATAAGTTGGATCAGCGCTGCTGTTTCCTTGTTGGATAACATTTTATCTCATTTTATGACAAATGTTGCAAAGGGAGCTGGTCCCAGAGGAGAGGTAGCGTTACTTGTCTGTATTCCTGGGGAGGGTCACGCTGCGGGCCCAGGAGATGGGCGCAGGTGGAGGCTTTACTGCAGCAGGGCTTAGACGTGGCCTGGTGGAGCAGCACACTCAGTGGGGGCCCATCTGGGTAAGAAGTGGCCTCAGGAGATTTCTAGATTCCTTGGCGATGACGAAAGTGGAGACAGTTGTGTTGCCTTGTTCTCCTGAGAGGAAAGCTCAGAAAATTGTGTTTCCAGTGATCAGCCCTGCTTCAGGCTGCTAGAGATCTGTTGCTGCAGTTTTGGGATGCGTGTGTGTTCTGTGGCTGTGAGATGCTCCCAGAGATGATTTTTCTTCCTGCAGGAAGGCATTAACCCTCTAGCTCTTGTCCCATCACCGGCAGCGTCCTTCAGGAGCTGCTCCTACTGCCTCTGCAGGTCCTGTCCCGTGGGGAGGAGCCCTGTCTTTGTGTCCTGCCACTCTCCCTGTTGCTGCCTGTGGCCTCCTGCTCTTACAGGGTCCCTGCAACCCTCTGGGCAGGTCCAGCTGTGATTCCCTCCCCCTCCTGCTCCAGAGGAACCGAAGCTGCCCTCAGCCTCTGCTCGGATGCCCAGAAGCCATCCCTATGTTGATTTATGTCAAAAACAGGGAGATCCAAAGCTGCAGGGTTTGGTTTTAACTCCAGTGCTGTGAAGCAGTACAGAGCTGCTGTTTTCAGGCACTGGCAGCCTCTCTGTGCTCTGGGAAGGAGTGCGTGCTGTGATGCTGCTGCTTTAACCCCTGCCTGTTTTCCACCATCCCCTTTTTTCTCTCTGCAGTCTGCAGCAGGAGGGCTGTCTGTTTTGACAAGCCCTTGAAACGGTGTACGTGCAAGAGGCATTCGCTCTCTAGCGGATGCAGGAGAAACTTGGGATGCTCTTTCTTCCTTGCGTGCTTTCCACAAGCCACACGATCCCCATGGCCCCTTCCCGAGGCTGGGGAAGAGGAGATAGAGGAGCCAGCCTGAGCACGTTCAGAAACGGCCTTTCAGGAGTGAATTACGCAGCAGCAGGAGGAAGGCTCCCGGCTGTTGGCACAGTCCCTCTCCTGCTTCTACCAGGGCAGACCCCGGGGGGCTCAGGGCGTTTGTCGTAGTGGATGGGCGTTTGCAAGCCCAGGAGGTGCTGAGCAGATGAAGGCTTGCTCACCCCCCAGCCCTGTGGGACGGCGGCGCCAGCGCCGTGCTGCCTGAGCTGTGCACGCCGTTGTGTCCCCGGGAGCCTGCGTGCCAGGTCCCCTGGGCACAGAGCAGCTGTCTCTTAGTCATGACTTGTTTCTAGCAGCATTAAGAGAAGCTTAGGGACTTTGAGGTTTTCCAAACCCCTTCAATTAACTTCTGGCTCACAGGATGCACAGTATTTGCCTGAATTTATGACCCATTTTTCCTTTAAATACAAGATTTTTTTTTTCCAAGGATGATTCAGTTTCTTAATGTTTTTCTAGCTAAAGGGCATCCTGTGCTTTGATATGAGGATGGGTTCGAAGAGCTCTGCTGGCACCGTGAGCAGACCCACACCTCTCAGGATGCAGCATTTTCCCCAGAGGTCTCCCAGGCAGAGCAAGCACCAGAAACGTTGTTCGGTTGAACTTTAGCCCTCTCATGGCTTTAGAAAGAGGTGAAAAAAAATTCTCTGGTCTTGGTTTGCAAAGCCAATGTTTATGTGGGCATGCCATTAAAAAGGTGCTGTGCCTGTGAGCCAGTGTTTAAAGGTTAGGGTCACAGTCATTTCCAAAACTGTGATTAGCTCATGTGCTTGGCAAATTCTGTTTTCATTGCAACTTTCCAGTCGTATAAATACAAAATCATCTTTTTTACCCGGTGTGCTTTTAAAATCATTTTAAAGCTGCCAAATTTGTTTTATGTCATTTTGAAAGAGAACGCTGCCTCTGCCGAGACCACACATGCCAAGCTACGGATTTGTGTAGGCTGCTCAAATGCTTGTGCAGCATTTGCAGTGCCCAGGTGAAGTCTCTACAGAAATGCAAAGTACCATCATTTTAATTGTTGCTACTTTTGTCTGCCTCTGAAAATAGGACGAGGACTGGGCTGACACTTTCAGTGTAGTGATGGCACCACGTAGCAAACGCCAGGATGTGGGCTGGAGGCAGAGACCAGCCTGACATCTCAAGAGTCAGGAAAACAGGAGATTTAAAGTCAGTTTACCAGGGGTTTGACGGCAGTGTCAGCCTTCCAAAATCCATCGTGCAGTGCAGACAGGACGTGTGTTGTTAGCCAGCAGCCTAACTGGGCCTGGCCACCCTGTGTGGACGGGACAGGCAGCAAAGCCTGTCCTTGAGCTGTTCTCCTCTCACCAACAGGTTCCCTTGCTGGAAAGGATGAGCCGGGAAGCCACATGGCTTCTTAAAAAAGCCATGTAATTGCTTGGATGGGCTCTCCTCTTGGGCTGGTTGGAGATGTTCTCCCTGTGCAGCAATCTCAACAAGTTGGCTGCTAGCCCGGTGGCCCTGAGACAGCTCCTGTTTTTGACATCAGAGCCTCTGTTCTCCCCACAGAGCCTGAGGAGCTGCAGGACCACCACAGCAGGCTGCCTGCCAGTCCCAGGCTCGCTCAGAGGCCGCATCACACCTCCTGCTGCCCACCTCTTGCCACCCTGTGGTGGAACATGACCTGAACCCCTTGCCTGGGCAGCCCCACGCCCAGACCGGCACCCAGCGGTGGCGATGGCACTGAAGCTGTGCTGAGCACCGTAGGCTGATACTCAGCAGGTTGCTTCTATTTGTGTGCAACAGGTTGAAGCCCCAGAAGAGACCGGGCAGCGGCGCGTCCCAGCCGTGTGAGAACATCGTGGTTGCTTACTACTTCTGCGGAGAGCCGATCCCCTACCGCACCCTCGTCAAAGGGCGCGTGGTGACACTGGGACAGTTCAAGGAGCTGCTGACCAAGAAAGGGAACTACAGGTAAGGGCTGTCTCCTGCCAAGGTGAAGGAGCCATGGTGGAGGTAGGTCGGGAGGGTCCTGGAGTTCTCCAGAGCCTTCCAGGAGGGCTCTCAGGCTGTGCTGCAGTGGGAATCCAGCAGCACAGTAAAAGATGCCTGGTTGCCACTGGAGGTTCCTGCACTTAAGAAAAATAAGTCCCAACATGAGCCAGGAATGTACTTTTTAAACAGGGGCAGAACCAGTACTTGCAGCAGCAATCCTGCCTCGTGTAAGGAGGGTTGTATTCGTGTTTGGCTGGAAAGGTTTGGTTGTTGAAGAGGCAGGTTACAGGAACATGGGAGATTGGGTTCTCTACCAGAAATGTCCTGCATCACAGTTCGTACCTTGAACAGACATGTCAGGGCTGCACGGTGTCCTGGGCTGGTAAGGAGCAGCAGCAACCAGTGCTTGATGATGTTCTGGAGAACCCTTCAGCTTCCAGAGCCATTTCAACTCCCAGGGTTGCCTCCAGTGAGGACAAACAGGTTGGGCCCTACTGGAGTCCCAGAGTGCCTGTCCTCTGCATGGCAGCCAGGCATGGGGTGTGTAGCTCTGCCAGTCACCCCTTCCTTGTCAGAGTGAAGACGGGTGGATGCTGGCCTCAGGCGCCTCCACATCTGCTGGAGCTGCTCCCCGTTCCCCATGAGCTCAGGGAGTGCTGTACCCTGTCTCTGGGTATGACCGGTGTCCCACGTGGCCACTCACCTCTCGCTGTCGCCGTGTTTCTGGGTTTCCAGGTATTACTTTAAGAAAGTGAGTGATGAGTTCGACTGTGGTGTGGTCTTCGAGGAGGTGCGGGAAGATGACACCATCCTGCCCATCTTCGAAGAGAAGATCATCGGGAAGGTGGAAAAGATCGACTAGGCGACTAGGCTGAGAGGCTGCGAAGGCTTTAAGGAAAGGACTGTGAAAGACTCTGGGACCGGAGGAGAAGGTCTGGGGCTGACGCTGGCGGTGCTACTCCAGCAGGTGCTGGGTGAGCCCGGGGCGGAGGGCAGCAGCCTGCTCTGCGCAAGCTGTTTTGCCAGTGGAAGTCGTTTCACCCCACGAACCTGCCAGTGGGAGCCTGGGCTCCCTCTCCATACCGAATATAAGTGTAATGTAGCATTGTACAGTGCATTAGAAAGTGTAATATGACCTTGTTTACTAAAGCTGCATATTTTTGATATATTGTAATAAAAGGAAAATATTTCCAATGTCACAGTGCTCTTATGTAAATGTAAAACGTACAGGTACTGCAGAATTCACCCAAAGTGTACAGCCATCCGTCAGACTCGGTGTGGTCCTCGCTTTCACAGCACCCTGCCCTGTCCCCTCCGTGTGGATGGCTCCTGAGCGACGCTGCTGCAGCGGGCAGAGCGCGCCTGGCCCAGCGAGCTGCTGTGCCCTGCTCGTGTGGAAGGCGTCGCTGCTCCAGAGGGGCCCTGCTCTGTGGTTCCTGCGCCCCTCCGAAGATTGCTGAGACGTTTTGAACAAGTCAGCCTCGTGCTTCCCTGGCAGTTGCAGCTACAGGACCTGGTAGGGTGGTTTTTCTCCTGAGCTTTCTGCAATTGAGTGACTCCCCGATGGAAAGAGGGGTCAGTGGCAGGTCTCAGTGCTGGGGGCTTCCCGTGGTGCCTTGTACCAGAGCTGCAGGGGACGGGGCGAGCTGGCAGGGCCGTGGGACATCCGTGAGGAGTGGTCCCCACCCCATGCTGTGGAGCTGGGGGCAGCAGGCTGGGTGCTGGCATCCCACATCCTGTGCTTGTCCTCCACATGTGCCCTGTTCCCGGAGAAGACCTTTCCTCCCAGGAGGGAGCAGCAGCTCCGCGGAGGGCTGGCACCCGTGCGCCCCATGCAGACGTGCTCAGGCCTCCAGTGCCAAAGTCAGGCTTCAGTCAAGGAGTCTTTTTAGGAGATGTAGTATGGGGAGGTAACCAGTGAGACACTTTAAGTATGAGGACAAAACCCATCTTTTTATGAGTCTTGAGGTTTTTTTTTTAGGTTCTGTGTCTCTGAGGGGGTCGTGTGAGAGCACTGCAGTCCAGTGCTAGGAGCGAAGGGAGTTGTTGATGCCATTTTGTGGGGCTCTTTTAGGGCCAGGTCACCCGAACACTGCACTCACTCTAAGGGTTAACCACCAGGGTGCAGACAGGGCTCCAGGCAGCCTCCTGGGATTACCTGCTCCCACCTGGGCTGCCCGCTCCCCCTGTCCCTGCCCACCAGCCCGGGCCGTACTCCAGGCCCAAGCAGCTGCAGCTCTGCACTGGCTCCTTCAGCCAGACCAGCCCCCTCGTGTCCCCCAAAACCAGCTCGTGGGGGGCTTCCACATCAGCTCTGGCCCTGCCCAGCTGCACGTCCCGGCTCTGCACTCTGCTGCTGCAGCACCTTGGAGCGTGGTGCAGCTGCCCGTGGGGCTGGGGGCCCTGTGTGCGTGGCACCACACGGGGATGTGACTCAGCCTATTGTATATGTCACCGAGTGCCTTTTAAACACGGTCCTGGGACTTGCCCATCACTATGTGAAGTCCAGCAAAATTTGCCATCGTTTTCAGCCAGGGAACAGCGTTATGAGCGTTTTTTTTCCTCCCTCTTTTTTTAAGGTCTGATCATGTTGTGTCTGGTGAGGTTGTTACCATGCCTGGGATTTCCGTCTCCCCCTTTTTTTCTCAGGGGGTTCCCTGTAAATATGTACATTTGCTAAGTGCAGCATCCTCCGCTGGCTGTGCAGCCCTGGCGATGTCTCCTGTGCATCCTCATGTGCTGACTTGTACAATGATCTTTTCAAAGGTACTTGGATAAAATGAAATAAAACCCCACAGCCCAACGCCTGCTGGTTTCTTCCTTCCCTGCGGAGCAGAGATCCAGGCCCAGGGGAGCCCGTTGGGGTGTCTGGTGGGTGGGACTGGTCGGGGAACCCACAGGGTGGACGTGGAGGCCACAGCCCCTCAGGGCCCTGTCCCCAGAGCCATTGCCCACAGCCTGAGAGCAGCAGGCACAGGGAAAGGGGACAGTACTGGGGGTTGTGGGGACACCAGGGGGTCCCAGAGGCTGTGAGCCAGAGTCTGGAGAAGCTCAAGGAATGTTTGGAGCCCTGTGGTGGGCCCAGGGCCCTGGGGAGGTGAAAGGACCCTTGTAGCACCCACCCCATGGGGTGTGCCCAGGGCCAAGGGCGAGGGCACGGTGCCTGGTGTCCTGAGAGCAGCAGTATGAGACCTGCACCAGGCCCTTAGCATGGGTACAGGGATGATGCTGGTGCCAGCCATCTCTGGTGAACCAGGGTCTGTCCCACGTGGCTGCAGGGTGGGAACCGGGCCTGTGGCTGAGCTGTCCCATGGGGGAGACTTCCTGGGTTCAGCTTGTAGGCAGGGGGCTCTGTCCCCTGACCCCCAGATGTGAACCCCCTGTGTTCACCCTGTCCCCTTAGATGCCACCGAGTACCACGTGCCCCTGGCCAGAGCAAATGTGGCACCCCTGGGGTGAGTGGGGGCTGCCGGCAGCTGCACCCCCATGCTGCAGAGCTGCAGACAAAGACCAGAGCCCACGTTGTTTCCAGGGCGTTTATAGCACCCACGCACGTGGGACAGGGCTCACAGCTCATCCCGGGCCTCAGCCGTGCCTGACGGACTCGGCTCCTCTGTGCCTGTGCTGTTCTCAGGGGTCTTGGTCACCTGCAGAAGGTGGTGGTAAGACAAGGATGGCCACGCACACCCCGTCCCCGTCCTGCTGTGGGGCAGAGCAGGGTCCATCCCCTGCCCAGCAGGGGCTTGGAGCCATCCTGGGGTGGATGGAAACCCCTCCCCAGGGAAAGGGGGACCATACTGACCACAGGTGGCTCCTCAGGCAGCGTCCCCCCATTTTCCAGGAATTTGGAGAAGGTCTCCACGTCTCGGGTGCTCCTATACTCGATCATCTGGAGTCACGGAACAGAAGGAGGATAAGGAATGATGCCCGTGCCCAGCCCCCTTCCCAGATGCCCCACTCATGCCTTGTACCCTACCTTCCTGCCCGGCCCAGCAGGGAAATAGTGCAGTGTGGGGTAACCCCTGATGGTGAGGTTCTCCAGCTCATTGGCCGTGGCATCCATCTCAGCAATGACAATGTCCTCGTGGTCCTTGTAGCGCTCACCCAGCTCCTCCCAAGCAGCCGCCATCTCCTTGCAGTGGGAGCACCACGGCGCATCTGCACGACAGGCACAATGCTGGGAGGACACCCTGGCTGAGCGAGGGGGCCAGGATTTGGGGCTGCCGGGTTCCTCAGGTGAGGGCCTGGCGTGGGAAGGGGGCTCAGCCCTCAGCCCCCTGATGGAGCTCAGGAAGGGTCACAGGGAGCCACAGCACTTACAGAATTTCACAAAGACGTTCTTGGTCTCATCAAATGCCACCTGCTCAAAGGTCTTCCCCACGAGGACTTTAACAGGCCGCGTGTCCCAGTCCTCAGGGGGCGTCTGGCTCAGCAGATGGGGCTGTGGGGACAACCAGGATGGCCACAGCCCATGGTGAGCAGTGCTAGGACACAGGCATCAGGGGCCAGGGTTTGCCAGGAACATCCCCCCACCACCACCTGCAGACCCAGCAGATCCAGGCACGCCAGGACCAGTTGCCAAACGCCATCCCCACCACCCCAGTGTGGTACCCAGCCCTGTTCAGCATTCCTGTGCTGACTTCTGGACCATCTCTTCCCTGCTCCCCCTCTACTTTCATCCCATCATGTGTGGCTCAATGTTGATGATCTCCTGCCTCATTTTCCATAAAGTTTTTTTTTTTTTTCCTTGCACAGTCAGTTGCAGGACAAGCTGGACTCGTGCAAAGCATTTGACACTGTCCCCCATTATATCCTTGTCTCTAAACTGGAGAGACAATTTGGTGGATGGACCTTTTGGTAGGTAAGGAATCAGTTGGATGGTCACACTCAACGAGTTGCAGTCAACAGCTCAGTGTCATGGTGGAAATCAGTAACAAGCAGTGTTCCTCAGGGGTTAGTACTGGGACCAGCGCTGTTTAACAGCTCTACTAGTGACATGGGCAGCGGGATTGATGATGAAAGACACCAAGCTGTGTGGTGAGGGACCTGGACAAGCCTGAGAGGTGGGCCTGTGCAATCCTTCAGAAGTTCAACAAGGCCAAGTGCACCTGGGCTGGGGCAATCCCAATCATAAATTTGGGCTGGGGCAATCCCAAGCATAATCCAGGCTGGGTGGAGAATGGATTGAGAGCAGCCCTGAGGAGAAGGACTTGGGGGTGTTGCTGAATGAGAAGCTCAACATGAGCCCGCAATGCGTATTGGCAGCCCGGAAAGCCAACTGTATCCTGGGCTGCACCAACAGCAGCATGGCCAGCAGGGCGAGGGAGGGGATTGTCCCCCTCTGCTCCGCTTTCATGAGACCCCACCTAGAGCCCTGCACTCAGCTCTGGGCCCCCCAGCACAAGAAGGACTATGATGTATTAGAATGAGTCCAGAGGAGACTGCAAAGTGGCTGGACCACATCTCCTACAAAGGCTGAGGGAGCTGGGGTTGTTCAGCCTGGAGACGAGAAGGCTGCAGGGACACCTTACAGTGGCTTTCCAGTACCTAAAGGGGGCTGCAGGAAAGGTGGGGAGGGACTCTGTGTCAGGGGGTGTAGTGATAGGACAAGGGGGAATGGCTTTAAACTAAAAGAGGGGAGGTTTGGGTTAGCTATTCAGAAGAAATTCTTTACTGTGAGGGTGCTGAGGCACTGGCACAGGTTGCACAGAGAAGCTGTGGATGCCCCATCCCTGGAAGTGTTTGAAACCAGGCTGGATGGGGCTTTGGGCAGCCTGGTCTGGTGGGAGGGGCAGAGGGGTTGGAATTAGAAGGTCTGTAAGGTCCCTTCCAACCCAAACCATTCTATGACTATATAAGCCCCAGATCCTCAGCTCTGGCTGCACAAGTATCAGTGAGCAGCCACGGCTCTCTCACCTTGACCTTGCCGTCCAGCACCGCCTGCACAAAGTCCCGCACGGCTGTGGCCGAGAAGGCATCCTCAGCCATCTGGTACTTGCGGTTGTTCTCCATCTTGATGAAGCGCAAGGTGGGGGCATCCGCAGGGGTCATGCCGAAGAAGGACAGGACAGTGGCACCGTACCCATCCACGTCCACCACTACAAAGAGCACCTGGGCAGAGGGACAGGCAGCACTGAGGCCAGGGAGCCTCAGGGGTCCTCGCCGTGCCCACCCCCACCCCCAGGCTGCCTCACCTTTCCCCGAAAATTGCTGGCAGCCTTGCGGAAGTCATCCCGCAGCGCCAGCTGCTCCTCCACGGTCTTGTTGAGAAAGAGCAGCATGTGGTGGGGGATATTGGCACCGAAGATGCGGCTGGAGGTCTGCGGGGAGCGGGAGGATGGTGAGGGCTGGGATACCCTGCGGCTGGTGCTGGGGACAGGGTGGGACGGGGGCCGTACCTCGTTGGAGAACTCCATCACCAGCTCCAGGCTGTGCACACGGAGCAGCCGGGTGAGCTCGGCTGCGTTCAGCCCCTGTGCTGGGTCCACAGGGAAGTCCGTCCGTTCCTCGTCAAACTGCCAGGACGCGGGCCAGTGAGCGCCAGGGGTCCCCACCATGGACCCCCCACCCTCCCCAGCCCTGCTCACCTTCTTGAAGAGGCAGACCGTGTCAACTGACAGCCCATACGCCTCAAAGAGCTCGTCCGCCTTGGTCACACCGAACGCCACGTCCACCACCTCACCAGCCGCCTCATAGAACGCCTGGGCCGCCTCGCCCTGCAGGTCCTGCATGGCCCCACCATGAGACCTGCCCTGGCCCTGGCCCAGCCCCGGCCTGGTCCATGGCCCACCTTGAAGAAGCCCACGACCACGATGTCCTGGGCGTTGATGAAGGCGGCCGCGGTGTCGGTGTCCTGCAGCAGCGTGGTGCTGGGGCCGGCCCGACGCTGCATCCAGCGCACGATGCCCTCGGCGTCCATGCGGCCTGCAGCGGGGCTGCCACCATCACCACAGGCACCCACCCGCCGTCACCAGGCTGCCAACCCCCCAGCCCAGGCCACCACCACCACCACGAGGCTGCCGGCTGTCACCTCCTTCACCATCGCTGCCACCCACTCGCTGTCACCACACTGCCACCCCTTCACCACCCTGCGCCCCTCCCGCTGCCCCCCCGCTGTGGATGCCACCGCCTTCACGCGGTGCCGTGGCCCTACCGCTGTAGGCGAGGGGATGAGTGCGGTTGCCATCACGGAAGAGCTTGAGCGTGGGGTAGGCGTGGATGCCAAACTCATTGCTCAGGGCTGTCTGCGCCGTGGCGTCCACCTTGCCCAGCCGCACTGCCTCCGACCCGTTCCTCAGCCTGGCAGCTGCCTGGGCAAACTCGGGGGCCAGCCTCTGGCAGTGCCCGCACCACGGTGCATCTGCATGGAGGCCCAGTGTCACCCACAGAGAGCCCAGCACGTGTGGGGGTGTCCCTCGTCCCCAGGGTGGGGCTCAGTGGGTGGCCAAGGACATGTCACACTTGAGCCTGGCATGCTCCAGCACACGCCCACACTCTTCTGTGTCCCACACCCCTTGTGTCCCTGCCCCATATCCCATGCCCCTGCCCTGTGGCCCTGCCTCACACCGTGTGCTCTTGCACCAAACCCTATGTCCCCGTGTTGTCACGCTGTGCCCCTGCCCCTCTTACCCATACCCATAGCCCTGTTGTCCCCATGCCCCTGCCCCACACCTCTGCCCCCTGCCCTGCACTCACAGCTCTGCCCTGTACCCCTGCCTGTCCCCAGCCCCTGCCCTCACCCAGGACACTTACAGAACTCCACCAGCAGCAGGCTGAACTCGCTCAAGGCACGGGCAAAGTTGTGCTCGTGAAGCACCAGGACACTGTCCTCCTCCACGAGCTCATCCGAGATCACATCGTCATCTTCATCCTCCTCCTCCTCTGCCACCACCTCCCCATCATCATCCTTGCCCTCAGGCCCCTCGCTGTCCCCCCAGGCCGGGCCCAGCCAGGCCAGCGAGAGCACCAAGAGCCAAAGCAGCCGGGCCCCGGAGCCTCGCATGGTGCCACCGCTGCCAGACGCCACTGCCAAAGCCGGCGCACGGGGGAGAGGGGCCAGATAAGGGCCCCGGGGCGGGTGGTGCCGGTCCCCAGGAGCTCGTGGCCCTCCGCTACTGGCTGCCCAGCACCACAGATAAGGCAGCGGGACCAGGTGGCTGTTTTCCAGCCACCCCGTCTCCGCAGCGGGACCTGGCCCAGGGACAAAGAACAGCCGCGGGATGGGCGGGCAAAGGCAAGGGGCGCGTGGACACAGCAGTAAGAGACAAGTCTGTACGGTTTAATGGCGATGGAAGAGCACAGCCTGCCACCGGGCAGTCGGACAGGGCCGGCAGCTCGGCACCGCGCGGTGGTCCCGTCCCACGCGGCCGGGCAGGCCCCGCTCAGCGCTACAGCAGGTTCACAGCCACAGACCCAGCGATGGAGATGCCGCAAGGACGAGTCGGGCGTCAGTATTAAAAAAAAACAGCAATTAAAAATAACTTTGGTTGCGAAGACCACGACCGTGGGTGCCCGCTTGCTAAGGGACCCCCCCACACCTTAACATGAATGGGGCGAGCGCGGCAGCGCCGGCGGGCAGCAAGGGGTCCCCGGGGCCGCGGGAGCCGCGTCCCCGAGCTGGCAGAAGGCGGGGGTGCGGGGCTGGGGGGGTCAGTCCTCCCAGGCCTTCTTTATGCACAGGCCCCACTCCCAGGAGAGGTGCTCCGTCTTGTCATCATCGGTGACCAGGGAGCGGACGCGGTAGGAGCCGCGCACCAGCCGGCCCCGGGGCACCTCCTCAGCTGGCGTCACCACCTCATACTCCTCGGCCCGCGGCGCGTAGCTGCCCACCATGAAGACATCGCGGTCCACTGGGTGAGAAGGCAAGAGGGGGACGAGTGAGCGGGGCCGGGGCGGCAGAGCCCCCATCCCTGGCCCCGGCCCCCACTCACCCGGCCGGCCGCGGCGGTACGTGAGGTGCAGGCACTTCAGCCCGCAGACGATCTCCCTGTTCACCTGCAAGGCAGAGGGCAGGGGTGCTGCGGCATGGCATGGTGTGGTGTCCCCCACCTCATTCTGGGGTCCCCTGGGCTTTGAGGTGCCCCCCTCTTCCCCACCCCCACAGCCCTGTAAGGCACTACACCAGGATCTGGCCTCTCAGTCAGAACTGGGCACTGAGCAGGAGAAAAGGTGGCGGGGACCCCGGCTGGCAGTGGTGCTGGGGAGGAAGGATTGTCGGGGTGGGCAGGGACCCCCAGAGGGGCAAAGAGCCAGAGGCGGGCAAGGGGCAGAGACTCCGTGGCAGCAGGGACCCGTGGATGGCAGAATGCACCCTGTGGGGCAGCAGTAGGGCCGTGCCCAGCTCAGCCGGTGGGCACAGGGCACCCCACATCCACCTTACCTTGAAGGACACCTTCACCCTGTAGTCCACCCCCTCCTTCAGCACAAAGGGACGGCTCTGCAGCACCTCCAGGTCTCCTGCAGTGGGAGGCAGCCCCATCAGCCCGGAACCCCTTCCTCCTCCTCCCTCCCACCATGGGAGCCCCTCCACCAGCGCTCACCTGTAAGGTCCATGGTGATGGGCCCCGGCGCCTGCTCGCACATCAGGGTGAGCTTTGTCACCTGCACGTTGGGCACGCTGGCATCTAGGGACAAAAGGCAGGGTGCAGGCCTTACCCAGCCCACACAGAGCTGGCACCTCCAGTATAGAGCAGCTGTGCTGTGTGCCCCCAGGGCCTTCCCTGCCCACACACCCCTGCAGCATCCCAAAGGGCTGCGGTGCCCACAGTTCGGAGCCAGTGGACAGCAGGCAGCCCAGGCAGGGCTCAGGGACATCTCAGGCCAGCCCAAACCTCGGCATCAAACCCACCCATGTGCACCCCACTGGTCTGCACGCACCTCCCCAGCTCCCGTGCACCCCCTTGGCTGGGGCATCGGGTGCTGCGCCCCAGGCAGACATGGGGAGCAGCACAAGGCCAGGTGGGTGCTGTGGGGTTTGGGGTCACCGCCTGGCTGGGGGGCCCAGCGCCGACAGCCACGAGCTGTCAGCCCCCGCAGCCGCTCGCTCCATCTCTGTCATCCCAATGAATTCCCCGGTCCCTTGTACCCGTTCCTATGGAAACTGCGGCGGTGATCCTGTAACCAAGGCAACCGGGGTCCCCGGGCAGCCGTTCCCGTTGCAGCAGGGGAATGCCGGTGTCTCCGTGCAGCGGGGTGGGCGCAGGCAGACGGCACCCACAGGGATGCCCCAGCTCCCTGCACCCGCCGAGGCTGCATCGCCTGGCACAAGGTGCCGGGGGTGCTCGGGGCACCCAGCCCTAGCCCGCGGCCCCCGGCCTTACCCACGGCCGCGGGGATGGTGCCCAGTAGTGCCTGCTTGTACTTCCGCAGGCTCTCATCCCCCGGGTCCAGCTGCTGGATCTCCTGCAGGCTCTTCTTCGCCGGCGTCTTGTACGCCAGGGCCACGTCGGCATCGTCCTCCTCCTCCAGCGACAGCGTCACCCCCTCCTTGTCAGCCATGATGTCTGCGGGGGACAGGCAGTGGCAGTCCCGCCCTGGGGACACCCCAGGGGACCCCCCGCAAGCCCCGGGGACACACAGGGGTTGCTGGGCTGTGGGGGGGGACTTAGCTCAGGTACCCCCCAAATGAATGTGGGCCATCATCTCCCCATCTTTTGCAGCCACATTGTCTCCCTTGCCTCAGGACTGTGGGGACACCGCCAGGCTGCGTGTCCCCGGGGCTCGGTGGCACAGCTGAGCCCAGAGGCGTTGCCGCCAGCTGCGTTTCCGCACGGTCATGAAGCGAGACGAGCCCGTGCCTACGTGGTGCACAGCTCAGGGCACGTTTGCAACCCGCCGTGGCCTGCAGGCTCCCCGCGTGCCTGGGCACCCAGGGAGGTCCTCGGCACCGCACCGCAGCCCCTGCTCCAACCCTGCTGGGCAGCCGCCAGCCCCATCTCCTGCCCCAAACCACCAGCAGCTGCAGGTACAGGGTGCAAAGAAAAAAATTAAAAATAATAATTAAAAAAAAAAAACACAGGTCTGAGTCAAGCAGCGGCTCTGGTGGGTGCCAGCCAGCTGGGGGGGTGGCGCACACACAAAGGCGGGTGATGCTCCTGCAGCCAGGGGGTTCGGGGCCCCTGCCCTGCCCTGCCCTGCCTGCCGCATCCCCCCCCTGCCCTTCCCTGGAAGCCCCAGCCTGGGGGAAGAAGGGGCCGCCGCGCTCAGCCCCCAGCCCCCGGGGTGAGCCGAGCGGGTCCCCGGGGCAGCAGCGGGGCCGGGCACAGCGCGGGGGCCCCGGCCGCATCCCCAGGCCCGGCCGCGCACAGACGGACCCCCCCGGGGGCTCGCCCAGCGCCGGGTGCCGCAGGCCGGGCTGCAACGGGGCGGGAGGGGGGGCGGCCCGAGGAGACCCCCGGCGCCGTCCCCCGCTCCCGGTCCCGTTGCGATGCTCACCTGTTGGCTGCCGGGGGCGATGCTCGGGCCGGCCCCGGGGCGCTGCCCACCCCCGCGCCCCCCGGGCGCTGCCCACCCCCGAGCCCCCCGCTGCGGGGGCCGCGCTCCCCGGCCCCGCCGCCGCTCACCTCGGTAGCACAGCGCCAGCCACAGCAGCTCCAGGAGCTGCCCGCCGGCCTCGCACACATCCAGGCCGAGCATGGCCGGGGCCGGGCCGGGCCCAGCGCTCCCGGGGGCGTCGCGAAAGACCGGGGCTGGGGGAGCGCCCCGATGGGGGGGGGGGGTGATGCCCGCTGCTCTGCTCCCGGGGCGCGGCTCCGCCGCCTCCCGCTGCTCTCCCCGGGGCCCGGGGACGGGGACGGGGCCGCGCTCGTTCCCGGCGCTGCCCGGCGCTGCGCTCCCCCCGCTGCGCTCGGCGGTGCCCGGCGCGGCCCGGCGGGGCGGCGGCGGCGGCTCCCGCAGACGCGGCGGCTCCGCTGCCCGCCCCCGCCCGCCCCCGCCCCTCGGCGCCGGGCGGCTCCAGCCCCGCCGCTCATGGGCGGCGAGACTGCAGTGAGCTCATCCGCCGTGCGCGCCGGCACCGCGCCTGCCCGCCCCCGGGGCGCCCTGCCCGCACCCTGCCCGCATCCCCCCGCACCCTGCCCGCACCCTGCCCGCGGCTCCATCCCCTGCCCGCACCCGGGAGCGAGCCCCGAGCGCCTGCTGCCTGCAGCTACCCATCCTCCCCCCCCCCAGCCCTCCCGCAGCCGCCCCGCCCGGTGCCGGTGCGGCCCCGCCGGCAGCCGCGGGGATGCGGCCGGTTCCTCGGGACGCTCCCGGCCCCGGCGGCCGCCCCCGGCCCCGCTCGGCCACGGGGGGCGCCCCCCGAACGCCCTCGGCACCGCCCCGGGGGCGGCGGGGAAACGGGGTCGGGGTCGGGGCCGGGGTCGCCGCCGCGCCCCGGGATGCCCCGGCCGGGCACCGGGCTCGGACCGCGGCAGCCGCCAGGGGGAGCGCGGCGGGGGCGGGCGGGGGCCGGGCGGGGGCGGTGCCGGGGCCGGGACCGGGGCGGTGCCGGGGCTGGGCCGGGGACCGGGAGCGGGGAAGCCGCGGCCCCGAGCGGAGCGGAGCGCACCCGCGATGACCGTCGGTGGTCCCCGCGGCGGGCATCCCCGCCTGCAGATGCCGTGCCTCAGCAAGGTGAGCCGGCACCGCCCGGCACCGGCACCGCGGGGAACGGCCGTCGGGGCTCCGAGGGGACCGGGCACCGGCACCGGTCCCGCGGGACAGCGGGGAGCTGCCCCGGCCGCGCTGCTGGCAGCGCCGGAGGCACCGGGCAGCGCCCCACGCGGGGACACTTCACGGGTGGGCACCCGAGCTCCGTGCCTGGCCCCCGGCCCCGGGAGTGCCGCAGCCCCGGCAGGGCTCGCTCCCCAAAAACGGGGCTCCCCGGTGACCTGGTGACACCCGGCGGCAGCGCTCCCCGCGCCTCGGCCGGCTGCAGGGTGTCCCACGTGCGGAGGGGTGCCAAGGTGCCTCCCGGCTGCCTGCCCTGCACCGGGCTGTCGGGCTGTCCCCGGACCCTCTGCCACCAGCCGCAGGGCTGAGCGTGGCCGATGCTTGCTGGGCAGATGGAGCGGATGATCGTCAGCATGCAGGACCCGGACATGGGCATCAAGATGAGGAACCAGCGCTTGCTCATCACCGTCATCCCCCATGCCATGACAGGTGAGGTTGAGCTGGGGCTCCTTGCGAGGCCGCGCATGGCAGGGAGTCAAGCGATGCTGCCCGCCTGTGCCCAGCTCTGCGGTGTGCTGTGCCCAGCACCCAGCCCTCTGGCACCCCAGCCCCAAGCCACTCACCTCCCCACGTTCGTGTGCTCTCAGAAATGCAGCTGGGATCAATTATGCATTGGCAGAGCAGGGCGGGCGCTCGCCCGGGGCGGGCAGCTTGGCACGTCCTTGGCAGGGCACCCATCACCCTGTTCGCCCCTTTGGCACCCGCTGCATGGGGGGCCCTGTCACACCCTGCTAACGGCCCCCAGGGAACGACATCGTGGAGTGGCTCATCCAGAAGTACGGCATCTCGGAGGAGGGTGAGTGTCGGTGCCGCAGGGCAGCCGGGGCTGCTGAGCCGCTCGGCAGCCCCCACTCCCGCTCCCCCAGAGTCGCTGCACCTCGGCAACCTCATTGTGAAGCACGGCTACATCTACCCCCTCAAAGACCCCCGCAGCCTCACGCTGCGGGCGGATGAGTCACCCTACCGCTTCCAGGTACGTGCCCTTCTGCGGGCAGAGCGGGCGCTGCAGCGGCCTCGGTGCCGCAGCTCAGCCTGGCCCCTCTCTGCCGCCCCAGACCCCGTATTTCTGGACCAGCACCAAGTGGCCGGCCACCGAGCTGGACTATGGTAGGTGCCGACCTGCTGCAGCCACTGCCACCACGGGCTGCGGCCCCTTCCCGGCCCCGCTGAGGTGGCTGCACTCCCTTCGCAGCCATTTACCTGGCGAAGAAGAACATCCGCAAGCAGGGTGACCTGATCGAGCACGAGAAGGTGAGAGGTGCCCTCCTGCCCAATCCGTGGCAGGGTTCATGTGTGTGATGAGCTGGGGGGGGCTCAGCTCATCCAGGAGGGGCCAATGCTCGCCGCTGCACCCGGTGCAGTGGTCCCCATGCTGCGGGCCCCAGGGCCAGGGGAGGGCAGGGCACAGGTGTGATGCCGTGGCCACCTGGCCGCTGCTCCCCAGGACAACTACAACCTCCTGCACAAGAGGATCAACCACACGTGGGACTTTGTGGTCATGCAGGCGCGGGAGCAGCTCCGGTGAGTGCAGGGCGCTCACAGCACCGGGATGGGGACAGGGATGGGGATGGGCAGAAGCTGGTGCCGCTGCTGCCCAGGGGAAGCAGCGGGGACGGGGCACAGGCACTGCCTTTGCCACGGACAGGGCGGCCAAGCAGCGGCGGAAGGGCGACCGCATCGTCATCGACTGCCAGGAGCAGGCGTACTGGCTCGTCAACCGGCCCCCGGTGAGGCCCTGGGCACTGGCACCAAGCACAGCCCTGGGTGCAGGGGCTGGGGGGTGGTGGTGTTGGGGGGGGTCCCTCACAGTGAGGGGGTCCCTCCAACCCTGGCACTTTGCTCTCGTTGCAGCCGGGAGCCCCCAGCGTGCTGGAGCAGGGCCCTGAGCGCAGGAATTGCCACACCAGCCGCGTGCAGCTGGTAGGTGCGGGCTGGAGCTGCCCTGGGGGGTCACGGCTGTCCCAGCCCAGGCTGTGCACACGTTGCTTTTTTTTGGGGGGTGAACCCCAGCTCTGCTAACATCTGTGTGTCCAGCTGTCCCCACTGCCCTTGCTAAGCTGGGGGAGGGGCTGTGTTTGCCCGTGCACCCTCTGCCATCTGTGCCCTCTGCTAATCCCCCCCAGGGCTGCCCTGCTGCCTGTGCCCCCAGCACCCACCTGGCAGCCCCCAGCCCCAACCCCAAGCTGTCTGGGGCCGGCCAGGCCCTTCCCTCGTGTGGTGGCCCCACTAACGCAGCCCCAGCACCCCCCATCTGCCCGGCTGGTCCTTACTAACCTCCAGGTTTTCTCTTCTCTTCTCCACGTGCCATGTCGTCTGCCCACGTAAGTGTCACTAACCCACGCGTTGCACTGGGGCGGGGGGCAGGATGCCTGGGTCATTCCAGGGCTGTGCTGGGCAATTTGGGGAGGGGGACATCGATGTGGGGAGGGCTGGAGGCTGTGTGGGGCTGGGGATGCACATAGGGGTGCTTCCCCTGGGTGGTGCTGGACAGGGTTGGAGGGCATGAGGTCCTGGCCCCCCTCCCAGGCCCTCACCCGGCTCCGTGCGTCTCTTGCAGGCCAAGAACATGGACTACTACAAGCGGGAGGTGAGCGGGGCGAGGAGGTGGGAGAAGGGGTGGGAGAGGGGGTGCAGGGCCTTGACGTGCCCCGTGGGCCGGCCCCAGATCGAGTACTGCAGGAAGGCCATGGCCAGGACCCGGGTGAAGTCGTCCATCTGCCTCGAGGGGTGAGCGGCAGCTGCCGTGGTGGTGGCAGAGCCGAGGACACCGCGGAGCCCGAGCACGTGTCCTGGCCCCGAGCCGGCCCTGCAGCATCCCCCGAGGCGGCCGGGAGCAGGGCAGGCAGGTAGCGGGGCTGGGGACACGGCGGCCCTGGCCACCTCCAGCCCCCACTCCCGGCAGGTACATCAAGTTCAACGAGCAGTACGTGCCCCACGACCCCATCATGTCCGGCTGCCTGCCCAGCAACCCCTGGATCACCGACGACACCACGTACTGGGCCATGAACGCCCCCACGTAAGCACCCATGGGTCCCATCCCCACCCTCCTCGCCCTGACACCGACCCCGGGACGGGGCGCAGGGAGGGGATGTGGCTGCGCATGCAGCCCCCCCACCCCTCACCCGCTGCCCCGGTGTCGCCGGCAGGGTGCTGACCCCCACGAAGCTGCGGGTGGAGCGCTGGGGCTTCGACTTCAGTGAGCTCCTCACCGACCCGCTGGGCCGCGCACAGCTCCTCGAGTTCCTCAAGAAGGAGTTCAGTGGTCAGTGGGCCCATCCGGACCCCCCCCAGGACCTGCTGCCCACATCACACCAGCTGCTCCCCGCTCAGGGGGGTTTAATCCTGCTGTGGGACCAGCTGGAATGGCCTGGGGAGGGTGGTGTCTGGTGCCATGTCCCCCTCCCCAACACCCTGTCCCCCTCCCCAGCTGAGAACCTGAGCTTCTGGGAGGCGTGCGAGGAGCTGCGCTACGGGGAGCAGTCCCGCATCGCCGAGATCGTGGATTCCATCTACCAGTGAGCACTGGAGGGGCAGCAGGGGACAGCTGTGGGGACCAGGCCATGGCAGTGCCACGTCCGAGCGTGGGGGCCGGCCCTGGGGTGGGCATTCATCACCGGGTGCAACCCCCAGGCAGTTCCTGGCTCCCGGGGCCACGCGCTGGGTGAACATCGACAGCAAGACCATGGAGCGGACGCTGGAGGGCATCAAGACGCCCCACCGCTACGTGATGGACGACGCCCAGATGCACATCTACATGCTGATGAAGAAGGTGGGCGAGGGCTGGGCAGGGCTGGGATGGTGCTGGGGGGCCGGGGCCTGATGGCTCTGCTCCCTGCAGGACTCCTACCCGCGCTTCCTCAAGTCGGAGCTCTACAGGAACCTCCTGGCCGAGGCCGTCATCCCCCCGGAGACCAAGAAGCGGTGAGGCAGGGACCAGGCTCTGTAGGGCGCTGGGGGCGGCCCCGTAGCGCTCACCCTGTCTCTGCCCCCAGGGTGTTCCCCTTCATGCGCAAGCAGCGGCACTCCAGCCCCAGCCCGGCCCTGCTCCTGCCCGCTGGTGACGCCGAGGACAAGATCAAAGGCCCCACGGCTGTGCCCGAGGAGGAGAGCTAGGAGACCACGCATGGTCCCAGCCCACGGCGGGAGTGGAGGGGCCCCCAGCCTCTGCCCCGTCACAGGACCCTGCCTGCAGTAGCACTGAAGGAGAGAAGCCATACGCCCCACGGCCAGCCTGGCCACACTGTGCCCCCTGCTCACCACCCCCAGCCCCATCCTCCTCCCAAAGGAGCCCCCCCTGGGGCTCAACACAACACGTGCAGAAAATAAAGGACCCCGTGGGGAAAGCGCTGCGGTGAGCGTCACGGTCGGGGAGGGGTGACCAGGGGGGCTGCAGCGGGGAAGGGGGGGTCCACAAGGGGGTGGCTGCCCCTCGCCCAGCTAGATGTGCCCCCAGTGGGCTGGCAGCAGTGGGGAGCAGCCCCCCAGGCACGCACAGATGCCCCCATCCCACCCCAGTGGCTCCCACATGCAGCCCCCACCCCCAGGCATGGCTGAGCTGGCACATAGGGCGCTGGGCCCCCCTGCAGCCCCCTGTGTATGGGTGGGCAGTGCAGGGAGGCCCAAATGAACGGCCTTGGAGCCAGGCCAGGGGTGCAGCAAGATGCTGCCGGGCAGCAAACGGGGGCTGTAAAGGCCCCACGGCTGGCGGCTGAGCTGCTCTCCCTGCCCTCAGCCCGTTAATCCAAGCAGAGGCTGAGGATCTCACGCAGGATTATTCTCTTTCCCGGAGCTGAGCCCCAGCTGTGGGGGATTAATACTGGCCATTATATAAACAGGAGGGGGGCTCACGGCCCCTGGCGCTCAGCCTCGGTGCCAAGTCCAGCCCGCACGCACTCGGGGCCCACACAGCGGGGCTGGGTGGGGATGTCCCCAGCCCACCAAGGGCCACGCGGTGCCAGCCCGTGTTGCAGCCAACGAGAGACCCTGCAGATACTTGGGATCACGGCATCCCTTCCTGCCGTAGAGCTCAGGAGCCCCAGAACAGAGGGGCTGGCTGTAGCTCAGCTCAGTGCTGGGGCGTAGAGAGCAGCCCTGGGGCGAGGTGCTGGGGAAGCTGCAGGAGCTTCGGTGCCAGGATGGAGCTTGGGACCTCGGCGCTGGCAGCCACAGGGCAGCGACAGATGGTCCCACGCTCCAGGAGACACCGCGTGCCACGCGGCTCCCTTTGGCTTGATCCAAATCCAAGCCCTGGAGTGAGATTTTCATGCTGATGGACTGCAGCAGGAATCTGGGGTGTAAAACCAGGTCACCGAGCCCCAGGCAGGGGGAAGGGATGTGCTGGCCCAGCCCTGTTATCTAACTCCAGCCTCCCGCAGGTCAGGCACCCGAGGGGCTGTGCAGCCCGCTGCCCACACAGCAATGCCCCTCGAGAGGGGCTCACTGCAGCGGCAGACAGAGACAAGTTTGCACAAATCCCTCCACAGAGCAGCCGTAGGGGCCAAGCACCCTTTTTTCTAGCAGCGTGGTGCCCGGCCTCTTCCAGAAGGGACACTGAGCTGCTTCCCGTTACCTTCACTATCGCTGAACGCTCCTGGCCCAGCACCAGCTCAGCTGGCAGGTCTGTCACATTCCAGTTGCTTCCTGGGGTTTGAGCCTTGTCCAGGGCGAGCCTGACCACCGTAACGAAGGGGAGAGGTGGGCACCTACCGCCAAAGAGCCAAAGACAAGCTGCAAGCGTCACCAGGACACTTGGGTCCCTTCCAAAAAGTTTTTTTCTGCCCTTGGGAAGCCACACAAAGGGCTGCCAAAATTCTGAATTCTTGTATAACTTCAGCTGTTTGTTAGCAGCCACAAAAAAAGCATGGCACCATTTACAAACAATGCAAAAGAGGATTTATTGAAACCATTACAGTTAGACCAAGTCCTATACAGCACAATTTGCAATAAGTTAAAGAACCAATCCAAACAGTCGTAGTGTTAAAAAACACACTAATGCATAACACAGTGATATAATGCCATCATCACCCATCTGAGTTATTGAATCAAGGCACAAAGTCATTCATTAAATACTGCAAAAAACAATTACACACGGAAAGAAGCTGCAAAAAGGACTTGTTTTGTTAAGAAGGTGCTGGTTTGGCACTGATGCGTTTAGTTGAGCTGCCACAGGGAATTCTGGATCTCCAAAGTATTTGGAAACATGAACGGACAACTTAAAGCCAGAAAAGCCCCCCAAGAGCTGAAAACCCAGCACTATTGAAGGAGAACATTCAGTGTGCCTACCACGAAGGTCAGGCCTGCGCAGGGAGCTGAGGAGGAAGGGAGCCAGCGTGGTTACGGTGAGAATAAAGCCTGGGCGTGCTCGCTGCCCCGGGAACCTCAGCGGGATGCAATCTGTGCTGACCACACAGATCCAGGCCACCGGGCACCCATCCTGCACAGCTCTGACTGGCAGAGGGTGCAAGCACACCCGATCAGCAGCTACGGGGCCGCGGGGCAGCAGCGGGTGGGTGTGTGGCCGGACTATGGGTGCCACAGCTCATTTTGCTGCAAGGCTGGGAGAGCTGCAGCCGCACGCACAGTTCTGCGTGACCCCAGCTGCCCGTGCCCGGAGCTGCCCTGCAGCATGGGAAATGTCAGTGGCTGCCCCGAGAGAACTGATTCCTGGACCTACACAAGCTCTCAAGTTCTGTCTCAAGTTGCTCGCCCTGCAGTATTGCCTGCAGGTGCCCCAAGCTGAGACTGCATGAGGGAGGAAGGCCCTGGCTAACCCCCCTCCAGCACCACAAAAGCTGGGAGGTTTTTTAGGATGCAAACTCCACCGTGTTCAGCTGTGTTTTCTGTCCACCTCCCTCTCACCAGCCAAAGGGACGCCCAGCAGCGTGCAAACAGCAGCTGTCTCAGTGCAGCTGGTGTGGGGACAGCAGCTTTCAGGACCCAGCAGCCTATGCAAACTGGTTTCCAGGCTTCTTGCACATTGTTCCTACAGCCTGCACCGGTGCCCACCAGGAACAGGGCAGAGCAGACACAGCACACTAAAGACATCTCCAAGAGAGACATCACTTTCACACAGCAGCCCATCCCAGCCAGCAAGACCCACTCTCTCGGGCCGCCAGGCTGCACCTTCAGAGAAAACAACACCTGGAGATCCTCCCCCAGCACCACTTCAATCCGAGGGGCAGGGAGGCAGCACAGAGCTCTCCTTGGAGCGGTGCTGCACATACAGCCTGTGTTTTTGCGTAGTGGCTTACATCTGTCTTGCAGCTTGCCCACCCCCTGGCAGAGGGGACAGAACTTGGAAAAGACTCCTCAGTAGCTGCAAGACCAAATTAGTATTTTCAGGACAGCTGGCATTGCCACTGGAGTACAGAGAGCTCCCAGGAGCAGCAGGCCAAGCTCCCAGGAAAGGCTAAAGTGCAATTCTACTCTAGTAAGTGTCCTAGATACCCTGGCACCTCGAAACCAAGAGGAGAGGTGGCGTCCACACCTGAAGGGACCAGCAAGCCTCATGTTATTGTATCACCTACAATCACAAGGGGGCTGGGATGTGGACATATGGGTCAGGTGGGAGACCAGCTCCCTGTCAGTGTCACCAGTGCTGTACAGCCTGGCAGGAAAGGAAGCAGCACAGAAGACACAGGTAGGCTTGTGACTGCTGGGTGGGGTACACGGGGCTATTCTCAGGTGAAAAGGTCATTTTCTAAGAATGAAACTTTAATCTGTGCCCTGCTGGCACAGGTAGGACCTAGCCAAGTCATCAGCCATAGCTGGGGTCTAGCACTACACACCCATTATTGAAGGGGGACCCAAATTCAGGAGAGGACGATTGCAAATGGCTCTGCAGTCAAGCACCTCTTCTGCAGCCAGGAGAGCTGACTCAGAAAGGAAATCTAACACCACACACCAAAGCTCCACTTCTCATGCAAGCACCCAGGAAATAATCAGCTCAGGCATCCCCACAAGCATGTTTTCCTCCAGATAGAGGCTGAGTCAGCACAGTTCTGCGGGCGCAGAAGGACCAAGTGGAAAGCCCTCACCCCTGAGCTCACGACACCTCAGTGGCAGCCAAGCACTGAAGTCCCATCAGCTCTGACAGTGGATGCGCCGGCAGCTGCTCCCACAGCCTGGGCATACCCAGGCACTGGGGGAGCTTCCCTGCCAGCCACACTTTGGTTTGCAGATCGAGAAAGACAGCTTCCCATTGGAATCCGTGATCGGGGTTTGCTAAGTGCAGTGCTGCAGAGGAGAGGGGCCAGAGCAGCCTCTCCTGCTCTCCCAGCGAACTCACACTCGGCTGTGGAATCGCATCCTGTAGAGGCGGTCCCGGATGTACTGCTCACTGTCCACAGCCACCTGGCTCAGCCAGATCACCTTGCTCTCCGAGACATCCTCCTTCAGCTTGCGCTTCATCAGAGATACCAACCCCGGCTCCTCGCTGGGTTGAGGCCCCGTCAACAGCACATAGCAGGCATGACGGCTCCGCTCAAACAGCGCGGCTGTAACACAGAGCAGAGGGAACAGCCCGGCCTCAGGTCTCCATTCAGGCCGTCCACAAGCTCACCACCACACCCCCAGGCAGCCCAGGAGGTACCAGGAGTCGGTGTCCTCCTGCAGCTCCCTGCTGGAGGGCTGCAAGGCCAGGACTTACCATTGAACGCAATGATCTGGTCTGTGTTATTGCGGAGCTCCAACAGGACGTTAGTGTAGGAAGGATGGAACAGATACAGCTTCTGCTGAGGAGCTGTGGATCCCTGTAACCAACAGGACTCTATCAGAACACTCACATACATTATCCCAGAGACCAGGCTCAGCTATTACTTCATGCCCGACAGAGTACATCCAGCCAAATACTTGTCTACGTCTAGGCAATTCATCCTGTTTGATGCCACCATCACAAGGGATAGGATTTTACTCACTGCTTGGTGCCCTCCTCCCCAGCCCAACCTTCCTGCACAGAGCAGGCCTGTCTGCTATGTGCAGGAGACAGATTTTGCCCTCGGGCTAGTAGACTTAGCAAGGAGAGCACAGAAAACTCAGCTGGCATTCAGACACCCTCCAACACAAAGCGACACTGACACTGCCAGCCGCTGCTCCATAGCCAAGCTGTGTATCAGGGCTGCTGCACCCTGCCTTGGAGACGGAGAGGATGCTCACGTGGCCACAGATCACAGTCTGCAGTACTGCTGCAAAAGGTGCAGACCAAACAGCAGCAGTCTCAGGGGTACCAAGCCAGCAGCCTCTCAACTCACCTGCAGTACCACACCAAGGCAAGGCTCTGGGCAATCCAGTTACTTTGCTCATACAGCCACTAAGTTCCTTTTCTCTATGTAGCCAGGCTGAGGATGACAAAAGCTGCTGGTGCCACCACCAGCTGCGAGTAGGGACAATGCTACGGCCATGGTAAGGACCTACTACAGACCAGACCACAGGCAGAGGTCTGCATACTGCAAGCAGACAGGGCTGGTCAGAGACACGTGGATACCCCACACCCTGTGCAGAATGCTGCAGTGTTCGTAGGACCTACAGATTTGAATGTCAACGCTGGGTAAAGGGGGTGGCTCCACACAATTTTGACCCAAAGTTTAGAAAACAGCAGCCATGCAGCAGCACTACCCACCGTTTCATTTCCTGCAACCTTGTATTCACCCCAGATGAGGAAGGTGGACCGGTGATCAGCAGTAGAAAGTGTGGCTAGCCCTGGGCTCTCTGCTCTCGAGTTCAGCTTCAGGTCCCACTGGACTGCTCCAGATCCACCCTCAACAATCATAACCTAGCAGGAAAGAAAGAAAACGAACTCGGATCAAAGAGCTCTATGAGCCACGAGGAAGAGGCCAAGTCAGCTGTCTCTACCTCATACTGTCTATGGGAGCAAGTATCTGACACATAGGAAGATGAGGAAACACTTGAAGCTGAGCTTCCACTTGATCACAGAGCTGTGAGACCTTGGGTGGACCATGTAAGAGTAAAGTCTCAACTTTTTCAAGCTATTTCACGGAGTTCAAAGTTCTGTCATCAAAGTCACTTGCTGAGAAGAGAAAGTGCCTGGGCTGGCTTCAGCAGCTTCTTAAAAGAGATTCTTTTCTAGCTAAAAGCCTTCTAAAATCAGCTGGAGGCAGCACATTGTACCAGCTGCCCTCAGCTCAATGCCTGCTTGAGCTGAGACATGCAGAGAAAAGGGAAGTTAAAAGGAAGAGCTTTCAAACCTTCTTCCTGTTGGGCCCGATCTCACTCTCAAGGACAACACCAAGAACATCAGGTTTGTAGTAACCAAGCCGTGGCTCACTGAGAAAGGAAAAGAATGGACAGATCACAATACAACCTGACGGCTTGTGCATGCCCTGGTCTTTCAGAGCAGCCTCCCAGCAACTCCCTTGTATGAGACTCAGCTGCTACAACACTGCAGGCTTTTATATTTCAAATGAAAAAATAGCATCTGCCAGGACCGCTGCTGCTGGAAACCTGAAAATGCTACACACGATCTGTGCAGGCAGCATTACCTCATAACATGGGACACATTGAGGGTCCACAAAATCTGAAGATTCTGTGGATTGATCAGCGTAGCCATCTCCGAGTTCACAACCAGGACGTTGTCCCGTGATGCCCCGGGAATTTTTACCAGGTAATGAATGTCTCCAGAGCTAAACAAGAACAGAGAATTGATTATGCTTTCTAGATAGGGGATTTTTTTTCCCCCTGCATAATAAAAAGTCAGAGGCTCATCCTAACAGGCAGGGAAGACCAGCAGGGCTGGGAGGTGAAGCACCAGGCTCTGCATTTGCCACCCACTGAATTAGTTGTCTGAGGTGCTCCACTTGCATGCAAATACAAAATCACAATCTGCTTTCCCTCCTTAACTGCGAAACCCTGACAAAACTATCAATGCCAGCTCTCTCCCCAAGGTTTGGATGTGCTCTTAGGCCAAATTGCATAGCCAGGAAAGAACAACGGCAGAGCAATCCATCCTGTCAGGAACATCAGTGCCCTCCAAACCACCGGCAACCAAGACGTGACACCATGCCTGGGAAGGAAGAAGCGGTGTGTGGTTGGGTCAATGTTCCTCTCCCACAGAGGATCTTGCTCAAGGCTGGGAAGCAAATTTTCCATCCCAGTTGCTGCACTGTAGAGCTCTTTCAGGGAATATGCATAGACAGAGTTGGCTGTGCAAAAAAAAGCAAAAATGAGGGAGGTAAGTTATCCTGCACTTGCTCTGAACTCCACAGATTTCCAGATAATGTCTGAAATTAATCTGGCAGATGAATGATGAACTGTATTTTTAGCAATATTTTGAGACTCAAGCCTGCCTTTTTGAATGCTTTTAGCATCGTATCTGTTCATAATCCAAGCGTTTCACAATAATCACTTGCTATTTAAATGGCTGCTTAAAACTTACATTCTTAACATTTTTTCAAATACGATTACTACAGTATGTACCAAACCTTAGTTTCAGCAAGGTCCCACCTTCTTTTGGCCTCAAATAGCTTCTTCACCAGGTGGAACCATGACATAGCTTTTGAGAATGTAAAACACTTTCCAACAACTGTTTAGTAACACTTATTTCACAGTTACAATCATTCTTTCCGACTGAAGTCCTGAACAGGACTGTACCTGTATAGAAAAGGAAGTAGGAGGAAGAGCCTATGTTCAGACTGATATAATGAGCCTTCCCACCCATGCTGTGACTTTCAGTGGAGCCGATCTCGTTGCCATTTCTTCCCGAATGGATGAAGGTCTTAATCTACACAGCAACAGGATTAAAAAAAAAGAAAAAAAAAGTTAAAATTGCTTCTCTCCAATTCAAGCGTTCTCATGTAGTGGCTTCACGTAGTACCTGACATCACCTGCAGGAAGCACTGTGCTGGCAGAGCAGTTAGCACAGCTTTTTCTCTCCTTGCAGGCTTGACAAGGCCCAGGGAACACAGCTCTGCTAAATATAAATTCTTGCAGTGCCCTAGCCTACCCCTCCTAAAGCTGACATTGAGTCCATAGGGATAAAAAAGATGCCGGGATTCTTTATGCTCTTAGTGCAGGTACCAGAGCAACAGAATCCACTCAAAATATTTCATCCAAGAGAATAAAGGATAAAGGCAGGATCGAATTCAAATGACTGGGCAAGAGGCACGGTCTGGGGGGAACACAGCACGCTAGGACTGAGAAGCAGCATCCAGCAGAGACGCCGAGTCAGAGAAGAACAGAGACCTTCCTTCCTCCTCCTTGAGCGGGGCAAACAGGGAAACAAAACAAAATCTGCTGCTCTTGACGTGAAACTGGAGAGCCTGGTAGGCAAATAGGGGATAGAGCTTGCTGGGGAGAATGAAGCAGGCAGCTGAGGGGGGAGTGCAACGCATCCACCAGCTGATCCCAGCCTCCCGCACCGGGAGGAGACGCACACCAGCGCTTGATGAACTGCTGCACCTTTACCCGCAAGCACGGGTGCAGCAGCTGCCCCAGGGACAGAAACTGCCAGTGGCAGTCATGTAGCCAGTGAGAACACACAGCACCTTACACACTGCATTGCCTAACGCCTTCCGTGAGGTGCTACAGGCGATGTATCCTGAAAAATGGCTTGTTTTCCAGGACGTGTCTGTGCTGAAGCTTGCAGCAGGTAGGGGTCACTAAGACTCACAAAAAAATGGCATCTAAACCCCCTGCTACACAAGCACACAGAACCTTCCCCGCAGACTGCTCAAAGCCCTGCCATTTCAGGAAACTGCAGCATAACGTCATGTTCAGCTGCAGCCCTTGTTAGCAACAAAGCTAATTTACTGAAGTTCTGAATCTCCCTTCCAAAGGGACTGCCTTTTTCCAGCTCCAGAGCTCCACTCAAGCTTCCCACCATTTCTGCGATTTCTCAAAACACAATGTACTTTTACTGGAGTTGACAGAGTACTTGCCAAGTCCAGAGGGAGGGAGGGGTTTCATACCAAGATAGCTAGAGAGGTTACATGGAAAACAAATCATATGGCAGTTTAGCAGAACAGAGACTACATTCAACCATTCCTTGACTGGCTAAGATTAAGAAAACAACAAAACCAAAAAAGACTTGAGATAACTGGAATAGCAAAAGCAGCAAGGAAAGAAAACAGAAGAGAAATGTAGGAGTCAGAGAGGATAGAATTTCTGATGACTCTGGCACCAACAATGCCTCAGACAGCAAAACCCAATCTGCTTATAGAGTGCTCTGGTATGAGGAGACAGGGCTCCCACTCCTCCCCTCAGACTTGGAGGGAACCATAACTTCTGCATGGCTTAAACAGGACTGATTGCGCATACAGATGATGAGCATCACTCAGTCATGGATACAGATGGATTATGATACAAATATTTTTAGCTACATGACTTTTCCCCTCTAAGAAATGGGAAAATGCAATACTGGAACAGGCATAAGGCAATTAGAACTATTTCGCTAAATTAACCTGTCAGAATTAACCAGCACAGGGACACCTGGAAGAGAACCGTGCAAAGCAAGACCATAAGCACAGACTCATAAGGTACCAGAGAGACCACTGGCTGTACAAAAGCTCTGGCTGTCAGATGTACTTTGATCTAAGAGCCAAACCTGTCAGGGTTTGTTCACTTCCACTTCTCCGAGCATTGTCCCAGAAAACTGCAACCTCATCTTGCCTAGGCACGCTCCTCCACATACAGCCTAAGAAGATGCAGTGAGCAGCACAGACTGAAAAGGGAGAGGGGTTCCTGGCTGTTCTTTTGCTTTGTTTTGTTTTTGTTTTTGTTTTTTGTTTTGAAGCCATAAAACGCTTGCATGGATTTGAGAGTACATCTCTGCAGGGTGGGAAAAAACCTTCCCCAAACTCACAGATATCAGAGGCCTCTGGGCACTTCCTCTTAGGCTACAAGACTGAAATAAATAGCATTCCTGCCATGCCCTGTGGCCTGGTCACAGGGTTTTTCGTAGCTTTAGAGTGACATACCTTATCTCCTGTAGCAACAAAGATTATCAGGTCCTGAACTCCATCACTATCCACATCTGGAATCACTGACAAGGGAGTCAGCACAGTATAATTAGCTCCAAAGTCATTTGACTGTCTCCACTGAACACGCCCTAGAAGACAGAGTCATTGGGAAATGTTCACTAAAATGCACTTTACATTGAGAGGCTTTAAAACACCATTGCTCCTCCTTGCAGCAAGCAACCATTTACAGCCCATCAGCACCACAAGGCAACCGCATTTATACTCATCATGGGGTATTTTTGCATTTCTGCATTTCCAATGAGTGCCTGTATCCACGATTTCAGCTCATAGTGGAAAGTAACTCCAGCTGCCTGCACAAAGGCAGGCTAATGTCCTAGGCACAAGTCAATCAGCAAGGCACAAAGAACAGCTGGCTTTTTTGTGTGTTACCTTAACAAGCTTTCCGGTACGTTCATGCTGTGGAGAACCCTTTCTTTTTAGCAAGCCAAAATCTTGTTGTTCTGTATTTAAATTTGTGCAGGCATTTTAAAATCATAAAGAGGCTGAATTCTGATCACAGCATTACAGCTACTCCCGACAACACATTTTCCTGCAACTTGACTCCTGCAAAACTTTCAGGCCAGCATGACCCCTCACAACTCAGTTTACATCCCTCTTCTCTCCAGCATTTGAAGAAGGCCCACAGCACTTCAGACAATTTTGTCTCATTTGCTCGTAAATGTAGGTGTCAGAGCTTTGGCTTTACTCAGATACACTCTGCTGCTGGCGACTTTCCAGACACCACTGGGGGAATTTGCAGCACAATTTGCTGAGAGAGGAGACTGGTGTTTGTTTTTTTCTTTTTAAGGAAGACTTAAGTGTCTAACTAGGTGCTCAGAGGGGAAATGCTTACCCTCCCCTTTAAACAGTATCCTATACAGCCACCAGCAGTTCAGGAATGCAAAGTAATCATGTTCTTTGTCATGAAGGCAGTTGTACTGGAAGACGAGGAATTACTACCCTACTGTCTGCAATAATTTAAGGCAGGCTGTATTGCCGGTGTGATTCCGTCAAAGCTTTTACTGAAACACTGAAAAAAAGGTACTTGGATTTGTTACTATGACAACAGATATGAAACAGAAGAATGCCCCTAGGAAATAATGTGAAGGCAAAGAATTTTACCCCTGAAAACAACAAGCAGACAAATTATGAAGAGAACTTAAGTTTTAAAAGACTATATCCTGGCTTCAGGGTAGTCCAAAGCTGCAACAGTAAAATCAGGCTGCTGAAATCCATATTACAATGCATAATGCTTTATTATTTGCGGGCTAGATGGGGAGAATGATTTTGGAGGAAGGTCTCTTACTCTCTGGAAAAAAAGAAGTCTGATTTAAGAAACACATACAGGTAACTGAGACAGCTTTAACACAAAGAAGTTAAGAACCTTTCATGCTCTAACACAATTCCCAAAGGGCATGAACTGTGAATCCAGTCCCACCTTGCTCTATTAACAGGAGATCTGACTATTCTGGCAGCCATCTGGAGTGCTACAATACTTCCTCAGTGTCCAAGATCATTGCAAAAGCACGGCAACATAAACCAAGACAGAAATTAGACAAGAAATCCAATATGGGTGAAGGGTTTTGTTCTGTTTTGGGTCTGGAAGGAATAATAAAACTAGGGCTTCAAAATGTCAGTGACTGAGTTCAGCTCTCACTCCAAGGAACCAAACTCCCTGCTGCCCCCGAGTGTAACAGTCTGCAGCTCACAGGCTACCGGAGCCAAAGGCAGGTGTCTTGTACTGAGCAGTGCTAAAACTCTTTAATGTCACTGCCCACATGTTTACTAAACACCTCTAAGTTCCTGGCCCTCAACATGTAGTGGATGTGCAGAACTATTCCCTGCTGTTTTTTTGTTTGTTTGTTTTGCTTTTGTTTTGTTTTCTGAACCTTCTGCTGGATAAAAGAACCACTGAGCAAAGAACTGTGACATGAAAGAGCCATTCCCTGTTCTTTTACATGTCGCTCGTAATTTTATAGACAGCTTTCTGCCTGTCACACATTGGCTGAAGACTTCTGGTTTATTTCGTGCTTTCTTGCATGGAAGAAATTTCAGACATCTGATCATAGCGGCCCCCTTTCTGCCACATCCCTTTGGAGACCAGTGAGAACCAGAACCGCTCACAGGGTTCACAGTGCAAGCTACCAGAGGACAAGGTAAAGACAGAAGTGTTCATCACATGCTCTTCCTCTGAATGCTGCTTCTGGCCATGGCAGAGACAATACCCAGCTACACAGACCTCTGCTTTGACCTGAAAAAGCTAATCTTAAGCTCCTGTGTCCCAGCTGGCTTGTTTATCTTCACATGAAGGAATGTTAAATGTCCCACACAAACAGACGCATGCGATACATGTGCTTTCCTTCTTGTTTGCTCAGGTCACTTATTCTGGCAATGAAGAAAGCAAAATTTGATACAACTTGGATTGACAGAAAAGCATTAATTTTGTCGGCATCTTCAGATCAAACATCCTACAGGCAGAGACTAAAGGTAGAGGTCCCTGGAATCTCATCAATCCTCCATGATGATGAATCATTAACAGCTAAATATTAATCTGGCTACTGCTATTAGTACAACATGATGAAAGTCAGACTTTGACACTTTAAATAGGTTTAACCCGATATTTTATTCTGATCTGCCCTCCTAACCCACAGTGAAAGTCTAGGAAACCCCTTTTAACCTACATAAAGCCACAGCAAAAATGTACCAAATATGTCAACCGCTGGGTTATTCAGCTTTCTGTCGGAATCAATTTTTCATCTGTTGCTTTTAATTTACCTGTGGAATGTTTTCCTACCACATTGTTCTTGTGACTTGTGGCTTAGCCTGGTTGTTTCTCTACGTGCTTGTGCTATTTCTTTGTGGTTGCCTTCAGTTAAATGGCTTTGGCTCAGCTGTCACCTATCTACATTTTGACCTAAAAGCAACTACTTCATTAATGTCTATAAATATCCTGTGCTAAAGCCTGTTGACGAACGAAATGGTGCTAAGATATCTCCTTTGGTACAGAATCTTTCCAGCTGTGTGTGCGTTGTTCATTCCAGCTACAGTGGAAATTAAAAGCTGTTAATCTTTTCCTCAGATCCCTTTTTCCATTGCTATCTCTCTCTCCCTGTTTTTGGAAAACAGGGTGTAAGGGATGCACTACTGGATACAGAGGGGAGGATCCTTGGCATGTTTCCAAGAGAGAACATGCATTGTCTATAACCTTTGAAACAGTGACCCCCCAAATGGAAATGTATTTCAATCTTCCTCAGAGAGGAAGGTTCAAGGCGTAACAGATGATCACTGCCCTGTTCCTAGAGAAGCACAGGCACTCTTTACCCTCACCCTTCCCCCTTCAGACAAGGCAGTGAAGAACCCCCCATCTATAGGTGCAGAAATGAAGAAGGCTTTTCAGAGAAATCAGGCAAACACCTAGACTACTGAAACAGACCACTGAGTGCTTCTACATACTCCCCTTGGTGATTTTAGATCTTAAATCCCTGAAACTCCCACGCTTCTTGCCACTGCAGGAACTCCTAGCGCTCACACAAAGGACTGAGAAATATCAGGGGTTCATGCCCAGCTCCCGGGAGCAAAAAGTAACATTCACAGCTAGTGACTGCTTCTCCTGTTTCAAAAGTTGTTGAAAAGTTGTTCTTGTAATACAGCAGCTGGCACAAAACACCACAGCAGAGCCCAGTCTCTGGAACAGACAGGCTGAGAGAACAGGCAGTTCTCAAAGGCCCAGCCAATGGCTCTGGCAAGGTTTTCAAGATGATAAATGCCCTGCACATCATCCACGTATTGTCTTGTCATGTCATGCTGCTGTTCCCCGTTCCCAAGGTCTGACAGCCACCAGGTGAGGGATGCCAGCACCGTCCCCTGTGCCCAGCACTGTCCCCCTTGCCACTCACCTGACCGGCTGAGCGCGGTGAGCGACGCCGGCTTCCCCACGACGAGGCAACCCGGTTCCGAAGCCTCCCCGAGCTGCCCGATGCCGCACTGCATCCACTCGACCTCCTTGGCAGCCGGCTTCTCCCACAGCACTTTGCCGTTTTTGCCAGACACAGCAGCAAGAAAGGCACATGGAGAAGGGAGACCTGAAGAGAAGAGGCATCAGAGGGACTCCTGCCCGTGTCTACTTCCACTGCCCTGCACCTCCTGGGTGCTGCGCCTTGCCCCGTTCCCTATCCCTTCCCAGATAACCCCATTTTCTCTCCCAAGCCCTTATCTTCATTTCTCTTCTAACAGAAGCACACACTGCTTCCAACTTCACGACACGGAGGAGAATCAATACGATGGGCACTACTCCAACACCAGCACCCCCCTCAGGACAGCTGCCACAGCAGCCTCACTACTTATAACAAAAAGAGAAGGAGCAGCCCTTACTACAAGGCCTTTTGTTTCAGAATCAGCTACCTTCATCCCAACAAGTACGGTTGGAGTTGCTGCTGCCATTGCTAGCTCTGAAAGCGAAGATGACATCTTGCACTTTGTCCTTGTCCACATCTTCTATGGCAAGAAACTGGTAAGCCACTGTAAAAGAGATCACAAGCCAGGCACTAGTGAGGATTGCCTCAACCAACAGCACAGCTAGCTGGAGGAAAACACAAATTCCTAGAGTCCTACTCACTGCTTCCATCTCTGACAGCAAAACATTAGGACAAACTGGCTTTTGTATTAAAAAAAAGGCATCTACATGAGTACTAAGGACTGGAAGTTAGTGCCAAAGGAATTTTTTTCCATCCCTCAGAGGATTTGTCTCTTTTTATAGCCAGGCATCCAGAATTTGAACTATGTTTAACAAAGAACAACTCTGGTCTTGGTGTGGGGTTGCTATTCCCAAAATAAAAAAAGACAAACAAACAAATCATGAAACCCAGCCCCAGCTATATCATCTTACTCACTCTCAGCTAAAAGCACCCTTCTTTAGCTCAAAGTAGCAGAATTTTAGATTTAGGCATTAAAGCACAAAGTCCAGTCCCTGTTGGTGAACACTACTTCTGTGCTTATGGCATAAACAGCATACAGCCACCACACACAAGGTTAAAGAAAAGCACTGACAGAAGCAAACACCCAGTCACCAAGGCGCAGTACAAAGGTTAAAGAGCTAATTGAAACAATTATAAATTTGTGCAGTTAATAAAAAAGCAAGGTGCAATTATTCTACTCCCCTTCCTGTTAGCCATGGAGAAAAATTAGAAAGTCACACTGACAGGGAAAAGATGCTTAATGGTCCCCAAACCTAAGCACAACTTCAAGGGAACACTCCACAAACCCAACTGCAACAAAGATTTATTCCTAGATACCCTTCCCTATTTCTTTTATTCCAAACGAGAGCAGTCTGCTGCCTTGTTAGTGCTTCAGAGCAGCATTTAATTTTTCAATTAGATCCTGTAAGCACCTCCTGGAAGGCCACTCCAATTATGACGGGCCTTTGCTTATCCAGGTCAGGTATTCACAGTTCTCGCTCCCGAGGGGAGCACCCCTGCAGGCCCAGCTCCAGATTGTGCTGAGGCAGAGAGCCACAGTTCAAATCCACAACATGCAAGGGAACAGAACCATTGCTAAGTACTTACTCTGCTACAGTAAGCTCACCTGCATTTTCATAGTATTGGAACCATGTTCTTTCCGAAATAGGCCTCTCTGGGCAAGGAATGATAAACGAGAAAGCAAACACAATTATCAGACACAGAAATAATGAGATGAAGAAGGCAGCAGTGCGCCACCGGGACAGCCGAGACAGTTGTGATGACTGCTTGATGATAATTCTTCTCTCAGCAAAGTTTTCATGGTTCTCTTGAGCTTTTACATCCTCTGTCTTCAGAGGGTGGATCTCAGCTTCTGAGTCTTTGTTATCCATCGCAGCTCACTCATTCAGACACCCTTCTCCCCTTTCACCTGCAGGGGGAGAACAGAAAGAGCAGTTAAAATACATTTTGGAATATAGAATAAAATGACAAAATATTCTCTTGCTACCTGATATTCACACTGGGAACATTTAACAGGAGGTGGCAAGTCAGCGCGCTGTCACACAGCTGGATAAAGCACCTCTGGTACCGGAGGTCTCCTACCCAGAGCAACGGGGAGAGGCAGCAGGACCCCAAAATAGCAGTGTTCAGTCTCCAGAGTAGGAAATCAGCGCTGCCAGACCCAGAGCAAGGACAAAAGCGGTGATGGCTTCTGTGCTGAGGACTGGCTGCCTCGTGAAAAACACGCCAAAAGCTCCTTTTGCTGAAAAGACTTCTCACCACCTCCCGCGTATTTCAGTCTGACTCCTGGCTGGATAGGTGAAAGGAAACACTCGTGACCTTTATTTCCCAACATAAAGATGTTCCCTGGTGTAATGAGCACATGAGCTTCCCGGGGAGAGAAACAAACTCCAACGTATTCTGCGTAGGAGCAAAACAAAGCTATTCAGCACCAGCCCTGATGAGAAGCCACTTGCTAAGTGTTGCAACCCAGCCCTACAGCAGGCAAGAGAACAATTACTTTCCTCTCTGGAGGATAACAAAAGCACAAATTCAGACTAGAATTGGGCAAATTGGATTTCATCGGAATGGAAGAGGAGCTAACAGCTGCTATTTTCATTTCTCCTGCTATAAATCATAATCTATAATTAATGAAACTGCACTTGGGGAAGACAGGTTCCCCTTGCCACAAATAATCAAACCACTTTTCCTCAGCTTGACTGAAAAGCTCTTTCTGCAGGATGGGGCCAGGCTCCTCCCTCCCACTCCAGAGGTGGAGCGAAGTGCAGGAACTGCAACCAGCAGGACCCTTCCCATCAACTTTCCACTGCAGGAGTCAGGAGTTCTAAATTCACAGCCCCGGACCATCTGCAATATGAGGCTGAAGAGGACAGGCAAGGCAAACAACTTTGATCAACTTCTGGCACTCAAAGGAGCTCCTACATTCCAGAGGTAATCTCAAGGCAGCGAACTGTCAGCCTCTGTCAGAATACTTTGAGCTACAGCTACAGTACCACAGGGGTTTTTGCTGATTACCTTCTGAAAAGGAATAAAAGAAAACCTAGTTGGTTTCAGAAGTCCGTAACATTACCCACAATAATAATAAGAAAAACTAACTTTAAATATAGTTTTCAGGCCTCTCTCTAGTGTTTCTTTAAAAAAGTAGCAGGAGGAAAGAAATAAACAACTACACATTCCAGTAGCCTTGGAAAAAGCTGCAGGACAGTGTCATAAGAAGTTTTATCAGAGCAAATAAACACGACAAACCAAGCCAATTTTCCATTGCCCCACTGGTCACGTGCCTGGCTTGTCTGCCCGGGCGATTTACTTCCCCAGCAGAAAATAACTCCAGCTCCACGCCACCACAGGACGCAGAGCGTTTGAGCCTTCACCTCGTGTAACAAGGGGCTCGTTAGGCTTCACAGCTGAAGGGGAACAAAACTACATCAAAGCAGAAGGTTGAGCACAACTGGTGACCAGGACAGCCTGGCACGCTGCTGGCAGCCACCTACTGGACAAGGCTGCAGCTCTGAAGTGCTTCAGCCTAAGCCCTCTGGCATTTGTTCTGAGACAGCACATCGAGTACAAGATCTCACCCCAGACAATTTAACTCAGGCTGCGCAATCCCACGCAAATTCAATTAAATCAATAGTGCAGAAGCTGCATCTTCCAGAGACCTCACTCTACAGACCCCATCTGCCCTTCCCGTCAGTCGACCAGCAACACCTGAGACAACTCCACGGGGCCGACTGCTTCAGAACCCACTGCAGCACTTGGCAGGCACTCAACAATGGTGGGAAGACTGCAAATGGAGAGAAGAAGAGAGAGAGCTGTTTATTCTGACTCCCCCGGGCCTGGCCACAGCGGCAGCGAGCTGAGCACCGCTTCCCTGGCACGGCGGGGAGCCAGCTCTGCCCCAGGAGGAGCGGCCAGCCCTCGAGAGCAGGGTCAAGGTACGAGGCCGCAGTCACATGCTGAGCAAATGATTTACAGGAGAGGAGCAATGACAGCCTCTGCCGGCCCGGTAATGGGGGAAGAAGGCAGGAATTGGTGACATGACCTCTCCCGTGGTGAGGCAGATGGCTTGTGCTGCACCAACATACCTGCTCTCACCGGCAGGGACAGGCGGCCCCTCTCCAACACCAGGGTGACGGCCGTGCTGGGGCTCGAGCGCAGCCCGAGCAGCCTCTCCAAACACAGCAGCCACGGGGAGGGAAGCCAGGGAACTTCTAGGACACAGTCGAGTGCTTCCAGCACCTGCAACTCTTCCTGAAAACAGTGCACAAAGGAAACCGGGCTGCTCTCCCTAGGCCCTGATGGGCATCACCTTAACGCCGCGCTGACGGCGGGTTTCTGAGTCACTATAAATGACACCACTGCCATCAGGCTGCGATGAGAACAATTTAAAAAAAAAAGAGATAATTATACTGACAGCCCCAGCAATTCCCCTCCTTTGGCAGCAACAGCCCTAGGAGCCATGGATTACAAACAGCCCTCCTTCCCTTCAAAGCAGCTCCTTTCTCTTTTCGTTCGGGGTTTGAACGCTGCCCTTCGCACCCCTGCCAGGGCATAGGGAGTGCTGGAACAACGGCCCCGAAGGTCAGCAGCAAAGACTCGGACAATGCAGGAAATCCCACTGCCCGCAGCTGCCAAAGTACATGCTGGCAGCACATGAAACAGACTGATCTTTGAACAACAAAGAACTCCGGTAATCAGTTTAATTGGAGACAAGCAGAAAACGATCCTGGGCCTTTCGGGAGAGTCACCGCCCTCCCGCAGCCGACATTTTGTCTCCCTCTGGCAGAGGACGCGGCGTAACTCACTGGGACTTCCAAGGCACCCGAGCACCTTGCAATGAAATACGCTGCTACCTGACCTCGTGCTCCTGCATTATTTACGCATGCTGCCCGTGCTACACCTCATGGCTAGTACTGGCCCTCTGCTGGGGGATGGGATGCCTCACCGCGAGAAACCATCGGAAAAACTCCCTAGAAAAGGGAATAATTAGGGGCTGCACACGACCGATGTACACAGAGGGCTCTGTACCTCACACGACCTCCTTCGCTGGGGCACACTTCCATCCCCAAGCTCTGAAGGCCATTCCCCCATACCAGCGCAGCGAGCACCAGCTGGCCCTGCTCAGGACAGTCCCTGCTGTCCCCGTTCTCGTCCCACGGCGCTGCCGCCGCTCTCAGGACAAGCGCAGTCCCCCAGCGTAACTCACCTTCGTGGCGCACCGACCTTCCTCTTCTCCTGAAGCTACAGCTTGGAAGATCTGATCTGAACCAAACCAGTGAAACTCGTGCAGCAAGCGGTCAATGCCAAGCTGCACCTAAATCTAAGGGCAAACTGTCATCATCAGAGAGCTGGCGCTGCTCGAGAAGCGCAGAGAACCACGTGAAGCCAGATGTACGATAACTGGGGACACAAATCATTTAAGTATGAGTGTGATGGAAGGTTTAACTAATTTTCCACCCATAAAATACCGAAACACGTTCCTAACTACAGTAATCTCACAAGCTGCCAGTTCTTCCTGGAAATTCTCTAGCAATATATCAGACCTGGATCTGCTGTTCAACACGTTCACATTTTTCACAGGGTGATTGAGTCAGATTAGGACTGGCCATTTTAGTACCCCAAATGCAGAGCTTTTTTTTTTGTCTTTTTGCGGTGCTGTTCTTTACAACACCTTACAGGTTCCTTTTGTGCCAGCAGGAACTGGTGAAACTCCCCACTGTAACCCACGACGACCAAACAGCTTCCAAATGCTGCTCTGCGTAAGATGCAACTTTCTCCTCAGGGTTGTCTTCCAAAGCTGGCTGCACCGCGCAGCACTGCAGTGAGCTCACTGGGCAGCCACCTGCTGCAACATCAAGAAATTAATGACAAAAAGTGCCAATTTTTTCCCTTTTCTGCAGTCCTACTTACACCAGGATCCAGTTGAGAGGAAATAAGTTAAGATTTCCTCAGACTGAGATTTTCCTCTCCGAACGCAGACTGCCCTCCATACACAAGCTTATCGTTCTGCTGGGTCACCTGCAGCTCATAACTCTCTCTCGACACGAAGTCCCAGCCACCGGCTCGCAGGGAGAACTGCTGCAGGCAGATCATCCCCTTCCCATGCCGTGGGGTGCCCCCAGCTCCTTCTGCCACTCCGGCAGCCTCTGTAAGGCCATGGTCTGAAACTTAGACCTCGGGGCTCAGACACAGCTGCACTGCTGCTAGTTGTCCTCCCTCCCTTCCCACATTCCTGCTGGTTTTCTTCTGTTAACACCAGGTGCTTCTTAAGTGATACTTCACCCTCCACAATAGCCACAACTAACTCCAGAGAGCAGTGACGGTAAGAGAATTGGAAACTTCTCCGGAGTACAACCAGATGTAGTCTCAGGGAGTGACACCCCTGTCATTTGTAGGAGAAAAGTCACGTTTTCCAGGGCAGTCTTCACTGCAGTCACGCGTTCAAATGGAGAAACTTGATTAGTTTAGTCAAGAGCAAGGCCTGGGCCAGTGTTTTTCCAGGATGGCAATGGGAAAAACATCATCCTGAGACACAGCACTAAAGAACAGCACTAAAACTGCAGAGCTACGTGGAACTGATTACAGGTTAGGCCACTAATAATAACCAAGCAACAAACACACGGGCAATTTATCATCCCAGAACTTGTAAGCGCTTCTGGATCAAAGCCACTCGCCCTCACTGATTGCTGCAGACCCCTTGCGTCAGCCCTAAGCGTGCTAATTAGCGAGCTGTGCCAGCCCGTGGCGGCAGGCACATCCCCACCGCATCCACAGGGCCTCCCCGCTGCCAGGGGCTGACCAGGGGAGCTCCTTCGGGGGGATCACCGGGCATGAAAGCTCTTTAGAAGATGCTGCAGTCGTTTGACGTACATTTATTAAAAAGAAAAAGAGGAATTACGTTTTTTAAGTCAAGAGCTTGTTCCACAGATCTCCCCTTACTGCGCAGGTCACAGACCAGCCATGGCCGAGCAGGGCTCCAGGCAGCACCGAGCGATGGCCTTCTGCCACCTGCTGCTGTCACTGCCGGCCACCTCCGGGACAGACCCCTCTTTCCTTCCCCAGAAATTGCTGTTTGTTTGGTTTTTTCCCTTTTTTGCTCTCCCAGGAGCTGAGCCCGCTGCCGGGCTGTTAGAGCAGGGCCAGGCACCCGGGGCTGGCTCCAGGCCCCCCTGCTCCAGGCCCAGGGCTCCCAGCAGTTAGCGAGGAGTTTTCGCTTCCCAAAATAGGGTACAAAAAAGGTGGGAGAGCCCCACTGGGGACACTGAAGCATTTTATTCCTGCCAGAAACGTGTTAATTCACGCCTGCACACCGAGCCTGTGGTCTGCAGAGGAGAGAAATGTTCACGGGGGGCTGGAACAGCGCTGGGAGCTGCGGGGCCTCCGTCTGCCTTCACAGGGTCGCCCCACGGAGCGGTTCGGGTTGGAAGGACCCCAAAGCTCCCCCAAATCCCCCCGTGCCCTGGGCAGGACGCCTCCCCCCGGGGCAGGGCGCTCAGGGCCCCGTCCAGCCCTGCCTCCAGCACCCCCAGGGCTCTGCGGGCCCGGTGCCAGCGCCTCAGTGCCCCCCGGGCTGAGCCCCCCTCCTGCACCCCCAGCCCCCTGCCCCTCGCCCTACGCGCGGCGCCCCCCTCCTGCCTCACCCCAGTCCCTTGCCGGCCGCTGCGAGCCCCCCGCGGCGCCGCCTCCCCTCCGCAAGCACCCCCCGGCCCCCTCCAGGACCGACAGACAGCCACAGCCAGACACACAGACACACAGCCGGACACACAGACACAGCCAGGCGCTGCCCGCACTCACCCCTTCCCCTCCGCCTTCCTCCCCCTCCGCCGCTTCCCGGCTGGCGGCGGAAGCCCCGGCCCGGCCCCGCCCCGGCACCGGAGGGAGGAGGCGGAGGCTGAGGGGGGAGCGGCGGGGCCTCAACGCGCAGCACCGGGACCGGGAGCGGCACATGGGGCCGGCACCGGGCACAGCCGGGACCCCACAGCACCGGGGGGGTCCCCGGGCAGTCCCCTCCGTCCCCCCGGTTCCCCCCCGAGCCTGCCCGGCCCCTCTCTGCCCGTCACACAGCCCCCAGGCGGCCACGTTCCGAGGGGCAGGGCAGCCGCTGCTGGCCTCTGAGCCCGCATCAAGCCCAGGTTCACCCTCCGGGCACAGCTCGCAGCCGGTGTTTGTTAAAGTTTTGGTCACCCTCACAAAATCGAGAGCTGCTGACAGAGGGGCACAGCAGGGCCGAGCACCGTCTGCCTCAACACGGAGCAGGGAGGCAGCTCCCGGAGGCTGGAGACTTAAAAATGAGGTGGCTGGATGCTAAAAGGGATAAAAAACCCAACCCTCTCCATTTAACATACAAGAAAAAATTAATCAAATTGGAACCAGCACTACAAACGATCACAAACTCCAACTGTGCAAAGCATCAGGTAAAATCTTTTCCAAAAGCATCACAAACAGGACAGCAGCTCAGCTCCCCACCTGCCGCGCTCATCGCATCACAACACACACGGGGCGAACGCCGGCCTGAATTGAAAACGATCGGTCAGCTTTATTTATTCCTACTAAAACAAAACCTGTTAAACAGTACGTAACTCTGTGTCTCTACAAACTCACAGCTATCTGCCAAACAATAAAAATTCAAAACTACAAAAGATGAGTTGTATTCAGTAAATATAAATGGGAAATTTAGGCTTTGTGTAGAATGTTTATCAGACTATTTACAGTGCAACACAGATCATTTGAGTTCAGATCTCGCCAGCTTCTCTCTCTTCTGATCTCTTGGAACGAGATTTGCCATTTGTGCTCTCGTGCCGCCTCTCAGAAGAGCTCTTCTCTTTTCTCTCTCTGTCTCGGGACTTCTCTCTTGAAGATCGATCTCTAGAAGATCTGAAGTACAAAGTAAACCATTGCTATAAGCTCCACAGATGAAATAATTTGAATAAAATATGCACAAAACATCAACATTTTTCCTAACAGGGCTATGACATAACACAAGTTTCTTACAAAAATGTGCCCAGGGACTGTAACATCAGGAGTAGTGTTGCCCAAATAGAAGCCCCGGTCCCTCTGCACACCTGAGTATTTCACATAAAGCTTGCAGTGCCCAGTGCACAGCACAGCCCCTGTTAGTCTCTCCTTAAGAGTAAGCCTTCCACAGCTGTTGCCACAGGGTCCCTCTGAGGTGTTCCCATTGTGCCTTGCTAGTTTACTAGGCTGTACTAAAGCACCAGCAATTTCTTCCTCACCTGTCATTCAGCACTGCTTGTGTCTTTTATAGAGTTTTTTTTGGGGTTACGCTTTAAGCTAGCAGACTTCTGCTCAACTGCTTTAAATACCAGCTGTATTCTTTGGATTCAAAGGCTTGCTCAGGCCTAGGCTTCTGTCACTCTGCATCTGACAAGCAGCCATCCCAAGCACCCTGAGTTCCAAGTCAGGATGATACCAATTTTTAATTTGGAGCACACAACAGGCAAATCTTTGCACAGCCTGCTGAAATGATAGCTACAGATTTTCAACAGTGCTTCATTGTGTCAGCCCACACAGCATTAAGCAGAGGCTTTCATACTAGAAACAATCCTAAAAGGCTCTTACCCTGTATGATTCATGCCAACTGTCAGAAATCTGCTTATCAACTAGGTGCTGGCCCTTAATTCTCTCTAGCAGCCCATACGCCTGTGGAACCAGGCAGAAGCTGTCAGAGACCCTGCACAGCCAGCAGGTTGTACTCTAGGACTCAGCACACAGGTCCTACTTTGTAGTCACAAGAAGAGGACCTGACAGGCATCTTACAGGTTCCAGCTTTCCATCGTGTTGGTTTTAAGGTTTGGAACTCTTGCACAATTACATTAAAACCTTACAGCCCTCTGTATCTTGAGCCACTTCATTTTCGTTACTTTAAATTGTGTCACTTAACTGGAAGACAAGAAACAACATGAGTGTTTGATTAAATTAACTCTTTTCCTGTCCCCACAACAGGCCATGCTCTCCATAGTTCTCTTACCCTCAGACCTCCAGATCGCGTGACAGGCTATTTCTTTATAGAACCAAGACTTCAGACCAGCAGAACCAGAATGTAGGCTTTGTTCACTCTGAGTGAAAACAGAAGCTACACCCTTTCCAGGGAATAACGCTTTCCTGTTTGTTCATTTTGCTTTGTTTTCTTAAACTGACACTGGTCTCTCCCCAGCTCAGTAACTCTGTGGAGGTATGTCAGCTAGCCAGTCCTCCTACAATCTCAATGGGCTGATTGAATGTGTTCAAGGTTTTCGAAGTAATCCCTTACCTGCTCTTTAGTAATAGTTATTACAGGGTCTTCCTCACTTCCTAATTGTCCAAACTTCTTTTCTTTATTTTTCATGTTCAAGACAGATTTAAAAAAGGACTTTAGTATCTCAGCCATTGGAGAATCAACAGTATTCACACACACACATACCCCCCACGTATTAACAGACTTTTTTTCATACCATTATTCCCCTCCCCTTCATCGGGTATTTTTAAAATATGTTCTTTTACCCCTTAGCTAAAGTGACACAAGGCACACAACAGTAGGTTTGTTTCTTGAATCGTACTTAAATGGCAGTGCCTAATCAGGTGAGACACTCCTTAAGCACTCCCCTATTAACTAAGGGCATTAAAATAAAGGCTAGATCCTAACTTCAGCGAGCACCTGGGGGTAAGCTTGCTTCTGGGTTTGGAAGGGCTGTAAGGAAACACATGGTTTCATTTCAATTTTCCTAATACTCCTACATACACATGCCTGCTTCAGCCTTCCTCCAGCACAGGGGGCGTGTTGCTGAGTTTCAGAAGAGGCTTAAAGCCCTTTCTCAGACTACAGGGTTTCTCCTCAGTGACAGAATGGTATAACTCCTCCTTCCAGCTGTTTTTCTCCCTCCCTCACCCAATGGAGATTTTTAAAAATCTCTCAACTAGCTTTTTTGTTACCCTAATAGAAGGCCTCCCCCAGTTCCCAAATCATACTCTTCCCTTCCCCATTCCAGCACTGAGAGCAAGACGCTGGGAAGCAGAAAGTAAACACAGAAATGTAATGTCAGAACTGCCTCTGCTACTTGGGTTTTACATGCCTGGGGAGGCTGAGTGAGCACCAGCATGACTATGAGCTGCTGCTTATGCAAGAAACCCAGCAATTTCTCAAGGCTCAGCACCACAGTTTGGGGAATGACAGTTTTATCTCTTAGACTCCACTCTCAAGCTGGGACCTTGCTGCAAAGGCACTGTGCCCATGTGAGGCCATCTACAGACTGCCACTGGGGAATACTGCTTTGGCCCAGGAGCTGGTACAGGGCACGTGCAGCTTCTAACTTGAGAAACCCGTCAGACTCCTGCTCACTCTAAGGATCAGAGGAGGCTCTCTGTGATGCCAGGGACTCCCCTTTGCAGAGAAGCACTCATGTGAGGAATACGTACTTGTGTTTTGAACTCCTGTCTCTGGACCCCCGCCGGTGACCTCGGCTGTGGCTGCGGGAACGGCTCCGGTGGCGCCTGTGCCGGTCTCGGGACCTGGAGCGAGACTTCCGCCGTTCACGGGAAGCCGACCTCGAGCGCCTCCGCCTCCTGTCCCGAGACCGTGATCTGAAGGGGACACAGACTGCCTCAGGCTCCAGAGATGGGCCAGTACAACCCCTCCGTACACCTGCACCCTCACACATTCCAGAGCAACACCGACCCCAAGCATCAGCAGCACAGATCACCCCCCAGGTGAACATACTCCTCCCTTCCTGGGCTCACGCTACAAACAAAACACCAGACGGTAAATTCGAGTTGATGGGGAGCTTATGAAAATCACTTGCACCACTAACATCAGCACGTGGTGATGCCCAGAGCACAGCCTACCAACTGCAATATTTTGTCTCACTTTGACTGAAGGAGGAGAAGGGAAGGCAAAATAAACCTCACATGAAATTACCACAACCTGTATGACAGCCTGCCAAAAGGAGCCCCCCTTGTGAAAGTACTGCACTTTCAAAATTGATTTGTTTCAATCTGCTCTAAAATCAAAATAAAGGATGCCAATGTATGTACGAAACAGGAGAGAAGATGACCTCCAGGTATGTGATCACTTATGGAATGCTGTCATACCATAAAGGCAAGCTCTTCACAGAGATGTTGGGGCTTTCATCTTGAATCTTTCTTTTAAAATTATTATTATTTTTTTTTATTATTATTTTTTTTTACATCTGAAGTAATATATATAATAGATACATTTCAGATACAAAAACTATCAAGGGGTATTAGACATTTATTGAAAAAGGTATTGAGTGTGTTCTTAGACTGGTATCATGGAGCACACAGCACCCTCTGTCCCACCTGGGCTAGCCAGCAGATGCTTTCTAGTCCAACAGGGACATGGGTTGCACAACGCTGCAGAAGTGCCCAAGCAGTAGCTCCTGTTTCTTTCAGGGAGCATAACAAAATGACTGTGGCACAGAATGAGCTCCATTTATAAGACCCATGAAAAAACACAGTAACTAGAAAAAGCACAAATAGGCATTTGGGAGAACTGCACTCACCTTCGACGATCTCTATTTCTTGATCCAGACCTAGAAAGGAGAGGAGAGTTAAGTGAGAGAAGGTACAGTTGCAGAACATTGCAGAAACACTAGTTTTTACAGGGCTTGTTTGTAGTTTCCCAACTTTTGACAGTCTGTAAATAACATTACAGTTCTTTCAACTCCTGCAACATCCTTGCTCAGCACCACTCAAGGGGCCACTCCGCCTGAAGGACAATGCTTTTCCTTTTTCTCCATGGCCACATTCGAAGCCAGCCTACCTCCAAACTTCACACAGACTGAACAGCCTCTTTCTGCTCTACTTGAAAAGCAGCCAGCCTCTGTTTAGTGACTTCGCCTTGAACCCTTAACTGCTCCCACTGCATACAGACTCACAGGGGATGCTCCAGCTACACAGCCACGGAGCTGTTTAGCAGCGTACAGGAGATGCAGATGAAAGTTACACACAAATAAAATTTAAAAAAAGAGAAAGAAGTATCTACTTTATTAATACATTTTAAAACCATACCTGGATAAGACAATATTAAAAGAATCAATATGCCCTGACATCCCTTCACAGTGAACACAAGAGTTCAATCGTGGTAGAAAGAAAAAACAGAAATTTAGAAAGGACTTCAGGTAAAAGGAGTGTAAACCAGGTAGAGCTGACCTTGGGAGTCAGGTGAATAAACCTTGCATGACAAGACCAGGCCACGCATGACAAGACCAGATGAAGGCAAAGCTGATAAACCAGGAGAGCAAGGCAATAGCTACACACCTACTTTCTCACGTAACAAGAAGTGACAGAGCCGCAGGACGCACTGGAGAGGCCTGGCAGGCAGTTGTATTTTTTGATGGTTGTTGTTACTCCAAGTTCTTCATGTTCTTCTCCTCCTGATCACTTTATTCTGAATCACTGGCGCACACATCCACACAAAGCTATTCCACATCCCCTGCAAGAAGCCTGGTCACCCTTCTGTGACTACGATCTGAGCAGGAGTGCACACAAACTCCTGATAATCACTCCATAACGCTAAGCTTTGGAAATTCAGGAAGCATCCAAAAAAGCTGCACTTTCCTTACCAGCCCGAATCAGTAGACATCAGGTCACAGCAGATGAATGCTGCCCAGCCAAGTCAAAAGCTGCGCTTTATTATTTTTTCTGTCCTGCATCACAGATGCTATGTGCTGAGTTTCATAACCTACATGTATGTTTTGCCTAACTTACTAAAAAGGAAATCCATTCAGCAACTCCATAGTCTTGTTTGCTGGTGTACTTGGCAAGCAAATACTGCTGTCTGCCCTTCCAAACATGCCAGCTCTCCAGAGAATTTCAGTCCTAAGGAATCACTGGGTAGCAGTCACCAGCAACACCAAACACAGAACACAGAACTTCTCTGCATTCACCACTAGGGGCAACAAAACCATTCACTCATTCCTACATGGAAAACAGTTTATTTGACAAATTAATAACATCTATAAGAGTTAAGAGTTTTTCAAACCCATCCACAGGCTTCCATAATGTGTCACAATGCCTAAAAGCCACCAAAGACTTCTCCAAGTCAAGTGGCATTCTTCCTCTTGCTGAATAACCCCCCTGAAGACGCTGCACATGAAGACAAAACAATAAAAGTTATGCAGGAAACATATTTTCTGTGGTTCCTTAAGTATCAAGTTCTGCTTAAGACAGGTAGTCTCTGAAGTTGCTAGAAGTCACTGATCAGTTTTTGTCAGAAAAACACCCCTGTAAGCATGGCATTGCACAGCACCCAGAAGAGCAGGTGCTTAGAAATCAAGAAATCTGGGCTCTAGTCCCAGTTGACATTAAGCATCCACTGGGAAAACTGTTTTCCTTCTTTGTGTCAAGTTCCCATTTTAGAGAGGAAAACAGTTTGACCTCCCCTATACATCATCCCTGGCTCCACCATCAAAACATGCTTTTTTTTGACATCTGAACAGAGGAGCACAGAGGTGCCTCCAGACAGAGAGAGGGAAAAGGCCTGCCACAGACTAACTGGTGCAAAATATAAAACCAGCAAGAAATCAGACACCAGGCCAACTCATCCCAATTCTTAACACTGTTATATTTATAGCATGAAATATTCAGAAACCCCTTATCAGATGCATCCATATGTGAGCTACCTATGCTGTGAACACAAGAGCCTCCTTAACTCCCAGGAGCTGAGATTTTGGGAATACACATGAAATACACACATGCTACAGAAAGGAGAAAGCAGAGATGAGAGGTTGGGGAGATGCAGACCAAGTTAGAGATCCAGAGTGCTCTTCCTGAAGGCAACCATTGGGTTGAACCAATTTCATGCAGAAACAAACTCCAGGAATACAAGAGACTATGGAGAGACACTCTCCAGGTTAGAGGGGTCCTTCTGCGAGCCAGAACAAGCCTACCACGAAACAGCTGCGTGGGAAGATGCTTCTTGTCTCATTGCCATCTTTGTCTCCAGAACACCAACACGCAGCAGTCCCATTCATCTGACTCTTGGGTTCAGCAGCCAGTTCCACATTCTGTAGCTCTCAAGTACAACTGCACTACTGACAACCTTGCACAGAGGCCAGAAAGCTGCAAGGCTCATCATAAAGGGCTGCAGTTCAGCAGAAAGCTGCAGCATGAACTAGCACTTCCTATGACACCAGGCAATCCCCAGTGAGAGAACCCAAATAAAATACTCAAATCAGGGAACGCATGACAATTTGGAGCTTACATCTTCATGCACGACAATTGCCAAGCCCCAGACCACAGAAAACCAAGGTCCTTCAGCTCTGGTACTTGTTTGCTAGCATTTCCAGAAACGTATACCCAGAGGGCAGCACTACCTGAGACACACTGCAGTTATGTAGCTCATATGCCTCAGAGGACGCCTGAAACACACGCCTCAGTTGACACTGAGGGTCAAAAAGAACCCTCCACATGCAGCAAGGTGTTTTTTTTTCAGATTCAAATATAAGACTGAGGAGAAACATGAGGTAACTGGCAAAAAGCTGTGACAAGAACAGCGCTCCTACTCAGCCACTTCCTCTGTGTGACCACCACCAATAAATAACCGCTGTCTTCATGCCAGGCTGTTTAACCGAGCTGTTTACGCACACGGAAGAATTAGTTCTTCCAGTTCAGCTGGCAAGAGGCAGAAGAACTTGTCATGAGAATAACAACGTGGTAGCCACTCCCAGGCTCCAGAATTACACGTGTATGAGCAGAAGGTGACACACACACAGCCACAACCGCCACAACCAGCCACTCCTTGGGATCCTTCTGAGCAGGACAGCCCAGAGACGTCCTGGAAAGCATCCTCCAAAGCTGTGCCAAACGTACCTCAGTGCTATTGTAGAAAAGTTTCTGAGTAAGTCAGGCAGCCTGCCACCTGGCTCATGGATACTAGCTCCACTCTGCTGTCATCTCCTAGCCTAGAAGCAAGAAGGACTACCCAGAGAACCTTTGCATGACAAGAGCCATCTGAGCAGACCTGGCACTCGTTCTAAGTTTTCCCACTTGGATGCAATAGATGAGGTCATTTCATCCAGACTCCCAGCCACAGGGACTAGACCAACGTAAGCCTGAAGACTGCACATCTTCTGAGCTTCTGTCTTTCAGATACACAGTGGGGGTTAAAATAATACACAATCACTTTAACGTGGGGATTCTGTGCGTTTGTTTTCATTCCAAATTGAACGCCAAGGTGTTCACGCAGCATCCAGCGCATGTCCAACAGTTGACCCAGCAGCACATGCTGCTTTCCTGCAATACTCAGATACAAGAAATTATTTCAGTAACTGTTTGTTTTATGAAGCTGGTTTCGACTTTCACCTACCGTCTGCCCATTCTCTCCTCTCGTTCTCTCTCTTCTCTCCGTCTCAAACGATCCTGGTTTCTCTTCTCTTGCTTTTCTGCCACCGTTTTCTAAAAAAAAGTTTACATCATATTTCAGCCATACGGTAACAGGATAGAGATCTACAGGGAGACTATTCACATAGTGAGACAGGGACCTGTTTCACAGTATTTTATGTGCTAGTCCAGATCTCCGTAAAGATTCTCATTTTCCTATGATGCACTAACCTGCATCAGCCCAAGAAATGCCACTCACAAATCTGCTGTGCTTGCGCTCTAAATGATGAGCCCACAGGCTTTGAGGCAAGGGTCTGTCTCACCACAATTATACACAACAGAAGAGTGCCCTGGTCTTGTGCCATGATCAATCAAGGCACTGACCTCAATATTCTGCTGAGTATGGCACAGGGATCACCGCTCTTACTCCAGCAGGCTAAAGGTTCCTGCCTGCAAGCAAGGCTAGTACCACCTGGCCATTACAAACCATTCCAGAAAACTGCTGATCAGCACTTCAGCTACCACAGACCTCCTTCCTTAACAGCACTACATGGAACTCCAGTTAAAGCGTTTCATTAAGAGGTCTCAGAGCGCTCTTCGATAGTCAGAAAACTCAGTGACAAATTTCAGCCAAACCAATGAGAAAGACCATGAGTACAGCCACGTGTAGTTGAGGAAGAAGTTACAGCAGCGGTCTAGTTTGACTAATTCTAAGGGTCCAACATTAGTTACCCAGAACAGACCGCACGATGAGGCTAGGCAAATCTCGATTTGAAGTTTCCAGGATTCAGAAATCAGAGATTTCTGGGCTTATACAAGGACTGAAAAGAATTCTATATGACCTTAATATAAATATTGAATAACCTCAGAACTGCAAGAAGGATTAAAACAGACAAGATTACCCGCAGCTGATCCAACTTCTCACGAATCTGAATGAAACCCAAGTGTAATTTGCCTCCAAAGTGGTCAGCAAGACGCCGGTCATTGTCATGGAGACCCAGATACGCCGAACAGACTTCACACACACGCAGCTTCTGCTGTTGGAAGCTGGATGCAGGCATTGAATTTCGGTATTCTTCCTGAAAGAAGGCAAAAACCAGGCAAATGTCAAGGAGTCCTTACACAACCTCAACCCTCCAGGGTAACCTCTGCAAAAACCAACACTGCTGCTTCCAGGGGTCATAAAAGCACCCTCAATATAAAGGAGGTGCCATACAAAACACTTTGCAAGCACAGCTGCCCTGCTGGTCTATCCCTGTAAGTGGGATAGAGTAGTGACTAAATCTTTCAGAGTGACCAGATCTTTCAGAGGAAGAACTGCCACCCCCTCCAAGTCATCTCTCTTCACCAGATAAAAGTTTCTAAAGAGCTTTTGTTTGTCTATCACACTACACCACCAACTACTTGCCAGCACATTGCTGGAACTGAAAGAGGAGGTGCTGGCAAAATAAGAGGTAGGACCTGCCCAGCTGTTTATCACACAGCTCAACCAGCTGTTACAATTCCCAGAACACCAACATACCTCTGCCTCTTTCTTTTTTGCTCGGACTTTTTCCACTTCCATCAGGATCTTTTGAGACTCATCAACATTTCCTTCAGCTCCCAGCTGCTCAGCTTTAGCTAGGAGTTTTCCAATGTCTTCATTCAGTTCATGTACTTTCTCTGCCTACAGAAAATAAGAATTTATTTTTTTTTTGGTAAGACAAAAAGCTTGCAAAAGATTGCAGGACAACTTTTCCTTTTTCTTTAAAGCAGAAAACCTGTTTAACATAAATAAGCCACTGCTGAAGATCATCATCAATCTCCAAAAGTCAAAGGAATCCCAACAAAAAGATGTTGGTAGGCTAAGTACAGGCAACACAGTTCTAGACAGGTAGTAAATGAAGTAACCATAGGTAGACAGGACATCATCAGTTCTGCTGCAAACAGTGGCACATTCATGGCTTATCGGACAGGAGAGAATCCACAAAACCAGCTTTGGAAATGTGTTTTGTACTGGCCTGGTGAAAGAAGTTCCCAATGAGGAAATTACATGAGCATCTGCTACATGAGAAGATAACAAGTCACGGGATAGATTTACTATCCTAAGCTGGTACACGAACACTGAATAGGGGACAGGAAACCTATATACCTTATAGATGCGCTAAAGCAACATCTTTTAGAGTTCATATTTTACCCTACTCTAGCCCTCGGAACCAGACACAAGAACAGCCAGAGCAGCATTTGAGGGTGATGGCTGGAATCCAGCCAGTCTTTGCGGAGCACAGCTTCCCACTATCAATGGTGTCAGGAGACAGCAGAGCACCAGTGCTCTTGCACAGCCTTTCAGAACAAGGGTTTAACGAGAGGATGATACCTTTGCAGACACTTCAGCACTGATCTCTTCCTGTGTCTCAGCCAGGCGTTTCTTAGCCAGTTCTGTTCTCCTATCACACTCGGCAATGAAGGATTCCAGGTGATCCATAGCCTGCACATTCAGAAAGAGAATTGTGAACCAAGATGCTCTCCATGTGTTAGCCAATTTGACAGCCAACAGCTAGCTGGTGCAATCTCCATACAGCGCACAAACAACTTCAAGAACAGTTGCCTTGAGAAAAAAAAATATAAAAAGCTTTGCAGAAAGTCAAAGAAAAAAAACCCTGCCCTAATGTCTGTCATCTGTCTGGAACCTGACACTGTTCCTTTACTCTGACATATAACAGAATTCACAAATAACTGCTGCTTTGTACTGCACCTTCCGTTACATGAGCAACGGGTGCAGAGATAAAAAGCACTGCATGAAATCGGAAGATGACTGCTCTTCCACTAGGCTCGTACCATCAGAGAAAGCTAAATCTGGCCAGAAGTGAAATCACAGAGCAGAAGGCTTTTAACATTAATTCTTCTTCTGGGACAGGCCATTAGGTTACAGTGACCTGGTACAGAGCAGCAGGTGTGGGATGCAAGGAATGCCATAAGAGCCTCCCAGGTAGCTGGACTAATGGGGTTGCCAGGGTCATAATTACGTTTACAATTTGATGTCGGCATCAAGCTGACATTTGGGAAGGGGCTGCACATTCTTGCCAGACAATATATCAAATAATAGGGTTAGCTGAAATACCCACCGACTTCTATTGTTCAACCAAATAACTCCAAAACCCACCCTCCATACTTACATCCAGCTCAAAAAACAGGTCTCTCTCTTTACTTGCAATCTCATAGTCTGCCCTCAATGCCAAGTCATGGATCTTTGTACACTCTCCCAGGTCCATTCGCTGTTGAAAAGAAAAAGGAAAATTAATGTGAGAATCCCCCCCCCCTTTATGGCAACAAGCAGCAGATGCTTAACTCTTGACAGGTGCACAATATCAAAGTAAAGTCTCTTCAGGAAGAAGAACTTCCTCTTAAACTGTCATAACAGAACCAGCCAGAAAAACCACATGCTTGCTAGAACCACTCTTCTAGGAGTTCCTAGGACAACATTAAAGCACCCCAAATATTTTAAGTCCAGTCCTACTCCTGCTGTAGGTCACAGCAGTCTTACAAATTGCTGGGAAGGAGCTGGGAAGGCACAGCATGCTGCAGCAGGAAATTCTTCAGCAGGCACCAACTCCAAACATCTCTGGTGCTTCAGAGCTACAGAACAGCAAAACACAAAGCTTCGTACCCTGAGATCAAAGCTCACATCTGTATCAGAAAGAACATCAGTAACGTAACGAAACATACCAAGGCACAGGACACAGATGGAATGCTCTGTCAAGAACAAATGCTCTAGGAGGAAATCCTTCACTCAGAGGGCGGTGGGGCACTCAATACCAGGCTGGACGAGGCTCTGGGCAACCTGATTTAGTGGGTGGAATCCCTGCCTATGGCAGGGGGTTGGAACTAGATGAGCTTTAAGGTCCCTTCCAACTCGAGCCATCCTGTGATTCTATGATTCTAAGAACAAAGGAATTTAAGGTAAAAAGGGGAACGGCTGCTAGAAAAGCAGAACTCCACGCTCACCTACAGCAGGCTCGTAATTCTACAGCTAACCCTTCCCACATGCAGCTGCAATTTTAAACCCCACCAGCTCAATGGAGCTAATTCCTACGCATAAGGCATGGGAATTAAGGAGCATCTCCTCTCCCAGAAAGCCCTGATTTGAATTCTGTTCTTCATCTCTACTGCAGTTAATGCAGTTTAAATTTACTGTGTTTCCCCAATCTGGTAGCTAACAGCCAAATAACTGAGTTTAATTATGCATACAGAACACAGAAACTGCATTTTTATGTTATCAATATGTAACAGAGAACATTCATCTTATTCTTAAAATAGAAAAAGAATAAGACATTTCTGAAAGCCAAAATAATAAAAGGCTGTGGCATGAGCCACAGCACGCTGTATAAATGGCAGGGTACAGGTGAGCTCGTGAAGGAACACTCAGACCAGTCATCCCTTTCTCTCCTAGTCCCAAGGAGCCCAAACCTAAACACGGCAACACTGAAGTCAGAATTGCAGAAGAAGCTAAATACGGCTGAACTGGGACCAATGCAGAATCCCAGCAAAACACCACAACCTAAAGCAGGAAGTGCCAGGGATATGCACGTGGAGCAATGCGTTCAGCCAGCAGCAGTGGAAGCGTTGAGAATTAAACAAGGTAACCAAAGCAAGCTCCACCGGGTAACGTTTGGGGTTTCAGCAGTTACCTGTGCTAGTAACTTCTTTTAAACAAAGAAAACAATTCAAAAGGACTTGTCACTATTTAGTCTTCCTCTCTTGGCTCAGATTTACCAGAAACAGGAGACTACAGATAGCAGGCTACAGACACTTTATCCAGGAATAGCCTTGTTGAGCTTTCTAGCAGTGGAAACGTAATGCCTACAAAAAACACACAACTGTTCTGGTATTTTCAGAGCTTAAAAGATTTCATCTTCAGGCAAGTCTTTTCAAGGAAGGCTGAAGAGCTACTGTAATTTTGCCACAAAATCTTCCTACAACATTAAAGCATGACGTGACCTAAATCTTTTAGTTGTATGGTCTGGTCATTCCACTGAAATCCCTTTCCAATACAGGGAGAAAGAGCAATCCTCCTTGGGATTGTCACAGATCACAATTATTCTTATCTGAACCCTTCTTGCAAGCTGAGCCACAGCCCCAATTCAGAGGAGCTCCAACCCAAAGCCTCAGAAGAGCCAATGTGTCCTTTATTCCTCTCACTCTGTTAAAAGGCAACAATTCTCTTAAACTCACTCTCTAGGGGAGAATTCACTGGCTTTATCAGCATGTGAACTTCAGGTCTTCCTCCAGATCCTTTGAGATATCCGGGTGCACGAAGATTCTTATGTGTATTGCTCACTTCAGGTAAAATCACTTGACCTGCTGTTTCAAAGAATACCCTTGTCCCATCAGGGAGGCGTCATCACACACTCAGCCTTTCCAGCAGCGTTTGTGACTTGTTCCAACCAATATCCATGGCTGGCTGGTGATACAGGTTCTTGAGACAGGAGAGCCTGAGTAAAGGCCTAACTCCCCATGCACACGCTGACCTAACACATTCAGGTGTCACTGACCATCAGTCCTGCTCACGTTTGCTGCACAATCCATGTACATCCTGAGGTATCTCTTACGAGCATCGCTAGTGAACCGTTAACTCACCAGGTCTGCTTCCACAAGGAATGTTCTTCAGAAGTAATCAGAGCTCTGGAGCTTTGCCCAGTTATAAAAAGGAAAGCACAGATCCCCATGAAACACCTCTGCAACCTACAGACTTCATCTTTCTTATCTCCCACTGAGGGACACGGAACTTCCCTGAATGCAATTTCCAAGTAATGTTCTCCCTGGACAGCCTTCAGACTCATCTGTCCACTCATTAGTGGAATGAGAAATTCAGCATTACCAGATGACACCATCCCCATGTGTGCTTCCACTGATGGATTAGGGCTCTTACGGCCAGGCACAGCCCACCTAAACAAAGCAAACACCAACGTGCCTCCTGCAGCTTTCAGAAAAGTCCAGAGCCTTACTTAAAGGCCGGACTCTTTCTCCTACTCTGCACCTGAAGGTCAGTGAGAGGTGCTTCATCACATTTCACTGATCATTGCTGCTGACCAGATTCAGTCGCCTGCTCAGCTCCAACCAGCTTCCCACTACCTGGAACTATCTGTACCTGAACGATGCAGCAGGAACAATGCCTTCGGGGAAACAATGCATCATAACCATTACAAGAAGGCTCAGAGCATCTGTTGGAAGTTTCCAAAAACATACAAGATCCTGACGTTTGCATTAACACACATCCAGAGAGAGAGACACCACTCCGTGCAGTTAATGCTGAGCCACCCACACATCTCCTCCATGAACGGAGCACTGTAAGATGTTCGTAAACCTGACTGGGTCCACGAGGAGAGCCTGCACAGTTCAGTTGTGTTTCATTCTGTGCTGGTAGTGCTGACAGCTAAATGTCAATCCCATTCCAGACATCACATGTTCTTTCAACAGTGACCTGTGGCACCAATATGTTTTCTTGCCCCCAAGAACCTGCTGTCAGCAGCACAGAGAGCTCCACAGCCCCTTCAAGGCCACCACAAGATCATTCGAGTGATCTACAAGATTGCTTGCACAGAAGTGGTCTTCCTTCTTGTCCCTGGGTGAGGTTTCTGATTGCAAGTTCCACAGCAAGAGTAAAGAGACAACTCACTGCACACATGTAACAGAAGCAGAAAACTTTTTGATGTGCTTACATATCCAGGAGATTCTCACAATGCACCTGAGCACCTTACGCTTCCCCTGTGCTTTGACACTGGCTCCAATCACTTCATTTGACCCCTTCGGCTCACCACCTACCTGCTTCCTGGAAGCACATCAGAAGAGGCGGAAGGCAGCATCTTCAAAAAGCTGTTGAAAAAATCCATCCCAACCCACCGTGACTTGCACAAAGGATGGAAACGGGCAGGAGGTGATTTAAGCAGCTCTACAATTCTGAAGCAGAGTGAGGTGATGTGGAGGCTGATGGAGCAGCCGCTGGAAAACACATCTGAGCTTCAAATTTCTGCCCTGCGTCCCTTACAATGGTTCAAAAATACAAAAATTTGTATTCAGCTCTTCCAGGCTTACTTTGCAGCAACAGCCACTTAAAAGCTGAAGTTTGCATGCTCAAAGCCAGGGCAGATGTTGCTAAAGCTCTTTCTGCTGGCACTACTGTAGTTTTGTGACCACAGTGTTACAATCCGAGGCAGAGCTACCTGCCAGCCCTGCCCTTTGTTGGTAACCCACTGTGTCAAACCCAGCTCTCAGAATGACAGAAGGAAGGGCTATAAATATTGACTGCATTAAAAAAAAAAAAATGTGTAAGTGGATGGACAACATGAAATGCCAGAGTAGTTAGTGCCAAACAGCAAGGATAAAGATGGATTTCCAATATCCACTCATCTCCATCCTGCAATCATGTAATCCAGCAACCACAGAAGACACGCACTGTCTTCTGAAAGTCAGACTGCACCTTCCATCCGGCACCTAATTGGATACTTACTCCACACAGTCTCTCTGTTACCACATCACCTTTTGCTCACACAGAGAATATTTGAGTTAAATCATTGAAAATTCGTCAGCTGCATCCCCAGAGGGCAACAGCTAAGGAAGCTGCCTCAAATGTTTTAAACCAGTCAGGCGGAGTGACACACCGCTCACACCAACTCTAAAGGCGAAGCTGGCCTGAGCTGTAACCTGCCATTAGCACATCAACCCATGATGATGAAAAAAGCTGAGGTTCCATCCAGAAAACATCACGTGGTTTAAACGAGGAGACTGAAAAGCTCAAGAATTGAGGGCTACTGCAGCTCGTGAGAAAAATCCAGCTAACCCAAAGAGGCAATGGAATGAAGAATGCACCCAAGACAATGTGCTGGCTCAACCAGGCTATGACGTGCCCTCCACAGGAGTTTCATACCCTAACTATCACAGGCTGTTAAAATAGAAGTAATCTTGCAACTTCACGTGAGATTGCAAGAGAAAAAGCATTTTGAGCAAATTCTGAGAACTCCTGACTTCAGTGGTTCCAAACACAGGTCACCAAAACTGAAAATAAAATTGCAGCTGTTCTAGGGCAAGGGAAGTCTGATGTTTCCTGGGCTGCATCTCCTAGAAGTTACCTAGGATGGCACAGAGGAGACCAGGAGAATTGTGCCAACCTCTGCCTTACCAGAATTCCTTATTACAGAGAAGGTACTTACTGTTCCTGCCAGGATATCATGAGGACAGCAATCCAGAAGGTGGCTCTTGCAGACACGATCGTCTGTAAACTTCACCCTTTGTCTGGTTTCATCTCCTGAAATTCATTTGTGGTTTTAAATAAGGAGACATTAGAATGCTGATAAGGTAACAAAGACGTTGGTATGATCATTTCACCTCAATATGCAGATTAAAACAGTTGTCGTTCCTGCTCCCCCAAATTACTTGAAAACGCTTATAGGGTAGCAGGATATTCTGGAAAACTTTTAAGTGGCAAAAAAAAATAAATACTATTTTAGCATTAATTCATCCAATACACCGTGTCAAACACAGTGTTGGCGAGCCAAGTAACGTCCAAAGCCTGTCATCCGTATAAAGAGACAGCACAGCCAGAAGAGAAAAAAGGAGACAGTCTGGCTTGCAGCCAGTGCTTTCCTTTTTTCACCCCCCTCCCTTTTTATTTTTTTACTGTGATGAAGGGGCAGGAGATACTGAAACCCATGCTATTGGAGGGTCACGAATCATAGAACAGTGCTGTGCTGGACAGTTTGTATAGGCAACTGCTACTTGCTAAGCTGATAATTAAGACAGCAGTCTGCTTGGTCTCAAAACCAAGTATGCAGTGTGTTTTCCAAGGCCGTGCAAAGCTGAATCTTGTAGGTCTTGGCCTGGAACGTGAAAAGTACTTCCCACCCGCCTCCCGCCCTCAGAAGACATTTTACTCAGGAGCCACTTATACAAGACAATATCAGAAAAAGCAAAAAAGAAAAAAGAAAAAGGAAACAAAGTTAGTCAATACACACTGCGAGCTCCAACATATACTATACCCATCTGCATTCTTCAAGACCTCAGCTGCAGAATTTTATGCCCACTGTTGAAAAGTTTTAAAGGAAAAGCTTTCTTGCCCACACCTGCAGTAAGGAAGTCAGGGGAACGATACATAAAAGTAAAGGCAACGTGGTAATGGTATGTGACAATTTTAAAGCTAAGCTGTGTATATGACACAGGTATGTGGAATACTAACGTATGAAAATAGTTTAGGATTTGCAAGCATCCAGGAATAATGTTGTGTCTACTCAAAATGTTTTTTTTTTGTTGTTTTTTTTTTTTTCTTTCTATGCTACACTTTTAAAGTTACTCGTGAAAAAAAGCAAACACTTTTCTTTTGTTATAACAGCTTTAAAAATTGGTTGTGACTCACGGCTCGATGAACATGAGGCTTTTCTGCAACTCCCTTGCAGATTGATGTAGGCAGGCAAAGATACACTGAACCTTTATAAATAAAATAGAGGGGCCACAATTGTTCAGTTTGTATGAAATAAAAGGATGGGAAGCAATTCAACAGCAACTCAACACGCAGAGAGAGAGAGAGAGAGCGAGCAGGGGCACTGGTTCGCTTAGGAAGCCAAGTGCCGAGTACCTCACAGCCCTGCACCGCGCCCAGCGGCTCTACGCGCTCGGCAGGCCGCAGACGGGACCCCGGGCTGCAGCGGGGCCTCCCCAGGGGCAGGCCCCGGAGCCAGGCGCAGGCCCCGGCCCCTCCGCTCCGCTCCGGGCTCGGGCCCGGGCTCGGTGCCCGCAGCGGGGGGGGGGCAGCGCCGGGCCGGGCCGCGGCGTCTCCTGCAGGCCCCGCCCGCCCCCACTCACCGTCCCGGGCCGTGCCCATCAGCTGGTCCAGCAGGGCCCGCATCTGCGCCTGGGCCGACATGGCGGCGGGGCCGGGCCGGGCCGCGGCGGGCGGGCGGCTCCGGCCTGGAGGAGGGCGGCGGCTCCGGGCTCCGGGCTGCGGCCTGGGCTCCGCGCTCCGGCCTCGGAGGCGGACGAGCGGCGGCGGCGGACGGGCGGCGGGCGCTGGGCGGAAGCGGCCCCTCCCGGCGCCGCGCGGGCTGACGGGAATTGTAGTCCGCGGGGCGGGGAGGGGAGGCGGGGGTGGCTCCCGCGGCAGGGCCGTGCTGGGCCGTGCCAGGCCGTGCTGGGCTGTGCCGTGCCAAAATGCTACAGGCAGTGCCATACCCAACTGTTACAGGCAGTGCCGCACTGAATGTTCCAGGTTATCCCACACCAAACTGTTCCACGCCATGCCACACCAAATGTTACAGGCAATCCCATACCGAGCTGTTCCAGGCTATCCCGTACTGCACTGTGCCAGGTTATCCCATACCGAACTGTACAGGCTGTGCCATACCAACTGTTAGAGGCTACCCTATACCAAAGTGTTCCACATCATGCCATACTGAATTGTTCCATGCAATCCCATATCAAACTGTGCCAGGCTATCCCATACCAAATTGTTCCAGGTAATCCCATACCACACTGTGCTAGCCTATCCTATACTGAACTGTTCCACACCATGCCATACCAAACTGTTCCAGGCTATCCCATACCAAACTATTCTGGGCTGTGCCATGCCAAACTGCTACAGGCAATCCCATACCAAACAGTTCCAGGCTATCCCATACTGGACTGTGCCAGGTTATCCCATACCAAACTATAAAGGCTGTGCCATACCGAACTGTTAAGAGGCTATCCCATACCAAAGCGTTCCACACCACGCCACACTGAACTGTTCCAGGTAATCCCATACCAAACTGTGCCAGGCTATCCCGTACCAAACTGTTCCACACTGTGCCATACCAAACGGTTCCAGGTTATCCCATACCAAACCATTCCACACTATCCCATACTGAACCGTTCCAGGCTATCCCATACCAAACCCTTCTGGGCTGTGCCAAGCTGTGCCAGGCCGCGCCAGGCAGGCAGCAGTGGCAGCGGGTGACGTCAGGCAGCAGATCGAAGGGTGCCCGGGGCTTATCAGCTCCCGCTGGCCCTGTTTGCCCAGCGGTGCCTGGGCAGAATGGCTGCGGGTCCCCCCGGGGCTGCCAGTGTGAGCGTTTGTAGAGGGGACAGCAGCACCATGGGGCCTGGCTGGTGGCAGTGGCAGTGCCACAGCTCAGTCCCTGCTGTCGGCCCCGGGGAAGGGGCACCTGGGGCTGCAGACAGTGGGGCCAGGTAGCACTGTCCCCAACGGTGCTGTGCCATGCAAGGGGCTGGGGGGCCCGTCTCAGTGCTGAGGGACAGCTCAGCCCCAGGGGGGCAGGGACAGTTCTGTGGGAGCAGACTGGGAGCCACCATCAGCCCCACAAACAGAGGGCACGGCAGTTCTGGAGCAGGGGCTGCCTGGCCCCAAGGCCAAAGTGCATCCACAACCCCACTGGGATCACCCCAGCAAGGGCTGCGGCAGGGTGCTGGGAGGCTGGGCTCTGTGTCAGGCTGCCAGCCATCCTGCGTGTATCCTCCCGTGTGGGTTGTCCCATGTGTCCCCATGTATCCCACGTGGGTTGTGCTGTGTCCCCTGACCATCCTGTGTCCCCATCCAGCCACCCAGGTTCCCCAGCTGTCCTTTGTCCCCTGTCCCCTGACTGTGCTCTGCGTCCCCCCAGATGGCCACACCAGAGCAGGTCCCAGTGCCAGAACAGAGATGGCACAGCTGGGCCACAGCCACCTCAAGCTGCTCTGTTGTCACCAGCTGGTCCTCTACCATGCTCACAGCCTGCCCGGACCAACACAGCCACGCAGGAGGCATGGGGCATCCCAGCACCCTGCCTGCGGTGAGGGTGCTGCCATCCTGGGTGCTGTCCCTGCCATGGGGCTGCCCCAGCTGCTTCCCACACGCACGTCCCCATCCCTGCATCCAGCACCAACTGACAAGGGCCACCCGCCTTGGGGCACCCAGCCCCACTGCTCCACCCCAAAGTGCCTCTCCCACCAGCCACACCACTGGGGCCATGTCCCGCCACCTCAAAATTCTCAAAAACCCACCCTGGGACTCATAGCTGAGCTCCACAACCATCTTGGGGTCTGCAGAGGAGCACGAGGTTGGAGACAGGGGGCCCGGAGCTGTGCAGGAGGCTGAGCAGCGCCCAGCACCGTGGGACCCCTGCAAAGGCTCCAGGCAGGAGGTTTGGCCCGTCACGGCCGCAGCGCCTGTTTGCACAGGCATGGCCCGATAAGCAGTGTGTTCTTCAGAAGATCCCTACTCCAGGAGTCAAAATAGCATGAAATTTAATTTTACGCCTATTTGACAAAGCTTGATTTCGCCTCCAATCAGCAGGGAGATAAGAGCCCTCGGTACAAGTGTGCAGGCAGTTTGGCAGCTGGGGCTGCCGATTTAATAGGTGAATCTACAGGAACAACACTTGAAAATCCCCTGGCTAGTGAACCATTAAGGTGAGCCCTGCCTTCCATCCCCGCGTCCCTCCCCGCGCCGCTCTCCCGTTGCTGGGTGCTAAAGCAAACCCCAGCTCTGTTTACCGAGTCTACTATTACAATACAGCTACCAAATATTTGCCAGCCGTCAGCTCGCTGCTCCGCTATAAATACTTCAGGCCCAGGTGGAGGGACAGCGAGGGGGAGCGGCGCGGGAGCCTATGCATGGCCGGGCAGCAGCACCAAGGTGAGTGCCGAGCTGAGCCGAGGCAGCGGAGGAGCTGTGGCCCCGGGCGATGCCCTCCTGCACCGGGGCAGTTCTCCAGCCTCGGGTGGCACCGGGGAGGCCCCACAGAGGGGACTGGCCCCATGGAGGGGACTGGAAGCCCCATGGAGGGGACAGGGTGCAGAGGGATGCACAGGAGCAGCAGCGATGTTGTCCCAGGCTTGGCCAGGAGGCATCAGGATTTGTCCCCAGAGGCACTGCTGCCCCCAAAGCCTCTCAGAGCCGGGTGATGGCACTCCCAGGCATGTGGCTGAGAATGCCCCACAGCGAGCCCGGGCTGGGGACCCCGGGGAACAGATCTGTGAACACAGAGGGGTCCTCGCGCAGCTCAGCAAGACCCAGCTGTGGTCAGAGACAGCCAGGGCGGTGCGGGGAGGTTTGCCCTGCCACAGGGAATCCTGCGGGACCATTGCATGGGCAGGGGGCTCAGCACCCCAGGTGTGCACCCCATGGTGGCAGGGTGCTGTGCCCAGGGCCTCATCCAGCTCCACACACAGCCCTGGGGTGACACCCTGCTGCCTCACACCTTTTGGGGGGATGTAAACCCTGCTCTCTGGCTTGGGGGGTGTCTGTGCTTCCCCACATCCTATGGACAGTGGGAACAACCCTGCTGCCATGCATCCCAGGGCTCAGGGGGATGTTTTCAGTTGCCCCCTGTCCCACGGATGGGGGGTACAGCCCTGCTGCCCCACCACCGCCCCACACAGCACCCCCCTGCTGCCACCTTGGGGCCAAACGCTGCTGTGGGGCACCGGGACGGGGACACCCCGGGGTGCTGCCACCCTCACCCCACTGTCCCTGCCCTGCAGGGTGAGTCCAGGCCCCGGGCTGCCCCTGCGCCCTGACATGGCCGCGGGCGTCATCCGGCCCCTGGCCGGGCTGCGGCTGCCCTCGCCCTTCCCACATGGCCTGCTGCTGCCCGCACGCCCCGAACCCGACTTCCCCGACCTCTCTGAGGAGGAGGAAGAGGATGACGAAGAGGAGGAGGAAGAGGAGGATGAAGAGGAGGCAGCAGAGGACAGCACCAGCTGCAGGGGGCTGGAGCTGGCCGGCCCAAACGCCGCTGAGGCCACCCTGAGGCTCCTCCGGTTTTCGGAGCTCATCAGCGGTGACATCCAGCGCTACTTCGGACGGCGGGGCCAGGAGGAGCCCAGTGGTGGCCGTGGCACACCCGAGGACTGCAGCTCACCCCGGTGCACCGCCCGCGAGCCGGGCACCGCCAGCCTGCCCCAGCCTGAGGCAGTGATGGCCCGGGGGGGCTCTGGGGCCACGCAGAGGCTGGGGCCGCTGGCCGAGCTCTTTGAGTACGGCGTGCACCGGTGCCTGCCGCCCCGGGCAGCCGGGGGCAAGACGCAGCGGCTGGAGAGGAAATACGGCCACATCACCCCCATGCACAGGAGGAAGCTGCCGCCTTCCTTCTGGAAGGAGCCGGGCCCCGGCCCCGCCAGCCTCCTTCACGCCGGCACCCCCGATTTCAGCGACCTCCTGGCCAACTGGACGGTGGAGCCGGGGCCAGAGCTGCCGGGTGCTGGGCGGGAGCTGCTTCCCGAGGCAGGCCGCCTGGGGCTGGAAGCTGAGCCCTTTGTGGGGCTCTGAGCCCACCAGAGGGGACCCTGGCCCCGCCACGTGCCACCCAGTTAATGATCAAACCACGGCCCCGCTGCCAGCGCTGGGGCAGCTGGAGCCGGGACGAGTGAATAAATGACTCCCGCTAGGCACGAGCGTGCACGGTGTCCTTCGCCACCCGCCGCTGCGACGGGGGCAGCCCTGCCGCTGGTGACAAAGGGCTCTGCGCCCCTCCAGGAGCAGCAGGAGGAGGGAAGCGGGATGGCTGGAGGAACCAGCAGCCCGTGTTTGCTCTGCGGGCCCGACTCCGTGGATCCCGTCCCCTTATCTCAGCTGTGCCGGGGCAAAGGGCAGCGCAGGGCCCCATAAAGCGCCCGGCTGCCATCCAGGGACCCCGCTGCCTGCCCAGGGAGCAGGGACCTGCCACCACCACCCCGCTGGGTGTCAGACCCAGAGGGAGGACAGGGCGGCACCACGGCACAGCCAGCCCTTCCCTGAGGCCTCCTGGCTGCCGCCGGAGCCCAGCACTGTTACCAGGGCCCAGCAGAGGCATCCCCGGCTTTGTGGTGGCTCTTTGTCAGGCTTGAAAAGGAAAAGCACCCAGGAAGGGGCAACCTTGAACAGCCCAGGCCTGCCAGGGACCTCTGGCTCCCAGCACTCCCCCTCATAGGGCACCCCCCAGCACCAAGCCCAGGGCCTCAGCTCCCCAGGGCTCCCCCGAGCCCAGGCAGCGGGGCCAAGGAAGGAGGGAAGCAAGAGCCAGGCAGCACCACGTAAAAGTACAAACAGGGTTTATTTCAGCACAGAAGTAGCCCGCAGTAGAAAGCCCCTAGAGGCCAGGTTCTCCCTGCCCAGCTCCCCCCCAGAACACAGTGCAGAGCACTCGCACCCCAGGGGTGCAGTGCACGGAGCAGGGCCAAGGCCAGCACACGGGGTAATGAGGGCAGGGGAAGATAAAGGAGTTGGAGCTTCGAATGCAAGGAACCGTGAGGGCTGGAGCACTCCTCACCACCCAGGGAGCTGCAGGTTCGGCTCTGTCCCTGTGGCTGGATGTGGTGGCTGGTTTCAGGGGGCAGCAGCCAAGGCCAGCAGGACCCAGGCTGCTGCAAAGGGTGCAGAAAGTGAAGGAATGAAGCTGGGGTCGCTTTCAACCCAGTATCACTGCAGGGGAGATGCAGCAGCACTGAGGAGACCGAGGGGAGGGCTGGAGGCACAGGGAAACACACTAGGGTCATGTTCCAGGACTACCACCCGAGGGAAGCCCTCCCCTTCTTATCCCCTCCAAGCCATGAGGAAGGGCCACGCCGTGCCCTCACCCCACAGGCTTAGGGGCACAGCAGTCAAGGGAGCCAAGAAAGAGCAAGAGACAGCAGCTGCTGAACCATGGGAGCCCTTTTATTGCACAGGGGGCAGGGCAGGGATCCCCTCTGGCCAAAGTAACAGACACAGGGCTCAGCCCAAGCCAGCCAGCAGCAGCATGGGGAGAGGGGACAGGGCCCTGGGAGCAGGGGAGAGCCCTGCAACCTCCCATCCCTGCAGAGCCAGCCCCAGCCCCACAGGAGGTGGCCAGTCCCGGGATGCCCAGGGCAGCAGCAGGGATAAAGGGCAGGGAGACAGTACCCAGCTCAGCAGGGCACTTTGGCTCCCCAGGCACGCTGCAGCCTTCACACAACCCCCGGTGAGCTTACTCAAAGAGCTAACAGAACCGACAGCATATTTTGATCCCTCAGGGAAGCAGAGGAAAGGGCGAGGAGGAGAGGAGCTGGCAGAGGTGGGAAGGCAGCGACACACGGGAGAGCTGGGGCAGAACAGCTGTGCCAGTGCTCCAGGCACCACGCTACCTCCAGGAGCCAGCCCAGTCCTCCCCCTGCCTCTACCAAACGAGGGTCCCAGTCTCAGAGGGGCCAGCGTGCGATCCCGCTGGGCGGCGCTGCCCCACGTCACGTCTGTGCCAGCGAGAGCTCCTCCAGCCCTTCCTTCCCCAGCCGGTACCGGGCGAGATCCTTGCGGGTGACCATGCCCACCACCTGCGGGGAGGGGACAGCATCAGGCCCCATGAGCCCGGGGACAACAGCAGCACCCCAACGAGCCCCATCTGCCCGCACGCAGCGAGCGCCTGGTGGCCGTGGGGACTCACCTCGTTGCGATTGTCCACAACCACCAAGTGCCGCAGGCCCAGGGCCCGGAAAAGCTTGAAGACCCGTGGCAGAGACGCCTCCTGCAAGGCACATCGGGGACGAATGGGTCACAGAGGCCCCAGCTGGCTCCGGTGCCCCAGTGTGGTCGGTTCCCTGACAGACTGGGCGCAGAGGGGCCCCCAAATGTTACCTGAGGCACAGTGTAGGGCGAGGGGTTCATGAACTCGCTCAGGTCGATCATGCACTCGCGCTCGTCCTGGGAGACGTGGATCGACTGGATGGGGGGGAAGCGGGGGTAGGCGTCCCGGAAATCCTTCAGCTTCAGCCGCCGCTGCACCAGGCTCAGGTTGGCCCTCTCCACAAAAACCTTGGGGGGAGAGAGACCATCAGCGACCACCCCGAGACGCTGACTGGGGCACTGCAGCCCCACAGCCCACACCAGGGCACCAAGGCAGGGTCAGGAGGGAAGAGGAGAGGAGCATGAGGTAGGCAGGAGCAGCTTGTTTCTGACAACAGGGGTGTTTTGTGAGCCCGGTGAGGCACAGCAGGCTGCTGGGCACACCAACGTGCCCACAGGCTGCACGGCAGCCCCCAAACAGAGAACCAAGGGAGATGTCAGGGGATGTCAGGGGTGCTCTGCCAGCAGGGCTCCAAGGCAGCCCACCCAGCCCCTGCACAGCACCACCCACCTTGTGCTTCAGCAGGACGATGAGCTGGGAGCGCAGGATCAAACCCCGCAGCCCTGCCACCTGCAACAGAGCATGGGGTGTCAAACGAGGCTGGGGACAGGAGGCGGGTGCGAGGGTCCCACACCGCAGGCAGCCCTCGCACAGCCGACCCCGGACACATCCCCATCCCCCCTAGCAGGCACCCAGCCCACCTGGGTGCTGTTGGGGTTGCTCTCCACCACGGGGAAGCCGTTGTGGTTGGAGGAGGTGTCGCTGAGGATGTCCACAACCGTGCCCACCCGCTCGATCCTCCGCAGACAAGTGACAGGAGTGCTCATGACCTCCCTGTGGGGAAGAGTCAGGAGGAAACAATTCAGCAGCAGCACACCCCAAACTCACCCCCCCATGCACACACCTCCCTGCTCCCCCCATAACCTGTGGGGGACGTGGAGGGGGATGTCACGCTGCTGGGGAAGGGGCTGGTGACCATCAGGCACCTGTGACCACAGCAGGTCACCGCCACCCTTCTCGACTGGGGCCACAGCACGGTCTGAGGGCTGGTGGTGGCCCCCAGCCCACCTACCTGGCCGTGAGGGAGTGGGACGTCACCGGGGCCTCCCAGTGCAAGAAGGGCACGCTCTGCAGCTGGATGTGCATGTCATACAGCCCCTGCAAGGAGAGCCGAGCTGTCAGCAGAGGCCTGCTGAGATGCTGAGGGGGTGCAGCCAGGCAGCAGCCCCCCTCTGAGAGTCCACAGGCTCTGCAACACCCCCAGTCCTCACTTGGGGCTTCCCCAGCTCGGCAGCACCCCAAATCCTCACCCACAGCCTCTCGCCCAGTCCTGGGCTCCCAGTGAGCACAGCCAGCCCTCACCTCCACAAAGTAGTCGCCCACAATCTTCGCTGTCATCAGCACCAGCATGATGGGGAAGCCGTAGGTAACGTTGCCTGTTGCCTCCATCATGATGACCGTGAGGCTCAGCGTCATCCGCACTATCCCGCCTGTAAGAAGCGCCCAAAAGGACCAGGGACTTAGGGGGGCAGGGGAGAGCACCCAAGGCCCCTCAGTCTCTGAGCAGCACCCCAGGATTCCCACACAGACACCCCACGAGGCAGGCAGCACATCCAACCCGCCCAGGGATGCTGCTCGCACTTGGCAGGGCTGTTAGGGAGCTGACGCAGGCTGGGGTTTTAGCAACACCACACGGGCTTAGCTTCAGCTAAGGAAAAAGCTGGACCAGGGAAGCAGAGACCATTTCCTGCCCTGCCACCTTCACTATGACACGAGCCAGAGGTGGCCACAAGTCCCGAAGGGGGGCAACTCACCCAGCTGTGCAGCAGCTCCCATCAGGGCGTACTTCCCAGGGTCAGCCCAGATCTGAGAGAGAAAGGGCTCAGTCAGCGGCTGGCTCCAGCTCATCCACAGATAACAAACAGTGCCCCGGCCCCAAAAACCCCTTCCCAAGGAGCAGGGAGTGCCCGAGGACTTGTGCACAGCCCAGATGTCTGCAGGGTTCCATCAGGACTGAAGAAAGCTCAGAGACAGCTCAGGAAAACATGGAGCAAGGAGTCAATGCTCTCCACACTTCTCCCAGCCGCTGTGCCGGGCTCTCAGCCAGCTCTGCAACCATGCCTGCACATGCAGCTGGGCCAGCAGCAAGAGGAGAGCAGGGTGCCACATCCACCCCAGACCCCCTTCCCATCAAACACTCACCGAGCCCTTGGTCAGGTAGGACAGGGAGATGCCAAACAGCCTCCCCCAGGCAGCGCCGATCAGCAGGGAAGGGATGAAGACCCCCGCGGACACGGTGAGGCCATACGTCCAGCAGGCCAGGAAGAAATACATCAGGGTGAACATCCCCAGCGTCATGGGGTTGTAGGAACCTGGGGTGGGGAGAAAAGAGTCAGTGCTGGTTCCACAGCCAGGGGAGAACAGACAGCAGCAGCCCCTGAGGCTCACTGCCTGCAGACAAAGCCCCTCTTGGGTGCACCTTCCTCCAGATTTTCCCCCCAGCATCCTCCCTGACAGCACAAGCCTTTCAGTCTGGCTCTCCGGGTTGTTTCTACCTCTGTCAAGCACCCTGCCAGTGCCATCCAAAGCCCTCCCGTCCCACTGAGTCCAGCACATTAATTACCCCAATCTCGTGGCTCATGATGACCCAGCCCCTTTCAGCCCTGCATTTCTCAGCTTCCTGCGGGGAAAAATGATGATGAACTCTGCAAAGTCCCAAGGGACTGCCAGCATTGGAGGAGGAGGTCAGGAGGACGGAGGTGCTACGGTCAGTTTGGGGATCAGCTCAGCAGAGCAGGTCCTACAAACATGCTCCCTGTCCCGCAGCCCCCGTGGTGCAGGGCATGCCTTCATGCTGTCCCCCAGCACAGCAAGACACTGTCATCCCCAGGACTCAGCCTATTACAATTTTTAGGACTGATGAGCAGGCTCAGTCTAGTTTGAATCCATATTTTGCAACCTCTCTCCTTTACAGAGGTCAATGGACCAAAGGAAGGGCCCAGCGCTGCAGGGAGCAGCCCTGAGACAAGGGACACCCATCCCTGTGCTAAGTACTGAGCTGCACACCCCAAACCAAGGGTCTAAAAACTCAGAGCAGCAGGCCCGGGGGGAAGAGAGCATGTCATTGTTACATGGGGTCCAAGGGAAATTGGAGCTGGGATCTGAAATTTAATTTCTTGAGCAAATCCAAGCTGCAGAAATCCACCTCCACAACCTACCCAGAAGGTAAAGTCATTCAGGGGCAAAAGGCCCTGCTAAGTAAGAAAACAGCCCGGGGTATTTCCAGGACAGACTCCAGAGAAGAAGCAAGGCTCAGACCTGCTCCCATGCTGCTGGGAGGTGCCAGCTTGCAGACACACACAGACAGAGCTGAGCCTTTGCCCGCCAGCTGCCCCAGGACCACAGCCCTTCGGCCACGCTGCTGGGTGCCTCTGCACACAGCAGGCACTGCTGGGCCCATTCTCCCCGAGCTCCCCCAAAAGGCTTTTGGCCAGCCTCAGCCATGGTGCAGCAGCAGCAGGTTTTTGGATGCACCCAGGCTCACATTGCCCCTCCTGTGCACCCAGCTGGCCACCAGCAGCACAGCCCCTCGCTGCCTGCTGCCCCACACAGCACTTGGCCAGATCCCATTGTGCCTTCCTGGGCCATGCTGACAGCCCCTGCCTCATCCCACAAGCAAGGAGGGAACAGATCAGCCACCAAGCACAAACCCTGCCCCACTCTGCTTGTATTTGAGGAAGCACTCGCTGGGCAGGCAGACCTGGAGGGTCGTGGAAGAGGTTGACAACACTTTTCTCAGGTGTGTTGAAGAAGGCAGTGGCCATAGAGTTGTACTCTCCATCAGCACAGAAAAGCTAAGCAGGGGAAGGAAAAAAAACAAGTTAGAAGTGGCAGATATGGGCTGCCCTGGGACAGCAAGGACTGCAGGGCTTTGGCTGGCTGAGGAGCCCAGGGCAGACCTGGGGACATGGGGCACCCCTGCTGAGCTGAGGGCAGGGCACTGCCATACAGGAGAATGGAACGAAATCAGAATGAGGGAGATGCTTCTCCAGGATCTCTGGCCTGGCAGCTTCACACGTTTCTGTGCAGCCCAAAGGAAAGTGCCCAAAACATGAGCAAAGGGCTCCAACAACCATGCTGCTTTCCGCATGCCCACACCACCACTTCACCACTGCCACCTGGCTGGTGACAACCTGCCAGCCAGTGCCTTCACCTCTGTCCCTGCCAAGCCAGGACTCAGATGAAAAAACATCCAGCTGCTTTTATTTCCAGAGCTTTGGGTCAGGCCAGCCAGCAGAACCACCCCCTGCTTGCTGCACGGGGGCCTCCAGCTCCACCCGGAGCACAAGGCACCGACTGCAGGGGAACCAGCAAAGCCCAGCAGGATTTTGTTCCCCTGCCGAGGCTCAGGGTCTGCTCCCAGCACCTCCTACCTGCAGGGGGTAGGCCACCGTGCTCCCCTGGATGGGCTGGCAGTCTCGAGAGCAGTAAATCATGACGAACCCCACAGCCGCCGTCACCGCTGCGACCAGCATGGCCTCAATCACCTGGAGGCAGGGCCGGTGGATGTACCTGCGAAGGGAGCACATCACACGGGGTTTAGCAGCTCTCCCATTGCTCTCAGGAACACCTAACAGTTGGGTGTGTGCAGCATTGGTGCCTTTCTGGGCCCTCAGGTCACCAGAGAGAAGCACAGCAGGGGCAGAGCAAAGGCAGGATGCTGGGGGTCAAAGCCTTGGCTGCAGGAGGCAGCTGGCATCTTTGTGCCCAGCTTCCAGCTGTCACCTCTCACATTACACATTGGGTATGAGGTTACAGCCCGGCTCTGGGTAGGCACACCACTCGCAGGGAGCACAGAAGGTGCCAGCCAACCCATTTCAGTCATCTTTGCCACCCACAAGCTCCTACCTGATCCGGAACATCGTTAACCAGTAATTCAGGGCATTGAACAGGGCTCCCAGGATCCCGCCTGCAAACGCAGAAGAGGGAGGTGTCAGCACGCAGGTCGCACCCTCCCGTGGCTGCCCGAGAGGCCAGAGAAACAGCAAAGCTCAGGGAGACATCGACATCACAGCCAGTGTGACACACAGCTGCTGCCCCTGCTTGGGGGAAACCACAGGCCCTGAAACCAGAAGCAAAGCACTGGCCTAGGGACAGGCCAACAGGCACCCAGGCAGCTGCAGAGCCGGGTGAGCACGCTGGGGAGTGCCTGACGTGCTCCATTTCCCCTTTCTGGAGGGGTAAGGGTGGCTGAAGCACCACAGCTTGAGAGCCCTGGGCTGCCACACACCAACCCCACCGAGTAACTGCAGGGCGCAGATGGAACGGGCTCGCCTTTGCTACAGGAGTGAGCGAGGGCTGGCCCAGGATCCAGCTCTCAGCCCCATAAACCCCACGAGCAGCCTCTGCTCTAGAGTTAAATGTATTTTCCACTCCCCCAGGAAACAGGATCCTGAAGTTTTTAGGCCCAGACAGAGAGCAGAGGGAATTATTCAGACTAATGGAATTGAAAGAGCAGAACTCTCTTACCAACCACTCCCATGAAGATGAAGATAGGAATTTCCTGGATCGTGTATCCCATTTTCTAAAAACAAGAGCTGGGTTTCAGATCTGCTGACCCTTTTGCAGTGAGTCACCATTTGCTCAGGCAGCACAGCCTGAGCCAGAGTGGCTCCCGGAGTTCCCCCAGGACATCCCCTGCACACCCCACAGCACCCGGACCCAGTGGGGGCTGCAGAAACACCTCCTGCTCACATCGATGGGCCTGGGATCCTCTGGGATCCAGCCAAACCTGAGCCTGCCTCAGTCCCCAGGCAATGTGTGAAGGCATACTGGTGTCCCAACCCCCCCACGCTGCTCCTAACACCCCAGCAGAGCCTCACACAGACGAGTATCTGCGCCGTACCTCGTTATCAAACCTGCCGAAATTGATGAGCCCGGGGCTGGAGAGATCCCAAGCATTGCCGTGGTAAACGCTCAGCACAGAGTTCAGAGTGAACGTCGAGATCATGGAGGCAAAGAACTAGGAAGAGATGCAGCCCAGAGTCACTGCTGGACACAGCCAGCCTTGCTCCCTCTGCGCTACCCCAAATAACCCCGAGCTCTTGGCTGGGGCTTGGTGCCCGCCGTGTGCTGGAGACAAGCGGCCACGCTCCCCATGGGAGCGCTGAGGGGATGGTGGAGAGGGCTCCAGACACAGCTGCAGCTGGCTCAGGCCCCTGGAGGCCCAGAGGCAGGACCCAGGAGCTGCTGCTGGGCACGGGGGGACCCCAACGTGCCAGGGGCTGCGCACAGACCCGGAGCTGGCAGCTCTGGAGTTCCTGCTTCTGCTTTCCAGCACTTACGATTCTCCACGTCAGGAACTGGTTCCAGAAGGAAGCCCCTTCCTCCAAGCTGAAGAGGACGCCCCCTGCAAGGGCAAGACAAACAAACATCTTCACAAGGGGCACGGAGCACGGACCCTTGCCTAGCAGCAGCAGCTGAGGCAGCCAAACCCACCCAGCCCACAACCAAAAAGCTCCAGCGAAGGGACCAGCCAAGCCCACCAAGGCACCGACGAGGTACTGCTTGCAGCAAAACCCCTTCACTGTCCTCCCCCACCTCAAGGAGGCAATGTTCAGCATCAGACACAGATAACCAGCTCCTCTCTTCACAAGGCCTGCAGGGCAGGGCAGGGCAGGACAGCTTGGAGGGAAGCCCGGCACTTTTGGGGAAGGTTTGGGGCACCACTAACTTTTAGGGAAGCTGCTTTTTTTTTTTTTTCTTCTCAGTCCTGGAGCTGGTAGAGGATGGCAGCACACCAGTTTTTTAGTTGCTCACACGTCCCCACCACACCTCAGCTACCCTGCAGGCTTCCAGGCAAGTGTTTAAGCCTGGAGGTTAACGCTGGGCTCTCCCAGCCCAGGCTCCTGCAGTGTCCTAGGTCCCCGCAGCCGCCCCCTCACAGCCAGGAGCAACCTCCTGGTAAGCCGTGCGTGCAGGCACTGCTCAGCATCAGAACCGGGACACGTACCCACAGGGGCACCAAACGCGGCCGAGACACCAGCAGCAGCTCCAGCCGAGACAAAGTCCCTCTTCTCTGTGTCTCTGCGGAAGTACTCGAAGATCTGAAATACCCAAACGAAGGCAGGTTCAGGGCTGGCCAAAGGCTCAGGAGGAGACACGGGGAACGTCACGTGTGACCTCTCGCCACCAACACAGCCCCAAGGAACTGTCCACTTTGGGCACCCCCAGGGGTGCAGGGAGGGATTCACGCAGCGCTGGCTGGAGGCCACAGCTCCCTGCCTCCCTCCAGACGCCTTCCCCAAGGCGCACAGAGCTCCGGCAACCCAGAGCCAGGCTGGGGCTGGGCTCTGGCACCAGGGAGGACTTGGCTCACCAGGGAGAGGTGCTGCTGGATCACAGACTCATAAAGGTTGGGAAAGGCCTCCGAGATCATCTGATTCAACCATCCCCGCACCACCACCATCACCCACTAACCCATGTCCCCAAGCACCACATCCAACCTTTCCTTGAACACCCCCAGGGACAGTGACTCCACCACCTCCCTGGGCAACCTGTCCCAGTGCCTGACCACTCTAAGAAGAAATTTCCTGATTTCCAACCTGATTTTTTCCTAATTTCCAACCTGCGTGGATGATGCCATGCAACTAACATTAGCATCCCAGTAATTTGCATAAGATTAATTTAGGACCAGCACCTTCACAGACAATTATTCCTGTGATGGTACAATGAGAAATATTAATGTGCATGTAGGATGTTTTCTGTATCTCATGGTAACACGTAGAAAAATTTGTATCATGCCAACTTTCATATGAAAGCTGTGTAAGATTTATGTTGCTCACTTATGCTGGCAGTGCAAGGAGAGTTTTCCTCCTGCACCCAATGGGGATGGGAGCAGAGGGAACAGAGCTGTGCCCCCTCCTGCCTTTCGATGCTCACAATGGCATCTTTCAGGGGGCATCACTTGATAGACCCCAAGCCTCAGCAGGGAAGGGGGCAAAGGCCCTTTGCTGGAGCTCAAAGTGCGCACAGGGCTACACAACACTCATCTCCTGGCTGGGGAAGTCTGATAGGGACAGCCAGGGAACACATCCCAAGCCCCTGCAGCACAGCCCCTCAGCCCTGAGCACCAACCTTGAAGTCTCGCTTCAAAGACGTGGATCTGCCCTGGGAGATGCCAGCAGCAATCACCGCTCCGGAGTGAATCATGGGTCCTTCCTGCGGGCAGGACAGCAGGGTCAGGCAGGGGAAGGAAGAACCCGTGGAGCTGCGGGAAGCTGGGGAAGGCTGCCTGCTTCCCCTCAGGTCACCGCCCTGAAGGAGCTGGACACCAGCACCCAGCAACACGCTCTGCCTGTACCAGCTCCATCTCCAACTCTAGCCCAGGAGAATTTCCCTCTGGCAGATGCAGACCTTGCTGTTTCCCCCCAGATCCTCATTCTGAGTGGTTCCTGTCCCCACCAGCTCCCCTCCAGCAGAGGGGGCAGGCTACAAGGTCCCAAGGGGGCACCTGCACCCCCCATCCAACACCCCTGGGGACGGACACAGCCGTGTTCTTGGTGGCCCCACACATCCTGGGGCTGGCACTGCACGCCCTCTGCTGCTCCCCAGGCTGTGCCATGGCCACCTTGGCCAACAGACCAGGGAGTGAGAGTGAGAAGTCACCGTGGGGCCAGCAGCGCCAGGCTGCCCCGCAGCGGGTAACAGCACACCCGGGAGCGCCCCGTGCACATCACCTTCCCAACGGCCAGGCCGCCGACCACCGAGAGGATGACCCCGCAGACTTTGATCACCAGGGTCTGCAAAACAGAGCAGAGGGCACAGCGCATCACGAGGGGGCTCTGCTGCACCACGGGGAGCCCAGCCAGGCTCTGCCACGGCACCCGCGGGGAGCGCCCTGTGGCACGAGGGCACCACCCGCTCGGTCCAGCCCAGCGCACGCAGCGGGTGCTCATCCCACGAGCTCATCCCAGGAGCTCCCGCTTACCTTGAGGCGGACAACGTGTGGGATCTTCACGCCGTTGAGGTAGCATTTGATCTGGGGAATGCCGCTGCCAGCTGCCACGGGCTGCGGGGAACAGGGGAGGTGTTTGTGGCTGACACGGACAGGGCAGGGACTGGGAGCGCATCGCTCACTTATCCCTGTCCCCAAAGCGCAGGGCATGCCAGCACATCCTTGGGAAGGCTCAAAGGCAAGGCCAAAGCTTGCCGACAGGCTCTGGAGGTGGGCTTGCACCCACTGCACCTCCACAGACACGCAGCCCCTGAGGGACGGCGCCGTGCTGAGAGGCCCGGTGCTGCAGGAGGCTCTCACCTGGTGGCCAGGGAGAGCTTCACAGGAGCGAGGGCAAAGCAACAAGGCAGGTGCTGGTGACTCAGAGAGGCTCGCAGGGAGCCATCGCCCCCCTCCCAGCCACAGCCTGCCCCCAGAGGTCAGCAGCCAGTTTCTGGGCTGTCCTCTGGTGTCTCCGAGGCACCTGGTCAGCCTGCTCGCTGCCGACGCTCACGTACACACGGAGCAAAGAGGCTGAGCCAGGCCCGAGGCTTGCACGAACTGACAGGAGAGCAAGAGCCGAGCCTGCTTCCGAGGCTGGAGCACACCCTGCTGCCACCTCCTTTGCCCCAAGCTGCTGGGGCTGCAGACAACGGGCAGCATGCCCTGACTGTCTGACAAGAGGAGAAACCTCAGCACACCGACAGAGCCGCACTGCCAAGAGCCAGTTCAGCAGAAACGTTTGATGTTACAGAAGCACCCCCAGGCAGGTGGCCTCCAAGCCCTCACCTCTATGAAAGCGACGATGACGGAGCCCACCATCACCACGCTGGCATTCAGGGTGGCCCAGAGCAAGAGGGAGAATGACAGACCCCCCTTCTCCGTGAATTTGTCGATGTCTGAGGCAGAGGATCAAGGAAAGGCCAGTGCCAGCTCAGTAACGTGCCCCCCACCACAATGAGGGGTCGCCAGGGAGCTCCTTGAGCTGCAGGTCCTGCAGGCAGCACGGCCTCCTCCGTTAGCACAGCTCAGCACCACGGGCGGCAGGACCCATCCCACCCAGCCCCTGGGAGGAATTGCAGCCCTCCGCCCCCCCGACGGCCCCCAGAAGCCTCAGATCTCCGTGTGAGGATACTGTCCTTCACCACTCGGTACTTCAGCCCGGCCAGGTTCTCCACCACGATGTCGATGAAGCAGGCAACGAGGCCGGTCAGGATGCCGATCATGGCACAGATGACCCAGCGCTTGATCTCCACCGTCCGGAAGGCCTGGCGGACAGACAAACAGCCATCAGCCCCCCAGAGCATCACGGGGGGCTCCCAGCCCACCTTTCCTGATGCAGGCCGAAGCTGCAGGCTGCAGAGAGCTGCCCAGGGAGAATCGACACAGGCAGGCACAGAACTGCAGAGCCCAGCCGCAGCTGACTTGTTTCAAGCCATCCCCCAGTGTCCTCACCCCTCCAAGGGATCCCTGGACAGAAAATGCGTTTTTCCAGCTTGCCCACCTCCATCAGGCCTCTCAGCAGACTCTCCTGTTGTTTCCTGCTGCAGCACTGACTCCCAAAGCCCCCAGGACGAGGCTTTCCCTACGCAGATGCTGCAGGCATCCCTCTGCTCTGCCTCCCTCCCAGCAATGCCACCACGGCTCCTGTTTGAGCTGGAACCCACCACGCTGGATTCCTGGGGAATCCACCCTGCTCCAAGGTCTCCACAAGCTGCTTGATGCCCGTAATAAACCCACCGTGGCCCGAGATGCCTTTTAACCCCCTGCACTGAGAAGCGGGCAGCGGGTGACGGCTTCCCCGCGCCCCCTTGCAGCAGGGCTGTCAGCCTGCAGGAGCAGCGGGCAGCCACAGCACGGCGGGACTCACCGCGTGGTTAATCCTCCTCTCCTCCTCCAGGAACAGCTGGTTTTCGCTGTTGTCATAGTCCAGGCTCTAGTTCAGAAGAGGGAGATGCTGGTTAGTGCCAAAGGGGGCTTGTAACATAGATGGAGTGTGACTTTTTGCTCGGGCTGATAACGACAGGACAAGGGGCAGATGAGGGAGGAACAGGAGCCCACATACCTCGTACTTGAGCGACAGGAGCTTCTCGTTGTGGGGGATCTCGTTGGGGTACGGCCGAGGCAGCTCCGTCTCCTGTGGGACACAACACACAGGTCGGTGGGGCCGGGCAGGGACCTGCTCGCTCCTGGGGCTGCCTGACACCGAGTGCCCGCACCACCCTGCTGCTGTGGGGCTGCTCTCACTGCCCCACAGCTCAGGAGAAGCCCAAGAGAGGCTGCCCAGGAGGCTGGGACCTGGGGTGACTCCACCAGGCAGCGCGTGGGGCAGATTTAAACCGATTCAAAGAGCCTTTTTTGCCTGGAGCCCTGGCCGCCTCCTTGGTCCCAGGCAGGACATCTGCCCAGGGGCAGCAAGGAGCAGGCAGGCAGAGATTTGGCACAGCCAGCAGCGACCTGCTGTTCTAACACAGCGTCCCCGTGCTCCCAGCAGAAGGCAACGTTTCACCTCGGCAGGAAATTCCTTTGGCCTAAAGCAAGGAGCTATTTCAAGCAGACCTCGGGTTTGGGGCAGAAATCAAGTTCTGCTTCACAAACACCTTCAATCACGCAGGCTTCTCCTGGCTCTGATTTAGGGCATTCACCACGGCTGCAGGAGGGCCCCCCCCAGCATCACATGCCCTTTTCCTGGCCCTGAGTTACAGCCACAGCCAAAGCTGGCCCAGCTTTTTCTCCACAGCACTGGGTGGAGACACATTTTGAAGAATTCCGTAAGAAATATTTAACAGAATTCCTTGCACTCGCATTTCATGAAGCTCAACTGGGGCAGCAGAACCTGGGGAGGTTCTCCAGGTGGGTGGCTGAAACCTGAGTTTGCACAGGGTGCCTGCTGCCAGCCCCGGCCCTGGGAAGGAGCACAGCTGAGATCCCTCCCTGGTGGCTGTCACACCACAGGTCCCCTCCCTTCCCTGCATGCTGACTCAAGGCTGCTTCTCCTGCCCGCTGCCCGAGCTGGGCAGGAGCTCACATGACAAGGGAGAAATCCTCCCCACCCCACTCGGTTCTGCATTTGCCCTTGTCCTGTTCCAGAGAAAGGACAAGGAAGGAGTGAGACCGAGCCAGCCTGAGCTCGGGACACAGAAACATCTTCGGCAGCACTTGGTGCCACCAGGGGAAGGCGACCAGGGGTCTGCTGTTACTGACACTGCTGCCCCGGGAGCATCCCCTTGGGTTAATCGCAGCGGGGAGCTCAGCAGCACGCCCTGTCTGTGCCACTCACCAGCTCACGGACGTCCTCGTTGAGATCCACATTGCTCAGCTGGCCAGTGCGCAGCAGGGAGGAAGGAGTGAACTGCAAAGAAAAGGGGAAACCGGGTCAGCTCCCAAACACACCACGACCACCAGCTCAGTGAGTCCCAGCTCTCCCACCTCACGCCGACCTCCTGGCTGCCCACGGCCACAGCCCCCCGAGGGGCAGCACCCACAAAATGCTGCTCGCAGGGGACACGGCAGGGAGGTGGCTGCCCCCCAGCACAGTCACAGGCCGGTCACTCCTCGCCTTCCAGCCGCACTCCTCGCCTTCCCCAGAACACGATTCCCCCACGCCAGAGGAGCGGGGCTGCCCGCGGGCAGTCTGAGCAGCTGCCCTCCAGCCCAGGCTGGGTCCTGCCCTCCACAACCTCCTGCTGCCTCCACGCCCGGCATCCCCCTGCGTTCCCAGGCATTAATTTCCCCCCCAAACCCTCGGCGTGCCCAGGGCCCAGCTTGGTGCACGCAGGAGGAAGCGGCACAGCGCTCAGCAGCCGGGGCCCAGGACGGTGCCGGGAAGGAGCAGGCGCTGGCAGCGGGAAGGCAGGGGCAGGTTCTCCTTTCTCAGGCTCGTCACCAGCAGCACAATTGCATAACGCAGGAGCCCAGGGGCTGGTTTGGGCAACTCGCATCTCCTGGCCAACGCAGGCGAGGGCTGTGGCTGAGCCTGCGGCTGGGCAGCGCCACGAGGAGCCCACCAGGAGCAGGTACCACCAGCACCCCCACCACTGGGAAACACATGAGGGTGCAAGCACCACGGCCACTAAGAACAGCCCGAAGCCCTCGTCCCTCCACCAGCCCTGTCCCCAAACAGCTTTGCTGACAGTCTGAGGAATAAATGAGCTATGGCAAGCAACAGGGGGCTCCCAGCACGTCCAGCAAGCTGGTGGATCCCAGACCGAGCCCCTCCTGCTTTAATCCCCCCGATCCTGCCTGGAACGCGCAGGCCAGAGCAGCCGGGAGCCGTGCACGTCACCGCAGACGAAGAATATCCCTTTGTGTCGGCAGCCTGACCTATTTCCCACTTCTCCCAGCTCCCCGTTCCTATTTACTCCCTGGCCTGCAGTTGGGTTTTGCCCCTGCTTCTCAAACTCGCCCCGTGAGCCAGGCACTCGCCAAGCTGTCACCTCCCAGGGGACACACGGGAGCAGTGGGAGCTCAGGGTCACGAGCCAGAAGCAGAAGCGAGTTGTTTCAGTGCCCAGCTGCTCTGGTGGCACAGAGGTCCCAGCCAGGACCCCACTACTCTGGGAACAGAGCAAAGACCCGGTCCCCACCCCAAATCTCCAGCAGGGTGAAAGCAGACACCTTCCAGGGCAGCCTCCCTCCGCCTGGCATCAGAGCACACAGGTTTGGGGTTCCCGTTAGACCCAGACAAGAACAGGGAACCGAGCTGGGAGCCACCACTCGTGTCACGGTCCCTGCTCACGCCTGGAGGACGGGAAAAAGCTCCCTCCGTCAGCACCCACCTCCCACAGAAGGGGCAGGGAGGGATTGAGACGACCAGGGCCACAGCCAGTTATCTGTGCTCGGCCCAAAGCACCGCTCAGCACACGGCCAGCCCCACTCCTGAGCGCTCCCCGAAGGCCGGCTGCTGCTCCCGGCTGCGTGTGATGCTGGCGTGACTGCAGAGCAATTATTTCCACACAACAGCACGCGCTGTTCCTGAAGCCCGGCGGCTGCGGACGGCCCAGCAGCTCCCCTGCCCCGAGCCCCCCAAGGAAACCCCCTGCAAGAGCTGCCCCCGACGGCGGGGGACGAACGACGGCGTCACCCAGCCCTCGGCAGCCCCGTTTGGGTGCCAGAGGAAATTCCAAACTCGTTTTGAGCTGCGCAGGGAGGTGGCCAGAGAAGCGACCTGGTGAGGTTCCAGAGGAGACGGAGCCAGACGTTCCCCAAAGCTCTGCACCAACGGGTCATGAGGCAGCAACCCGGTTATAGGAAGGGCTGTGCTGCCCATGGGGAGCCAGCGAGGTCGCTCCCTGCAGGGCATCAGCTAGGACCCAAGCCACTGGGAGGCCCCGAGGAAGGGATGAAGGCTCACACAGCTCCACAGCCATGCCCAGCCCCCTTCCCAGCCAGCTGGCAAGCCCCAAAACAGATTCAGGCCACATCCCTGCGGCACCCCCTCTACGACCACGGGCACGTTCGTCCAGGCAAACAGCCCTTCCTAACCTCCCACCCAGCAGTCAGAACCAAAGAGCTGCGCTTCCTCCTGTCACTGAGCTCGCTTTCATTTCCATCAAACGAACACGTGAGAAAGAGAAGAAACTGCACTGGTGCCACTTCTGCTGCACTGCCACGCCGCCAGGTGAAGCCTCCCGTGGGCTGAGCAGCTCCCACCCTCTGCCGAAGCTGCCCTGTCCTGGATTTCCAGCCTGGTGCCGCGGAGCTGTCACACGTGGCTGCGCTCCTCCTGGTGTCAGCTGGCCACAGAGAACTGCAGGGACACGGTGACACTTCCCACATCCCGCTCCTCGAGGGGGATTGCTGTGCTTGGAGCCGTTCAGAGCTCAGCGCCACTGCCAGGAGCAGCGGTGTCTGTCCTGCTGTCCGTCGGTCCCACCATGTGCCCAGACCCACGGCGAAGCACAGCAGCGGGGCCAGGTTTGGGGGCTCAGAAATTTCCCCCAAAACCCCATCCATCCTCGCCGAGCCTTATTTCGAGGAGCTCCCACACACACAGCTCACCAGATTTTTACAGCCGGGAGGTGCTGGGCAGGCCTGGGCTCTACTTGGTGCTCAGCCCAGCGCCCCAGCTCCTCCCAGCCCGCTGAGCCCCGGGCCTGCAGAGCGCAGCAGAACCCAACAGCCCCCGCGCTTCCCCTAATTACCCTAAAATCACCCTAATGAGCCCACTGCTCCGAGCTGCCCAGCAGCGGGGCAGCGCAGGATCACCCCGCCCGTGCTAACGGCTGCCGGGAAGCCCCGGGATCGCCTCCAGCGGCTGCCCGCACCCCCCGGGGGCTCACACCGGGGACCCTCCCTGGCGACCCCAACCCCGGAGCGAGCCACGGCTGCCGGTAACCGGGAGGTGGGGGTGGGAGGGGGAACGGCCCAGCCTGAGCCACAGCCCCGGCACCTCGGGGCCCGGCCGCGGCTCCCCCCGGGGCTGGCAGCCCCCGCTCGGCTCCAGCCCCAGCCCCAGCCCCGGGCACCGCCCGCAGAGCCCCGGGGAGCCCCCAGGGGCGCCCCCCGGCCCCACCTGCCGCGCGCCGTGCCCGGTGCCGTTGAGCAGGGGGGTGCTCTCCCCCGCGGGGCCGTCCCCGTTCCCGTCCTCGTCGTCGTCGTCGCGGGGGTCGCGGCCGGACCACGACACCTTCTTGGCGACGTTGGCCATGGGCGGCGCGGCTCCGCCGCTCCCCGGCTCCCCCGCCGATCATGTGACCCGCGCCGCCGCCGCCGCCGTCACGTGAGCCCGGCTGCTCTCCCGCGCCCCGCTGCATCATGGGAGTTGTAGTCCTGTCGTTCCCCCCCCACACACACACACACACCCTGATGGCGGGGGGGATCCCTCAAGGGGTGCGGGGCTCAGCACGGACCCGGAGCCACCCCCTGGGGGTCTCGTGGGCAGTGGGTGGCTGCAGGGTGCCACCCCCACACCCGGGCCCGGACACGGTCACGGGTGTTTCCGTGCCACCCCGGTGCCTGACTCAGTGGGAAAAGCTGCGGGGCAGGGGGCACGCGGCCAGCACGAGCGGGTGACCGAGCCCCAAGCCCCGCTGTGTGGGACAGGGGCAGGTGCTGGGCAGGAGCCAGCCTGCGGGGAGGCCAAAGGATGTAAAATCACCCAGAAACACACCGTGCCACGGCCTGCCCACCCCCACACACCCTCATGTCCCCAGGTGCTGCACCCACCAGGGCTCAAAGTGTCACCGAGAGGTACCACGCAGAGCAAGACCACCAAAACCACCAATAACTGAGGTTTTCTCTCTGCCTGGAGCGTTTTATTAGGAGTGAAAGGGCTGCACGTGCTCCTGCAGCCAGGAGCAGGCCTCCACATGGCTGCCTCCTCCCTCAGCCCCATGCCCCCCGGCTGAGAGCGGTGCTGGCAGCGCTCAGCCGCGTCCCTCAGGTGCTCAGGGCAGGCACAGCAGCGTCACCAGGCATCACTGTGAAGAAGAGGACCCCTAAAAATGGGATTCTGCATTCCCTGGCTGCCCAGCTCCCGTGCCCTGCCTCAGCACGCGCCGTGCCCTGGGGCTGGTGGCGTGCCCTGCCCGGGGCAGCAGCTCTGCAGGCAGCGAGCAGGGAGGGAAGGGGAGCGGGGTTACCTCTGCCTGGTGCCCCCAGCACCCCAAACCAGCCCACAACTTCCCAGGGGATACAACACGAGACTGCCCGCTGCCTGGTGTCCCAGCACCCAGAGAGCTGCCAGGCTCATCACGGGCAGTGCTCGAGGCAGGTGCACGCCACCCTCTGCACCTCGCCCTGCAGGGAGGCATTGGCCAGCGTCAGGAGGGGCCTGCGGGGCAGCCCCCGGCCAGTTGCCATGCTGGCCACCTCCCCGGGCAGGAGAGCCCGGCTCCAGAGGGCCAAGCCGGCCAGGCGGCCCACAAAGGCTCCCGTGGGGCTGAATCCCGCTCTGATGTGGCCCTGCAGCTGGCCTAGCACCAGCGAGCCACCAGCAGGAATTTCATAGCCCTGCTGGAAGCCAGAGCCAGCGGCCAGCAGCCTCCTGTCCACGTAGAAGCGGTACTGGCCCCAGTGGGAGGACCAGATGAGGCAGAGGTGGTGCCATTTGCCATCCAGGAGTGGTGTCACCGGGAGCTCCCGAAACGCCGTGTCCCCGATGACGAAACGCATGGATCCAGGGTCCTTGTCCTGGCCGTGCACGGCCACCTTGCTGTCCCCATCCTCGCTGGCGTAGGACAGGACGGTGCCGAGGCGGGGGGCTGGGGTGAGCACCCAGGTGCAGAGCGACAGCGCCCAGAGCCCCGCGTGGAGCCCTGGCTGCAGGATGGCCGCGCTGCTGGAGGAGGCGCTGGGGAAGAGCAGCACGGAGCCCACGCCGCAGGCTGGGGAGGGAGAGCAGCGCTCAGCCAGGGCTGCAAGGATGAATGTCCCTGGTGCTCCGGCAGGGGCCATGCAACCTCTGTAACTCCCGCTGCAGGATCTGAGTGCAGTCCTGTTTTAAAATTCAGCTAAAGGGCACAGAGCTCTGCCTCCTGCCAGCACTGGGGCTTGAACACCCCCCCCACACACACACACACTCTCCCCCAGCCAAGCCGGGCGGCAGCAGGAAGCAGCCACCCCTATGGGGCCAGCACCTACCTGTCCCCGGCTGCTCCTGGGGGCCCGTGGCCACGGCAGACAGCGCCGCTGTGACAGCCTGGGCGTCACGAACGGGCTCCGTGTCCTCCATGGGCATCCCAGTGGTCCCAGTCTCCACCAGCAGCCGGTGCCCTTCCTCCTGTGGCTGCTGCCTCACCTTCAGGGGCCGAGGGCTGGCAGTGCTTTGGGGCACGGGGCCCCGTGGCTCTTGCTGGCTGTGGACTGTGTCCCACAGGCTGTGTGGCTCACCACCAGCCTCAGGGCGAGTGAGGAGGTGGTGCTGGGGGGTCAGGGCACCCACCGTCCCTTCCAGCCGCTTCACCCTGCGGTGCAGCCGCCGGCCGGCAGCAGCCAGGCGGGCCAGCTCAGCACCCAGGACAGCCCGGGCTGCATCAGCCGCCTCCGCCTGCTCCGCCAGCACCTGAAACCGCCTGTCGATGTTGTAGGAGATGTTGTAGTTCCTGGCGATGCTCTGGAGATGGCTCAGCGTCACCTCCTGGAAACGGCGAAACTGCAAGGGAGCGCAGTGAAGCAGCCGCCCTGCTGGATGAGCCCACGTCCATCCTGCTGGGGCATCCTCCCCGAGGGACCCACGATGCCGCAGCCCCCCCGCACCCACCTGCTCCTCCAGCACCCGCAGCCGCCAGAGCACAGGGCCAGCGCGGGCTGCGGGTCCTGGTGTCTCAGGCTGGCCACCCTGGAGGAGCAGGAGCAGGAGCAGGCAGAGGGGCAGCACCGTCCCCGCCATGCCGCTGCCGGACACCGTCTGCCCACACGGCACGGCCGGCCCCAGACTTGGCCCCTGCACTGCTCCCTGGGGCAGCCGATGATGAGGTTCACAGGCGGTGCTGGCGTGGCCCAGCTGCTGCCAAGGCCAGCCATGGGAGCTGCTCCCTGCCAGCTGCCCCGGCATGGCTGTCCCGGTGGGAGAACTGGAGCGGGGCAGGGCCGGCAGGGCAATGCAGGACAGGACAGAGCGGGGCAGTGCAGGACAGGACAGGATGGTGCAAGATCATGGAGTCATAGAATCACAGAATCATTAAGGTTGGGAAAGATCTCCAAGATCACCTGGTCCAACCATCCCCGCACCACCACTATCACCCACGAAACCACGTCCCCAAGCACCACGTCCAACCTCTCCTTGAACACCCCCAGGGACGGTGACTCCGCCACCTCCCTGGGCCACCCGTCCCAGTGCCTGCCTGCTCTTTCTGAGCAGCAATGTCTCCTCATTTCAACCTGAACCTCCCCTGGTGCAGCTGGAGGCCGTTCCCTCTGTTCCCATCACTGGCTCCCTGTGAGCAGAGGCCGCCCCCAGCCCCCCACCCCTTCCCCTCAGGTAGAGCAGAGAGCAATGAGCTCTGCCCTGAGCAGGGGGCGTGGCTTAACGGCACCGGGCGTGGTTTAACACAAAGGGGGCGTGGTTTACCGGAGGGGGCGGGCCCACCCCCAGGCCCCGCCGCGTCCCCTTGACCCTCCGGCTGGAAATGGCGGCTCCGGCCCTCGCCCGCTGCATGGCGCGGACAGGTGCGGGGCGGTGCAGAGCGGGGCCTGCCCGCGGGGGTGGGGTGGGGGCGGCCTCGCCACAGCCCCCCGGGGGTCCCCTTCACCCCACCCTCTGCGTGTCGCGGTGTCCCCACCCCGGCTCCCCGTGCCCCCCGGTGTCCCCTACACCCCCTGTGCCCCCCCGTGTCCCCCCATATCCCGGTACCCCCCATATCCCCGTGCCCCTACGCCCCCCGTGCCCCCCACCCTCCCCATATCCCCATACCCCCAGTATTCCCGTGCCCCCACGCCCCCCGTGTCCCCCATACCCCCCATATCCCCGTACCCCGTGTTCCCCTGCCACCCAAGCCCCCCATACCCCCCATATCCCCGTACCCTGTGCTCCCCACCCTCCCCATATCTCCCCATCCCCGTACCCCATGTCCCCATACCCCCCCATATTCCCCCCCTGGTGCCACCCCGCCACCACTCTCGGTGTCCCGGTGCCCACCCAAGCAGCAGCTCTGTGGGGTGCAGCCCCCTCTCACCTCACCCCACCGCCACCCCCAGGCGTGCTGCCCCTCGGCCAGGCATGGGGCAGAGCCCCCCGGCTGCCCCCCAGCCCCCTGCCCGCCCAGCGCCGCGCCTTCAGCAACAACAAGGTCCTGGTGGAGCTGGACGAGAGCGCAGGTACGGCTCGTGGCACCGGGCAGCACCGTGGGGAGCAGGGCTGGGGACGGGGGTGTCACGGGTGGTGGGTGCGCGGTGCGGCCGGGAGCCCCCCACAGCCCCCCGGGTGACACCGTGGGGTGCCTGCCATGGGGTCCCGTGCCCGAGCGTTGTCCCCCCGGTGGCCTGGCCTTGTCCTCATGAGCAGAGGAGAAGGGAGCAGCACGGTGGGGACACCCTGAAGGTAGGTGGCTGGCTTGGGATCCATGGCATGGCCACCACGGGGACGGCTGCGGGCTCACGCTGGCTGAGCTGGGCTCGCGGGCAGATCCGGGTACAGGCAGAGGCCCTGCCCTTGGCCCCAGGGCTCTGGGGGCTTTGTAGAGAACGAGGGTTGAAAAGGTAGGGGCTGGGTAAAGTGGGAAAGCAGGAAGGCAGGTGAAGCACCTGTCTCGGGCAAGACAGGTGAACGTGTGGTGCGTGCCGCCGTGGCAAGGGGTTTCTGATGTCTCTGTGTTTACCATGGCACAGGTGTAGCTACGATGAAGTTCAAGAGCCCTCCGGTGAACAGCCTCAGCCTGGACTTCCTCACCGAGTTTTGCATAAGCCTGGAGAAGCTGGAGAACGACCGGGCCTGTCGGGGCGTGATCCTCACATCTGTACGTGCTGCCCCGCGATTGCAGTGCGAGCTGCAGGGCGACTTGGCAGCCACGGGTGCCCTTCCCTTGCTCGTGGTTGGCCTCCTGGCTCCCCGGTCCCTGGCATCGGAGGAGCAGGAAGCAGCTTTAATCGGCTCTGGGAGCAGGGGCAAGGGATGCTTGAAAGGCCAACGGGTCTTTCCTCTGTGGCCTTTTCTCCTGCAAGAATAACAACAAAGTATTGTCGTTTGGCATTAAAGTCAAAGCTGCTAATCTGCAAACGTGACAAATCCTCTGAGATCTCTTGAGCTGCCCAGAAGGTGCCGGGGAAGCCAGAACGTATTTTCAGATGTGATGTGGGTACGAGGTCATGCCCGGGAATGGGATGGGGCAAATTTTGTGCTGCGTGGCTGTTGGACCCACACAGGGGCTTTGATGATGAAAAATCTTGGTGCAAGCAAAGAATCCCAGCCCTGCAGGACGTGGTGGTGCTCCAGGCCACAGGAGCATTGGGGAGATTGTTTCAGAACCCCAAAAGGCCCTGTTAGGTTTAACTAGAGCATCCCCCTTCCACAGGCTGCCAGGGTATAGAGGGTTAAATGCTAATCTTGGTCCTGTTTGTGTTTTCCTGCTTTCAGGCTGTCCCCAAAATCTTCTCGTCTGGCCTGGACATCACCGAGATGTGTGGGAAGAGCACGGAGCACTACGCTGAGTTCTGGAGGGCCGTGCAGGAGATGTGGCTCCGGCTGTACAGCTCCAACATGGTGACGGTGGCTGCAGTCAATGCAAGTCCTTTACATCTGCCTTCCCAGCTGCCCCGCGTGGCCTGTCACTTGCTGGGCTTGTTTGTGGGCTGTGGGCAGGGACAGCCAAAAAATCAGGCTTGCCAGTGCTGAAACACAGCGTTGGGATGCCTGGGATACTGGCAGGACGTGTTGGTAGGTTTGGCTCTGGGTATGCTGCATGTGTAGCAGCGCCTTGGTGGTGTTGGAGAGCTTGCACAGCACTCATGTCTGGGGGGCTCGGACCCTGATGTCCTTGGCACAGCAGTGCTTCTTGCAGCAAGAGCCATTCCCGGCCCCAGGAACCCATCTGGAAGCCCATCCTGCGTGTGAGCCAAGAGGGGGGCTGTAGGCCAGTGGTAAAGCCCAGGGGGGCATCAGGGGTGGGTGAGAACCAGAGAAGCCCAGCAGTCAGGGCAGGAGGAGTCCAAAGGACGCCTGTCACGTGCACACCATCTGCTTTCTCTCAAAAGAGACTCGTCGGAGTTGCCCAGGGTTGTTTGTCTGGCTGTTGTGCTGCTTTGATAGCTGGAGGGGAGGAGATGGGGAGGGAGCTGTGCAGTGGTGCAGAGAATTATCCTCAGCCCTTTGGGCAGTGGTGCTTTGGACCCTGGGTGGTAGAGTATGTCGTTAGTCTTATTTTTCACTGGCTTTTGCTCCTCCAGCGATAGCTCTTGGCCTGCAGGGAAGTGCTCCATGGACACATTACCCACACGCTTTGTTTCCATTTTTCAGTGCAGTGAAAATCACTGAGTGCTTCTTTCAGTGCTTTTTTCAGTGCAGTGAAAACCACGAGTGCTTTGGCAGCTCGTGGTTCTGTCTGCCAGCAGGCTGCCTTTGAAGGTGGCTGGGTCTCTGACCAGCATCCCACAGGCATCCTATGCAGGGCTAAGCCATCCCTGAGTCACGGCTGAAATGGAAGCTTTATAGATGGATGGTGTTACAAAGACCTTGCGCAGAAACATTTCTGTGGCGTTGAGAGTTACAAAATCATAAGAAAATGCCATACGACATCTCCACTGCAGTGTTTGCAAGTGGAAGTAACACTTTCTCTGCAGGAGTCTGTAAACTGAAGAGCAAAACTCAGTGGGAATAGATCAGTTAATTAGATTTCCAGGCTGTGGAGTGCAAGAAACAGCGTTAGGGAGAAAGGAAAAAAAAAATAAATAAATTCTGGTAAGCATATCAGAAATTTTCTCTAGTGGCTGTTTTAAATCAGGTGGCTGGAATCTTGGGGAGAGGGGAACATCTGCTCTGGACATGGCAGCTCTGTCACTGTTCTGGAGAAAAAGGGCACGCAGACATTTGTAGCTAGAGCACAGGGGCTGACCTAGACTCACTCCTTCCTTCTCCTTGCCAGGGGTCCAGTCCGGCCGGAGGCTGCCTCATTGCCTTGACGTGTGACTACAGAATCATGGCAGAGAACCCCAAATTCAGCATTGGCCTGAACGAAGCCCAGCTGGGCATTGTGGCTCCCTTCTGGTAGGCCAGTGTCTTTCGCTTCTATTGTCATGAATAGGTTTCCAAAAAGAGTTCACAGGGTTTTTTAATAAGCTTTAACTGGCCACTGAGATGTAGTTCTGTGTGTCCTTCCCAACAGAGTGTTCAGGTAGTTGCAGCTGCAGCCCGTGCGGTACCTCAGTTCTTTGTCCTGTCCTGTAAGTATCCGAGAAGTTTTCAGGCTGTGGGACGTTCTGACACCCTGTTTGCAGCCTCCACCTGCAAGGATCTCAGTCCTGACTCCTCGGTCAGCTCTAAAACCAGTGCTGGGAGATCTCTGTGGTCACACTCGGACTGGGAGTACGCTTCTCTGTGGCTACAGGGCGTTTACCTGCAAAAGCTTTTCCTCCCATCTCTTCTAGGTTTAAGGACACCTTTGTCAACGTTGTGGGACACCGAGTTGCTGAAAGCTCCCTCCAGCTGGGCTCCCTCCACTCTGCACCTGAGGCCCACAGGATTGGCCTCGTGGACGAGCTGGTGCCAGAGGAGAAGCTGAAGGACAGGGCCACGGCTGTTATGCAGCAGTGGCTGGCTCTTCCCGGTAAGGGAGGCACCTCCTGGGCAGTGACCGAACGCAGAAGAAGGGATTTGACCCGTGTGGGAGGGCCAGGCATTGAGGCTGGGAGCTGTGTATCTGTTGGAGCTGGAGGTGTATGTGGCTGGGAGGTAGGAAAGCTCAGCAAAGCAGCCCAAGCAGCCTTGGGCTGTCAGGGATGTGCTTGCCACACAGCAGGACGGTCTGCTGGGTGCGCAGGGCACTTGCCTCCAGCTCAGCTCGCTGTGCCAGCACTGCTGAGTTGATCCAGAGGTGCCTGAGCTGCAGATTCAGGCTGGATCCCTGCGTTTGTCAGCGGGGGTGTTAACCCAGCGTGTGAGCTAATCCTGCTCTGCTGGAGGGAGAGGAAAATCCTGCAGAGCTGAGGGAAAAGGGTGGGGGTGCCTGGGTGGCTGCCAGCCTGCCCTTCGGAGGAGCGGTGTGGATCTGAGCGCTCCCACAGCTGAGGTGGAGCTGGGGGCGTTAGGGCAGACAACGAATGCAAACACCACGTGCACGTGTGGGCTGCTCCACGGCTCCTGGGCCAGGAGAGGGCTCTCCACAGGCCACAGTTAGGTTTGTTTTATCCCACTGCGTGCCTCCTCTGAGGTGCTGCAGTTGGGTGCAGGTACGTGTCACCCTTGGCAGTTCATTCTATAGAAATCCGAATGGAACTGGGCAGAAAGGGGCAGGTCCCAGGACTGTCACTTAAGTGTCCTGGTTTTGGAAGAGGGTCCCTAAACATCTCTCTGGCCCTGCTGTCTTGGTGTTAGGGTGAAACCAGTTGGTCCTCAGCCCCTGAGACTGGGGAGCACGTCTCTGCTGTGCTCTCCCGTGGCTTGCAGGAGGCAATATGCAGGTCCTTCTGCAGAGCCCAAAGTCAGAGCCAACGAGAGTTTGTCTGGGTGAAGAGACCCACGAAGCTGCTAAAGCCATTTTGGGTTCTCAGTATGTGAGATTTCACCCTCATTTCACGGTTCCTGTTGCCACACTCGTGTTTGCAACATGTGCAACATGTTTGCAACTCGTGCAGTGTGACAGATTTGTGTCTGCATTGTTGCACACAGTGCATGAGCAGATGGATGTGTGCTCGAGGCCTTGGCTCCAGCACCCAGCACTGCTCCAGCAGCATCCCCATACCCCTGCTGAATTGTGCAGGCTGGAGCAGGGATCGCAGCCCAGAGCCTGCAGCTGGTGGGGACGATGCTGCTGGCTTTTGTATGGCATGCTTGGCATGAACAGAATGTCTTGCCAGAGGTCAAAGGGGTCTGGGCTGGGAGTTCTTGGAGGCAGAGCAGTTTGAGGTAACAGGATTTTGTTCAGTTTCTGCTGTCCTGAGCCCAGCGACTGGAATTTGGGTGCAGGCTGGGCTCTAGAGGGCGCAAAGAGAGGGAGAGTGCACAACTCGCTCTGTAATTTCTCTCAGTAGATCAGCCATTTCCCCACCAAGGGATAGAGTTCACAATTTATTGCATGAGAATGTTTCCAGTTCAGCTTCCAGGCAGGTTGTTCTTACACCTTTCCCTGCTGGTTTAAAGACCCCGCCAGCCCTTCGGTGTGCGCTGCCTCTGCTTTGGAGGTCCCAGCCCGTGGTGACAGGGGCCGAGAGGTGGTTGGTAACACTGGGGGCCGTGCGTGCCCCCCAGCCTCGCTCTCCTCTCCACAGACCATGCCCGTCAGCTCACCAAGACCATGATGAGGAAGGCAGTGCTGGACCGCCTGGTAGCTCACCGGGAAGAAGACGTTCAGAACTTCATCAGCTTCATCTCCAAAGAGTCCATCCAGAAGTCCCTCCGCATGTACATGGAGATGCTGAAGAAGAAGAAGAGCTGAGGAGCCAGCCAGCTGGGGCTCGGTCCCAGGAGCGTTCATGACCCTCCAAAGCACTGCAGTAGCTGTAGACTTCCACGCTGAAGCCGTCTGCAGTGTCAGTGCCTGGTGATGTGCTGCCTGCTCCTGTGGCTGCCCCAACCCACCCTTCCCGGTAGTCCCCATAGAGTGCCTGACACCACTGCTGCCTTCCCGAGAGCAGGGAGAGCTGCTTGCTCAGCTCACCCAAGGAACAGGCAGGGAGAGTCTTGACAGCACCGCAGCCTCAGCCTGCGGGTCCTTGGCCATCCTCCCTCCTGTCCAACAGCTAATTGTGAAAGTGAAATTTGTCAATAAAGTCTTTGAAGAGGTAGGGGTGGGTGCTTCGTTCCTGAGCCTGTCTGCAGTCCTTCCTGGCTTCCTTCTTGGCCCCTGGTGGACCGGGGGGGCTGTGCTGGGAGCCCCAGGGCCTGGCTGTCACCCTTCTGCAGACCGTGCTCGAGAGCAGCCCCCGTGCAGGGCTCGTGGATGGGGCTGCAGAGCGCCTTCCTTGGGGTGGGCCTGGGAGCTGGAGCTGGATCGTGGTCTGCAGCCGCAGGAGGAGCTCAAGCTGTCAGCTTCACCTCGACAGGGTAGTGGTCGCTGACTGCCAGGGCCTGCAGGAGGGCGAGAGGTAAGGAGGTGTAATGCCAGCCCTGACCCCTCATGGTGCTGGTGGGGCCGGAGGAGCAGCTCTCACTGCTGTGTGAGACCCTTCTGCCTGCTGGCGGGGGACAGGATAACCCCAGCCCTGGAGTTGTGAGGTCCCGCCCCTGCCATGCCCTCTCCTGCCCATGAAAGGCCACCAAAATGCTCATCTCTTCACCGCAGGGACAGGCAACAACCCCAAATTCCCCCTCTTGTTTCCACCCGTGGGTCCCCCAGCACCCAGGGCTCCACGTTGGCTGGATGTGGGTGGCTGCTGTGCCCCGGGAGGGGAGTGAGAGGGGCTGTGTGTGTCTGCTGGTGTCCCCACAGCCTGGCACGGGGCAGGGACACAGGTGCCATGGCCATGGTCACCTTGGGCTGCTGCCGAGGCTGCTTTAAACCCATATTTGAGCTGACACTCAAATGCAGCAACTACCTTGCTGCAGCTGGGCTGCCTAATCCTGAGCAAACGCTGGCAGCCCCGCGGTGTCAGGACGTCTTTGCTGCACCCGGAGCTGCCTGGGGCAACTTGGCTTCACCGCCCTGGGCAGCTCCGGGTGCAGCAAAGACACCCTGAGCCCCTCTTCGTGATCCCCGCTCACCTCCTCCTGCTCCAGCTGGAAAGCACGCTGGAAATTGTAAACCGTGGCCGAGTTCGGCACGATGCTCCTCTTCAGCTTGGCGCCGCACACCACGATCCTGCAAGGGAGGAACAAGCCGTGGGTGCTCCGCCCCTGCTGGCGGGGTGGGACAGGCAGAGGGGCCCCAGGGACCACGGTGGTGGCGGTGCTGACCTGTCGTAGGCGCAGTCCGACTTCCCCACAGTGGTGTCGGAGCTGTCGGGGATCAGCCACTTGAAGACATCGCTGGTGCGCAGGCGGATGGAGGCCCAGTCGCTCGGCTTGACGTAGGCACAGTCAGCGTTGAAGTCCCCCAGGAACACGATGTTCTGCGGGAAGAGGGGCGCGGGGTTGATGGGGGGGCTGCCTCTGCCCCAAAACCAGCCGTCCCAGCCCCCAAGCCAGCCACCGTGCTCATCTGGGAGCAGGGACCTGTGCCCAGGGCGCGGTGCTGCCAGGGGTACTCACATCGGTCCCCCACTTGTTGACCACGGCCAGGTAGACGTCGTAGAGCGCGTCGATCTCGGCGGCAGCATCGTGCGGGGCCGAGTGCAGCGGCACCATCACAAACTCCCCTGCCTCTGCGGGGAGAGGGACATGTGAGCCCACATGGCCACAGCCCCATGGACACCCCTCTGTGCTTCCTGCCCCCAAGAGGGACTGGGGACCGTCCCCACCTTCCCAGCACTTACTGGTGCGGGGCGCTGAGACCCTCAGGATGAAGGGCTCCCTGCTGAAGATGTCCTGCGGGTCCTCGTACTGGTAGGTGTCCACCACCGACACGACGTCCGTCCTGCGGGACCAAGGGGACAGTGACGCTGGGGCTTGGCCCTGCCGTGGTGGCTTTGGTGTCCTGAGCCCCAGCAGGGCCATCCTGGCCCCGGTGTCCCCTCCGTGGCACCCGAGTGGGACAGCAGCGTGCCCACCCCGTTACCTGTAGATGAAGAGGTACATCTCCTTGTAGTTCTCCCGTCCCAGGGGCCCGCTGATCTCGTAGTCGTATGGGGCTGAGGACACGCTGCAGAGATGCAAAGGACGGACGGTGACGTGGCTGTCACGGTGCTGGCACAGCCCTAGGGTGGCCCTGGCTCTGCTGGCCCCAGGGGCACCGCAGCCATGCCACGGGGGGCACCGTGAGCCACCGGCTGCCCCAGTGCCCCATGGTGACCCCCAGCTGGCCATGGGCTCCGTCCTCCCCACGCCCCGGCAGGACGCGGGGCTGGTCCCTGCCTCCCATTGCTCTGCGGGGATGCTCCCCGTCATCATTTGCATCCTAGTTAAATGAGGTTAATTGGCTGCCGCAGGGCCCGGCGTCACCCTCGCTGCCGCGGTGGCTTTGTGGTGATGCCCGAGGGGGGATCGGGGCCGGGCGTACCTGCACCGGGGCCTCCGCCCTGGCCCCAGCCCTCGCCCAGAACTGGGTCCCCTGCATGCCCGTGGCAGCCTGGGCTACCTGCAGCTTTGTGCCCATGGCACAGACACCTCTGCCGCCCCATGGATTTGTCAGGTTTGGCCACGCAGAGCCCCCGGAGAGCCCCAGTCCCACCGCGCACCCTTCGCCCCCACGCCTTCATCCCCAGCCTCGGCTTTGCCCTGTCCTGTTGCATTTTTCAGACCCGGTGTGACAGTTTTAGTTCCTTTCTGTCTCCTGCATTCGGGTGTGATTTCAGCTTCCACCAGGGTTTTGCAGCACTTGCACCCCATTTCCCCCTGGCTCATCCACAGCGGCTGCTCAAAGCTCCGGCACAGTGCCCAGCGAGCTCCAGGCTGTTATTTCACAAAGCTCCAGCATTTTCCCTTATTCCCCTTTCTGCAAACAAACGCCTTGCTTTCCCTGCCTAACGCCGGCATTTTGCTGCCGGGTGGCCCCAGCCCCGGCCCTGCTGGTACCTGTTGAGCTGCTCCATGAGCTCGGTGACAGCGCTGAGGTCGGAGTCGCGCACCTCCTGCACCAGCACCATGTCGTAGCGGCGCAGGACCTGCGGGGACAGGAGCAATGGCAATGGCTCAGGGTGCTGGGGTGGTGAGCAGGGACCCCACGGCAGCACTGGGGTGACCCACGCATCCCTCAGTGCCGAGGCAGATGTCCCCAAAGCGGCTCAGCGAGAACACAGCGTGTCCCTGACATGACCCACGTTGCCCTCCACCAAACCAGGACATGCCTGGCACCAGGAAGACGTCCAGCCACGGCCATGTCCCCGGCACAGGAGCTGTATTTTGGCTCCATGCACACAGCCCGTCCCCGTGCAGCACCAGCAGTACTCACGTTGACGATGATGCCCGCCACGGCCTCATCAGACATCTTGCTGTCCCCAAACGCCTGGATGTTGAAGGCACCGATGCGCAGCGTGGCGGTGGCTGGGCACACGAGAGCCACGGCCAGCAGGGACAGTGCCAGCACCACGGTCCCCATCCTGCTGGGAGGGATGCTGAGCCGCAGGGAAGCAGCGATGGGAGCCAGGGTTTGCTCTGGGCTTGGGAATATGCTTCATATTTGGGGATAGAGTGAAGAAATCCATTTAGGTCCTTCCTATGTGCCATGCCACAGCCCACGGAGGACTGACACTGCTCCGCTGTGCTTGGCCGGGGCAGAAGAGCTGGATCTGGCCGTGCTGCCTGGGGCAGCCTGTGCAGCTAGCCTGGGCTGTCTGCTGGGTCACCGGTCCCAGAGGAAGATGAAGCCTGTCCTGCCGCGGTGAATCAGCTGGGAAGCGTCTCTGCCCATCGCCTGCGAGCCCTGGGATCACCCAGCTCCCGGCTCCGCTCCCCATGGGGCTGTCCTGCTCTGACTGCATGCTCCCCAGGCTGGTTTGCATCCTCCAGTTTGCTCACAGTCCCCTCTTGACTCTGCTCTGCTGTTCTGCATCCTTAAACGTGGCCACGATCCCCCTTCACCCCCTCTGCCCCGGTGCTCCCCAAAGCTGGGAGCTTTCTGCCCTGGAATTGCACCACTCGACGCTCTCGGAAAACGAAGCAAATCCCAGTTCCAGCCATCCCAGTCCCTCCAGTTCCATGGCCAAACCATTGCCCACCCCACGGGGCTGCCCCAGCTCCCAGCCCATCGCGCCACGGCCGCGAGAGGCACCAAGCCCCAGCTCCATCCTTACCTGTGCCAAGCGCGCAGCACCTCTGCCCTCCCGGTGGCAGGAGGGCTGTTTTATTCCCAGCGGAGGTGCTGGGAAAGCAGGATGAGTCGGACACCCCCGTGGGTGTTTTGGCACAGGTTTGGGCTCCTTCCCACGTTGGGAAACCAAAACCTGCACAGGGGCAGGGTGGGGCCGGCGTCAGCGCCTCTGCTCAGTGCCGTGGAGGGCACCCGGGGGGAGCGGCGGCGGCGGGGCAGCGGTGGGGCTGGGGGCACAGGGGGCTCAGGGGGGCTCAGGGGGTGCCCAGCTCGCAGTGCTCCTCACCCCAGCATGGTGCCGAGCAGTGGGGCGGGCGGCTGGGGGTGATGGCTTTAATGCAGGTGATTCAGACACGTAATTAGAAGGGACGTGAGGAAATGGTGGGGTTGTTCGGGTCAAGCCAGTTGAGCCATCGGCGCCACTGCGAGCCTCCGTGAGAGGGGCCAGCTGCGAGCCCCTGCCCCATCAGCCACCCCAAACAGCCCCGGGACGTGGTGCTGCTCCCATCCCACTGGGGAAGCTGTGACATGGCTGGGACTGAGCCCCGGGGCTGGTACTGGGCTGGCATCCCGAGGCAGCCGGGCTTTGGGGCGTGCTGGTGGCGGGGCAGGTGCGTGGCCGGCAGCCGGGGCTGGGGAGGTGACGGTTCCTCATGGTGGGGCTTGCTGGGCTCCGGCACACAGCAGCGGGCAGCATCTTCCTGACCAGTCATGGGTGAGTCCGGTGTCCTCAAATGCATCCACGAATTCCTGTAGGATTGCTCAGCTCGGGCTTTCCACCATCCCTGCAGGCAGTGAGTGGCCCAGTTCCTTTGGGAGAAGCATTTCCTCTTCCAGCATCCTCCTCGGAGCCTGGTGCCCCACTGCAGGTGCTGCCGGGACACGCGGGGGCTCTCCAGGTGCCAACCAACCTGGTGGGACCCCCACACCTGCAGGAGGAGGAGAGAGGCCTCGTGCCCAGCCCGGGGGGGTTCCTGCGTCCTGTTCCCCATCGGCAGCACGCACACGGTCACTGCTTCCCCCCACGGGTCAATCCCCCTCGGCCGGGTGTCCCGCTGGGATGGGACCCATGCTCCCAGGACATGGAGCTCCTGCAGAACGGGACAAGGTGGCTCTGTGCCAGGAGCACCAAAACCCCTGGGAAGGCACCGAAACCCCCGGGAGGGCACCGCAGCACTGCGCCGGGAGCTGACTCACATCCTCCACCTCCCACCACCGTCACCGGAGCCCATCAGGCACCCTGCGGGCTCCAGCAGGACACGGCCCCATGAGCTGGAAGAAGAGCTGGAGGCATCCCGCGACTCAGCGAGGGGGAGGAATCCCGCCTGGACCCTCCCAGGCCCTTCCCGACACCCTGCTTTGCTGCTTGCTCAGACAGGAGCTGCTCTTCCCACAGCAGGGAAATTTCCTGGGCTCTTGACAGCAGCAGGGAGGCTCCAGGTCCCGGGGACCTTCCCGGCTGCAGCCTCCCCATGCCGGGGTTGCCCCATTGTGGGAGGACACCAAGCTCGGGCTGGGGGCTGGAGAGATGGGGGCGAAGCAGCTCAGCACCCCAAGCACCCACCTAGCCCATCGCCATGCTCCAGCTGGGGTTGCTTTGCCAACCATCCTCATGCCCTGGGGTGTGCCCCCAAAACTCGGTGTGGAAACGTGGAAATGAGCCCTAGGGGACTGGGGCAAGGGCTCACCCGTGTGTGGGGCTGGGGGCACACGTGTGGGGCAGCCCCACAGCACCCAGGAGGGGGAGGTTTGAGTGTTTGTAGGTGGGCACGGGCACTTCCAGCTGGGGGAACGCAGGCGTGCACACAGGGGATGGAGTGAAGGAGACTGGGGGTGCACGGGGTGCACGTGTGCGTGGGGTTGTGTGCATTGCACATGGAGGAGCGTGCACAAGAGGGTTTGCACACGAGGGTGTGCAGCAGGCGTGTGGGAGTGCGTGTGCACGGCAGCACACACACAGGACGGCGCAGGCACGGGGCGTGCGCGCACAGAGGGCACTCGCAGCACCCAGCTGCCCTCTGAGCGAGCAGCACAGGCTGAAAAGAGCAAATATTTAATGAAAGCACCCCACAGCCACGAGACCCCGGGAGGCTGTCTCCTTGCAGGGACAGCGTGCAGCAGATGGAGCAGTCAGGAAGCTTCGTTGAACCTGGCGGTGAGGGACACGCGTCTGCGTCGCGGCATCCTGCTGACCACCACGCGCGTCTCAGCGGGATTTCAGTGTCACCTCCACAGGGAAATGGTCGCTGACGGCCAAAGCCTGAGTGCAGGGGGAAGGCAGAGAGGTGGCTTTGCTTCTCCAGCCCTGGTATTATCGTCGTGGCCAGCCGGGGCCCAAACGTTCTGCTCCGATCCCCCGGCTCCCCCGGCCCCTCACTCACATCCTTGTTCTGGATGCGGAAAGTCTGCTGGAAGTTGTTGACGGCGGCGGAGCCGGGTTCGACAGCCTGGCGCAGCGCGGAGCCGCAGGCAACGATGCTGCCGAGGCACCGTGGGGGTCAGCACCCGCTGGTGTCCCCCCTGGTGCCCCCGCGCCCACCGCCACGGCACCCACCGGTCGTAGGCGCAGTCGGTGCTGCCGACGGTGGTGTCGGCGCTGTCAGGGATGAGCCACTCGCAGGCTTGGAGGTTGCGCAGGCGGATGGAGGGCCACTCTGCCTCGGTCACGTAGGAGCAGTCGGCGTTGAAGTCACCCAGGAAGAGGACGTTCTGCGGGGCAGAATGAGGGACGGGTGGCCCCTCGGATGAGCCCTGCCCACCCCAGGCTGTGCCGAACGTCCCCGGGCTGTGCGCTCAGAGTGGCCGGAGCCAAGCCCTTGCAGCATGGCCATTACGGGGCAGCAAGGGCTGCCCGAAATCACGCAGGGCAGCAAGACCCACCTGGCTCTCTGCACTGTGGGGGGGGGAAAGCCCCCAGGAAGGGCATTGGGGCCACCCGGGAGCTGCATCCCCTCTCCCTGCCCAGACACTGCCGGGTGGCACCCGCTCGGATGGGTGCATGAGGTCTCCCACGGGATGCATCCACCCAAGGACGGCCGCCAGGACGTGCCACAGCCCTGGAGCCGTGTCCCAGCCCACCTCACTGCCCCGTGGGGGGAGCAGGGCTCCCCGGTGCCGCTTACATCGGTCGCCCACTTGTTGATGACGTCCGTGTAGACGTCGGCGAGCGCATCGATCTCGTCCACCGCGCTGCTGGGCTCCGCGTGCAGGGGCACTGCCACGAACTCCGCCAGCTCTGCCGGAGAGGCAGCAGTCAGCACCCGCAGCCAGGACAGCCCCTGAGCTTTTTTCCTGTCCCTTTAGCAAGCTCCCTTGGTTTGGGGTAGGAGATGGGGGTGGGAGAGAGAGGGGAGCGGTGGAGTATGTCCTGGGGAGGCGGAGGCAGCGGCACAAGGTGGGAAATGAGAGGCGATGGGAGATGGCAGGCAACGGGAGGTGACAGGAGATGGGACACAGGAGGTGGCACGTGGTGGGAAGCAGCACGCAGTGCCTGCCGTGCTAAGCAGGCACCCATGCCCCTGGGGCACCCATGGGTGGGAGAAACCCGCACAGCAACGAATGAGCCCCGTGGAGCCCCTGTGCCAGGCGCAGGCAGCCCCAAAGGGACTGGGGGGGAGCGGTGCCGGGGCTGCCCAGCTCTGCTCACGTGTTGTAGGCGAGGAGAACTTCACGATGAAGGGCTCCCTGCTGAAGACATCGGTCCCGCAGGACTCGCAGCCATCGTCGTAGTAGTAGCTTCCCAGCACGGAGAGGATGTCTGACCTGGGGGGACCCAGAGGTGCTCACCTCCCCTCGGGAGCCGCTGGAGGGGGCAGCAGCCAGACCTGGTGGCATTCCTCCCCTCCCGCTGGCCCTCACCTGTAGATATAGACGTACTGCTCCTTGTAGCTGTTCCTCCCCAGGGGGATGCTGTTCAGAAAGCTGTAGGGGTACGGCGACTCACTGGGAGCGAGACGTGGGGAGGGTGAGGAGGTGGGGAGTGTGAGGAGGCTCCCACTGTGCCGGCGCCCACGGGGCTCTGCGTGGCCCCAGCGCAGCCAGAGGCAGCGCAGGCTCTGCCCCAGCACCATCAGGGTCACCTGTTGAGCTGGGCCACCAGCTTCCTGACGGAACTCAGGTCAGTGTCCCGCACCTCCTGCACCACGGTGAGGTCGTACTCCAACAGGATCTGGGGGCACAAGCCCGGAGCTGCTCGCCCGCGGTGTGCACCCAAGGGTGCCTGGGCTGGGCTGCCCCCTATACCCCCCCCAGGCTGTCCCCTGTACCCCAAAACGGGCTGCTCGGAGGGGCCTGGGTGGCAGCGGGCAGCGCCTGGGGCCAGAGAGAATGGAGGCAGCCCCGGGCTGGAGACAGGAGTGGGGAAAGAGCAGGTGGGCTGGGGGGGTGGAGGCATGGAAAATGGGTGAGGGTGGGTGTGCGTGGAGGGACGGAGGCGCAGGGAGGTGCAGCATGGACAGGGATCTACGGAAAGCCGGTGTCTGCCGGCCCCAGGCTAGCTGCATCCCCGGGACTGGAGCGTGGCCACGACGGCTCCTCTCCCCCTCGCACTCACAGAGACGATGAAGTCTGCGATGGTCTGGTTGGACATCTTGCTGTCCCCAAACGTCCTGATGTTGAACGCGCTGATCCTCAGCGCAGCGGCCCCGTGCAGCAGCAGAGCTGCAGCCAGCAGTGGCAGCAGCAGCTTCGAGGCCGCCATCCTGCGTGAGGGGCAGGGGTGAGCTCAGCCTGCCCGGCCGGGAGGGGAGTTTGGCACAGACGAGTGTGGCTGGGCTATTCCCAGTGGCCCTACTGGTTTTGCTGGGAGGCATCCATTTTCCAGCGAACCACTGGGAGCCCTTCCAAGCACCCAGCTGCAGCCTCAAGCTTTTTCCCTCTTTGGGTCGCTGAGGTGTGCGTGCACACAGCCACCATCACACAGGGGGTCGTGGGCTTCCTCCCCTCCCCGTGACCCCACTGGGAGGGGACACCAAAGTCCCTTGGCTTGTGCCTCTCCCAGGTCTGCACCAGGCACCCAAAAGACCCCACAGCAGCTGTGCTGGGACACAGCAAGGGCTGGACACCCCCAGCACCCCTGCACGTGTCCTCCCACACCTGGAGTGCTCTCCCCTGGGGTTGGCAAGGGTCCCCCCGCACCCAACACTGCTCTGCCAGCTGCTGCCCCCAAGCACCGCCACTGCCCCAACCTCGCTCCGAGGCAGCAGAGCTGCTCCAGCCCACAGGGAAAGGCATTTGGGAAGCATTTCCCATGGCGCTGAGCTCCCCGGGGTAATGTTTTACCACATCCTGCCCGGACGATGGGATCTGAACCCTGGCCAAACCCACGCACCCCGAGCACCCAGCACCGGTGGGACCAGCGTTGCCCTCAGTGTCCGTGTCTGATAATGAGCCTGCTGATAAGAGCAGGAAATACAGCCAGCTTCAGGGCGCCCCAGGCTTGTGTTCGCAGCTGGGGCAGCCGGTCTAGTAGAAGCTCTCCCCTTCGCCCACTTCCATCCCTGCTACAACTGCAAAGGCTAAAATCTGTAATGCCCCAAATCCTGGTGATGCTACAACCTGGCAGTGCCACCGACAGCCCAAACCCCTGCCAGTCCTCCCTGTTCCTGTGGCACCCATCCACCTCCATAGGCTCCCAGGCAATGCCCGGACACCCATAGGTGCCCATATGGGTGCGCAGGCAGACGCTCGGGTGACGCTCATGAACCGCACCGGGGATCAGACCCCGAGCAGCATCCCATAAAGATAACCTAAAGATAAGCTGAGCTGCGGAAAGTGACTGCAGAGATGCGATCCTCGGGAGGGACGGGGAGCCTGACGTACCTTTGGTGCCGTCCTTGGTCTCTGGAAAGGGAAGGAGGAGCTGCACCTGCATTTATGGGGAGGAACACGCTCGCTTTGCCAAAGAGTCGCCCAGCCAATACGTGTGCAAGGCCTCAGGCTCTATATGGCATTTTTTTTCACAGAAACAAAGGTCTGTTCAGTGGAAAATTAAAAAGCAGCTCTTTCAGTCAGTGCCAGCACCGGTATCTCCAGCCCCAGGTCCAGCGAAAGGCCAAGAATAGGTCTGAATCGATAAAAACACCGAGAGCCATCTGCGAGGTGTAAATAAACCCCACACAGACAGTGCCAACTGTGAGGTGCTGGGCACGGGGCCGCTCTCACCACTCCTGCTGGAGGAGAAAGACCACATTGGGCATGGCCTTTTGGGCTTTGTCTGAAAACGCCTTTATTTCACCCACACCACCCCTCGCCCGATGGTTCGAGGAGCTGGAATGGGGCACGCAGGCCATGGCCGAGCCCATCCAGCACCCGCAGCGGGGCTCCGAGCCCCCCACAGCCCCGCGGGCAGCGTCACCCATGGGACACGAGGATGAGGGGAGCCGGGGGGGCCCCGAAACGAGGCGAGGGAGCGAGGCGAGAGCGTGATGATGATGATGATGGGTCCCTATGCCCAAACCCTCCCTGTGGCGTTGTCCCCATCCCAGTGGCGGTGTCCCCAAGGGCTGGTGCTGAGGTGACACTTGGGGGACAGCACGGCACCGAGTCCCCTGCTGTTCTGGGGGGGCCCTCGGGCGGCTGTGGGGCTGTCACCGCCCCCGCAGCCCTGCCCTGCCCGTTGGCCTTGCCCCGCTGCCGGCCTCCAGCCGCAGCTGCCGCCCTCCCACGGGGCCTCCCCCCCCCCTTGGGGGCCGGCATTATTGTGCCCCCCCCCCATATCAGGGCCAGCAGAGGGCGGCCGCGTTCGGCCTCTTTTTGGCCGCCGCGCGGAGCCGTAGCGCCCGCCCGCGCTCTGCGCTGAGGGAGGCCGGGCCGAGCCAGGCCAGGCCGCACCGGGCCGAACCGGGCCATATCGGGCCGAACCGGGCCATATAGGGCCATACAGGGCCATATAGGGCCGGGCAGGCCGCCATGAGCGACATCCGTCACTCTCTGCTGCGGCGGGACGCGCTGAGCGCCGCCAAGGAGGTGCTGTACCACCTCGACATCTACTTCAGCAGCCAGCTGCAGAGCGCGCCGCTGCCCCCCCTGGTCGACAAGGGCCCGGCCGAGCTGCTGGAGGAGTTCCTCTTCCAGGTCCCCAAGGAGCGAGGCGTCCCCCCCAAGGTGGGCCCGGGGGCTCGGCTGAGGGGCTCGGGGTGTTTTAACGCCCCTCCGGGGGTGGCTCGGTGCAGGGCAGGCTGCCCCCTGTGTGTGTATGGGGGGGGTGCTCGGGGCCTGTGGGTGTGGGGATGTTTTGGATGCCCCCATGGGGGGGCTGGGGGTGTGTGGTGGGCCCTGGGGGGGTGGGTTTGTAACCCAGCTCTCGGCCTCCCTCATCCTGCTTTCCCCCAGAGCGGCTCCCCCTTCTCCAAGAGCCCCAGGTGTATTTCTCTTTGCTCTCGTTTTCTTTCAGAGGCTGAACTCGCTGCAGGAACTCCAGCTCCTCGAGATCATGTGCAATTATTTCCAGGAGCAGACCAAGGACTCGGTTCGGCAGCTCATTTTCTCGTCTCTCTTCAGCCCTCAAGGGAACAAAGCGGATGACAACAGGATGGCTTTGCTGGGGAAACTGGTGTCCATGGCGGTGGCTGTGTGCAGGGTTCCCGTCCTGGAGTGTGCCGCCTTCTGGCTGCAGGTGCGGTTCCTGTGTGGACAAGGCAGGAGGGAGCGTGCCACACGGGCAGCGGGTGCGCTTCGTGCCACCTAACGGCTGGTGGCAGCTGGCTGCAGTCAGCAGCGCATCCGTGGCAGTGTTAGCTGAAGTAACAGCTGCCTGCTGCGGCCACATTCACACCACGTCTGTGCTCCTGTCCATTCCTTTGCTCCAGCACAGGGTAGAGCTTTTGCTGATCTGTTTATGTGCTGCACTGGCTGAATAATTATTATTTTTTTTTTTACTGTCAGTGAAAGCGTTGATTTTCTGTGGCACTTATCCCCCTCCCCTCCAGCAAGTCAGAAGGGGCAGTGAAGGGTTTGAGCAGTGCTGGGAAGAGGACAAGGGCAGATCATAGTCACATTGCATAAAGGAGCAGACTGGAGTTTAGGAGATAAGCTGCGCCCAATGTGCAAGTTCTGGCATGGCAAAAGAGGCAAATCTGCCTCTTGAGATTTGTGTCAGAAGTGCCTGTGTCTGTCTTCTGTGGGTGCAGTACCTCAGGGATCTGTTATTCCCCTGTGAAGGATGTCCCCTCCTTCCCTGCTGATATTCCCCCCTGCAGACTGTCAGAAGTGCCTCTGTGTTCCTGCTGCCTCCGTGGGAGGTGCAGAAGTTGCCTGTTTGTAGAGGGGGAAGAGCAGAAAGACTGCTGAGAGAGAAGGGTGCTGGAGGGGAGGCTGTTACTGCTCCTGTGGTGTCTTTGTTCCTCCTGTCTGTTGGGCCGTGGGGAAGGAGGAGGGGATGTGCCCTGGGCAGCAGAGACAGGTACAGGGGTTGGTTGGTTTGTTTTGAAGAATGCAGCTCTTAAGTTGCACAGAATTGTCCACATTAGAAATGTCAGGTGTAACTGGCAGGTTACTGAGCCAGCTGTTCTGCTGCTGAAGCAGTCAAACTACAGCACGTTGTTGCTGAGCTAGTAAAAAATTCTTCTAAGTGAGAATGTTGATATAAGAGGTTTTATTTTTTAAGTTATGGGTATTGTAAACATGGAATGTCACCGTCTATGTTAATATCCTGACACAGTAATTTTATTCCTGTCTGTGAGTGGTTCTTTTATATGCAGAGATTGAGCGAGAGCGCTTTCATTTTGGGGAAAGTGGAAACACAAACGTGGCAACAGCAAAGTGGCAGGATGACGTGGGCGGGCACAGTGTTTGGGCAAGGTGGACTCTAAATCAGCTCTGTGGAACCTCCCGTGCTCTGCTCTGGGCTGCTCTCACGGTTTGCTCTCATCCCCGCAGCGAACCCCCGCCGTGTACTGCGTGAGGCTGGCCCGAGCCTTGGTGGACGATTACTGCAACTTGGTGCCGGGCTCCATCCAAACGCTGAAACAGATCTTCAGTGCCAGCCCTCGCTTCTGCTGCCAGTTCATTACGGCGGTCACAGCTCTCTACGACCTCTCTTCAGGTAAATATTTCCAGGCTGTCTTACAAGGAGGTGTGGTATTATGCAATGCAGATTAACTGTTGCAAGCAAATTAATGACTTAAATTGTAAAGACGCTCGTTAGGAGAGAATTGCTACCAGCAGCAGCTCAGGGGTGTGATGGGGATGTGACATCTGTCACTGGGGTGAGGACAAAGCAACCCCTCGGTGGCTGAAGGGAGAGTCTGTAATAGGGAAGCAGCCAAGCAACGCCTGACGCAAAGGGCAGCGTCCTCCACACAGGGCAAAGGACAGGGGGCCCTCGCTGACTGAGCAGCGCTGGGAGTGCAGCCTGACCCACCTGGGCAGCTTTTCCTCCTCGTTGTGCTATCCAGCAGGTAGGCTTGGGCCTGGCTCTTAACCGAGTTCCTCCCAAAAAGGGGGAGACACAGACTGTGGATGCTCCCAGGCTGGAGAAGGGATTCTGTTGAGCAGTGGTAAGAAACAGATTTGACAGCCTGCTTCCAGTGCTCTCGTCAAGTGTGTGAGTGCGCTTGACCTGTTGATATGCCCCATCTCATGTTGATGCTGCTCAGAGACTGGAAACATTCATATGACTAAAATAAGATTGAGTTAGCTTAGTCAGTGAGAGAGAGAACTTGTGGTAGGCCAAGGATAACCACACACTAAATGCCAACATCACGTATCATCCAAAAACAGCAAATGCTATCTTTTATGGATAAAGGAGGTATTTTTCAGTCTTCTCCAGATAAACAGCTTGGCATTAGTGAAAGAGAGGTGCAGGCTTAGACTTTTTTTTTTTAATTATTATTTGGTAGAGCTTGCAGTAGGTTATTCCTCAGTATTTTATTTTATGCAACCACGTGAAGTCTCATCCAGCTTTAAAAGACCTATCAGAAAGAAAATAGTTACAGGAAGTATGTTTTTTTTTTCCTTTACCTTTGTTTATTTGAGGTGATAAAAGAAAAGGAAGCTTATTTTTCAAAGAGTAGTCTCCACCACGTTGTGAGGACAGGGTTTGGTTGCACAACCAGCAGCCTGTATGACACCCACAAGTCTCAGAAGCTAGGAAGTACCAATTTGGGACCTGGGGCTTATTAGTAATTAGGTAGTTCAAATGATTTGTCCTATAAGTCATTTTCAGCCAAGACCTGATGAGATAATTCAGTGTTGAGTCAGCTTACACCGAGAGCACATCAATCAGTCCAGCATCCTGCCGCTGTCACAGGGTGATGCGCAATCACCATGAATGCTTCTGTTGTCTGTAATCCAGCTTCAACTCGTGGCCACCTTTCGCTTCTTAGTTGAAGCTATGTAACCTTTAAATCCTTCACCTATTGTGTGGTACTGTTGTTCTAAGTTTTTACACAAGACAAGCTTGTTTAGGTAAGTCAGAAAGGGAATTAACTGAACCGTTGGGGTGAGGAGAAGGAAATGCCAAGGAGTTTTTCTTGTCTTCTCTCCCATTGTGCTTCCTGTGGCAAGGGATGAATGGAGACCAAGTTTAGAGAGTGAGCAGATGACAGGTGGGAGAAAAAAGAAAAAAGAAAAAAAAAAAAAAAGAGCTTTGCTGTGAAAGGGGTTAAACATTGGCATTTGGAGGTGTTTTCAAAGTAGGTGAAGAAGCTGAAGTTGACAGGAGTGTGGTTGTGTCTCCCAGGGACAAAAGAGCATCTTTTTTAAACAAACACAAAAAAAAGCAGACGTGGGGAGGTTCTGAAACTGTAATTGTGACACTGCAGGAAATGTGTGTGGGAGAGATTAGTAAGAGTGCTGTCCCGTGCTTCAGTGCAAGGCTGTGCTTACTGAGCAGTATCTTTCCTGTCTGCAGATGATCTCATCCCTCCCTCAGAACTGCTCGAGCTGATTGTTTCCTGGATCTTCGAAGACCCCCGCCTGATCCTGATCACCTTCCTAAACACTCCTATTGCAGCCAACCTGCCCATAGGGTTTTTAGAGCTCACCCCGCTGACTGGGCTGATCCGTTGGTGCGTGAAGGCCCCGTTGGCTTACAAAAGGAAGCAGAAAGCCTCTCTCTCAAACGGACACCCCAACACCAAGATGGCCACGGACTCGGCTGAAGGGGACGATGGAGATTGCCATCAGCTGTATTCAAAACTGCATCTAACCGTCCTGCAGGTTCTTATGATGCTTCAGGGGCACTTAACAGAGAAGAACCTCTACGGGCGCCTGGGGCTGGTACCCTTTGACCACGTGGTTCCGCTTGTTGAGGAAATCAACAGGCTGTCTGATGAACTCAACCCTCTCAATGCATCCAAAGAGATTGAACTGGCCCTGGACAGGCTGGCTCAGGCTTTGCAAGTGGCCATGGCATCGGGAGCGCTCCTGTGCACTCGAGGTAAGTTGTTGAGGGGGCTGCCAAAGCCCCTGGTGTTGGATTCTTTTCTTTCAACACATGGGTGTCATGGTAGGGAGTTTTGGGGTGGAGGGAGCCAAGATCAACACATTCTTAGCCACAGGAGCAGCCAGCTGCTCGTAGGAAACGATGTTAGAGCGTGGTGCAGGAAATAGTTCGAGAAGAATAACAAGATGGGGAGTAAGGAAAAAAAAAAATAATTGATGCAATTAACCTGTCTGTTGTCTTGCAGAGCTGGAGAATTGATCTTCTACCTAGCGTGCAGGATGCTGGATATATCTGGGTGTCTGGCTCGGGGCTAAACTGAGCATGTTCACAAGTGTGAGCTGTGTAGTTGGTACCAGAACACAGAGAGAGAGGTCGCCCTGCCTGCTCTGACCCTCAGTAGGTCAGATGTAACAGCAGTTACCTGGCTGGGAACGGCAGTGGCTCCCAGCTGGCCTGAGCCCTGGGGCTTGCTGTGGCTGTTTGCGAGGGTCCTGCATCCTCTCCTCAACTCTCCCTGCCTTGGGAAACAATTCCAGGAGCAGCCACTGGGGAGCGGAGGGCAGATGCGTCACGTGGGACCACGGCACCTGTCCCAGTGTGCACACTACAAGCCTGATTTCTTTTTTTGCCAGCTTTTCAAACTTGCTTTGAAACGTGAAAGGTGATGCCCAGGAGCCAGAGGAGCCTGCTCCGAGTTGCCTTGCACGGTGCAGGCCTCCAGCAGCGCTGTGCTGGGCTGCCTGGGGCAGAGTTCTGGCCCAAAACCAGAGGCAGCAGAGAACTGTTAGGATACGTAAGGCCAGGCGTGCTGTTAGGTGTGCTCAGTTTGCATTTCTGCGTGTTAAAACCGTCTGGGCTAGCTCATAACCAGCTCTGGAAGTCGAGTCATGTGTATATCATCGTATGTACAGCAGGAAGAAAGTACTGAAAGCATTTCTTGTGCTGGAAGCCTGTGACTGACTGCAATGTCTAGTTTGGATACAGGCGTGTAGCAGAGCGGTGTGAGCCTGAGCAGTGTGAAATCCTCGACTGATGCCCAGTCATGTGGTGCTGTATGAGTGTCTGTCAAATGTCACTGCTGCAGCAGGGCGATGAGGCAGTGTTGGCTCTGTGTTTGGGACTGCTGCTTGCTCTGGCTGAGAGCACGAGCAGAGCTTGCTCCTGGCTGCCGCAAGTTACTTTCCAGGACAGCTCTGTTCCTCCTAAACAGTCTGGGGCCAGGAATTGCTTGTAGCTAGCTAAAAAGCACCGTTACATTGCTTTGCACTTCGTCTTCTCCGAGTTTGCCTGCTGGAGGAGAGACCATGAAACAGATAGACCATGAGGTACATGCGTTAGACAAGAAATTAGAAAAGCAAACAAACTTTATGTGGAGCTTCTGGGCCTTCAGTTCTCCTGTAATAAGGCTGTATTATGGTCTGTCTTGAACTTACTGAAGAAGCCTAACGTGGCTTTCATCTGTCCTTCCTGTTTCCAGAAATGGTTCTTTCTGAAAGACCTGTGGAGACAAAAAAAAAAAAAAAAAAAAAAAGGAAGTGCCTCAGTACCACACAGAGCCCCCCAGACGTACCGTTTTCTTGAAGCAGCGCTGAAAACAGGCGGTGGCTTCTTGGTGCAGTGAGACAGCCTGGAGTTCCCTGAGAGCCCGGACGTTTAGCACAGGCTCCCAGCCATGGAGAGCAGCCCCGCCAAAGCAGGTGCCTGAGGCTTTGGCCCTGGCTGAAGCGGTGCTGTCGTGTCACATCTCAGTGTTCTTCTTCCTAACCTTTTGGAGAGTAATGTTGGGTGTAGTAAGAGAAGGCAGAAAAGTGGAGTCTTTGGAGTAAATGGCTGTTTTCAGCTCTGCTGCTCCCTAGCGAGTCACTCAGCACTTCCTGAGTGCTTGTTTTATTGTATTTCTAAGGGGAAGGAGAGGTAGTTCAGTATAAGCTGCAGCTGAAACACCCGTTAGTTCAGGGTTTTGGGGTACGTTTTGATGTGTTTTGCCTTTGCCCTGATCCATTTGCCATCATGAAAGCCACATTCACTGAGCAGCGTCACACCTCGCGTTAACTTAGTTACTTATTGATGGAGCTGTGTTCCTGTGGCTAGATCGCTTGGATATTGTGCTGATGGTCAGCTCTTCTGTTGTGCTGGGAGGCCTGCAGCATCTCAGGTGTCTCGGGGCAGAGGAAGCGGTGGCTGTAAGCGCAGGGAGCTGGGGCCTGTCCTCTCCCTTGGCAGCAGCTCTGCGTTGGGAACGGCAGCGGCCGCAGTCAGGATGTGTGGAGCCGGGCAGGGCTGCGTTTTGCCAGCTGCACATCCTGTACTGATGCTTGGTCTGCCCTGAAACGAGGTTGTGTTTGCCACATGGTCGCGTGGGCTAAATGCAGAACCTACAGTGGATGGTGAAGTGTGAAAAGCTGAGCTGATCTCAGCAAAAAAATGGGTGGAGAAACATCTCTTCTAGGAAGGTTACTGGCTTGAGAATGGGATTCTGGCTCTGTGGATCACTGGAGCCTTTTCACTAATCTTCCTTTAGAAAGGAGAGTGGAGGGGAAAATTGCTCTAATTGCTGCTTTACCCTCATTGTTACATCTTGTGTTCTCTTTCAGATGACTTGAGAACTGTGTGCTCCAGGCTACCGCATAACAAGTAAGAGATCTTTCTTTCTCTAGCTGTGTTTGTTGTGACACATATTCCAAGATGCATACTTGAGGGCTGTTGAGACAAAAACTCCTCTAAAAATTTGTGTTCACTTCCTGGAAGTTGGCCTTGATTCAGACACTTTATTCAGTGAGGATAAAGGTCATGGTTTATTTTCCCCTTGCAAGCTGGACTCTGGTCTTGAGGAGACTTCAGTGATTCTAACCATATAGGTGATCTTGCCCAGCCTCTGTCAGAACAAATGGACAGGAAAAATGAAATTACAGTGTGGGACCTGTCTCATCCCCAGCTCCGCACTGATTTTACCTGAGCCTAAGCTGCTCCCAACCTGATGTTTCATGTTCTGTTAACACCTGAGGGTTAAAGAAAAAGGAATGTTACTCAAAAGCAGCATTGCTGCCTTTAGAGAAACTGACAGATCTCATTTCTGCTAGAAGCAGTTTGTTTTTGTTTTTTAATAAAACACCTTCAGCAGAAAGTGAGGCCCACTTGAATGAGGAATAGTCACAAAGTAAAAATGAGCCAAAAAGGATTGTATAGTGGCTTATAAAGGGACTTTAAAGGGGAAAAATACTCAGCAGACACCTACCTGAGAACAGAGACTTATCTTCATCACTCTGTGGCTCCTGCTTTTGTTTCTATGTTTTTAAACACCCGTGTAGATCAAGTTCCTAATGCAGAAGTAAATAACGTTGATATGGCCACAAATGAGCAGTGGTTGAAACCACCGGGTCTCTCAAAACCTGAATTTCTGCATGATCAGAAACGTGGTGTGCAGTGAGCTCTCACCCCTTCCAGTTCCTCCAGTGGGAGCGAGCAGGGCCAGTGCTGAGGCACGAGGTGCACGGAGACCTGGGCTTTCCACACGGGATCCTGACCAGCAGCAAAAACTGCCCTGGGCTTGGGAAGGAAGGTGGAAGTCGAAGTCGGGGGGTTGGAAGGTTTGTTGTGTGCCCAGGCAGGTAGCTCAGAGCGTCTGTCCGTAGGGTTGGTGGCCCCAGAGCTTGGTGTTGCTCCTGCCAGGGAGTCCTCCTAGCTGGCAGTCACTGAGCAGTGCCTCTTTGCAAAGTGCACCCAGATTTAAAAAGGGAAGAAAAAAAAGAGAAAAGCATCTGCTGGAAGCTGTAAAGAGCATAATCAGTGTCCTCTTGCCTGCAAGCAGTGCTGCATGGTGATGAATTGTCTGCAGAGCCCTTGTGGGCAGGGGAGAGCCCCTCCACCAGCCTGCCGATAACTCCCCTGTCTGCATTTCCTTCCGCAGCCTGCTCCAGCTGGTGATTTCAGGTCCCGTACAGCAACCAACCCACGGAGCTCTGCCGCCGGGATTTTACCCTCACATCCACACTCCTCCTCTGGGTTACCCCGCGCACCCCGCGCTGCCTGCGCACCCGGCGCTCCCGGCTCACCCCGTGCAAACCTTCCTCCCGGGGATGACGTTCCCGTACCGGCCCATCCGCTAGGAGCCGCGGCGGCGGGAGGTAGCCAGATTCCCTCCGTTGGAGGGAAGCCTCACGGAGGAAACCAAACGTCTCGGGACCCACATTTCCCTCTTTGACCGAAAGCTGGGCCATGCCTGCGCACGGGCTCGGCCCTGGGGGCGTAGAGCAGACTCTAGACGGGTAGGTTGCAGGTCGCAGGTCGCAGCCGCTTCCACCGCGGGATGCAGACGGCCTGGACGAGAAGAGCGGGGAGGAGAAGGCAACGGACTGGAACAGGCGGAAATCTTTTGGATCCGTGGCGTTTTGATCATTGCCCTCGCTCCGTTTCCTCACGGTGCGGCACGGGGGAAGAAAGCCATGGGATTCCCCAGCGGGGCTGCCCCAGCCCGGTCATTCCTCTGTCGATATTTGTACCGGGAGCCAAGGAGGCCGCGTGTGCTGTCAGTGTGGGGCTGCAGCCGGCTGTTTGCTGCGGCTGTTTGAGGCAGGGCCCGGCGGTGCCCGATTAAAGGAAGCGGGGGAGAAGCCGAGGGGCCGCTGGCGGTGTCGGTGTCACTTTCTTCCCGGACGGGCCGAGGGGGGTAACGGGGGAAGGGGACACGCTCCGGGTGGCTGCACCGGCACGGGGAGCCCCCGGGGGCTGCGTGGGGCTGAGCGGGGCGCGGCCGGCACCGGGGGGGTGGGGGGGGCCTGAGGGGGCCCCGGTACCGGGGGGGGGTGGGGGGGGTGCGGGGCCCGCCCGCTGCGTGCCGCGCGTGCGCCTGACGCGGCGGCGGCAGCCAATGGGGCCGCGCGTTGTTGCGCGGTGCCCGCGGAAGAGCAGCGGCCGCCGGTGGGTGCCCGCCGCGGGCCCGGCCTCAGCCGCCGCCGCCTCCTCCTCCTCCTCCTCCTCCTCCTCCTCCTCCTCCTCCTCCTCCTCTCGCCATGCGCTGAGCGCCCGGTGCCGCCCCCCCCCCCGCCTGCAGCGCGCCCCGCGCCCCCCCGAGGTGAGCGGGACCCGGCTGGGACCCCGGGTTGTGGGGGGGGGGAGGGGGGGGGGTGCGGGAGGGACCGGCGGGCCCAGCCGCGGGCCTCACCTCAGGCGCTCGGCGTTCTGTGGCGGCCCCCCGGTGCTGTCGGCTCCCCCGCAGCCGGCTGGGATCCCGAGGACGGCCTCGAGGTGCTCAGGGCCCGGCTCCCCGCTGGTGGCTGCACGGGGCTGTCAAAGGGCCCGGCCGCTGCCCGGATCCCTGTGCTGCGATCCGGGGTGCTCGGGGCGCTGGGCACGCACCGGGCGTGGGTTTTCCATCACTATTCTCAGCACAAACTGGAAGCGTTTGCCTTTTTCCAGCTCCCGTTCCTTGTGTCTGCCACCCTACGGACTGCTCTGCTGTTGTATCCGTCCTGTGGCACCGGGGGCTGCCCGCAGCTATGGGCAGCTTCGGGTTTGGTTGTCCCGAGAGCCCGTGCCCTGCCCCAAAGTACCACCAGCAGGCTGGTTCATCCGTTCTCCCATCTCGGTTTTATGAACGTTTTATAGCTGGGAGTGCCTCTTCGTTAAGAATTCATGCTGGATTTATTTCCTTTCTCAGTGTGCTCTCCCTTTCACCCCCGTGACTTCTTTTCTTTAAAAGCTTTTAAAGAGAATACTTCTGGTAACGCTTTGGGCGTGCCAGCGCACGGGTTTTGTTTCCTTTTTGTTGTTGGTTTGTTTGTTTTCTTTTTTTAAATAAGCCACTTGAGCGTATGAATAAGCTGTAAGAGATTTCTAAGAAGTGATGATATTTTAAATGCAAATAATAATAATATAATAATAAATAAGACTCGCAGTGTGCAGGGACTGGAGTATGGGCTGCCTTCTCTTGCAAGAGGACACTGGGGCGGCCTCATGCTCCTCGCTGCAATGCTGGGGAGTGCCCAGCACCAGGCTGCTACAGGAGGTGGTTTTAATGCGTAGGGCAGAAAAGCAGCTCTGCTACGTCTCGGAAATTGGTGCTTTAATTAGTCGTTACGTGCCTGGCAGCAGTAAAGGAACGTGCCCTGTCCTGCCGCGCCGTGTCGTTCTCTGAACCCGCTGTCATCTCTCAGCTGGTTGCTTGGTGTGTGCACGGCCAGGTGCCTTCACACATCTGAGTAATGGGCAAGGAGCAGAGAAACTGCTGTTCTAGGGACGCTCTCTTAAAACAGAGGGGTTTCCTAGCCCAGAGGGGTGTCACCGCGTCTCCTGGTGCCGAGGCTGGCCTCGGATGGTGTGAAACCCTGGAGGAGCTGCGGGTGGAAATCAGGAAACCGGTCCTTTGTAGCTGGAAGCTTAGTGAGCCTTTAGCTCACCACGTGTATTTATTTGCTTGAGTACTTCCCTGCCTGGTGCTGTTTCTTCCCCAGGAAGGATGATCTTTACGTGCACAGGGGCAGCTTTTAGTGGTGTTGGGCCAGCGTGGTCCGACAGGGCTCTGCCAGGTGCCTGTGTGGGAGCCCAGGAGCCTTCCTCCTCCTCCTCTTTTCCTTCGCTCTGCCCTGGCTGCTCCCAGCACCGTGAAGCCGGCAGGAGCTGGAGAAACCCCTGCAGGGGGTGCTGGCCCTCCTGACAGCCTGGGTGTGGGTACCTGGCAGGGTGTGGGGCAGGGAAACTCCCCTGGCAGCGCCTTGCGGAGCCAATCCTGAAGCCGTCACAGCTCTGCTCTCCTTGTGCTCGCTGCTGGCTGCGGGTGGCACAAAGAGTTTCGTGTCTCGCACCGCCTGCTCCCACCCACGCTCTCCTCCCAGCAGAGAGGTAGAGCTGGAGCCGGTCAGCTTTCCAGCCTTAGCTGAAAATGCTGGAAGTTTTTTTTTCTCACACTGGAAAACACCGAGGAAGGAGAAGAAAAGCAGCTTTTAAGTACAAGATCACAGAGAAGAACAAATGTAGGGAGTTTGTCTGCCAGCTAGGGAAGGAATATCTTTTTCAACCCCTACGAAGTTGGTTGCTAGCGTCTCCTGTGCTGGCGTAGGCAGTGACTGGGTTTTGCCGACAGCGTGGTAATGAGGACAGCGGCTGGGAAATGGAGGCAGGCTCGAAATTCCCTCTCCCCGTGTTTGCACTCCGCTAGGCTGATTTTCTGGCTTTTTTAGTCACTACGTACATCTTGTGTGGAGCTGTTTATGCTAAGCCTGAAATGGCAGCGGGCCCGCGTGTGTGAGGAGCTGCCTGGGGTTCCTCGTGTTCCGGAGGAGCAGCTGCCTGCTGGAACCGTGCCGTGCTCCGCGTGTGCAAGGCGTGGGGTCTCCTCTCCCGAGCTTCTGTTGTGACCCTTTGGCTGGAGCTCCCTGCAGTGCTGCTGCCACAAAGCAGAATTTCTCTGCCGCATCTTACCAGGGAGAGATTTACCAGCAGAACCCTCTTAGCGGTTCTTGCTCGCCGTTCCCCAGAGGAATGGCTCTATCTGGGGCAGCGGGAAGCTGTGCCTTTTGCAGTGTGCTTCAGGGATGCGCTACGTGGGTACCGGCTCACGTGAAATCTCCAGGTTCAGTGCCACAGCCTGAGCTGCAGGGTCAGGGAGCAGCCCAGAAGGCGAGTGGGAGGCTCGTGTTTGTTCTGCAGGGAGGCTGACGGAGCAGACCTTGGGAGCCCAGAGGACCAGGGATACGGATATAAAAGGAATTCCCTAACAGTGAGTGCTCTCATTTCAGGTAACTGCTGCTTGCTGCGCAGCTAGCATGACGTTTTGCCTTCTCCTCTCTTAACAGCCTGTTTCGCAGTCTGTGTCAAATTCGGGTTGTTCTCGGCAGGAGGCCAGCTGGTGGCTGCGGCGATCCCGTGCGCTTGGCTCCAGGTCCTGTGGTGTGCGCCTCGCTCTGGGCAGAGCAGGGGGCGAGGGGCAAATGTGTTCCTTAAAACAGTGCCTGCAGGATTTTGGTGCTGAGGCTGGGCTGGCAGGGTGCTGCGGGTGGCAGTCCTGCCTGTGCTGGGCTGGCTCAGGCAGACAGAAATCTTTTGTTTTTGCAGGGAGCCTGAGGGCTCACTGGCACAGTTGTGTTCTCTAAAACCAAGGCTGCCCTCCGGTCTCCGTGGTGCTGAGATAACCGCAGCTCTCTGTCCAAGACGTTCTTGCTGGCTTGTTGTTTCTGAGGCAGGTGGGGTCTGCGTGCTGGGTGCTGGGCTGACGGCCTGAATTGGAGATGTGACAGCCCAGGGGGTTTGTGGGGAAAGCTGACCGGGATCAGCTCTGTGCACAGGAGGAGGTTGCTGCTAAAGGAGCCAAAATGAGAAGCACCAAGTCTTGAGCTGGTGCGTGCAGCTGAATCAAAAGTTGTCTGCGAAGAGCTTTCAGGCTCGCTGCTTTTGGTTCTGGCAGAAACTAAAGAAAAATGTAACACCGAGATCCAAAGGAGTCACGGACTCCCGTAGCATGACGATATCACAGCATCAGAGCCTGCTCCAGCCAGATGATGATATTACTTTCAGACCAAGGCATAAAATCCATGGTTTTGTCCTACTTTTCCCATTAAAACAGCCTTGCTTGCTTCTGCTAATTTAGGCAAGTAAGTGCTGGCAGTTTTGGGGAACAACCCCGTAGGATGTGAAGGACACGAGAGAGGAGGTGACATTTCCACCGTGCTACCTGCCTGTGAGCGCTGAGCTCCAATGCTTTGTGTAATGTGCTAGAAGCGAGGAGAGCCACATCTCCTGCAGCTCCCTCATCGCTCGTCCTCAGCGAGCCTGAACATGGTTCCTGGAGGGAGCAGGAGCAGGAGCACGAGGTGAAAGCACCAAGTGGCGACTGCCCAGGGGATGTGCCCACGCTGGGATCCCAGGCAGCGTGTTTAATTCCCATGGTTTTCAGTCTGAAGGCATGGGTGTGCTCCGGGGGCACACAGCTGGGGGCTTTTTTTTTACCTGCCAGACGCAGGAATGTCTGCAGCGAGCTCGTACTGCCGGAGTTTGATCTCTTCCCAAAGCAGGAACAGAAGAGATCCACGTGGTGGGCACACTGCAGTGTTTTCTTCACCTTGCCTGGCTGGTAATCAGAGACGTAGCACTGGTAAGCGTTAATAGGTCCCAGAGAGCCAATTTCAAGGCTGAAAATCGTTTTTATTCACACAGGCCTGTACTTCTCAAACGCTTCTCTGTGGCTGGAAGGCAGAGCCCCTGAAAAATCTGCAGGGGCTCCTCCTGTAGTGCTTCAGCCTTGTCAGCGTGTCCGGTGGGTGCTAGGGGAGCAGGGCTGTCCTCGGGTGCCCTCTGCACGTGGCAAGAGGAGCCGTCCCGTGGTGCTGGGTGACCTGACCCAGGCTGGGTCGAGCCTGATGCCCTCCAGAGGGGCCTTCCAACCTTTTTTTTATTATTATTCTTTGAGCAGATGAAGCAGGAGCTAGGTATCAAACCAAATACTTTATTTTTTTTCAAATGTTGGTTCCTCTTGCTTTGTTAAAGTTGACTTAAGTCCTAGAAGCACCTCTTTGACATTCTTGGTAATGAATTCATCATCTCTTCCAATCCGGCCGCGGTTCCGTTGTATTAAATAAAAGGAGCTCAGTTACAGGGGTATCTGGGTGGAACGCTCCCTGCGAGACCGGTAACCTAAAAACGCAGCAAGCTTAAAATGAAATGCAGAAGGGAAATCTTTACTTCTTTGCTGGAATTAAACCTTTGGCTGCTTCAGATTGAGTGGTTTAATGGAAACCAAATCCCCTGTGCCAGATGGTGCAGGGCAGAGAGACGGAGCCCCCGAGCTCCCGAGTCTCGGTCTGGTTTGGGCACTGCGGTGCTCGGCCACAGCTCGCATGCTCCTGCCCTGCATTTTGAGCAGCTCTTGCAATTTCACCCAGGCTTTGCCACCTTCTGTTTGTTTGCAAGCGAGGGAGGATGCCAGATGTCCCTAAACACTTTGTGTTCTGTTTCCCTGGAAGGCTCATTGCTGGGCCCTGGGGGCTGTCCACGCAGTCCCAAACGAGGGTTTGCTGCCCTTACTGGGGCGGCACCTCCAGGGCAAGGAAATCCAGCCCTTGCCTTTCCAGGCAGGGAAACCCAGCTCTGGTCTGCTGCTGCACACGTTTCCATGGCATAAATTTTTTATTTGGGATTTTCATGAGCTTATCTGGACGGAAGTGGAAATCCAAGTAAAAATTCACAAAAATGGCATCTTAAGGTTTTTCGTTGTTCAAATCCAAGCCATGTGTGCGGGATGCATGAGGCAGAATCAGTGTTAAAGCCTGTCCCATAGTGCTGAACAGGAGAAATCTTAACGTGTCGGATCGCCTGGCCAGGCTTTGAAGGTGTGGAGCTGCTTGAGGGATTTTCAAAAGCATTTAAGCAGCTTTTTGCCAAATTCGAGTAAGCATCGAGCTTTATCTTGCATTTGAGCTCCCTGTTGAATTTGGAGCACTGATTCTAAGCTAAACTCAAACTGAGACCTGCTCCTGCATGGTGGGAGCTGGAGGTGCTGGTGGTGAAATAGGTCGGTGCCCACACGCCCCTCGGAGCGCTGGGTGGGCGCTGGTAGCTCAGGGGTCCTGCCCATCCGCTGGGCTGCTGCTGGAAGCTGAATGCTCTGCTGCTTTTTGGACAGAGGTGTGAAATGCTGACCTTCAGTTCATTAAAGCTAGGACTTACCGATGCCGAATGTGCATGACATTGTTTTTAAGTAGTAGCTTTGGATCTTACACTCTGCTTTAATTTTAAATTGCACGTTAAGTCAGCTTGTTTATTTAACGTCCTTACTATTTCTGTTCATCCTATTCCCGTTGCTGCCAAATGTTACTGAGAATATGATGAGTTCCTCTGCAGCTGTCCAACGCACACAAGGCCAAAATTGCTCTCTTAGATCTGGGGTTTAGAGATAACGTTTTGCAGTTTGACTCAGTGAAGTAAGGCAGAAGACTGCTACAGATGCTCAAAGCCTTTGGTCAAAGCCCGGTGAGGCAGAGAGGCAGAGCATCAGGTCAGCTGCAGCAGTCCCAGGCTGTGGCCGTCACCTGAACACAGGCTGACACCTGAGAAAAAGTTGTTAAAAGAAAGGAGGCAATGTCACTGCAGGTTTCCAAAATGGATCGGATCTCCTCTGATGAGCTGCGTGGGGCTGAAGCGCTTTGCCTTGCAGCAGCCACTGCATGGCCTCAGAGGTCAGCACTCGGTGTCTTGGTGTTGCAGTAGATAAATAGCTGATACCTAGAGGTGTCTTTAACACTGATGTTGGCTTTTTCCTTCATAATTCCAACACGCCTTTGTCCTGTAAAACCAAGCTGGCTCTAGAAGTGGTGCTTACAGGTGGAGCTTCTCTTGGCACAGTCATATCCTGCCAGCTCTTAGGGCGGGATGTTGCCAGCAAATGTGGGTGAGGTTTTATTTTCACTCAAGTGTTTCGCTGCTCTGATTGTGCTGCTGTTGTGATCTCAAGTTCTCCCTAATGGGAGAAAGGAAAGGAGGGACTTAGAAATAAATTCTGGGAGCAGTTCTAATGGTTGTGCTGGGGATGTACAACGACATGCCACGTGAGTGAATTTCTGCCTCACCTTACTGTCAGGTGCTTCGTTGTAACCTCACTTTTCTGCGTGGCAAGAAAACCTGGGACTTCTCTGTGGATTGAAAGACTTTGTGTGATGGCAGATTGCTCAGATCCTTGGTCTCACCTGCTCCGTGCCCAGCTGTGGCACCCTTCCCAGCAGAGTTGGGGGCGGTTCCATCCTCACGTCTGCAGCAGGAGGAAGGATGCTCACTGGCACTGATATCTTCCCAGCACAAAGACCACGGATGCATCTCCCACCTCCTGCTTTCCCTGCCCATCTTTGTCTTCTGGGGCAGCTCCAGAGCTCCTTAGAAGCCACAAGCTCCCTGAGAGGGCAGAGAACGGCATGCCCAAACCCAGGGGGTCCCCGCGGCTGGCAGCAAGTGGTTAGCTTGGCAAGAAGCTGCTACTGAAAACGTTTGAACTACCCCAGCAGCATCTAAAGGGCACAGAGGGGCTGATGCTGTGGTGCCTGGCGTGGCACAGCGTTCACATCCTGCATGCCTGTGTTGGAGGCCCTGCCCTGCACATACAGAAATGCTTTGAGTCTGGCGTGGGCAGGCTCTGGGTTTTGGCACAGGTTGTTTCTTCCTCAGAAACCATTTTCTGGGCATGTCCTTCCCGGTAGCTGTCTCTTCATGTGACTTGGTCTAAGTGTTTTTCCCCATGTGGGCAGTAGTTCCTGAATATCTAAGTTCTTAATGGTTAAAGCAGGTGTTCTTCTTCCCTGCAGGTGCCCACTACAAATTTTCCCAGTTTCTTGAGAGCTGTGTGCAAACCAAACCTATCTTCGAGTGCTCCCAAGACACAAAGGCGCCCAGCTGGCGTCCTGCCTGCAGTCCACGGAGACTGCCGGCTGCAGCAGGAGCAGTGATCGTGTGGCCTGCCTGTGATTACAGACAGTAGGTGCTTCAGACAAGGCCAAAAAATAATGATGATTATGAAACGCTGTCAGAGCTGGTAATCAGCTTATGCGTGAGGATTTGGAGTTCCTCTGTCATTAGTCTAAGTGGTGTCACTCCCATGTCACGGCCACTTGTGCATCATTAATCTCACAACTTTCTCTTTGTTTTCTTCCACGACTTGCTGCAAATCTGGGGAGTGCAGAAGCATTTCTGATTGCTGTCTCTAATTCCAGCTGCTCTCCTTTCTCCCAGCACTGAGAGCGAGCGACCTTTCTCTTTACTGCTCTTAGCTGCTTTGTGCTGTCGTGGTTGATTTTATCTTTGCCAAGTGCCAACTTGCTAGCTTGTGTACCAATGAGCTACAGGTTTGGAGGCAGCTTCAGTAATCGCTCTATAAACTAGTTGTAAAGCACGTGAGAGTGCCTGAAATATGATTGATTTTGCCTTTTTGAAAGGACGTTGAGTGAGCCCCTTTTCTGGCCTACTATTTTCTATGGCTAAAAACAGTGTAGGTTTTTGTGGGGGTGTTCTGTGCCTTCGCTGTTGAAGACAGAGTGCCCAAAGGTCTCTTGAAAATCCAATGGTAGTTAAGTGCTTTTTGTGCTGGATACCTTCATGGCATAGGTTATTTCTTTCTGCATTCATGCCTGTGGGATCTTAGTTTACGAGGCACTAACTAGAGGCAAATAGTTGCCTCTTAGCTGGCTGTTGTGAGCACACAAGGCTCTGTGTATTCCAAAGTGATTGGCCACAAAACGTGGGCCACTTCGCATTCAGCGGGTTGCCACAAAATCCTTGTCCTGTGAAATTCTGTGGTTTCCGCTAAATTGCCTTTACTTTTCCTCGTGGATGGCAGGCTCATTGCCCGCCGTGGCCCAGCCTGTTTCAGCAGTGCTGGCAGTGCTGATGTTCCACTTCCCTCCTTCAGCTTTCCGCCCTGCCTGCCTGTGCTGCAGGCCACCTTAGCTGCCCTCTAGCTCCTGGCCTCTTTGTGCCATCCAAATGGTTCCTCGCCCCTCGAAGTCCTGCATGCTCACACTTTTTATATCTCTAAATGAACTTATTATTTTTGTTTGCAAATAGTAGTGGTTAGAAAGACTGAAAAACCTCCTGGGATAAATGGTTTTGATGATCTCCATGGTGGCAGTGTGTCCTGTTCTCCACACTTGGTCACTCCCATTAACTGTCATCCTTGAACGCTGCTAACGAGCTGCATGGCTGCAGAGTGCCATGGCCAGAAGGGCCTTGGAGCCCTACAGCAACTTTTGGTAGGTCGCTGGACATCTTAGCAGCGGGACTGTGGCAAGGTGGTGCTGTGAACCTGTAGGAACTGTTTGTCTCTGCAAGCAAACATTCCTGCGAGATAAAATACCATTTAAATCAGTTGTATTTGGCCATGATGACTGCTGCTGTGCCTCGCTTCGCCTGCCCCCAAGATGGCATCCTAGCTTGCTTCCACATCTCCCCTACAGCTTCGCACCTGTATTTTCTTAAACCTTTTGCTAACTTTTCATTCTCACTGTGGGCACCAAGCCGTGCCTAAAGCACCATCTCAAACACCTGCTTTTCTTGTGCCCTACATCCTCCCCAAGGCAGCCAGACAGGTGGGTGGCTCTCGGTGCTGCCATAAAGCTCCTCCTGGCACCATGTCTGCAGAAGACCTGGCAGTAGGTTTCTAGTGAGCTGTTAACTGCAGGTTTCCACAGAGATCCCTGTTATAATCCACAGTTCTGCAGCGTAGTCTGTAGATTTCCTCCTCTCTGCCCTGAAGAGCTCTTTGCTGGTGCAGCAGGTAGCGTAACAGAGCTGGCTCCAGTGCTGTTAGAAAGCCTGGCCCCTGCCAGTGCAGCCCACAGGAGAAGGTGTCTTAACCCAGAAAACTAGCTTGGAAAGGCAATTCTTAAAGCGTGAGTCTTACAAGCTGTTTTTCTGCACAGTTGCCCAAATCAGGCCTGATTTGGGGCTGGGGCTGGGTCTCTGGGCTCTCACAAAGCCTTGTCTGCTGCACGTAACCAGCAGGCACCGTGCCCTCCTGTGCATGTGTGGCGCGTTGGAGTTTCCCTTTGGAGCAGCCTTTGGAAGCAGGCAGGCTTGGCAGTTTTAGATCTGGCTTTAAATGGGTAGACAGGGAAAAGCAATTCTCATCTGATGCAAAGCTGAGAGATCCAGCGCATTCTCAGGGTGGCGCCGAACACGTGTGGGGCTGACAAACAGTTTGTGTCGGTTCTGCTTCTGGACTCCGCGCTGCTCTGGGCTCTGCTAACACCAGTGTGCCACGGGGCTGTGTGGAGGGACAGGGCTTGGGTCTCGAGTGTTCACCTGGGTATTTGTGAAACACGCGGTGCCAGGCAGGGGCCTTGTATTTTCTTGCATTTAAATTTTCTTCAAATGTGTAAAGCACCCAGGTTTGGGCGTGCGATGCACAGAGGACGGAGCGAGTCCGTGCTCGCATGCCTGGTGCTGGGAGGGGAGTTATCCCGCTCAGCAGGGTGCTCGTGGCTTTGTCTGGCTTTTTTAAAGCTGGCTTCAGCTCCAGGATAATGCACGATGCCCGCCTAGCTCTTGAAGAATACAACATTAGACAAACACGAACTGATCCTTGCAGGAACGTGTCCTGTGCTGGCCCTGCCTCTCCTGTAGCGGCTGCTCCGTGCTGTGAGGTGCCCGCCTTCCCTGCTCAGTATTGACAATCCGCTGCTCTCACGGGTGTTCGTTTAGCTCCAGTTTGTCAGTGCTGAGACTATTTTTAAACGGTTGGCTGAGAAAGGGCGTTGACTTATAGGAGCATCGAAACCTCTCAGGAATTAGAAGATTTACGAGCAAGAGGAGCGCTGCTGGTGCAAACCCGCGTGCCTGCATGCGGAGCGACAGCGGGGGCCTGGAGCCTCGCCATGGCCGGAGCTGCTCTGCTCCTGTGCTCTCCTTTTTCCCAGCCTGGAGCCTGTCCTGCAGTATTGCGGAGCTGGTGGGATTTCTAAAGGAAGCTGCTCAAAGGGCAGAGCCAGCCCAGCAGGAGCCTGCTGAAATCGGTTCCTTCTCAAGTCCCCGAGCCTCAAAGCAAGAGCACCGGAGAGCTGAGCGTCCCTTCCTACAGCAGGGAGTGCACTCGTGCTGCTCTGTGCAGCTTTGCCCTTATAACTCAGCATTTCAAAACCAAGATTTGGATCTCCTTCTTCCTATCTGATAGCTTTTTAAAGAGGTCTGAGGACATTGGAAGCGTCCTGTGCATGGTTAGCAGGGCTGTGGCCATACTGTGGTGAAGGAGAGGGGGCTTTGGGGATTTCTGTGTTTGAGTGTGCTCTGCTGGGCTGCAGAGCCAGCACCCGGGGAGCTGTAGTGCATAGCAATGAGGGGAAACTGTCCCATTTCTCCAGCAGAAGTTATAAAATGCAAAAAATAATCTAAAAGCCCTACTTACATGTGAAGTGGAGATCAGAGGATTGTGTAAGGGGACTTTGTAGATGTTCTTCTAGTAGTGCTTCCTTTTTAAGCTCTTTGTTTAATTTTGTTTTGACAAAATGTTGATCCCGTGCAGAGATTGGAAGAGCTCCACGCGTTGGAAGGCACGCTTGGCATGCTTCTGGCTGCATTCAATGCAGCGTCCCTCTCTGCTCTTCTGGTCTGGGTCGTGCCACGTGCTCCTTCTCACCAGCATCAGCAGCCTGCCCTGTGCTTGTCACCACAGCTGTCACCTGTGTGACCATCGTGGCGCTGGCAGGCTGTGCCAGGACACGAAGTGAGCAGTGAGCTGCACCCGGCCTCTCGGCACCAGGGGTCCTGGTCGCTGCTCGAGCTGGTGATGCCACAGTTCACTTCAGCTCTTTTGAACCTGTTCTGCTCGGAAGAGAATTCCCTTGGTACCGGGAGCTGCCTGTGCACAGATGCCTGCCTGAAGCCGAGTCGGAGCTGTCTGGTCAAACCTAACGTGCTTTCTTCTCTTGCAGGCGTGAATGACAGAGGAGGTGCCTCCGACTGCACTTTCCGACGTAAACCTGCGTCTTCTCTGCCACGATGACATAGACACGGTGAAACAGCTCTGTGGCGACTGGTTCCCAATCGAGTACGTTCCTGGTCGTGGGTACGAGGTGGCGGGGATCTAGAAACACGGGGTGTGGAGCTGTGCTGCTCCAGCTCAGAACGGAGACTGAGGGCTCTGCAGCCATCTGGGCTGCTGCTACGACAGCAGTGCCTCCTGACCCTTCTACGTGCTGTGGTGGTGTCCCTGTTCAGGAGCTGCTGTCGCCTGTCCTTCAGAGCCCCAACAGCATCTGAAAGTTCAGAACGCAGCCGTTGGCAGAAAAGTGGGCTTTGTCATTAGGGGGGTGGATCAGCTTCTTGGGAAAGACTGTGTAAGACATGGGAAAGGATCGTACCTGCAGGAAGAGAAACAGTGTCCCTGTGCTTGTGGAGTGAAGGTGTGTTCTTGAGTGTGTGCCAGGAGAGTGTTCTCAGAGTGAACCAAACCAACAAGGAGCTCCTGTTCCTACGGGGTGTTGCTCTGAATGTCCCAGGAGGGAGACCAGACAGTGCTTGCTGTGTGCCTGGGGTCCCTTTTTCTCCTGCAGCGGCATGCTGTGCTGTCCCCAGCTCACAGGGCCATTTGCACCCTCTGAAGTGGGCTTTTGTTGAGCCCAAACCTCTGGACGGAGGAAACTTGTGCAAAACTAAGCAGCAAAGGCCTCACAGATTTTTTATCAAATATATTCTGTCAGCATAAATAATTTTATAGCAGGCATTTCTGTAGATCTAAAGGAGAGCTGTCCCCTGCTTTGTCCTGCTCTGTTGTCTCCTGCTTGGCTGGACGCAGCCCACTTGCATTTTCATTTTTATTGTTTGGGCTGTCCCACAGCAGACCTGAAGCAGTGGTGATGCTGAGGTGAATGTAAGCCCTTGTGAGACACAGGCTGCACAAAGCACCTTCCTGATGAGAAGCTGCTGGCAGTGCCATTGAAGGAGGCGATATTGCTGCAATGATGGAAGCGAAGGCTCTGGGCAATGAATACAAAATGAAAATTTGTCTTAGCAAGGCAGCAGACCGTGGCAGGAGCAACCTCCGTGGCTTCTTAAGTGCAACTGGGGGAAAAAAGCGTGCTGCCAAATGGGGTACAACAGCAGTTTGTTTCATGGTACCATACAGCAGTTAAGTCAGGAAAGGTAGATAACGTACTGGCCCGGATTTTATGGAGTAAGTTAAGCTTATAGCATAGAAAGAGCTCAGCCATGTGTCAGTCCAAAGCTACTTGACTACATTTCCCTGCAGAACATAGACCTTTCAGCTTCCCTCCCTCAGTCTTGTGTAAAATTGGCTTGTGGTTCCAGTGACTGGCACTTAAAGATGCTGCTGCTTGTTTGAAGTGAAGTGCAATGTTGGCTGCTCCTGTGGGATCTGTTCTCCAAATGTTCCTGTTCTTTCTTCCTTCCCAGGTACCCTGACTCATGGTACCGAGATATCACTTCCAACAAGAAGTTCTTTTCCCTCGCAGCCACATACAGAGGCTCCATCGTGGGAATGATAGTAGCAGAGATCAAGAGCAGAACAAAGGTGCATAAAGAGGTAGGAGGACTCTGCTTCGGTACAAGATACCTCGCTTCTTGATGTGCTTAATTGGGATGGGGCCTGTTTGGGGTAGTTTTCCCACCTCTGCTCAGGAGCTGTCGGGAGTTAATTGTGAAAAAGCAAGAACGTGATTTCCAGCTAATGAAGCAGGGGTGGTGGGATGTGTTTGAACATGGGCTGCTGAGCAGCCCGTTACCAGAAAGCCTGTTCCTGCTGCCCGATGTGCTGCGTGGAGGGATCAGGTAATGCAGTCGTAGACTAAAAGCCACTTTAATAATTCTTTTGCCAGCCTGTTTTCAGTGTGCCTGGTCATTGCTAGTGGCTGAGGTCTGTGTACCTGCTCCTCTCTTATGCAAGGCATGACCTTCCTTAGCTGTACTGAGTCACTCCTGAGAGCTGTGACTTCCTGCAGCAGCGAGTGTCCTTCGTTCGCTGTCACTGTCTTGAACACAAAACAGAGGTGGCCAGTCTGCAGGAATTTCAGGCCACAGGGATGACAGTTTGGAGGTCAGGAGAGACAGCACGGTACGGTCAGAGTGCTGTTTGAATCCTTCTTGGTGAAGAGTGCAGGTATTTGTGGGCTTGGAGACATAACGTATATAGTAAGGAAACATCATGATGTGTGCTCTGCAATCGGAAGGATGATAGGGAAGCAGGAATATCACCTAGAGGACCGTGCTCATTTCATTTTTCTCCCCATCTCCTTTCCCAGAAGCTTCAGCTAGGACTCCTCACTGAAGGGAAAATTCCTGCTAAAGCCTTGTTTTCAGGTGTTCCAGTGCAGGATTCTTGCTTTCTCCTCTGCCTCCCCACATATCTTACTAAATAACTTGTCATATCTCTACTCAGGATGGAGACATCCTAGCTTCCAGTTTTCCTGTGGACACTCAAGTTGCTTACATCCTAAGTCTTGGAGTGGTGAAGGAGTTCAGGAAACATGGAATAGGTAAGATGCTGCTACGTGACAGTTCTGTTGCTGTCCTACTTGCTACACCTGACTACTGGACTAAAGAGCTGCACCGTGCAACTCCAATTCCCTTCTGAGACAAACTTGTCTGTGACTTGTCCCGGCAGTTAAGGTGATGCTCTCACATCCCCCTTGTGCTGGCAGTGCAGGTACACTGAGAAGTTTTTGTTGGTGTAACAGCACAATGTACAAATGGTTCTGCAGAGTGCAGTCCCTCTCGTTCCCAGGGGACAGCTGAGCACACCCAAAAGTTGCACTCCTGCTGCTGTCTGCACCAAGAGTCTGAGAAAAGCTGCCGGGGCTGAGAAGTCCTCGTACTTTGTCATTCATCCTGGAGCAGGGTTTGAAGCCTGTCTGGTAGGGACAAAAGGGGAGCGTGTACTCCCTGCCTTCTGATTTTCTTCCACGGGTGTCAGAAGCCTGGTACCTGAGGCAGAAAAGTAGCTGCTCTTAAACTTGTAACTTAAATAGAACAGATGATTAGGGAAAGGTGGACTGGGAAAAGAGCGTAACTCAGACCTGCTTTAGTCTGTCAAGTGCACATAAAGGTGAGCTCTGAGTGCCTGCTGCAACACACAGCAATTCTGCTGCCATTTGGAAACCTGCAGTCAGAAGGGGCCCAGCTCCATTTAGAGCAGGATGTGTTTTGTCATCAAATAAGTGCCCTGCTGCTGCAATTTCAAGCATGATCTGCATTTTTGATCTGCAAAAGGGAGTAGCCCAGGTTTGGCAGGATGACCCAGTTGCACACCTGGAGTCTCTTCAGTGGGTACAGGTATCAGCTTCTTTTCCTCGAGTCCTCCCTTCTTCCCCACTCATGTTTAGAAAGGTACAAACTGATGTGATGCGTTAAAAAGTGACTAGAAGAGACATCAGTGGGACTGCTGCATTTAAAACTTAAATTGAAATGCTGCTTTGTCTAAATTTTCTGTACACAGAAGAAAATGATTGCATGGAATAACGTTCAAAAGTTAGTAAGGGGGTCTTCTGTTCTGTAAAAGCTGTTTTGAGTCCCAGTTTCCAAATCCTATTTTTTTCAGCTCCATGTTGCTGGAATTTTCTCCTTTCAGTATCAGCATTTCCTGTATCCATTAAATCTAGGTAGCATGTCGCTATGCTTTCTGAAGATCTTTGGACTTGCATCTGTAGCAAAACAACCTAAAAAAGCTTCCTGCTGCTGCTTTTTCTGAGACCTTTCCCTTTTCAAGTGTTTTTCTACTTGTGTTTGAAGCTTCAGTCTTTCACTCAGGAGGCTTTTCAGCCCAGGCACACTTTTAAGCATTAAATCTCTGAATTTTCTCCGGCAGACATTGGAAGACTTTGGTTCTCTGCTATTCTTAAACCAGAGGGCAGTTGGGTTACTGTGAGTCATGAGTGGCATATCTCATAACAAAATCAAACCGTCCTCCTGTTGAGGTCTCCAAGTGTCTTTTTGTACTTGGCTGATAGAAACTCCTGCTAAGTCTCACGTAACCATAGGGTCACTGCTGTTGACTTCTGCTCCAAAACCCTGTGGGCCCTGCCGAAAATCATCTGTGCCCTGGGGATTGTGAAACAGCAGCGTAAATCTCATCCATGTGCTTGTATTAGCTAAAGGATTTCTGCTGCACCTGACGGAGGAAGTTAGCCCTGCAGGTTCTGCGGGTCCTTCGGGCCGTGCCTGGATGAACCTCCAGGGCCAGTCTTCCATGGCTGGGGTATCCTCTGGGCCCTGCTCTGCTCTTCCCCTGCTGGCTAGTGGCTGTGGCCAAGTCAGGTTGAGTGAGACTGTGCCTCACCTCTTCTCCTAAGAAGGGGACTTAAAATCCTGCCAATTCTTTTATTTAAATTTGAATTCAGTAGACACAACGCCGTAACCTGCTTGTAAAGTCCTGCTTTGACTCTGCTGTTTTAAATGGCTCTAAAATAAACATGATGGGACTGATAGCACTGAAAATGACTCACTGGCCTTACCCAAAGCCAAGAGCTGCTTGCCTGGGGATGAGTATCATTGGCAGGTTTCTGTGCCTGACTTATCTTTGTGGTTATTGAATCAGAAACATTTCTGCCTTTATAAACCTGTTCTGCGAAACCGTGCTCATAGCTGAGGTGAGGCTCATATTAAAGCCACGGAGCACTGTCCTGTTTAATGCCTGTGTGAAGCTCTGGGGAATGAGTGGGATCTGGGGTCCTCGAGCGCGGGCAGCAATTGCTGCTGAGCTGCTGGGTGCTCGAGATCTCAGCTGGGAGCTTTGAAGCTCCATGCTGTCCCTTAGCAAGCAGCTACGCTGTGTAATTCTGCTGTTCCTTCCTTTAACAGGTTCTCTCTTGCTTGAAAGCTTAAAAGACCATATATCAACAACTGCCCAAGATCACTGCAAAGCCATCTACCTGCACGTCCTCACCACTAACAACACAGCAATAAACTTCTACGAAAACAGAGACTTTAAGCAGCACCACTATCTGCCCTATTACTATTCCATAAGAGGGGTCCTCAAAGATGGCTTCACCTACGTCCTGTACATCAACGGTGGGCATCCGCCCTGGACAATCTTATATCCTTTACCTGCAGCCTAGTTGCCAGTGAAGCATGCAAAGCAGACACCAAACCATGTTTTAGGGTTAAAATGGCAATCTAGCAAAGCATGAGCTGGCTATACGTGGGGACTGGTGCCTGCTCTGTTGTGAGCTTAACCGAGCTGATTTCCCTGAAGCCAGGAGGAAGGCAATGTTAGACAGATTTGACAGTGACCCACTTGTGCCTAGACTTCCCCAGATCCTCTGGGAGCGGTTCAAGGAGGCAGTGTAGTGTGGTAAATGAAGTTGGAGCAAGTTTGCCTGTGATGGAGAAATGCTCGTGTTAAGCCAACGTGCAAGGCAAGCTTTGGATGTGCGCTGCAGGGTTTGGCCAGCAGTGTGGCAGAAAAGCCCTTGGTCTTGCTTCCTGTTGCTTAGGATCCCCTGTGTCTCTGGCCTGGCCTCTGGGTCTCAGCAGGCTGCTCTCAAACTGAATTTGGGAGTTTGTTTCAGGCTGCTGGATCATGGAAAAGAAACTTGACCTTTCCTAGGTGTAGCTAAAAAGTCCAGATCTCTCAGTGCAGGTGTGTGGATTGCAGCCCCCACAGTAACTTGCTGTGGAGTGCAAAGGAACTATAGCAACTGCTCCTATTAAGTATTTCCACACAAGTTGGGGCCAGCGCTCCCAAATTGCCTTCTTTTATGGTGTGAGGTAGGCCTGCTTTTGGTAGAAAGGAGCAGTAGAGCAATGTGAGGAGCAGATCTGTCTAAATACCTGAGCAGAGCAGCCTTCGCTGTGTCCTAGGGTCTCTTGAGCAAGTGCTAGTCCACAGAGTGCTTTAAGTTATTTTGAAGTTAGGTTATAAATGTCCTTAACTGCTGTCCACTGACTACCTACAGCACATTGGATCAACACTAGCCAGTCTGAGCCCGTGCTCAATTCCCCAGAGGATATATCGACAAGCCCAGAGCCTTCTCTGCAGCCTTCTGCCGTGGTCTGGCATTTCTGCCAAGAGCGGCATTGAATACAGCCGGACGATGTGACTTGCTCAGCAGCTGTACGAAAACCAAAGGTAGGTACCGGGGGGAAGCTCCCTGCTCTGCCGGCAGCAGCGATGTGCCTGGCTGCTGTTGGGGGCAGCCGAGAGCCCTGCAGGCAGCTGCTGTGCGAGCTGCTGGGTGAGGCGTCCTGGGCATCGCTGCGCTCTGGCCTCCAGCTGGTAGCTGAGCTGGTGCTGGTTGCATTTGAAGGGAATTTGAACTCTGATCTTGTTTACTTGAGCCCAGACTCTTACAGCAGATCCAGCTTGTCCCTGCTGTCTCTGGCCTTTTTCCCAGCTCTGTCAGACCAGCTTGAAAGACCCGGAACAACTGAGTCCTCGATATTTCCCAACACGGTGTCTGAGCACAATAACTGATAGCCAGTTTGCACGTTTCTGACAAAACATCTGCAGAACAGCAGCTCTGTGGTACCCTGTGAGACCTGTAACGACTGGTTTCCCTAAGACAGTTGCCCTCTCTGTCTTCCTGTAGGATTGTTCTTCTTCCACCTCCCGAACCATCCGGCTCCGCACTGATTCCAGAGATGATGGCTCTTGGTCAGTGACCCAGCCCCCTGGAAAGGACTCCTTATTCCACAGATTGACCAAGATTTTGCAGACTTCGCGCTCGACCGGCTGCAGCCCCGACCTGCCCCCGTGGGCTGGGGGCTGCGAGCGCTGCCCGGGCCGGCCTGGCTCTGGCGTGAGGCAGCTGGCGGGGCCCAGGCCCTTCTGCATCACCGCTGTGTGCGTGCTGCACTGCCCCTGCCACGTCCCTTCCTCTGGACGGTTTGTTTGTACTCGTACACGTGACGTGGAGGGCTTCGGTTGCTGCTTCCGTGCCGCAGCCCCAGCAGGCCGTGCGAAGGAGGGCGATGAATCTGCACTGGGCAACCTCCTCCGTGAGCTGTAAGCACCCCGGCAGGCCCCCGATGCCAGCAGCCGCAGTCTGCCCCGGTGGAGGGGGAAGTGGGGAGCTGGGCGGCTGCTTCTGGGCCCCGCTTCCTGCCCCTGGCAGGGGCGGCAGGGAGGGCACGTGCCTCGCCTGAGAAACGAGCCCAGCCCTCGGGCATGGCGTAAAAAAGAAGCACCTAATTCAGGATGCACCAAGTAGAAGGCAGGGAATGAAATTGCTATTTCATAGTGAAATATATTATACTGTATAGATCCTTCTGCCTCTGTCTGAGTTGGAACTTTGCAGAGCAGGGGCCTGGGGCTGGGGAGCCCCTGCTGCAGCCAGAGCCCTTCTCTTCCCCTGCCTGCATCCTCCCTTGGCCTTGGGGCGTGCTCCTGCAGGGCCGCGGGTGTGGGAGCTGCACGCAGACCACTCCAGCTCTTCTCTTGGAGAAAAGCCCCCACAGCTGCTCGCTGGCATGCCCGAGGCTGCACTTTGTGGGCATGGCCATGGGGCTGTGCCCTCGGCCACCCTCCCTGCGGCTCTGCGGGGCCTCGGGGCCTGGCTGCAGATGCGCCATGGCCAGGCCAGGCTGGCTCTGGGCTCACCAGCACGTAACTTCCAGCCTGCGGGGAGAGCCCCAGGGTCCCCGTGTGCTGCAGCCAGGCCAGGGCCCTTCCTGCACCTCAGAGCACGGGGAGCGAGCGCTTGGCTTTTTAGGGGAGAGTTGCTGCAGCTGAGCCAGCGCCCGTGCCCCAGGTGCAGGGGTTCCTGCTCCCCTTCCCCACCTGAGGCTCGCTCCCTGCTCAGCACCGCGTTCCTCCCTCCCCTCTTGCATGCCAGTTTTGAAACTGGGGCTTAAGCAAAGGCAGCGTGAGCTGCAGCAGGCGGAGTGTGTGGGCAGGGAGAGGGGCTGAGCTGTGATCTGGGGCAGTGTGAGACCGAGGGGGAGAGAAAGTGGTAAGATCTGGCAGTCTGCGTGATGGTACAGAGTCAGTTTGGTGTTCGTAAGCCCCTAAAATGGGAGTAAAAGAGGAGCAGGGTGCAGAAGGAGAGCTTGCTGCAGGTGGTTCCTGGAGGAGGTTCCTGCAGGAGGCCGGGAGCAGCTCAGCGCTGAGCACTGCTCGGGGGGCTCTGCCTCAGCCCGATGCCCCCGCACAGAACGCCCCGCGGGGCACAGCTTGCCCGCTGGCCTTCCTGGCTGCAGGAAGCGTTTGGCAGGCCCCACGGGCTGCAAGGGTGGCATTTTGGGGAAGTGGAAGGCTGTGCTGTGGGGAGGAGCTGCTTGCTAGACTGGGTTTGGCTCAGGGACGGGGTGATAGCAGAAAGCTGTTGGGATGAGAACAGTGCAGTGTGGAGAACCTCCGTCTGTGGGGCCCTTCCAGCAGTAGGAACCTGCTCTGAGCTTGTCAGGGGCCTCGCTCTGAGGCTGTAGACCCGGTGCACTCCGGAGGCCCCTTTCAGCCCCTGCTCCTCATTCTGTGTCAGTTCAGCGATGCAGGCAGTGCCGTGAGGTCAGGCTGCGCTGGGCGAAATGCAGCAGGCAGTGCAGGGCCGGAGGGGCTTGGTTTTGCGGCAGACGTAAGGAAAAAAAGTAAAAAGAGCTCTGGGGCAGGGAGCTGCAGCATGAGCCGGGCTGCTGCTGGTGGCTTCAGCCGTGGTGCAGCCCCTGAGGTGTCTGCTGGGGCAGGGAGGTGAGCAGCCCCAGGGCTGGGGCACAGCGGGACCGTGACCTGGGCACAGGTTCTGTGCGTGCCGCAGCAGCGCAGGACCCGAGCCCAGCACAGCCCACAGTGAGGTGGCTGCTTCACGGGATGGGGCCCTGCTGCACCACCACCAGCTCCCCCGAGCTGCTCCTGCACCGCAGGGGGCTCCCGTTGTGCCCCACGCCCCCTGCCCCCAGCTCCCGGGGCTGTGTGGCCCTGGCTGGGGGGGCTTTGGCCACCCCCAGTCCCCTCCGCAGCCACCGCCCCTTGCTGTGCCCACCTCCCGTGGGCAGGGGATTTGGGGGATGGCTCCCCACAGTCCCTCCTCACTGAGGCACCCTGGAACCCTCCTTTGGGTCACCACCTTTTTTTTTTTTTCTTATTTACCTAAACATTTCTATTGGTTTGTAGGGGTTTTAGCAACTGAAGCTCCTGGCTCTTTGGCACTTGCTTTCTCTGTCCCAGAATGAAGCTCTTCATCGCTCCTAGGGGCCTGGGACCAGCATTCCCCCACCCCACTGTATCCTGCCCCCCACACCCCCTCACTCCTCTGCTGCCCTCGAGCACGTCCCCGGGGACTGGTGACTGGTCTGTGCGTCTTGTTCCCCTGTCACCCTGTCCTGAGGTGTCAGTCACGGCCCTGCCTCACAGCCCGTTATTTATTGAAGAGCATCGTGCTGCTACTGTCAGCCTCTCTCTAAATGTCTTCAATTAAACCAACCCTCTTTTGCGAGTTGTCTGTCACTTCATGCAGGTTCCTGCCTCGCTTCAGCTGCTCCAGCCCCATCCCCTGACCCCGTGCTCAGCAGAGGCGAGGTGACCACGCGGCCCCTTCCCGGGCTGCCTCTTGCCAGGCACCCCCAGGCCAGGGGCTGGCGAGCACCCGAACGGGGCCTTACTGGGTGCTGCTGGGACCGTCCCCAGGGCTGGCTGAGCACAGCTCAGGCCCAGGGCGAGCCGGGTGCTCCCACCACAGCCCTGGGAGGATGCCGCAGCCCCTCTGCCTGCTCTGCCTGGCGGGGGAGCGGCTGCTGGCGGAGGCAGTGCTGCCTCCCTCCTGCCTGGGGCTGCCCGGCTCTCACCCAGGGCTGAGCTGACTCAGCAGCGGTTGCGGCGCAGATCCTGCTCCACAGGTCGGGACCACGCAGCGCCGCGGCCCTGCTCGCCTGCCGTGTTGCAATGGGGCTGCAGGGTGGGTGGAGGGCGGTAGCACGGCTGAGCCCAAAGGGCTGCCCCTGCCTCAGCCAGCGGGGCCTGCAGCTGCAGCCACCACAGCATCGGTGCCACTGGGGTTGCTGCTGCTGCCCAAGGGCCAGCTGCAGCCCAGACCAGCACCCACCACGCTCCGGACGTGCACAGCCAAGGCCCTGGAGGTGCTTTGGCACCCCAAAGTGGCACAGGTGGCTTCAGCCGGGTGCACAAACCATTCTGGAGTAACCTAACAGCGCAAGCTTTACAGAGCTGCAGCCCCCTGCGCTGCCCCAAGTCCTGCAGCCCCTTTGCCCCATGTGCCGAGGCCGCCCCGGGCACCCAATTTGGGCGCTTTGCCGGCTGCTCGCCAGGCACGAGGACGCCTGCAGGGGCGGCAGCACAGCGGCCGCAAGGAACCCCCTGGTGCTTTGCGCTGGCAGCCAAGAACGGTCCCGACTGCGAAGCGTTCAGCAAAGCCATTTATTCCACTTTCCTGCTCCCACAGATCTCCAGATAGAAACCCACGCGAGGACGTCCCCATGCCCCAGAGGGAATTCACTGCAAGTCGCTGCATACACTGGCACTCCGAGCGGGAGCCCGGCGTCGCTGCCGCTGGCCGAGTGGAGCCCTGCCGCCACGGGCAGAGGTGCTCGGCCAGCAGCCTTGTTCCTCAGCTGTGTCCACTGCAAAACACAGCTCTGTCCAAGTCAACAAAGGGCAATTCAAAATAATTAAGTTTTGTTCCTTAAAAATGAAACTGGGACCTGAATGCAGCAGTGTGTCCCTGAAATCAAAGCATAATTCTAAGGCTTCAGCACCTTCACGTAAGCACATGAACTCTCTGCAGGGGGCTGCGCAGATTGATCTGGGAAGCTCGCTAGAGTTTAATGGCCATAAAAATACATAGCTTTCCCCTGCTTCAGACAAATCCAAACCCTCCTGGCTGGACAGTGGAATCACGTGGGCAGCATTTGCAGCCAGCGACTGGTTGGAAAGTTAGACGAAAGTCTCTAGTCTCCTCACCCACTTTTAATCAATCACAAACAGGGCGGCATCACTCCATCGGCTCAGCCACCGCCTGCTCTGCCGCAGCGTCTGCCCTGGGCTGCACCGGCTGCTCCGCCGCCACGGCCTCGGCCACGGGCGCAGCCGCCAGCTGCTCCAACGCAGCCTGGCTCTCCGGCACGGCCGCCGGCTGCTCCGCTAGCTCAGCCGCGGCCTGCGCAGCCGCCTGGTTCTCGGCACTATCTTGAAATTCGTTGCCCGCTCTAGCAGGCCCCGCCAGCTCGTTCGCTGCCTTAGCCGCTGCCGCGTGGTCGATCGCCGGCTTCTTCGGCTTCTGCGTGGCTGCCACCGCCTCGGCCAGCTTCTCCTCCGGCACCATGTTCAAGATCTTCAGGGCAAAGAGCAGCTGGAATTTGGCAGTTCCAACAAAGGAGTTGCCCAGGAAGTTTGGCAGCCCACCCATGCGGTCCTTCTGGGTGTAGAGGGGGACACGAACCATGCCCATCACCTGCAACAGCACGGAGCGCGTTTCAGCAGGGGCCGCGGTGCCCTCTGCTCGCTGCGGGAGCGAGCGGGACCCCCCCACGGCCCCACACCCTCACCCCAGGCCCCACCAGCCCACGGCCCCGGTGGCAGATTCCCCCCCGCACCACCACCACCTGCCCTCACCTGCGCCCAGCCCTGCTGAGGCCCCTGCACTGCCTCTCCCCGTGCCCCCTGCTCTCCCAGCCCAGCCCACAGCACCCAGCCCTGGCCCTGCTCCCCCTTTTGCCACCCAGGGAGGATCCTGCTGCCCCAGGCTGCCCCAGGCTGCCCTTCTTTCCCTGCACACCCTGCTCTGCCCTGCCTGAGGATGCTGCCGCTCACCCACGCGTCCTCCTCAACCGTGCCACGACCCGGGGCCAAGCTGCCTCCGCTCACACAGCCCCCAGCACGGGGTGGGCACAGGGGGAGCCCCTCGCTCTGCCCCGGGGTGACCGCAGCGCCCAGGAGGAGGCCGCCTTCCTGCGCTGCCCTCGTGCCACGCGGGGAGGGCTCGGGGTGGAGCAACGAGCACGGCACCGCACCGGGGGCCGCGGGTCGGGCCTCGCCCGGGGCCTGGCGCCGCGGGGCTGCGGCCACGGGGGGCGGCGGGAGCCGGAGCCCTCCCGGCGCCACGCGGCTGCCGCAGGGGGCGGCCCGGCGGGGAGCTTTGTCCGGCTCGGCCCGGCCCTAGCGCCCCGAGCTCCGCACGCCCCTCCCGGCGCGCCCCACCTCCAGCCCGTGGTCTCGGGAGTGCACGGCGCTGATCTCGATGGTGTGCAGCTCCTCCAGGGTCAGCTGCCGGGCGTAGAAGTGTGCCACCACGCGATGTGGCCCCTCTGTCAGGTGCGAGCACAGATAGTCAGCCTCCGTCAGGCGCACGCAGCCCAAACCCAAGCCCAGCACCCGGTTCAGACCGTCCTCCAGGGACCAGTAGCGCCGATCCACGAACCCCCCGGGGAAGCCCAGCAGGCCGTCAAAGCGCATCTGCATCTGCAACAGAGCCGCGCGGTCAGGGGGGGCTGGGGGGGGCCCCAAGGCCCGCAGCGGAGCGGCCCCGACACCCCCGCGATCCCCGCGATCCCCGCAGCCCCGTCCCGGCGTCCCCGGTCCCGGTGCCCCCTCCCCGCCCCCCGCTCACCAGCACGGCGTAGCGCAGCGGGATGCGGCCGAACAGCATGCCCGGGTTGGGCGCGTAGAGCATGGCGTGGCACGAGTGGCTCCAGCCGGGGCCCAGCCGCATGGCCTCGTAGCGCGTCAGCGGCTTCAGCTCGGGCACGCCCGGCACCCCCAGCGTCGGCAGCGGCGGCAGCGCCCCCGCGCCCGCCGGCAGCGCCCCCAGGGCCGCCATCGCGCCCATGGCCGCCATCGCCTCGCCGCCCGCCCCGCCGCCCCGCAGCGCGCACGCGCGGAGGCCGCGGCCGCCGAGGAGGCGGGGCCGGCCGCCGGGCGGACCAACGGGCGCCGGGCGCCGCCGCTCCCCCGCCAATCGCCGCGCTCCCGTCTCGCGGCCCGCCGGGGGGCGGCCAATGGGATGGGGCGGCGCGGCCCGCGGCGGGCGCCATATTAGGGAACGGCCGCACGGGGCCCAATGAGAGCGCGGAGTGGAGGGGGAAGGGCGCGAGGAGCACGGCGGGAGAAAAGAGGGCGGGGCCTCCACGCGAGCCGAGCCCACCCCCAGCTACGTCACCCATAACCACGCCCCCTCCCTGAGCCACGCCCCTTCGTGAAACCCCGCCCCTTACCCGGAGTCACGCCCCCACCCCTCGAAGCCACACTCACCGAGCCCCGCCCATCAAGGCCACACCCCCTCCATATGCCACGCCTCCAGTCCCGCCCCCTCCCGAGGCCCCGCCCCCTGGAGCAGTCTCAGCGCCGGGTCCCGCCTTTATTTGGCTGCCGCGGCCGCTCCCGGCCCCGCGCCCCCCCCCTCCGCCCCCCCCTCCCGCAGCCCCGGCCGGGTCCGGGTCCGGGTCCGGGTCCCGGCTTCGGGTCCGGGCCGGGGCCGCTCAGAGCCGCTCGGGACCGTGCTCGTCCTCCAGGTGCAGCCGCGTGGGCTCCAGCAGCAGGGGCTGCGCGGGGCCGCGGCCGGGCAGCGCCTGGGCGAAGTCGGAGGAGCCTGGGGGGGAGAAGCGGGAGGTCAGCGGGGGGAGCCCCGCAGCGCGGGCCCGGGGCGGGTTCGCGACCCCCCCCCCCCACCCCCGAGGGCCCGGCCCGGTGCCCGGGGGGTGCCGCCAGGAGGAGGAGGAGGAGGAGGAGGAGGAGGGGACGTACCGGCGGTTACTCCTCTATACCGATAGAGCAGGAGTCGGGCCCCAGGGCTGCCCAGGCAGGAGGAAGGCAGACAGAGGGAAGCGTTAGAGCTGCCCGAACGCACCGCGCTGCTGCGCGCACACAGCCTGCAGACACCGGGGGTGTGGGGGGGGAGGCTCAGCTCCCCCCGGCCCTCCCCGCCTGCAGGGAGCCCCGCGGCACCGGGACGGACCCGTGGGTGCCTGGGTGGGTGCACTGCTCGCAGCCCAGAGAGGAGAAAAGGGGAAGGACAGAGACAAAAGGGGGAGGGAGGAAGAGAGAGAAGGGGGCGAGGTGCCCCTGTGTTAGCCCCCCGCGGGCAGCAGCTCTGGGCACTGCTCGGAGCAGGACCCCGCACGCTGACCCTGTGCCCTGGCTGTGAGCCTGCAGCACACCGGCCCAGCTGGGAAGGTGCCAGGGGTTGGGCACCGAGCCCACAGCCCCCCCACGGGCAGCCTGGAGCCAGGAGCTGCACGCACAGCACCCCCCGGTCTGCGGCACCCCCACATGCCCAGCGGCACGGCCGTTACCTGGCAGGTAGACGTCTACCGGAGGGTCGGTCTCGGACTGTGTCAGGCTCCTGTGCTCGCCGCAGCCGCCGTCCTGCAGCACGTCTTCGACAGAGGGAGGGCAGCTTCCTGCAACCAGCCAAGAGCGCTGCCCGTCAGCGCAGGCTCCATTACGGGCTACCCTCCGTGTGAGGAAGGGGGCCTGGCACTGCTGGGCACACCAGCCCAGCTCGCGGTGTTTCACAGGCAGGCTGACGGCCCAAAAGGCAGCCAGGATTTCACCAGGACCGCAGTGGTGCCCGTGGGATGAGCACCATCCCACGTCATAGCCAGCACTGTGCTGGGAGAAGCTGGGTCCATAGCCGGGCACTGCTCCCTTGCTGTGCAGTGCGACACGTGGCGCTGAGGGTGGGCAGCAGCTGCGTGGGGCAGCAGCTGCAGGCTTTCAAACTGGGCTGAAGCCCTACCAGGCTCCAGGATCTGCTGTTCTGCCTGTCAGCCCCCCAAAGGCTCTCCCACCCCATCCCTGGACAAGGTCTGAGCAGAGGAGCAGGGCCCCTGAGGGGCAGAGGAGCCCAGCTGCTGAAGTGAACCCAGCTACTTGTGCAGAACTTAGAGCAAGAAGAGCTGCTTGGCAAATAAACGGGGGGGAGCCATTGACTTTTCTCCCCCACTTCCCAGGAGAAGCCCTGGTAGCTGTTGCTGGTGAAAAAGCAGCTCAGAGCGATGGATTTCAGCAGCCAGATGGTTCTGAAGCTGTATGCCCAGCACCTGGCTGTCCCCTTCACAGCACAGCAAAAAACAAGGCCTGATGCCCCCCCGGGCTGAGTGTACACTCACCCTGCTGCAGGGACAAGGCCTCCTCGATCTCCTCCCCTGCCACGCTCTGTAAGAAGGAACAGCACAAGTTACTTCAGCCTTCGCTGCGCTTGTCTCCCCCTCCAGCTTTCTCCACAGAGCTGTACTTGAGGCCAGGGACTTGTGTCAGGGAGGAACAAGGGGCGCAGCAGCACCATGGGCAGCTTTACAGTGGCAGCAGAAGAGCCCTGTGGACGCTGGAAGAACAAAGCCCAGCTTCCAGCCCTGCCCTAAACACTGCTGGGCTCCTCGAGGATGGTGCTGGGCCAGTGTCAGCCCCACCACGCGCTGTCTGCAGCCCAGTGGGGCTCTCCCACCTCCCGGTTCCCAGGACACGTTAGGACAGGCCGTGTCCTTAGCCCTGCAGGTAAATGGAAGCGGCTCAGGCTGTTGGCTCGGGGCTACTCGTGCTCATGCCCCTGTCTTTACGCTGTGACTGAGGAAGTGACGCCCCTTCAGGAGCCGCCTCGTGTCCCTGTAGCCCCACAGTGCAGCCCTGGCTCAGAGCAGCTCCCAGAGGAGCTCAGACTTACTTCTGGGGAGCTGGTCTCCCTCAGGACCAGCTCGCTGCCGCCCAGCGCTGGCTGTGAGTCCGAGTCCTCGGAGAGCTTCTCTTCATCCTCCTCGTGGATCGGGGACGAGGGAGACCGTAGCGTGCTGCAGCGAGAGGAAGGCCGTTTGCAAGGAGCCACAGCGCCGCCAGCACCGTGCTCCTGGCAGCTTCGGGGGTGACGGCTGAAGCTGCCCCCACCCCTGCCCCATCCCCTGCCCAGCACGCCCCCCACCAGCAGGAAGGCAACGCAAGAGCAGGAGCTCAAACCATGGAGCTCAGCTCACCACAGCTCTCAAAATCAGCTCTGAACAGCAGGGAACAGCAGCACTCCTGGGGCAGACCCGCGCAGTGCAGAGCTCTGCTGGGGCAACGGCACAGCTAGCACAGAGCTCCACCACGGGGCTCCCTGCCTAGGGGAATGTTTGGAGTGGAAAATCACAGGGCAGACACAAAGCTCACTTCAAATCTGTGCCCAGCAGCCTCCCTGTGCACCACAGAACATAGTACTTCCAGCTCTGACTGCAGGTCCTGCCAAAGTGACACGGAGGCAGTCGTGGTTCCCTTCTCCCCGTGACAATCTGTGAAGATCACGTCCTTACATCCCTGTCACCCTAAGTCAGGGTGAGGCTGCAAACTTCAGCCCCCTGGGGTCCTGCCAGGCGCTGGGGTGGGCTTCCTGGCAGGCAGCGAGCTGCTGGTGATGAGGAGGTGGCAAAAAGCAAGGAGCAGCTGGAGCGCAGCGAGGAGCACCACACCTGACCCCACCTCACTCAGCTTTCTGTCCCTGTGAGGGACGCTGCACAGGATCCACACCTACATCCCCCAGCACAAAGCCACCAGAGGAGGCCTCAGGCAACACCTGAAGGATCCCAACTCAGCATTTTGTCCTCTGAAATTCAGGGCACTTCTCCCCCCATTCTTTTGGTCCTGGGGAACTCCACGGCAAGCTGAAATCCAGCCAGGTTTCGATGCCAAACACGAGCTGAGGGAACAACTGCACTAGAAATGGAGCCATCTCCAAGCCAACCCTTAGGGGACACGAGCTGGTGACTGCAGGCTGAGCACAGAGGTGGTTCCCCAATCCTCTCACTGGCCTGAGCACTCGCTGGCCTCGTGACATTGCAGGATACCAGTGCCACCAGCAATAGGACCAGTGCCAGAGCCCTGTGAGCTCCCAGTACGTGTGGCCACAAGCTGTCGGGGCTGGCAAGAAGAGCAGCCCCCTCTGTCCCCGTGCTGACCTATCTGGGGACTTGCTCCGCTTGCCCTTTTGGTGGCTGCTCTCCACGGCTCTGTCCATCCCGACCAGCGGCCGGCTCGCAGGGGGCATCCCATCCACCACGCCGGAGTAGCTGATTTCGTCGTACAGAGGAGCTGAGGGGATGGAGGGGGAAACGGAGCGAAGGCCGTTCAGAGCTTCCAGCAGGGAAATGGGCTCGTAGCCCGGAGGGATGTTGTCAGAGCTCTGCGGGTGAGAAAGAGACGGGCACGTTAAGAAACCCTCACCAGGCTGGAGACCCCCCCGGGGGGAGGCCCAGCTGCAGCCCAGCACCACACCTCCTGCACTGCCTCCCAGGCAGCCCAGCAGTGATCTCCCCAGATCCTTCAGGCCCTGAGGACTCAGGTAAATGAGTTCACGCTGCCACCCAGCCGGCCACGGGCAGCCCAGCGCCCTGCAAACCAAGAGGCAAGCCTGCAGCAGTCCAGGCTTAGATTGATTTCATCTGTTCTGTCCCCGCATCCTCAGGGACGTGGTTCTGGGCTGTACCACAGCTGGTGCGATGCTGCTGAGCTCTGAACTGCCTGGCCACGAACTCCTGTAGCTTCTGCGCTGGATCTCCTGAGCGCAGGGCTGCAGATGACCCCCCCTCAGCAACCTGTTCCAACACAGCCACTAGGCTGGGGGTGAGCTGGTGGCTCAGCTGACTCACCTGCGGTCACAGAAGGAGCTAGATGTGACGGGGAAGGAAAGAGTGGGTGGCAGCTGGGGCCATGCATCAACCTACACCCCCTAACAAATAGCCCTGGGATATTTCTGAGCTTGTGCCCAAGATCACGGCTGGGGATTGTGAGAAACCAAATCAGCTGAACAAGGAATAAGTTCACAGTTGCTGCCACCTGCAGGACACAGCTTCAAGAGCCATCCCCACAGAGGCTTTTCATTTCCAGACTCACTGGTGCTGTTTTGTACACAGGAAGGTCAGGGAGGCAAAACCCACGGGCTCAAGTTTGGGATGCTTCCTTCTGCCTGTGAAGACCAAGGTCTGAGGGTTCAAAGGCTGCTCGTTGTGGTTCACGTCATCAAAAGCTCAGGCCACATGGCCCAGTTCAGAGGCTGGAGGACGATCTCTCAGCCACTGACTATAACACCCTGGCTGAAACCAGTGAGCTGTCGAACAGCCCAGAGAGACGCTGCTCTGCTCTCTCTCCTGGGACACTTTGCACTGGGCCAGCCTGAGGAAGACTGCAGCCTCCTTAATATTGTTGACAACCAGCTGCACTCAGTGGGAGTACACAAAGACCCTGCCTGGTGTAGGGGCCTCCCTCACCTTCCCACTTCTGGGTTCCCAGTCCCCCAGAACTGCTGTTTATCTGTCCCCGGCACGACATTCTGTATACAAACTCTCACACCAACTTGGAGAGTTCTCAACACAGCAAGCTTTATCCTTCTTGTTCCTGTAAAAGCCAAACAGCCCACAGCAGCCAGTGCTCCCGATGCAAAACCAAGCCCAGCTGTGCCTATTTGTCTACCTCTACATCCCTGCATCAGGCTAGAAAACAGAGTGAGAAGTGCCCACACCAAGCTGCCAAGGGCTGAGACAAGTGAGAGGGAGCTTTTGTACGAGCCAAGGGGACAGCAGCTTGCCTACAGCCCTACAAAGCTACGGAAATGTCTTCTGCAGCCAGGCTCCAGAGTGCGGGGCAGCCCCTGAGAGTCAGCATCAGGTCCCTCTGGTGAGCTGCTCCTGCCTCGTTTATCCCTGTGCACGCAAACCAGGGAGGTCAGTGATGGTCTGTGCAGGGTGTGAGCATCTCGTCGCTACCACAGAGACAGTACTCGAGTGCTGCAGGCTGTGCGGGGGCACAAGGCAAACCCAGCGTGTTAGCAAGGCCTCGTGTGGGTAACACTTTCACGTGCTAGTGACACTGCTGGCAAGTCATCACCGTAGGAGACACACACAACCGAGTCCACTTACTGTGTCCTTTCTAGGTTTCCTGCTGGGCAGGGAGACAGTGTTCACTTTAAGGGGTTTAAAGAGACACTGCCAAGAGAAAACCACGTTTTGAAGTATTTTTTCTTGAGGTTGGTAACACAGAGACACCCAGAACTTCCTCACTCCAGGTGACAGTGCCCGCCTTCCTCTGGCTAAACACCTCGCTCTTCTTTACAACCCTTGTGGTTTCTCCCCTTGCCCTATCTCTTAGCCCCGATTTTAGGCAGCAGGACTCCAACACTGAAGAGGACAGATGGATAAAACTAGGCTGCTCTGTGACCACCCCCTTTTGTTCCCATTAAGGGCCGTAAGATGATCTAGTGGCAGATCTCCCTCTCCTCACTCCAACCTCATGTCCTGACAGAGCCAGCCGTGCAGTAGCACTGCTCAGGCAACGAGCCCTCAGCACCCCAGAGACGTGTGATGTGGCCCTGAGGCCACCAGCACCGCATTTTCCATCCCATGCTCACTCAGCTGCTTGCCAGACCCTGATCTCTGAGGGAGGCTGGCACAAAGAAGCCTTTCTGGGAATCCCAGTGCCAAGGGACTTCATCAGAACGCGCTGCCAGACAGGTACGTGTGCAAGTCAAACTGTCACCCGTATTTGCCCAGCCAGGTGCCCTGAGTCTGCCAAATTTCTGTACCTTCACGTAACTAACCCAGGAAGGGAAGGTCCCAGCTCTCCAGAAGGGCCAAGAGGCCAAGCAAGCTGTGCACGCGCACGCTGCCTGCCCAGGCTGAGAGCAGCACGCAGTGTGTACTGGGCGGTGAGTTCTACTTACGGAGTGCTCGTCATGGTCAACGCTCTGGGCCAGGACGGGGCTGAACGACACCGGTGACAGAGCCCCTGGCTTTTTCCTCACGGCTCGGATCTGCAGCAGGGCGCGGAAGGCTGGGAGAGAAGAGCAGGCAAGGTGAACACACGGCTGTACCAGCTGCATGCTGCAGCTCCTCGTCAGCCAGAGAGCTGCCTGTGCTGGCAGGGAGCACGCCAAAGCCAAGCACTGCGGTCTGGCTGCTGGATAATCACACCTGATGCTGTACAGCATGGTAAGAAAGGCCGTGCTCAGCCTCGGGCAACACACCACAAGCTAAAGAATGGTGGGGAGCTGATGTAAAAACACTTTGGGTTCATTCAGACCCCACAAGTCTCAGTCTTGGGGTCCAGCTGGCCCTGAATGTCCTCTCAGCACCAGGCCTGCTATCAGCTGCTCGCTGGCCAGTGCTGTGCTGGTGAGAGACTCCACGACAGCAAGAGGGTGCTGGCTAAAATCCTGTCTCCAGCAGTGATCCCTCAGCCCTCCCACCACAACAGCTTTGATCTCCACTCCCTGCCCATTTTCTATCTGCAGATCTTTAATATTGCTAGTTCCTCGGTGCCAAAGGTGCACGAAGCAGCCAGCTGTTCTGCTGCAGCTGTGAGGACTTGCTCGAGCACAAGGAAAGCCCAGGCATCTCCTGATTCCTTGCTGCGCCCAGCCGCCCGCTAGATCGGCCAAAAGCCAGAGGACAGAGGTGCAAATCCATCCTTGCTGCATCTGCGCTCCCCAGATGCAGATTCCCAGGAAGTCCGACACAGGGATGCTTTTCAAACAAATACAGCCTAATCCACCCCAGAATACAGACGAGATAACGCTGTTCCATGTTTTACGTTGTGCTACTTATAGGCAAGGCTGTCTGGCTCTTCCTCTGATAAGATCTTGCTTTCAGTTACTGCATCTTTGCCAAGTTTGCACTGCTCAGACTTACTTTCTCAGGCCAAACATCTGTCTTAGGCTCTTTTTTTTCTTTCCCTAAGAAGTTTCAGTAAGGAACAATGAAACACCTCGGAGATCAAGCACAGGGTAAAATGCATGATCTCCCTATTCCAGACAAGACACGGGCATTTTCTCAAGGCTCCTATGTCTCTGTGCCTTTGTGAAGGGACATGGAATTTAGCAAGTGCTGCCTGAATGTCAGAATGGATATTTCACCTTTTCCACCCTCCGGGAGCTGAGCAATGCAGGTTTAAGCAGAACCTCCCAGCTCTCCTGAGAGCCTTGAGCAGGAGGACAATCGGGGCTGTGTACTCAGTGCCCACCCTGCTGCCCCCCTACAGCAAGCAGGCAGAACCACCAGGCTGACCCCCAAGCAAAAGGGCAAAGCAGGAGTACGCCGAGTAAGAGGAGAGGTCTGCACAGAAGCAGTTTGAGGTTTCCAGTGGCTTTGCTTTCAGCCACTGCTCTGTACCACCTTCCCCTCCTGTCGTGGCTGGCCCCAGGAGGCTCACCTCGCTCCCTGCACTCAGTGAGACCTACCAGCAGCGCACCAGCTCGCTCCAGACAGCGAGGAGCACTACAGCCACTGTCAGATCTGTGTTGGGAACTGGAGACCCCAGCCCCGTGGGTGACTAACACAGGGCCAGGGGAGCACCATGCAGAGCAACCTGGGTTTTCAGTCTGTTTTAAGAAAAAATTTGAGGGAGTCATGCTAACAGCAGCAGGATGGCACCAAGCCAGTGCTGCAGTTTCAGCTGCACCAGAGCCAGTGCTGCCAGACACCTCGCCTAGCGGGTGGGGACCAAGCAAAGGACTCCAAACTGGCTGTGCTCTCATCTCTGCCTCTGTAGTGGTGAAGATTACATGAGGTAGTCAGAGAGAAAAAAAATAAAAATCATGCAAAATACTTGGAGAGCCCTCCAGTGGGGCTGGGTGCTGCCTAGGCCAGAGACACTCAGGATAAGATTCTGCGTTCCCTCCTTTGGGAGATTTTCCACCTTCCTCACCAAAACACAAGAACCACCTACCTGGTGCTGCTCAGAGCGCCTGCACCTGCAGAAGAGAGGGAGAGAAGAGGGCAAACGCCCAGGGAGGCGCTGGACGAAGGGCTATTGCTATTCTCCCACATCCTCCCTCCCTGTTCAGCTGGAGGTGCCAGGAACCTCCAGACGTCAGTCTGAGCAGCAGCATGTTTCGTGCTGAGCCTTGGGACAGGGTAAATGAAACACAAACTCATCCTCACAGCCCCTGCTGACCTAACAGGAAGCGAGGAAGGCAGGAAGACGCCCTTGTTTCCTGGGCACATACTCACGCAGCCTGCAGATGGGGCAGTTGTTGGCCTGGTAGCGCAGGGTGTCAGCGCAGGAATTGCACAGGCAGAGGTGTCTGCAGGGCAGAATGAGGGTGTCGCGGAGATCCGACAGGCAAACCACACACTCGTTGCTGTTGTCACTGTTCTCGTCATCCGAAGGCTGCAAGAAGAGGAAAGGCTCTGGCATGCGAACGGAAGGGGCCACGCTGAACTGCCAAGGGACTGCGCAGCCTGGGGACATTTCCCACCCAAAACTCCGTGAGAGCGCTGCCATCCTCTTTCTTCTGCTCTCAACAGGCAGCTCTCAGGGAGAACGAGTGCCAGCCCACACAGCCCTGCTGCAGACACCCCTTCCTCGCAGGGCCCCGAGCTCTCTAACAGCCAGGGAGCAGTGCTGCCAATTCCCAGCACAGCTGTCTGTTCCCACAGCCGTGCTGAGAGCGGCGGGGAGCCCCTCTGGGGCAGGGATCCCCTTGGCTGAGGGGGACCAAGAACAAGCTCCTGCCTGGCACCAGCCTAGAAATTCCCAAGGGGCTGCATGGAGCAGGCTCCTGGCAGCAGAGCCTTTCTGCCCCACATCTACAGAGGGCAGGTTCCCAGGAGGGGCTGCTGGGTGCAGCAGGTGAGGCTGTGCTGGGTCCGGACAGAAGGAAGCACCCCAGCCGTGCCTGATGCAGATTCCACAGCTCCTCTGACCGAGTGGGTGGCTCTCCTGCCATCTCTCCCAGTCCCTGGTGCTGGCACAAGCTTCGATGTAGCTGTAGGAGAACCAGCCTGGGGTGCTGGGCTGCTCGCAGCTAACCCAGCAAAAAGATCGTGGTGAACCTGCATCATGCTACTTTTTCCATCCCTCAGAGCCCTACAACTTGGATGAGAGTCACTCAAGCAAGCTAATTCTGGCAGGAGAAGCACACCCTCCTACCACAAGGGCTCAGCACTGACCCCTGAGACCCCCCAGTCTCCCTACCAATGCACAGAAGTTACGCCAGGGCCCAACAAACTGGTAACCCAGCACAAGTCCCCCTCCACTTTTACCTGTTCCCATCAGAACCACCTCACGAGGCCCCTCTGGTGCTCTGGGGTTAACATGTGCCACGCCACGGGGAACCTTGGTGTAAACAGCCATAAACAGCACCTGCTGCTGCCACATCCACACCTGCCCTTCTGGCTGCCAGCCTGCCTGTGCCATCACATGCACTCCTCATCTCTGTGGGAGGTGGGGAGGGGAGGCTTTTTGTTTTCCTGGTCATATGGCTCACTATGTGTACCAGGAAGAACAGAAATGGTCCCAAGCCAGCTGTCTGATAAGCCACACGTGTGATGGCTGGATCAAGAGATTCATCCCATGATCCTGCTAGACCTAAACAGCTTTTAATCCTCTTAAAAAGATCGGGTGAAAAATAAATCTTCTCCCTCCTGCCTCTGCAGGTGTTACCTGTTGGCACAGGCAAACAGAGATCACAGTACGCTTTGGGCAGGACACCACGTTACTTGGAGAGGAAGTCTGGCTTCTCCTTTGTTTGCAAATCACACGCTAATAGACAGAGAGCAGTCCGAGGCTGGCGCTTGGTATGTTCTGCAGCCCAGGTGGCAGCAAAGGGCAGCTCTGCATAAGGCTAAAGCAAGCACGAAGCAGTCACACAATCCGCCTGGGGCTATGCGGCACGACAGGCAGTGGTTTTGGTTAAAGCATCTGTGTACACATCCCTTGATGTTAATGATGCCTCGCTCCCTCCCGTGGGTGACTCCAGCTTGCTCTCTGGGCAAGCAAGCCCTACACAGCTCAGTTCCCTGCACTGCAACAGCAACTGGGAAGCACCTAGACTGGCCAGCGGCCTCAGGGCACCAAAGGCAGCCTCAGGACTGCCCCTCCAGGCTCTAAAACACCTCTTCCCAGCATTGCCCACCCCAGGGAATATCCTGAAGAGCCTACCACTATCTAAAATGATCTCAGCACAGCTCCATTGATAGTTCAGGTCTTATAACAGTGAAGAGGGCTGCCATCCCTAGGCTTCCCCAGCACGCCACAGACTCGGTGGGCATTTTGGGAAGTGTCTTCATATTGCCCTGCCAAAACTCGTAAATAAGGTTGAAAGCAGAAGGTGCAGGCTGGAAACCCGCCCCTCAGGGAGCAGGAGCCTTCTGAGCTCCTTTACCTTGGTCTCTTGGTTGTTTTTGTTCTCGATGCCGTAGATCTCCTGAAGCAGGTAGCTCACCCGGTCAACCTGGGGAAGAAGACAGCGGTTAGAGTGCCAGCCACCCTGTTGTCACTGCTGTTTCGTGATCATCTTCCCTCCTTTCCTGAGTTAAAATGTCCACATGGCACCCATAGCAACCAGCTCCCCTAGAGCTGCTGGAAAATGTTCATAAAAACAAACATCACAAAGGATGGCTCGGAGAACGAGTCTGTCCCTGCTCCAAAGCAGTGCCTGTCTCATCTGGTCTGAGCTGAGAGCCCAGCTGGCCACTTCAAACACTGTCAAAATCGTCTCAAACACACACACTCTGCTTGTCTCAGAGATCACGAGGGAACACATGCCCAAAGCTCAAATAAGCCAGAGGCAATCGGCCTTCCACAGCCCCTTCTTTCCATGAAGCACGGCTTAACTTTAGCCAAGATGAATTTCCACCCACCTTTGTAAGCTTTGTAAGCACTACGTTAGTGCAGTGTCACTCATTGCTGTCTCCAGGCCCTTGGTGGCATCTCTGAACTGGAGCGTGGCAGCAGAAAGCAACGCCAGGCACAGGTGGGAATCGTTCACAGCCCCAGGTCTCACAGGATTTGCTGCTGCACAGTTTCCCCAGAGCAAGGAGCGCTCCTCCTCACAAAACCCAGCAGCAGGTAGCATGGAGAAGCAGCTGCAAGGTACCCAGCTGGCGCACAGAGCGAGTAAGGGAAGGAAATGCCTTCCTGGCAGCTCCAGCAGCTGCCCAGTTGACACCAAGCAGTGAAGCCAAGCCACTGGGTTTCTTCGATGGCCGTGTTTCAGTGGCTCACCATTCTCCCAGGGCTTTTGGCATTTCCAGGTGTACCTGGCCTCTCTCCCTCTTCTGTCAAGCCAGGTGCTCAGAAGAGCAACAGCTGTGCAGTGGGCTTCCAGTGATGCAGAACACACCACGTGCCAAGATGGGGGCAGAAGCCAGTTATATCCATCCTGCTCACCAGTTTCAAAACGCTCTGAGCTGGGATGCAGCAGCTTTAACAAACTAATTCCAGAGTTTCCCCGCTTAACTCGGCGTGCAGCTTTTACAGACGATCTGTTCTAGGCCTGCATTTCAAGGCAATGAGGTCAGCAGTTGGACTGCCGAGCAAAATGCTCTGCAGTGTCTCACAACTCACCCAGGAAGTTTGGGAACAATTATGTGGGAGCTGTCCTTTTATAACTCGACATTTCAAAGAGATTCTTGTTACAGCATCCTGGCTCCTTGGAGGATCGTGATGAGTGATAGTGAGTGCAGAAGTGGTCAGCTCAAAGAGCAAAAGATGTCAGGAAGGGAGAGGCGAGAGTCTCTGCAGGATTTTGTATCCATTTTACTGCTTGCCTCTAAAAACCCCATGAGAACCTCAAATCACAGCGAGAAAAGGATGAGCAGTGCAACAGAGATCGTTGTAGTAAGAGCTATAGGTTTTAAAGCAGTAAAATAAACAGGGGTGAATAAGGAGGAGCAGGTGATATTGCACAATGCAGTCCTTCACCTTCTCGCTCCTCCAACGCATCCTGCACCACATCATCCTCCCAAAGGCTCCTGTTGCTATATACAGCCTCAGCTGAGGCACACGGGAGCCACTGGCCAAGTCCAGGTCGTGTTTTTCTGCTATTCCATCTGTTTGTATTCAGTCCTGTTCTTTTTTTTTTTTTTTTTAAACAGGTTGGTACATACATTATAACTGATCTTGGCTGAGAGATCAAAGCAGCCAAGCTCATTAGCTGCTGCTTCCTGCTCCCAAAGAGCTTTAGAGATCAATGCATGCACGAGGCACCTGGGAATCCTGGCAATGGCGAGGAGGGGAAGGCAAAAGAAAAGCAGTGATGGGGAAGCATTTACAATGTTATACGGATGGATTACTCCCAACATACACTCCATACCGCTGCTCTATGCTCTCATGGGTGCAGATGCTACACTAGTTTCGGTGGTACTGTGTGTTCTTCTAGCAAGAGCTTGCTTCTATTTTAAAAGCCATGAGAGAGAACATACAAGCATTAAATTTTACAAACTGCCAAGGAAAAAAAAAAAAAAAAAAGTACCCACAACCAAACACTGAGTGGGAAGGATGCACGCTCTGCCGGTAAGGACACACAAGCACACACTGTTTCACTGCAGGAGTCAGCTAACCATGTTGTGGCAGGGTGGGAACTTCCCTGGAGAGCACTTCCAGCAAGACAGGCCTCCGTTTGGGAAGTCCGGAGTGCTAAATGGAGAACGGAGCACACGGGGCAACAGTGTGCACGACAATCCAGCACCGAGTCAGAGAGCTCACAGACACGTAAGTACTGTCATTAAAAAAAATAAGGCAAGATAAACAAGCTGCTTTTTGTCAGCTCAGGAACGCAGTGCTTGTCTCTGAGCAGAAGAAAATGTGAGAAAGGTGGGGCTGGCATCACGCTGCTCTGCTCCACACAGCTGGGCAGCCTTTCCCAGCAGAGCACACGAGCTCTCCCTTCAGAAGCGTGGCTCTTCTGGATGTTCCCACTCCAAACCTGCCTCTGCGTGTTCTGTGGACTCCTTTCTGGAACCATCTCCGACTGTCAACACCACGTGTGGGACCTAGCCAGGAACTATGCTGCAACAAAGCCAAGTTAAGGGCCGAGGAGCAGAGGGCTCAGAACAGACATCGGGCTGGAGCTGCCAGTAACTCACCACCAGCACTGGGATAAAGCTGGGACAGCAAGGGCTAACATTGCTTTCGCTGGGCACAAGTGAGTCTGAAGGACAGGCTGGGAGTTTCTGCACAGCACTGGTGAGACAGGCGGTGAATTGCTGCACAGTTTTTATATGCATGAGTACCTGATACCATTTGGTGGCTCTTTTCTGACCTGGGCCACCTTAGAGCAAATGACTCATCCCTGAGTTCATCAGAAAGCGTCTAATCAAGACACTTAATGACCTTCTCGGTACCAAAAGGCCGTTTAATTCAGATGAGAGGAATCCTGGCCATCATTCTTCAGCAGCTCAAGTGGAACACAAAGCAGAAACATGGCACACACCTAACGGTGAAGGGACCACCCCTCAGCATGCACCCTGCAGTGAGGCTGGGGGACCCTCACCGGGCACCTTCCTGGGACAGATGCCTCAGTGCAACGCAAGCGCCAGGGCACAGCCCAAGAGCCAGGTAAAAGAGCAGCAACACACGGGCAGCCCATGTGGATGGCCTGAAGGATTGCTGACTTCCAGCTCCACTCCAAAGCTCAAGAATGAAAAATGTCCTCTAGCAAGCAGGAGCGATTCACCCTCCTGAAGGCCCACGACAGGGAGCTCTGTCTTCTCAGAGAAAGGACCCCTGTCTGTATAGACATTCCAGAACAGGAAGCCTGAGGCTTTTTTTCTTTTTCCCCATCCTTTTTTTTTTTTTTTTTTTTTTTTTTTTTTGGAGTGGACTCAAAGGAAAACCAACCAGCTCCCTGTTCTTCCAGCTTGTCTTCCATGGTCGTGTAACTGCTGACGGTGGCTGACTGAAAACCACAGCTCATCACCTGATACATTTCACGTTGCCCTCCGGTCTCCCCACACCCTCGAGGCTCTCACCCCACAGCAAGCAAGCTGAGCAGCTCACTCTGGGGCTGCGGCACAACACTGGGTGCAGGGACCCTGATTTGTGCAGTTCTGGCCAGTCCAGGGAGGCTGAACCACACTGTACTTAACGTTTATTCCAAACTGTAATAAACTGTCAAGGGCAAGAAATTTGCACCTTCTGTCCCAAACACCAGCTCTGTAAGCACCTGGTTTCAACACAGCTGAGAAATTTTGTCTGAACGCAGTTTGCAAGACAGGTTCTGCAGACAGAAAGCCATTTACAGCTGCTGCTTCGAGGCAGCCAGTTTGCATCTGCATCAGGAAAGGGACTGTTCATCCTAACGCAGTCATCGAACAAGATAACATGCTGGAACAAAAAAGGCAACCAGAAGTCAGAGCAAAACGATTTTTAGAGGACAAAAGGGAAGACCGTCTGTCAGTTCCTCCACACTGGGAGCTGGTTCTTGAAAACGGGGTAGTCTAAAGTACCATAGAAGTGCCTGAGGAAGAGGAGGGAGCACCAAAAAGCCAGGAACTGAACGATGCCTGGAGGAGGTAAAGCTGGAGAAGATGAGGAGCTTCAGAGCGTAAAGTTTGGGGAGTGGAGGACAAAAAGACAATGCAAAAATGCACTTCTGCAGCATGAAGCACAAATCTAACCTTATCCGTGATTATCCCTCCTGGATGACAACGCACATACTGCATGCTCAGGAACAATGGTGACAAGGAGGCCGCTGCACGGTGTGTGTACTGCGGTGAGGATGGAGGTCACAGCAGCACGGATGGCAACAGCCAAGTTTCCAAGCAACACAGAAGAAATCACAAGATGTGGGAAGAATCCAGACAAATCGAGTGAGTAATTCTCAGACCTGACAAGAGCTCCAGCAACGAAAAGGATCACTGCCAACAGGCGCAGGAATGGTGGGAGGAAGCTGGTCAGGTACTGAAAGTCCCCTCACCTCGGTCAAGTTTTAAATACAGCACTGCTCTGTGAGAACGAGCGACCACCAGAGATCCCACTGCTCTCAGTACATGATCTGCTGAATTCCTGCCTCTTAAGGCCATGCAACAGATTCACATCAGCTTGAGCTGACCTAACCTGAAGAGGATTATCCTTCACACAAAGGCAGGATGCATACTGGAGCTGTCAGGGTATTTAAGAGTTTTTCAGGAATCAGGGTGTCTCCCAGACACACTTGACCAGCTCACTCCTAACTTTTACATTATCTCTTCTCTTTCTCCAAGACATTTCAATTTGATTCTTGCAGCACAATCACTACCAAGCTTCCTTTCAGAAGCTTAAACTCTTAGCCACCTTAGCAGTTTGCAGTTGCTTATGTTCCTCCCTCTGTGCAAGACAGCATGCAATTACAGTCTTGATGAGGCTTTGCACAGCTTCTGTGCATCACACCACACGGGGCTGGGCTAAAGAGGGCTCTGGAACCCTCATGTTCTCCTGTCTGCCAGTCTCCTGTCTTCCCCTTATTATGTGTGCCTCAGTCCCCTGGGACATCTCCAAAGATACGATGGACACAAAAAGGAAGCCTGTGTGGGGAGAAGACATACACAAGACCCCCCAGTATCATAATGCATACGCATGTGGAAATCCAGCAGTTTTCTGCCTCTGGGTAGGACACAGGGTAAAAGATATCCTTCCACAGCACAACACACACAACCTAAAGCCACTGGGCAGCGTGGACAAACAGACGTGCTTCACATTACTAACACACACAGTGCTTAAGCTCACTTATGTAAACCTAATCTACTTGCACCTGTGCAGAGATGGAAACATCAGTTCTGTGCTACACCTCGCAGGGCTCTGCCAGTTCTGTATTCAAGCAACAAACACATGCAAGGCAGGAACGTATATGGAAGCCTGGATCTATACATAGTGCCTGACTCCCAGAAAAGGACAAAGAGACCCACACAATTGCTCAGCCAGCCCCGTGCTGCTGTATTTGTTCCCCAACACACCCAGCTGCACAACATCTAGCCTAACATTAAGCAGCAGCTCGCTGCCTTTGCTTGTGTTATCAGAGCGAACCAGCAGAGATCTCGGGCTCTTGGTGAACGAACATCAAAGCTTCCCGTTGGGTACAGCTGGGTATCTGTGGAACACCAGTAAATGTCTTTAATTAACAGGAAACAGGTACTCACGATCTGCTTCTGCTTTAATGGCTTCACAGAGTAACTGCCATCAACGTGCTAGGAGGAAAAAAAAAAAAAAGAAATGCATTAAACAGTCAAGGTGTACAAATTAAGACAGACTCATGACCAAAACTGACTGCTAGCTAAGGGAAGGGCGGCACATGCATCTAACCAAGACAACCTGACTAGCAGTCATTCCCAGCAGTGGAATGGGATGTTGGCATGCTCCTGGTCCTGTCCAGCGCAGAGCTGGATGGACTTGGCTCAGGTTCAGCCTGGCTGAGGGGGACTGGAGCACACACAAAAATGCACCGGCACACCGGATGCTTTCAGGTTGCAAGCAGTTCAACTGGGTGCGAACACTTCTTCAGCAAGTCCAGCAACATTTGGCAGGAGGTATTTGTTAACACCCTAGATAACATCCAGAGTCAGAGCCACTCCTGAGGCCAGAGCCCCAGGAAAGCTGGGGGTGGCAGGGGCTGAGCAGACTTGTCCACTAGATGCAGTCTAAACCAAGTGCTCCACATCAGCACCTTCAGAGATGCAGTGACCACCTCTGGCGTTTCATTTGCTCAGTGGCAGCAGGCACAGCTGGACCAATCCTGCATATACCCGGTGTTAGGAAGTGTGCTGCTATTGTCTCCATCACCCACAGGGGCCAAATAAACCCAACCCAACTAACTCTTCCCCCAGAGCACTGAGAGCAGGGAAGGAGACTCAGGGGAAACTCCAGCAGGCCCTGCTGGTGTGAACAGTTGCAGACATGCAGCTGTTTGCTGAATTAGTTTCAGGAGAAAGAGACAACAACATTACACCAAAAGACAAAACATTGATGTTTTCCAGGCAAACACAAAGTGTCAAGTGCCAAGTTTCTGCCTTTGAGAGACCTGCAAGGCCAGTGTCAAGGTTGCTATTCTGCTCTTAAAGATGCACACGAATAGCAAGCTACCAAGGCCTGCTGGTCTACCAGTTCTCTGAGAATGCTCCAGCAATCAGGAGCAGTGCTTATTAGCAAGAACCTCCTCTGGATTTATGTACCTACACTTCAAAAGCTGCAGTTATTCTAAGGATGGGGAATACATTTTAATTAAGCAGGGAAGAGAAAACTCAACAAGCACTTTGCCCTCTGACCTTTAATAAAAGCAAAGATTTGGATCTTGTTTTAAGCATTCAGCTAAAAGATCAGACACAAGAATTGGACCCACTGGACAGCACCTCCCTCTCACAGCACAAAGACAGGAAAAATAAGGGAAGCAGCTTCATTCCTTGAACTCAGACCTGGACACTGGACATAAGACAGCACTGAGGGAATGGCCTGACCAGCTTTAGTTGGTTGCATTTTGTTGTATTTTTGTTCAGCTCTCTGAACACAAAGGGACATTTGCCATCATCTCTGTGTATCCAGAGAGCTCAGAAGCTCTGCATGGTCCATGGAAATTAGCTATAATCCTTGAAATCCTTCTTGCAGAGCTGGAGCAGTTCAAGCCACTTTCCAAACTCATGAGTCAGAAGTTTCCAAAGCTTCACTTTTGCCCTCATATTTAACACATTCCCAATACTCACCAGACCACTCTGCAGGGATTGGCACTGTTTTCCTGCCCCTGAGCCAGCTGCATTACTGTTTGCTCAGGGTTTACAGCTGTCTGGGACTGAAAACATTACTGAACTGGAAAACATCACAACAGCTACAACAATCTCCAGCATATTTAACATGTACAGGTCAATGTGGCACCCACTCATATCAGTCACAGCCCAGGTGCTATTTTTCACAACTGTGGGGACTAGACTTTCTCCACTGGAAGATGCCTTGGGGACAGATATTTCTGTAAGGCACGATTATCAAGTGCTGGCCATGAGATGCTACAATGGGAAACTGGGACAAATCCAAGTCCAAGGGAGAGCTCTGCTCCCTGACCACAGAGGCTGGGCTTACTTGCTGCAACAGCACTAGGTTTGGATACAAGGAAAACAACAATTAAACACACTCCTTGTAAGGAAAAACTATACTTGCATTTCTAGATCCAGAACAATCTGAAAATAGCTACAACCAAAAATCTCTCAAGGCAGCAGCCAGAGGAACACAGGTGAGTTTCACAGAGGGGGAAGGTAAACACATATGGAATACTTCAAAATCAGGTTGCAACGTGCAGGAAGCTCGTGGTCTCATATGCTTTTCTTTCCTCAGAAATGGCTGACCATTTCAGAGACCTGGCTGACCTTTTGCAGGGCTAGGTCTCTGTCTACAGTGCCGTTCCACCAAGAGGGCTTCAAACTCTACAGCCTTGGCCAGTGCCTGCTGCCCACACCGTCCTCTCCCAGGTGCTGCTGAACAATGAGTGAGGGATTCCTGAGTGCTCACATTCTTCGGTATCAGCTGGATGAGGCAACCAGAAGAACAACAACCCTGCCCTAGTTCCAGGGGTGCAGCAGCTGCCCATCTCATTTCTCACAAATCCCTAATTGTCTGGAGTAAGTTCAACACATACTGAGTCCAACAAAAAGAGTGACTGGAACACTCAGGGCACCTTGCAACCACAGGGCTTCCTGAGGACTGACTGTGCTTCCCAGGCCTTCTGACTCAGCTTGTCACCATCCACACTATCCACCTGGGAGGAGCAGGATTAAGACCTGGCAACTTACTCCTGGACATGGCAGGAACCAAGCAGACCGAGGAGAAGTCAGCCCACATGCCAGCCTAGAAGCATAGAGTCCCTACCAGCACAGCATTGATGCTGCTTCCCTCTACATGCCCAACTCTGCTCCAGCATCTCTTGCATCATCTTAGGACGTCCCTATATGTGTCACTTGCCCAGGACACATGTTTGCAGTATTACCCCAGAGACAACATGGAGTGATTATGGATCTTTTAACTGTTTGCATGGTCCAGGTACCATGGGAAGAGATATTTATCACTGCCTGTGCTTAGCCTCACCGTGTAGGTGGCCGTCTGCTACATATAAACACGCCACTGAAAAGCGGTAGAGTCCTAAGTCTTTAAGCAGGATGTAACCTAACTCCTTAAAAGGGCTTGGTCCTTAGTTTACACTAAGGCCAAACGATGGTGCAACAGGCTCTGGACACAGCAGATCCAGTTTTGCAAACTGATCACAAGGCCCTGGTAAACTGCATGGTAGCAGCCTTGGTCAACACTCACCACTTGCAAACATCACAGACAGCAAGGCACACCCTCTCCCCACACACAGGAAACACCAGCTACCATCAGCTGACTGACCAGCTCAGGTACAAGTGATAATTACAGGCTGCACAGCAGTTGCTGCAAGCAATTATTTGTACTACAATAGCAGCCAGGAACCCCGGTCACAGGCCAGGACTCCATTGTGCTAAGTGGTATATAAATACAAACTAATGACCCATGGAAAGGTTTACATATACAATTACATGGACAGAGGGAAAAGAACTCATTTACCTTTTCAAAGGCAGCCAGAAGAACATGGGCGTGACCTGTCACCTCAACCACCACTGCAAAGAGAGAACAGTTCTGGTTAAGCCTTGAAAACAACACAAACACGGCACCATCATGAGCTGAATTTTTGTCTTTTTACTAAAATGGACTAAATTGTCACCTATTGCATCCTCATCTCCTAGCAGTTTAAAAGAAGGAGGACCTGGGGTACTACACATGGGTCAGCCTCACCATGATCCCTGGGAAACTGATGGAACAACTAATCCTGGAAACGATTTCCAGGCACACAAAGGAGAAAAAAAGCCTCAGGAGCAGTCAACATGGACTCATCAAGGGGAATTCATGCCTAAGCAACCTGATAAGCTTCTATAACGAATGACCTGCCTGATGGATGAGGGGAGAACAGTGGATATTATCTTCCTGGATGTCAGTAAGGCCTTTGACATTGTACAACATAAGACCCTCAGAGAAAAAACGCTGAAGTATGGGCTGGACGGGCAGTGAGGTGGGTCAGAAATCGGCTGAACAGCCAGACCCAGGGAGCAGTGGTCAGTAGCACAAAGTCTAGTTGTAGGCCAGCAATGATCAGAGTACTCCAGGGGTCCATAGTGCATCCAGTCCTTTTAACATCTTCACTAATGGCTGGGATGACGGGTTAGGGTGCATCCTCAGCAAATTTGCAGACAACACAAAACTGAGAGTGGCTGGGTCACCAAAGGCTCTCGCTGCCATCCAGGCGGACTTCAGCAGGCTGGAGAAATGGCTGACAAAAACCTGCAGAAGTTCCACAAGTGCAGAGTCCTGCACCTGGGGGGGAACACCAGCTGGAAAGCAGCTTGACTGAAAAGGCCCTGGGAGTCCTGGTATACACTGAGCTGAATGTGCGTCAGCCGCACGCCTGTGCTGCCAAGATGGCTGACGGTGCTCTTGGCTGCGGGGTGAGGTACCGCCAGAAGGCCAAGAGAGGCCTTACCCTCCACCCAGCGCTGGTGGGGCCACACCAGGAGTGCCGTGTCCAGTTCTGCCTCTTCCTCCCCAGAACCTCGCCTTCAGTTTGGTTCCCCTCACAGTTCTGAGGGACAATGAAACCCAGCAGGACTGTGGCGGGCCCTGCACAGACATGGCCTTCGTCTACCTGCCTTGGTTATATCGGTGCAACAAACGACACCGCTTTGTTTCCAGAGGGTGGAAAGGGAAAGTAAAACAAAGCTCAGTGGGGTTCTGCTCCTCCCTCGTATTCCTGTTTTTAATTACCTGAATATGTCACAGAGATGAATAAATCCATCTGGTGTAACAACAATTGGCAGCCCTTCCAGCCCTGGTACACACCACTTTATTACCACCTAATCCTACATGCTTGTAAAACCTTTATTTCTCATATCATTTTTGGACAGGAAAACATCTCTGTCCAGTTATCTGATTTAATCCCCAGTGACATATATCCTGCCTTCCCTCTTCTAACCTTGAGACCTCCCTCTGACAGCATTCAGAAGGGGCTGTCAGAGCTTTCTGGACTGCATTCGTGGCACCGTCTGCACACAAAAACACAAGGAAACACAGGTGCCAAGTAGGGGAAACCAAGGCACAATCTCAACTTCTCTGGCTGAAGACTCCAAAGTTCATTTTAGCTCCAGCTGATTGGACTCTTTTGCCTAACTACACTCAGACTCATTGTATGGGAATGGGAGGCAGAGGTCTTGGAGGAGTCACTGAAGGAGGGAAAGGTATGTCACCACCTTGCCCCACCTGGGCCTAGGGGAACCTGTGCTCAGCACACGCAGAAGAACGTACAAATGCTGCTATGAGTTCTGTGCCAGGAAGGTAAAAGCTGAAGGAAATGACTCATGTGATGTCTAAGAGGGATGGGAGCTTCATAGCTTCTTTTGGGCCTCCAGAACAGCAGAGGCAACAAGGGGAACCATTCACTGGATTTTGGCACAGAGACTGTGTTTGGAAACAGCAGAACATGGGATAAGAGTCCAAGCCTGCAGTTTTGCTGGATAATTCACTGCAAGAACGGTCTGACAATTAGGGTGCAATCAGGAATGTAACAGCACATAGAAAAGAGGGCTAAAGCTGGGAATTCAGCTGCAAGCTCCCTCCCTGCCAGCCAAGAGCTAGTCTGTTCTAGCTCGCTCAGTACATGAAATTCAGGACCCTGACTGAAGTCTGAATAGCCAAGAAGAGATAAGAGATAATGCTTCCCTTCATATCCCACTCACTCACAATGCATACAGCTGGAGGTGCACGGCACCTTCCCTCCATTAAGGATTTCCGTACCTTTTATTGAGAGCAATTCCACTGCCAGGAATGGTGAGTGATAATATTACAAGCTCAACTTCAAGGAATGCAAACATCTTCTGTCAGAATTCAGTCCAAACCAACATCTTGCTGACTGCTGTTTTAATTTGCCATTCAAATTTATTTAACACAAGTAGTTACAGGCTGGCTGTAATTTCCAAGGTACTCCAGACACATAAGGCCAGCTCGTTCCAGTCTCACCAGTTTAAAAAGAACCAGAATACACAACAATTTCCTCCAATCTCACTTGAGTGTCACATATTTTTGTGCTGATATTCTTTCCAGGAGAGGATTTAAAAGCAGTTGCCTTTCCAGGTTATTAAAATAGATGACAGCACACTATTGGCTTAGAGCAGACATGGTATGTGCATAAATGTATGCTTCCCATGCTGCCTCCTGTTCTATTTTTGGTCTTTCTAGAATTGCCCACCATAAGAAAGTACAAATATGTTGGCAAAAGCTCAATACACAGTGGAAGGTGTTTTATATCTATGGTCAAGAAGTATATATATGTATATGTACGTCAGTATTATTAACAGTGCCTGAAATCACTAAAAATAGATGCATTTTAAAAGTAATTTCTTTTATGTTGCACTATGCTTTGTTAGTCATACTTTAAATTGGCTCATCCAGCTCTGTTTCACTTTGCTCAGAGGACTGTAAAATAATGCAGTTCGTTTCTGGTCACTTTCACATAAGAAGCAGAGCACAGTAATTGCAATAAATAATACAATCATCAATGGATTTTTTCCCTTTCTGAGGATGCCTGAGGATTTTAAGGACCTTTCTTTTTCTCTGGCCTTTCCTACCGGAAGGCCCCCCAACCCTACAATTAGCTAGAGCTTTTACAAAGATAACTTACACCTCACAGGGGGAGAACAGACCGACTCCATCCTTGCATTATAATTCTACAAATGTAAAACTCAGAGAGAGGGAGTCATTTGTTCCAATTTGGACTGGGCAATGACAGCAGAGCTAGGACCTTACCCTAGGTCTCCTAAACACTATTCCACCACTAACTAGCTGGCCATTTTTCCTGTCAAAAACGGAAGTTTTCTTTAAAAGTATGTTTTTATGTAAGAGTCTGTGGTTAGACAGACCCTTTTAATTAAGTGGGATTTAAGGGGAATTTTTATTCTGGAAAAGCTACCCAAACCTTCGCTGTTTGTAAAATGTTTTCACTGTTGGAGAATGAGGCCTTCCCTGAAGGGTCACGTAACCTGCAGGAGAGCCAGAAGAAGTCTGAGCGAGAACAAGCCATGCTTACCATCCCCTTCATCCACCACCGCTCGGATGACCACAGGAAACACACCGCGGTCCAAGTCAAAGTTCAGCTGAGGGAAAAGAAACAAGTCGAGTTTAGACAATTCACACCAAGCTGAAGACTCGCAATAGCGTTAGCATCAAAGGAATGAAGTTACAGGATATCCAGCTCTGACCTACAAGCTCTGAGATAACGAGACTTCAGCAAGCACTACAGCTTAGAAACTTCCTCATTATTTACTGATGAAGTAACCCTTTCTGCAGGGCCTACAATCCCTGGTATCAAAGGAACACAGTGAATTCCTGATAGAGCAGGAAGATGTGAAATTCAGCCAACAGCTTTTGAAGGAAGTCCACTAGGGAGATGACACTAAACACTAACAGTGGCTAGCAAAGCAAAGGATCTCAGCCTGAATTTTCTCACTAATTCATATATCCTAAAAATCTCCTGTATGATTTGTAGCTGGACAAGTTGGTCAAAATAGACCAGCAGTACACATTATGCTCTCTACACTAAAAAACAAACAAAAAAAAACACTCTTGCATGAAGTTCTTGAAGATGTAGAAGGAATGTTGAGCTCACACCACATTTTAAAGAAGCATCAGACTGACCTCCATCTCTTGGCATGTTATGAAATTCAGATCCTCGACCTTCTGATGGACAAAAGTGAGAATTTAAGATCTCACTTGAGTGCAAGGAAACTAGGCTCAATTTCTTCCTTTGCCTTGCACTTCATAAGCTCCATGTGATCTTATAAACACAAGAAAAATGCAACCTTACAACACTGTCCTAAGACAGGAATGGATTGGCTCAGAAACTGGATTTCTGGTGTTTTTTGTTAACTACTGACTTGGTTTTCTCATCTTATCTCTTGCTGAGAGAGAAGATGTCATTTCACCGTGGTGCTCCAGGCTGTCTGTTTTCAGTTTCTCTGTGAAAACTGAGACTCAGTTCAAAGCACCATGGCAGTGTTCAAGTAGTGCTTTAGAGCCTCCTGCTCCTTCCCTATGCCCTAGCACCATTTGTGGTGCCATTTCCTCCAGCCAGCCTCTCAAAAGATAAATTATTCAGATAATCTTGGTCACTGACACAAATGGAAACCCAAAACACCCAGACTAGATATGATGCAAGGCAACCCTCACTGCAAGCCTTAGTATTGCTGAAAATGGTTCCTCCTCTAATGAACTGCAATCGAAACGTTCACCCTGAAGTGAATGGTGACGGTACACAGGAACACGATACACCCTGGCATCCAGCACCAGGTGTGCCGTAGCTCATCACCTGCCTGGCTGCACCTCGGGCTTTGGACTACAAGAACCTGCCAGCCTTCCATGGGACGTGTGGGAGAAGAGGAAATCCCGAGGTTACCATTCTGTAAACTACTTGCTGCAGAAGCTGAGTGGCCCAGAGACACGTAACCTGCACGTGCCTGTTCTAGGAACAACGCTTAGCTGCATTATGAAGCTCTGTACATGCACACATCTGTTCAAATGTGCATATCCAATTTCAAATGGAAAGCCCGCACTGGAAGACCTTATGGGTTGACCCTTGCTGTCTCAGCTACTCTGCAAACCTGAGGGATACTTATTTTCATTCACTGTATAACGATTTTTTTCTTCCTTCAAACTACCAGAATCTCCTTCCAAAACAGCAAAGTAACACAGAGAACATAAAAAGCTCATTTAACCTCTCAGTACTTGTTAGAAGAGATTCATAGAGCCACTATTTTCTATTTTGCATTTTGGAACTCTTATAGCATGCCAGAAGGAAAATAAAATTCACTAAGGACGATGGATTAACATTGCTGCAAGCTTATGGCTTTGCTTTGCCTTCTGCTCTGATTTATTTTTGTAAGACAAAAGTTACTTTTTGTCCCCTTGAAGAGGAAGTCACATCAGAGTAAAGCATCCAGTTGTGGTTGCTTTATGACAAACTTTTTCATTCTCAGACATTCTCTTCGAGGGTCCATTTCACAATCATTTTTGGGACCTGAAAATAACTGTCAACACAAGCCTTACGCTACAGTCTGCAAGCAAACCAATATGCTACAAAAACAAAGTAAATTGTGTTTTTATAAAGTTTTTCCACATAACAACTCAACGTAACACTATTTTCCGTTCTGTTGGCCAGCCAAAAACTACATCATATGTGAGCACTGCACTGAACAAAAATATGAACGAAACCTTTATTATTTTTTTGACAACACTAACAATGAAGTTGGAAAGCAATCTGAAGCATGTAATTGTACCCAGCTGAAAGATAACGCTCTGCCAGCTGTCAGATAAAAGTGCTGCATTTCAGTGGACAATTAGGAAGATTTAGCATTTTACTGGACTTAAGAGGAAAAAGAGTAACACAGCCAAAATGGGAGAAGAAACTCTTCTGATTCACGCTGCTTGTTCCACGTTTTCTCCACAACCAGAGCCCCCATAAAACCAACGAAAAAGATCAGAGGATGCAGCAGAATCAAGCAAAAGGGACTAGAACCTTACTTTTCCACAGCATCTCTCCCTCTAAGCTATTAAAGGGACATGACTTTGGCACTCAAATTAAAACCTTGCTGGCAGGAACAAAAATGAAAGTTAGTTTTCTCAATTTCTTTACAAAGAAAGGGATCTGAGCTCCTCCTTTTCAGCTCTCTCAGATGACAGAAGGGGTTGAAAAGCAGCTCCTCCAGGCTTTTGTAGGCTGAACTTGTGAAATCATATATTGGCAGAGAAGCCAGGACATCAGGAGACCAGACTCTGCAGGCTCTTGGTAACCACCACAGCATTTGTTAAAGCGCAGGACTGATTCTAGTTAAAACTGTAAATCCAAGACAATAGCTATTCAATCTTTTCAAAATACATGAAAGATGACTTTTTTTTTTTTTAATAGGTAGCGTTTCCTACCAGGGTCCACATAGTCAATGCCCTTATACAGGCCTGGGAGCAGAAACGAGCACTGTATCAGTTTTGACCCAGAAGAGGGGTCTGCAGGAACAAATATATTATCAGTAGCTACAGACCGGCTCCTCTGCATCAGGAATGCCGTAAGGCAATGTTGCACAGAGCAGGTCAAAGACCAAGGCCTCCCTGCCCTGTGTAACATGCAGGGGAAGCCCCTGAACCAAAGTCTAGAGGCTCAAGAAGCAGAGAGTTACTGCCTGGGTTGGAATTTTGAAAAGATATCAAAATTAACACGACTCCACAGACCTTGCTACGTAGCAAAAGCCACAGAGCTTAATTAAAAACAAGCCTTCGCCTGTTTGCAGTTATAGGTTAAACTAAAGTGAGGAAGGCATCCCATTATTCGGTATTAATGCACCAGTGAATCTGTCCTGGAAGGGAGAATATCCCCCCACAGCACAGTGCTGCTTGCTAATAACGCAGGACACAGCCCTTAAACAGGACTCTTACAACAGCAGTCTCCAAGCTATTTTGATTTTTCACTCCCATCAGTAAAACAATTCTGGTCACGCACTCCTAATATATGTGTGCTGATTTATGAATTATATACATTTGCTACTGAAATTCTTCTCACCCCCCAGTGAATTGTCTTGCACGCACCCCATCTTAGAATCTGGTTTAGAGGACCAGCAAAAAATAAACAAAAATCAAGACAGAGCTTTTCAGAGCTTCTAGCAACCCTATCCCAAGGTAACGGGGAAATATTTAGCAAATGAGCAGGGGCACTTTTGTTCCCATAAGCTCTTTGGCTGGCAGGGAGAACAAGGCTGAAGAGCGGCAGGTTCCTCTTGGAACAGCTCCAGGGCCAATCTCTGCAGTCTCCCTCCTACGCCAGCTGTTGGGACGCCAGCTGATCAGTGGTATTAGAAATCGCTGCTTTTGGTTTCTTTTCTTTCCTGTTTGCCTCACCTACCTGCCAAGTTCCCAGGCAGCGTTTGTATCTGCTCTTCCCATGGCCCTGTTTGTCTCGTACCCACAAAACACACTACAGCAGCTGTGAGTGTGAACATTTCAGCTACACCTCAGTGACACTAAGTGGAGACAAGTGCTTTTGGGGCAACGGAGTTGTGGAAAGAAGGGGGCACCAAGGAAAGACTTACCTCATCATCCTTCCAGTCCGAGAAATCAATCTTGAAGGAAGGCAGGGAGAATTGCTGGCTTACCCCCCTCTTGTAATGAACCGTCTCAGACTGCAGAGAGGGATTCTTTGTGCTGTATCTGAAGAAATGGGGGGAAAAGAAAACTTGCTGTAACAAGTGATTGCTCTCTGCTAGGCTCTCATTCATTCACGCCTGTCTGCCTTTCAGGAATCGAAAGTGGCAGCTCTAAGAGGCAGAGCTGGCAGGGGCTGGCAGCCATTCATAGGGAATACAAAAAGGGAAGGGAAAGGCAAGATGGTGAGCGTGGGGAAGGGAAAGCAGCGCAGACAGGCAAGGTCTGATCGGATCCATACTGACCTGCCTGGAAACACCGGGGGTCAGAGGAGTAGTGGGGTGCAGCAGCCTAGCAAAAGCTAGCTCACTAAATCCAGAGCCGAGGCAATGCTGGCTTCCCACCCAGCACACAGTTATTTTCTGCAGGAAACCCAGGAAGAACGAGGAGTGATCACACAGCGTCAGCACACAACACAGCACCAAAAACTCTCCTGTGGCTCTGCAGGACAGGTCTGCAGTGAGAAACACTGCTTGGCATGGGCCCATCCTGGTGGGACCATCCTTGGACTGACTCCCCAGCCCTTCACATTCCTCACGCGCTTCCCCAGAGATGCCCCACGGAGCTCCCCATCAGTCCCCGGTGCCACCTAGGGGAGTCACAGCTCTCCCCGTCTCGAGCCCCGGCACTGACACACCAAACACCTCTGAGAAGGGGAGCACCGCTACCAGCCAGCATCCTCTGCACGCAGAGCCCACTGGGCACCTCCAGCACCAAGAGACATTTCACCTCCCGCTGCCCAGTGAGTGACTTGCAGCGGGCTTCAGTGGCAAACCAGGAATTTTGGCCCCTTTCGGGCGGGTGGTTTCAGAGCCGGAGGTGCACAGCCTCTCACAGCGCTGGTTCTGGCACGGGAGGGGAGGCAGTGGCCTCCAAAGTGGGGTGGGAACATCTGAAGCTGGTTTTACTTCCAGCCTTTGTGCTGTTGAGCTCCCATCAGTGTGTTCAGAGCACGCTGGCAGACTGCACAGAAAGCAGAAGAGCCCTCGTCCAACAGGCTTACAGTGCAGAAACAGCAGAGCTCCCCCAGCACACGGACAGACAGGTCTAGCTCCAGCTCGACAAGAACGACATTACCAAGCGGTCGGGACAATGGGATGTTCCCTCTCCCACACACTACCACTTACTTCCTAGGCAGAGCTTCATAAAGCGAGCCTGGGAGGGTGCTGGCTTCCAGCCACTGCAAACATCGCTGGGCGGCTGCAAGCCTGAAGCCCTGATGACTGCTCAAACCCGACTGCTGCTGGCTGGGACCAACCCGTCAGCCAGGGGACAGGCTACAGGGACGGGTGGTGCATTAGAACCAGGAACCCTACGTTGAGTTTCTCCTTAATTCGACTGGGCTATCACAGAGGACATCACCAGAGGGGAATGGAGGCACTGCTTTGCTGTGGCCTGTTCAGCATGAAGCCCTGTTGAGCAGAGCAGTTAACAGAGCGTGCACAAAGGCAAAGAGAAGAGAATCCTTGCTTGTAAAACAGGATTCGGTGCTCCTGAGGACATTCAGCTGTTCTGAAACACAGACACCGCTCACAAACCACCAGCTATGTAAGCAAAGGTTGGAAAGCTCCGAGCTGCTCCAGCCTAACCACACGTTGTGGAGGAGTGCAGCACACCAGAAGAGGAGAGCAACACAAAGCTTTTCTGCCTCAGAGCTAATACCTTCTGCTCTCTGTAGGCAAGGAGCAAGAGCCGGGCAGCTCACTGCCAGAGGTGGTGAAGCAAAAGCCACAGGAGAAGCTCAAGGTGCACGGTCAGCCAAGAACTGCAGAACCGAGCGTCACACCTGGGACCGCCTGCCTTGAAGAAAAGGCCGAGCTGGAGGCCAGCAGAGATGACCACAGCAGACACAGCTGAGCCTTAAACTACAAAAGCAGCTACAGAAAGTTTACACTCCAGAGCGTGGATGATGTAACAGGAGCAGTGCACGTGCAGAGATGTAATGGGGGAGACGACCACCAGTGGCTAGAGGACAAGGTGCAGCAGCAGCTGCCCCTGCTTCCTGCCAAAACTATTTCACGCACATTTTCTCTCTTGCTTTCAGAACTTAACCTCCCTAAATCTCCTCCCCACAGCCACACTTGGTTGCTTTTTGAATGCACTTTTAGCACCCCAGCCACTGCGCTCCCCTCCCCAGTCAGGAGGGAAAGGCAAGGCACATTCTCAGGACCCAGCTGATGCAGAGGCCAAAGGAACCCCGCTCCCACATCCACCCACCTTGGTTTGGGGGGGGGGGGGACAGGCACTCAGCACCCGTACCCCTGCCAGTTACGGGCCTCCCTACCTGATGTCAGAGTGCAGGAGCCCACAGGGACGGCTGGCTGCCCTCCAGGGCTCAGGCCAGCATCATCCAATCCAGAGATTTAAAGCACAACGATTAAGATTTGTTTGGCAGCTGGAGTTATAAGAACCTAAATACCAGTAGATGGTGAATACTTATTAATTCCTCTCGTATCCAAGAGGAAAATCCAGGCTCCCCACTGTCACGATCTGCTGCATTTCCCTGGAAGCTAGCGCAGTTCCAGCACCCTCTGAGGATTCAGGAGGCAATGGGCTTCCAGGCTTACCGAGTGTCACAAGATCCATGTTAAATTCTAAAAGGCCACGATGAAGAGCAGGATCACCACGTGCACTGTTCTTCCTGCCAAGGTAGGTGCACTGTTACTTATGACAATGCCTTACCCTCAAAGACTTTGGAACTGCGCTGAAATTGTGCTGCTTTACTAGAAGGTCTCACTCCATCCTTTGCATTTAAAGCACGGTGTGGGAGAGATCAGAACGACAGATCTTTTGTGTGTGAATTACAGAGCGAGCGATTGAGTGAAGTTTTATTTACTGAGTTGTCAAGCACAATGAATAGAGCAAGCCTGTATCTGGCTCCTTTTGTGGCTCTCTCAAAGCTTCCCAGCTCTGCAGAGAGGCACAATTCTCCCTGTGCAGCTGGGAAGGCAGGGGATGGAAAAGGGGCTTATCTACGGTGACAGCAAGTCGGGAACCTACTGGAATTGAAGGGCACAGGAGGAGCAAGTGGCCAGGATGACATGCTCTGCAGCAGCACTGGGAAAAAGGGGGAAATATACTCGTGGAAAGTACCACAAAGGCAGGAGGACCTGCATATAACAGCTCCAGAAGCCCAAAACAGCATATCTGAGGAAACCAAGCAACACTGCCCAGGGAGAATGGGGCAGAAGAATACAAGCAGAGATCTCTGCTTGTCCACACCACAACTACAGAGGATTGAACTAATGAGAAAATCCACCCATCTGCCTTTTCACTTCAAGGGGGTATTAGGAAGAAGTCCCATAGCTCACATTAGGCTGGCCATGAAGAATGTTTTAGGATCTTCTCATCTGGACAGTTTCCCGCACCAGGCAGAAATCTCCTCCAAGTTGAGAGCATGCAAGGGGGCCCTACTGAGAAAAATCACAGAAGTCTTAGCAGAAATTCGGTCAGATAAGGTTCCCACCAAATATTTAAGAGAAAACCAGATCTCAATCAAGAGATGTAGGAGCTGCTGAGGTAAGACACAGTCCCTTCAGAAATACTGATTAAAAAGCTCTCAAGGTATCTAACAATATGCCAATTCTGACATCTCTCCAGATCACTCACTTTGCTTGCCATAGAGAGCATGCCTGCTGAAAAAAAAACATTTGTAATCCATGTTCTGCTGGCACACATTGCTCTAAGTCCTTGAGAAAGGAGACAACCCAGGTACGCAGATTTCCTGAGCTGAAGAGCATCACAAAAATACCAAGGAAGCCTCCCCAAATGAACCAATTGGGATTTCTGCCTTGGAAATTTTTACTGTCTGGTCCACACTGCCAAAAAGCATGTCAGCCTTGGATTTGGACACTCAGACTGAATGCCTGGAGACCTGCAGCCAGTGGTGTATTCACAAGTCTTCTCTCCCCTGCCTTTGGTGCTGTGAGCTTACAGAAAGCTCTGAAGAAGTGAAGAAGCTCTGCAGAGGACAGCTCACGGCCCAGAAGGGAGACCTAACAGAACTGCCTTGCGATCGCTGGCAGCTCAGAACAATGAAGATTTGTCCTATGAGATCAGTTCCAAACAGAAATCCCAGTCCGTATTTTTTTAAACCTGTTTGTTTGCTCGGGTCCCCCTGACAGCTGTGAGAATCCCCAACAATGCGAGGTACCACACGACTGCCTGCAGCAGCAACCTCCAGATTCATGCACCTCACCTCCTCCTGTAACCTCTTTGACACATTTTCACTCCCACAGAGCAAAACTTACACCTCATGTTGACTGCTTCCTCCCCCTTCCAAACCCTTCCAGCCCCCAGGTCCAGCTGTATAACAGAACCAGCAGATAAGATGCTGCAGCACGGGGATTTTGAGAGAACAGGAAATAAATTAAAATTATTTCCCAAGTCTCACTCCTCCACTATCAGCTGAGAAGCACTCACCGCCTGCGAGGAGAAGCTCAGCCTGTGGCTCAAGCAGCTTCTCCCCAGACACAGTCCAGGCTTGCTGCTGGGCACCTTAATTAGCTCCCAAACCACCAGGGACATGCTGGTGCTTGGGAACCTGCTGAGCTGAGCTCTGTTGCCACACGCTCACTGGAAGCACAAAAAGATGGTTCCTGCTAGGAGTGTGCTGGGTCTGTGGACTGAGAAGCACCGAGCAAGGACCCTGGCCAACATGCCTGAGTCGCGCACAGCGCTGTCCTGTCCCCTTTCCTCAGAGGAAAGCATACAAGGAACAGCAGGATGCAAGTAGCACCGTGGCCCCAAGGTATTATTTCTGGTTACTAACAGCTGTGAGATAGCCTGCACTTGGAGGAGCCTCTCAACGAGACAACAGTTCTCTTCCTTCGGCACAGCTCTGCATGTTGCTTGGCAGTTTGCAGAGAACTGACGACAAACCAGAGTTACTGAGGAGCCGCACAGGAGCTTTAAAGGAACTCAGGACCCAGCTCTTCCACTGCTGCAGGCTGTGGCTGCCTGGCAGGCTCCAGGTCCTCTTACAAGTGATGAGGAGGGAGCCGGTCATGTCCTGCTGATGTTCAAAGGGGCCAGGAGTTGATGTGGAACAAGCACATTGGTGCCTCTCTCTTCTACCTGCACATCTCCCGTTTCAGGACAGGATCTGACAGGTCAGCTTTCAGGGAAGAAGGAAGTTGAACAAGCGTCCCGAATAACACAAAGTGATTTTTTATTGATAAAACAAACACTAACAAAACGTAAGAAGGCCACAGACCCAGGTCTCAGTCAGAGTTAGGCAAGATCCAGCCCAAAGGAGCTCCCACGCAGTTTGGAAGTTAATCAGGTGCTTGGCTGGCGTGCTACAGTCACTGCCACACGTGCTCTCTCCTCCTCCCCGCCTCCACCCAGGATTAAACTTCCACTCCAGGCCGGGAGGAAACAAACACCTTACCGTGCAACTGAAACCTCGCCATCCACATCCTGCTCCAGCACCTGCAGACATCTCGCCTCAGCTGCTGAGCTTACTGCAGGGAGAGCTGCACTCACGACTCTAAGCGGGCTTCAAAGCTGGTACTTACACAACAGCTACAGAGGGAGGCACAAAGGCCAGAACTCTTATTAAAGACAGCGGGTTTGTCTGTTCAATGAAATCTATAGAATTTAGCTTTCCAACATGTGAACTTTGTACACTACAGTCCCTTGGGGACTGGTGTCTGCATGGATCAAAGCAGGCTTTGGCTGTAAAGGCTTGTGCCTAGCAGAACACAGCACTTGCCTCTGATTTCTTCACACAGAAGAAATCTCTCTGCACAAAGAATTCATATTAATCACCACAGTCACCAGCCAAAAACAGCAAGAGCACCTTTCAAAGGCCCTGAATAGACAGAGGCTATTAAATAACCAAAAGGAATACGAGTGCCGCTGTCTCTCCTACACAAGCTTTAGTGAAAACAGCCATGCGCTGAGCTACACATTTCACTCGGATTTCATTTTGTGAACCAACTATTCAAACCTCCACACGCAGACGAAATACATGATCTATTGCAGTGTCACGTCCACTGTCAGCCTGAAAGACTGTGGTAGGATGTTAGTAATGTGTAGCAGGCATTGCAAAATAAACAAGGAAATGGGTTTTAAAAATTCCAGTACACCCATTTGTGTATCAGCAACACAAACAGCACGGTCCTAAAAAAGGGCAAGGACTGACAGAGCTAAACTGGACTGTTTTCATTGCGTTGTCTCTCTATAATGAAGAAACAGAGTTTGGCAATATTATTAGGACACGAAAGAGTATCTTTTCTGCCCAAAGAGGAAACTCTTTGTCATAAGAATGGACTGCAAAACTCAGATCTCTCACATCATATTTATCATCAGCTCCCGATCTGCCTGGATGGTTCACGTCTTCAGAGCTGGCTGTTTTAAGTGCTTCCAGCTACAGGGCTGGTTTGACTTCTTCCCCTGAGGAAACAACCACTGCTGTCATGTTTTAACTGCACAATCCTTCCTGCTAGTCAGCAGGATACCTACAGCTGGAAAATTCCTGGGGGCTCTCCCAGGAACAGCCTAACAATGTGCACATCGGGGCTTCTGCCAGAAAGGAAAGGATGAGTTCAGCGAGAACACACAAAAAGAATATGAACACCTCTGTAGCCCCCTCCAAAAAACATACCTGTCCCCTAAAACCAATCTGAGGGCATGAACACGTGAATCATTCACTGCAGGGAAAGGCAGGCTGTGATGGGGAATTCCTTCAACTAACTCTTCTCTAGGAACTGCCGAGAAGTACTGTTAGCCCTGCAAGGACAACGCCACAGAGCCTCCTCTCATTTATCTGAGGGAAACTACAGGCTTAGCAAGCCTGATACGCAGCTTCCACACCTGCGGGCTCATGCCTCCCCTGCGCTATGGCAGAGATTCTCACACCTTTTAGCCCACCCTGGTCACCCTTTGCCTAGCTCCTGCACGCACACCTCCTCTGGCCTGCCCAAAACCTGTGCCCCAGAGTTCACCAAGCAGACCAAACCCAACCATTCACTAATCCCCCATCCCTGAAATATCCTTCTGACTCGACATCCCAGGTTCTCTGTCCCACCAAACGTCTTGCCAGGGACCCCATCCCTGCCCAGCTCGCTCCCTGCAGCGCAGGCCACAAGTCTCCAGCACTGCATCATCCCAAACGCCATCGTTGGTCTCCTCCATTTGCTTCTCCCCAGGAGTTATTTCTCCATTTCAAGGCTTGACTTGTGAGAGCCCACTTGATCTACCTCAGCCAAGTGGCCTTCACGCTACCGGCACCAGCTGAGCCAGCAGCATCCTCAAGTCCCCTCCAACTCCTTGTCCAGGAGCACTGCAATAACCCAGGAAGTCTACGTGAGATGGCCGAACCCCTCCACCAGAGGGGCAGAGCTGCCTCTCTGACTAGAAAACCCAGTTATCGTCACAGATTCTCACAAGAAATTTGTTTGTAAGGCGTTTTGAAGGTGACAGGTACTATTTTGCCTCAATGCCACCAAGCCTTGTCCTCACGGGCGAGCAGTCAAGCAGTTACCACAGTGTCCCCAGCCAAGCTCTTCTCTGCTTTCTACCCAGCTGCAGGGAAGCTGAAGCCAAAGAAAAGGACAAACTAAGAAACATCACACTGTCCAAGGCAGCCAGGTTACAGACTAACTCCCCAAGAGCACACCCACCGCTACCCAAAGATGAGGGTGGATCCCCAGGGAAGGCTGTGCTAAAGCACATTGGCGAGACTGCCATAGGGAACACAAGCCAAGCAGGCCCACCTGGCAACTTCCCAAACCCAAAACAATGGAAACAACCACAAAAATAAATAAAACTAAGGATATCAGGGGTCCTGAGCTGTTCAGAAGCAGATCACCACAAATTCCCTGCCACTAAAAAGGCTCCAGACACAGGTAGATCTGGTTATCTTTTGGGTCATCCACCCATGGTCCTCTGAGAACTAACGTGTCTTCATATAAAGTCTTTGAGCTCACCCTAACTGGGAAAAGACATTTTGATGGTCAAAGCAGCGGGTTTAAACTAATTCCCATGTTGTCCAAGAGGCTTCTACCGATACCCTCCATAGCACCAGAAAGGACTGGACATCTTTCCACAGGAATATGGCCACAGAGGCATAGGCAGCTTTACAGCCACGAACAGCCTCACGTATGCTTCCTCCACACTTTACTGGTCACCTACGGCCCCGCAGTGGTGACAATCCAGCTCCCTGTGAAATTCGGAGTTCAGCCGTTCAGGACAAGAAGACAGCGGTTGGGAGCTACGTGGTACCAAGATCTTGGCTGGGAAACAGTGTAGCTGAACACATCTCTGGGAGAGTCTGCTGAATGCTCTGTGAGACAGGTCAGTACAGGCAGCACAGGCCCATACTGAGAAAGCCAGCAGCTTTTAAACAGAGCCCAAGCGATTCTAGGAGGAAGCTTCCTGGATTGCAGAAGCACTTCCCTCTGGTCACGGCTAGCTAATCATAAAGGCAGGCCTACAAAACACAGGCAATGCAGGTGCCGTGGCTCCAAGATGAGCAGAGGCTCTACAGCAAGCAGTGCCCCTGCTCACCAGAGCCACCTCCCCTCCCAGCCCTCCTCCCACGCCAAATTGCATGAACACAACAATGTTCCCAGCAGGAGCTTCACAGGAGCAGGAGCGCTGATGCTATCAGGATCCCGGATGCTATCAGGTTCAGCAGTTCTTCCAGCCAAGAAGCAAGAATAACTCGTTTAGCACTTCTAAGGAGCCATGCTGCAGGCCAGGGACTAGGAGGAAATTTCTGCTTTAGACAATGGTCCAGAAAGTTTCTCCCATTTTAGGAATTAGCATCAATTCAGGAAAGTGGAAAAAAAAAAGTGTTTTGTTTTAAAGAGAGTCTTCTTCACAAGCACTGGACACAGCAATAAAGTTTAGAATTTATACACAGTGCAGCTTTCTCACGTGCTTGTTCTTTAAACATAGGTGTTAGCACCAAAGTAAATGGAGAAAAAGGGAAAACTACCACCCCACACAGGGGGAAGCTGCATTCCCATTAATGCACTAAAAATGCACTTAGAGCTCAAAGAATGTAGCCCGATTTTTTTTTTTTCCACTAGAACTTGAAAATAATAAATCAAGGTAATTATAGCACTGCCCTTTCAGAATTGCTTTGCAAAGCTGAAATCAGAGCTTCAAAAGGATTTTTTTTTTTTACTAGCAGCCAGCAAATCCAGAGAAGCAGAGATGCCTACTTCGGGCAGCTGCACTAGCCCCATGACGTGCTTCATGAGCCACTTCCACATGGAAAAATAGCCTGGGTTGAATTAAAGCAGCTTATAAAGTCTTTGTATCTTACTTCCCCCAGCCCTTATTACCTACACATCTGCATGAAATCAGGATCATGCCTTCCAAAAAGTTCACTGGCTTCTGGTGCAGCCCCCCACGCCCCATTCTTATGTAACATTTATCATCCAAGAACTCCAGAGCAGAAACAGACAGTTCATTACTCCTGCACGATGGGGAAATTAAAGTATAGCTTATTAAATAAAAGGCCAGCAGTGGAAGCAAGAGGGAAATCCAAGTGCCCTGACTTCCAACATAAGGGTTTTGTGCACTAACGGGGCAGCTCAGCATCGTCAGCCCCGTCCAGTTAGCAAGGAACGATGTCCGACCACTGATCCTGGTTTCGTGCAGAGGCAGGCAGGGTTCATGAACAAAGGCTTCTCCTCCATCATCTGAACAGAGATCCGTCTTTTGGTGAACCATGGACAGGGTGGATTAGAAACTTTGTGTTTTCAAAAATATTTTTCTCTGAAGTTGACAGTTATGTTAACTTCCAGAAACTCCATCCAGGAATTAAATTTACAGCTATGTTTGCTGCATAAGCTTTAAAGAACAGACAACAGAACTGGGGGCAGCCACTAGCTTAGTGCATGGTATGAAATTTCAGTAAAACACATTCTTAAGTGAACCAGAAACTGTGTTTTCGACCTCCAATTAACCGATAGAGTTCTGAGAGGAGAGAGCTACTAATTACAGAAGTGAAAACACAGTCCAGAAACAATTAGTTCTACACAATAATAGCTTAATGGAAGTATTACAGCTATTATTAAAGGCAAAACTTGTCTTAATAGCCTTTAAAAAGTCCAATGCAGAGCAGTTAAACCAACAAGAATGTTAAAGTGCTGGTCTTGGGTGATAAACTTATACTTTCCACCCCAGCACGGCTTGGTTAAAAAACAAAATGAAAAAACACATTTTTCTTTCAGAATAACATTTTAACACAAGAAAATGTAAAACAAAGAATCTGAAAGAATAAATTCAAAACCATATGCATATTCTTTCTAGACTTACAGTCTTCATAAAACATAGTACAAAGTTTGATCTGAAGCTTACACTGAGTTGTAAATGGAAATGTTTTGTTGTTACTGATCAGTGGCAACCAAATTTTCATTTGGGATAAACTAACAAATGAGTATGCAAAACAAGATTGAAATAAACCAGCAAGTCTTGTTTTAGACTTAAGCCATGCCTGAAGTTTGACAACATAAATGCATCCACCCTGGCCACAGAGACCCTCAGCTCTCCCCACTAGCCCACAGATGGTTTCTTTCTTATTTCAAAGCACAAGGAATGCTCTGCAGGGCAGCACAAGGGAAACTGGTCACCTGTCCACGCTGTACCTGTATTAGGAAAAGAGGACTTCAATCTCCAAGGCTGCCATTCCAACACTTCACTAGCACTAAATTCACAGGAAACCTAAGGACCTAAGAAACAGAACATGGAAACTTTATCAGGATTTCTAAGGCACCCATGCATGATGCTGATGCTGCATTCAGCTCTGCTCAAGAAAACCTGGATCTAAACAGAAAAGGTTTTCTGAGTTTGGTGAAAGATATTTTTCAAGCACTTAGAAAGCACTAATTCGCTACCTTCCCCAAAATAAAGGCAGCCACAGGCTCAAACGGAAGCGAGGGGCCTAAAAATCCTTGATCAGGATATCCTCTAGTTCGGAGGAATGCACATCTGGATGGGAGCACTGAGCTTGTCTCACTTCTAAAACTATTTTCTCATTGATCAATAGTGGGCTGTTTATACTCTGCATAAAGCATACAAGCCATTTTATGGTCTTCATACATTTCTCCCCGCTGAAACCTCTGAAAATCACTCAAATAAAACTTCACCTTACCCCCAAATGAAGAGCACAACTGCAGAAGCCGTCAGCACAGCGTGCACAGAGCTGCTGATCAGCCAAAAGCCTCTACTAGAAGAAGCCAAGAGCTTCTGCAGCCTGAATCTTCCTTTATCATAGAACAAGAAGAATTCTTTAGTCCTATGGTTATTGGAAGCCTGCAATGATGTACCAGCAGCTCAAGGATACCTACCACACCTAAGAGTAAGTTTCAGCCACCCTAACCCTTAATACAGAGGGGAAACTTTGTACTTTTACTGGATGCAGTGTCGATTGGAAGGGTTTAAACATGGTGATTTAGAGAAAAAGGCTGGAAAATTTGTACAGATGCATTACTAGAATGAAATATATGAGGAAGACTCCACTGACCACGTTTGGACTGTTCTTTTCACAGCTACCCAAAACATTCTGTATGTACCAGGGAACATACAGACAGGGCTGCTGGGCAGTAAATCCTCCTAACAGCCATCTCTCAATAGCCTGTTCTGAGGTGGTCATTCACGCCAGAAGGGGCTTTAGGTGGGCCTCAGTTGCACACAGACTCACTATGTAGAAGTCAGACTGAACTTCTCTTTGGTGGCCCAGATGCTCCCATCCCAGGGAACACAGAAACCCAGTGACCTGGGTGATGTGGAAAAAACAGGTAGCATTTGAGGGGAAACGATGTTTGTTTGTTTGAATTTCATAAATCATCTTGCTTACAAAGCATACAGCCATGAGTTCCTCTCCTTTGTTGCACACAAAATGGTTTCCCCACACACAAAAGATGAACCAAAAAGGGAATGAGAGGAAATTGGCTATGTGGGGGGAAGGAAGTGAAAGCAATATTCAAAGCTATCAGAATATATCAAACAAAACTGAGATTTCACCTGTGGCAGCATTGTCTAAATGGTGATTAACAAGAGATGTTAGACATGCTTATTGCCCAAGAGCTCCTGTACCCATCCACACGCCCACAAGCCCAGGACTTACACGGCCATGCCACCGACAAACTCCTCCGTAGCCTGGCAGTAGATTGTGATGGCAACACGGGCATCTGCATCGAACGTGAACTCCAGGCTGTACAGGACTTTCTGCTTCCCGTTCTCCTCAGTAGGACTGTCAACATCATCTTTATACCTGAAAGACAATGCCAGAGGATTAAAACATCAGGCATTCATTAGTGACAAAGTTCACTCTGAAAATCAAGACACAAGTACTCCAATCTAGGTGTCCTGGGCAGGCAAGGCATCGCAGGCTTCCACAATGCCCAGGAGATTTCCATTCTTTCCTCTGAGGAAATTTCTTCCAAGATTTGTCCAAAGTTATTATGACAGGTAGTAAGTTATTTGTCCAAAGTGAATTGCACAGAGATGATGTTGGGGATCTTCCCAGTCTTACAGCCGTAGAAAGAGCCAAGGTGACCTACTGAACATCAAACGTCAGGAGAAGAAACGTTCATGACTGAAGCTTACATACATTTATTAAAGAAATAAAAATTAAACATTCGACTGCAAAACTGATGCAGGATAACCAATTCAAAAATGAGTTTACAAGGTTTTTCAATAAACGTAAGGGGAGTCATAACATGGATTTGGGCTATCGGACAGCTGGATCCAACTGTGCGGCGGCTGATCACCACCACAGATTATTCCTCCTTCCTGCCCCAGTAAAACAGGTGCTGTGAAGCACACAGGCTCCAGGGCAGTGAGGTATGGCTATGGATGAGCAGTGAGCTATGGCGTGCCGATGGCCAGGGAGACCAACAGACCCTGGAACAAGCAGCAAATGCCACGTACCATGTGGAGAGCTCCCCTGCCCCTGAGCACCAAGCGACAGGGGGAGGATGTGATTCACTGGCAGAGCAGAAGCAGATTCTTAAAGGTAAGTTCAAATCCCACCGTAACCCTACAACTTCAGGTGCCACAGTTAGTTCGTGTGCTGTGTAGGAATGGTGGATGCAGCAGGCTGGCTTTGAGGAGCGTACAACAACACTGCTTTGTTGCCCAGCCCCACTGTCCGTCAGAGGCAGCTTCGCTGCCAGGATGCCTGGGTCCACGCCAGGCAGCTGAGCTATTCAGAAGCTTGGCACCATCCCTGACTTCCCAGTATCAGGCAGCCTCTCCCTTCATTAAAGGGCCTCCACGAACATGCTGCACTGATGAAAAGAGCCAGGAATGGGCTAGGCATACCTCCATAATTCAATCTAAAAATTGTCAAGGGAGTCCGTACTTACCAAGTTCACCGAGATGTAATAACCGCTGCCTAATTAAGAGAGTTCCAGCATGACTTTTACTTAATGTGCTGAACAAGAATGAAATGTTCAGCTCCAGCAAATTAATACAGAAAGTGCAAAATAAAGTTCAAGAGCCACATAATCAAATACCTTACGTAAACACTTGTAACAACGTGACCTCAGTGAAGCAGTATCTCTATGGCATACACTTGCATTCCTGTCTGAAGGAGTTGGAGAGCTCAAAACAAGACTTTTGCCAGACATTCACCTACGTCGGAACAGTAAATCAAGCTAGAATACACCCAACATGCTAGTATAAAAAAAGACAAAACCCAAGAATTGGTAGTCTAAACACCTGCAGCAGCCAAGATACAACAGCCAGTTATAGAAGAAGATTATTTTCACAGAAGCAAGCAGCATTCAGAGAGTAAAATCGTGGCACTTCAAGGATGTACACAAGCAACACTCTAGCCAGCAGTGCAGGTTTTCATAGAAAACACGGAGTGTAGCTTCAGCATTTCGTGCTGGATCAGCCCAAGACAACAGAAGGCAACAAACCACTCACGAGCGTTACGCGTGTCCAGAGAAAGCAGCAGCACAAGCTGCAAATCACCTCTTCCTCCACTGCCCTCCTCTGATCCAAGGTAGGCAGCAAAGGGCAAGAAGAGCAGATCTCCAGGCTAACAGACACTTGCCTGTTCTTCCAGAAGAAGTAGAGTAGGGGAGAACCAGCAGCTGTTCCAGGCAGCCACTGATGAGAGTTAGCTCATAGACCTTTTCTCATCGCACACGTGGGCAGGAAGGCATAAGATACAGATGAGATGAGATGTGCGGATAAATGGATTACATCAGTCTCAGGGCAATCACCAGATGAAGTAAGAACTGGCTGCCAGCTCTGTGAGCACTCATTGCTGTGCCATGATGATCTACTCCAAGTCCAAAGACCACGCTGAAGAAGAGTGCGAGCCGGGGTGCAACTGCTCCAGGAAACACACTGCCTCGTGAGCTGACCCTCCTGCAACTGGAAGTGCCTCCACAGCCTTCAAGCCAGGACCAAGAGGGGCACGAGACAGACACGAGACTATCTTTTACTGCCAGTGGTTAACAGCAAAACTCGTGCTACCCTCCTCTGAGGCTCCCAGAGCCTCATTCTGTTGGAATTTAAGCACTCACACGAGGCATCAAAGACTCAGAACTTTGACACCAATATCCACAGGATTTTAGCTTCTCTCCAAAGCTGTTTTAAATATTCAGGATTTGGCAAGGCTCAGGATTTTGTCTGGTCAGAGCAGGGCAGAAAGCCAGGGTGAGAATTTCCTCATGTTCTTCCACAACGCTCTGTACTCCAAATTATGGATCAACACCCTGTTCAGACATGATCAACGGATTTTCAGTTAAACACACGCAGAACCTAATGGCTTGCAAGGACCAAATGGCTTGATAAACCATCAAAATCTACCTGGTACCTAAACCCTCAGCTCAGCATTACTTTATTTGGTGAAGGAAGTGAAAATTTAACTGCTTCTGGAAAGAATCTCCAAGGTTTAAGCACTGCTTGCCTACAAATCCAGGTGGAGAGGGCACAAAGTGCCTATACATGTACAGAGGGAAAAAGGAAAAGTCTCCAGTCCAGATCTGTGGAAAAGCACAAGACGGACTGTGCCCTTGGGGACTGGCAATTAAAATCCCATTCTCAGTCTACATTGTTATAAAATGAAATAGAATAATGGTGGTGGTGCTGTCGTCAGCACTAACGCAGCAGCACAAGAGCCTGTGAGAGCCCACGAGGCAAAGAAAGGATCGACAGCACTGGGAACTGCAGGGATGCAAACCCTGTCAGGGCAAAGACACTGCCAAGGCACCTGGACATCACTTTCCAAACAGCCCAGGAGCTACAGCTCTGCTTGGGAGGACAGGACGTGAACTCACAGAAAGCAAAGCGACAGAACTGCGTGTACTACACCCGCCCAGCTCCTCCACTCACAGCAAATCCTCTCCCTTTGAAAAAAGCCACGTTCCTCTCGGCTCCCAACAGATGTTGTGCTGTGTATGCGGATGCTTGCAAGGAGAACGAAACGCCCTTTCCACAGCAAGTCCTGGGAGGAAAGGGAGACTTTTGTCTAGAGAAGCACTTCCCACCCTTTAGCTGAAAAAGCTGGACAGCATTCGGAGCAGTTCATCGGTGGTTACTTCTTCAGACATCCTGCCTTCTTCTCCTGCTCAATCAGTTTTGAAACCACTGGTATTTAAAAAAAAAAAAAAAAAAAAGATAAAAACAAACTCTTGTTTTGCATTGTTATGACTCAGATTACTCACATTGTGCCACGCTCTCCGAATCACCTTGGCTGAGAGCTGAAGCTGGCCCCCTGCCAGTACTCCAGCCCGTAACACAGAATTCAGAGCGACTCGAGGGCCGTTGAGAAATGCTTTGGCTGGCCACCTGCCCAGCCGCCCTGACCAAAACAAAGCGCTGTGTGCTGGGCCCCAGCTCCTCAGCCATATGTTTGGAAGCGGGCAGCCCAAGGGCTGTGTCAGCCATTGCACTTAACCCAAATTCACATTTCTGCTGGTGCTGCTTTAGATCTCAGTGTTCCGCAGTGAAAGGTAACAGATCTCCAAGATTACCCAGGCCTGCTAACGGGACGCAAGCCATTTAAACAAGCACATAACGCTCCCACCAAACTTTATCCTGGCAGCAGAAGAAACCTGGGGAAGTTTCACTCAAGACCAATCAGTCTCCCCAGCCAGTGACTTGCACCAGAAACGACGACCTGCTGGCTTGCACAACAATGCAGAATGGAATCTGTCTGCACGGTTTATTGACCTGACTAATATCTTCCATTTGTGCTAATGATTCCAGGCAAAAATCAAGGTTTTATTTACCACTCCAGTTTCTCCTGTAGACAGAGACCAGGCACTGGTTCTCTCTAGAAATACAGATTACTTAAGTCCAGGGATAAGAAGCACGTGAACTACATGAAAGCTCTGATGAAACAAAGATTTGGGATCCAGCTATTTGTTCAAAACCTTATCAAATGCAGTTTAGCCCCGGACACCAATCGCTGGGTTAAATGAAACAAAGAGTTCAGGCAGGAACAGTACCTCACGAGACGGAGAGAGTCCTTGCGGATATTCACCAAACTTCTCAGCGTCTTCACAGGCTCATGTGGAGCTGGAGTTACATAGGGAAACTGAAATAAAAATGCAAATAATTGCCTTATTATTGCACAATTGAAGGTAGCAGCATGCTACCTGACAAACAATTTACCCCAATCAAGGAACACCTCTAAGTGTGCTCAGTACAACAGCAGCCACAAAGAACAGTAATAGAGAATTATATTTATGGATAAATAAAGCCTGTTTCTGAGTGAAAATCGTGCCCTGGCCCAGCAGTAGTTCAAACCAGGAGTACAAGGGGCTTTCACAAGCTCTTTTTCCACACTCTGAGTTTGCAGTGTAGAAAGCCTTGCTCTCATGAGCTTTTATTTAGCTTTTATTTCCACTAAAGAAATGACCTCCAGCGTGAGCAGCAAAAATGCAGCTTTTACATGTGTCACAGCATGCAAACAGCAACATGGCTGCTAATCAGCATGCAGAAGCTCTGGATTACCAGGGAGGGCTCTTTTATTCTGAAACAATGAGGCAAATGTTCCGGGGGAAAAAAAAGAGAGAGAGACAGAAACAGGGGTCTCAGTCTAGTTCACAGTTAAGAGACCTTCTCTTTAAATACAGGAGGACATGGCTTCGGGCTGGAATTCTCCACGCTGGTCACAGGACCCCCACGGAGGTGAGCTGCGTGCTGTGGGGCCCACCACCCTTACAGCTGTGCCTCCTGCCTGCTCGGGGCACGCTGAGGCAGAAACGTGCGCTCACCCAGCTGCCAGACCTGGCAGGTGCTCAGACTGGGAATGCAGGCACACTCCTCAGAGCAACAGCCCGACATGAAGGCAGAGCTCTGGGATGGGCTTTCAGGCTGGAGGTTACTCTGGACGTAACCAGCAGCTGCACGAGGGTTGTGGTCCCTCGAACACACAGCTCTCCAGGACACAGCCCTGCAGCACTGTCCGCTCAGGGCTCAAAAACAGATCGGTGGGATGAGAAACAGAGCCTGAAAGAAAACGTGCTGGTTCCTGACCAACATGAGAATGCCACAAAAGGTCCCATGCCACAGCCACAAGCAGCAGAGAATTGCCAGGGTTGGCTTTCACTTTCTTTGCAACCTGACTGCTCAACGCTGTGGTCAGCGGCACTGCTGCACGCAGAGCAGTCAAGACCTCAGTTATTCAAAAAAAGAGAAATTGGCCCAATTCCACAAAGCAGCTTTGCTGCTGCATGTTCGAGTGTCTTCTCTTGAAGATTAATCAGAGCTGCCAAAGGGCATTAACTTCACATAGGCAAACTATACACCACAACAGCCTCCCTCTCTTAAGCCTGTTTGGCAAAGGTCCCACTGTGTCAGTAGTACTCTCACCCACTCCCCTGTGAAGAAATGATGAAATTCAGAGCAAGGATGTCTGCAAGGAAACCCAGGCTGAGACATGCAGATAACTGAACTCTGAGACTCCCAGGTTAGTCCCTACAGCCACAGGCACAGGGGATATTGAACCGAGCTGTGTCTTCTGCTTTCACTGGCAGTCACAGGGCAAAGGGAAAGCGGTCAGCTTTTAATCGCTGCCCTGCACGCAGACAGCACAGGGTGTTTGGCGAGCACCCCCACGCCTGCACAGCACTGTTAGCACAGAAGAATTCCCACGTAAAGTCCCTCCTTCCTAGTTCTGCTGCTCACCTGCACTTCCTGCTTAAACAGGGGCTCTGCATTCTCACTTGTCCTTCCCTGTGGAGCCCTCTGAAATAACCACGGTCTTGAGAAGAGAAGACCAAGGGCACAGCCCTTGGATAACTCAGAAGGGAGAACGTGCTCATCCCCGGTACAAATTCAAAACATCAAGGCATCCTGCCTCAGTTTCCTGCAGCTGTAAAGCAGGATGAGACTAAACACCCTCTGAGCTCTACGAGCACGAATTAACTAATATTCACAGCTTTTGTGAAGATGAGAGCCATTACATCTTTTTTTTTCTTTTTCATGTTTTGAAGCTGCAGAAACATCTAGGAAACAGCTGGCAAAGCAAGCAGCTCTTTTCCCTTTCCTCTCCGGGACTCTGAAAACGTCCCCAAATGGCTCCTACTCGGTCACCTTTTGTTTTCAAGCAATTCTGAGATACAAAAGAAACCTCAAACATGACCCTTTACCTGCCCCTCACGACAGCACTACTGCCTGCTCCCACAAAACAAGCAAATCGCTGGAGCAGGCAGCTTTTTCCAGTCTCATAAGACATCTGTGAGCCCCAAAGTACCTCCACGTTCCAACTGGGAAATCGGAAGAGGAGGCTTTCTGAGCAAAAAAGTGTAACATGGACAGAATGCAGGAACTTGCCTGAACGGGTCTGTTCCCAAGGAAGTTTAGATCCATGTTCTCACCAAAAAGGTAGCCCTCGGGGTGAGGGGTGTCAAACTTCTCGCCTCCCATAAAGAAGTGACTTGCAAAGTAGTTTCCTAGAAAAAATAAAATAAAATAATAATAAACACCAGGGAACAGAAGGGCTTGGACATTATGATTTTCCCTGAAGGGTTTTTGTTTGGTTGGTTGGTTTTTGGGGGGAGGGGAGGGTTAAGGATTGAGCCAAACATGCATTCACTTCCCTAGGTGCAATGCACAGAGAGCACATTTATTTTAAAACGAGTCACGGCAGCAGCAAGGAATCATCCGAACGGTTACGGGGGCATTACAGAAGGATTTGCAACCCCTTTAGCTAGGAGCAAGCGTAATTTACTCCGAAATGGAAGGGCTTTCATGAATGGGTCTGTTTTTGCCATTAAGGCTTTTTTTTTTGTCCTTTATGCTTCAAGAAAGCCTTTTCTTCCTCTGCACAGATGGCAGTGCTTTACCGACGAGTGCTCCCTACTGCTGAGCTCAGCTGACGAGCACCCAGCTGTCTGCGGTGCAGAAGCACATCGCTCTTCCCAGATACCACCACCGACCTCAGCATCGGTCCAGAACCTGCCTCGAATCCACGTAAGGAAATGTAGGTGCTCCAGGTGACAGACAACCTTTTCCCAACCCTCCCAGAAGCAACAAATTACAAATAATCCAAGCTGCAGGCTCCTAGCACAGCTAGCTCGACCCAGGACACGCCGCCGTGGGTTATGCTGAGACTAAGGCTCAGAACAGCGTGACGAACGCTGGGCGTTAGGAATTAATTTCACATTTTACATGGGTCAAGGAGGATTGTGTTTTGGAGCAGCTCATCTGATTAACCGTGAAGACAACGCTCGTGCAGGATGCCTCCGAATCGCAGCAGCTGGTTAGCAGGGTCGGAGTCAGCTCCCTCCTCACACGTGGGTGCATTTGGTACTTGGCAAACGAAATTTTGTGGGGCTTTCCTGTGCCTTCCACGTCCCCAGGCTGCTCCTCTCACCCACTGCCACCAGCAGCCGAGACTTTGCCCAAGCCGGCGATGAAATGCTTTGGGAAAGCTCTTGTGGAAACGTCACACCAAGGACTGAGAAACCTCAGGAGAACTTCCAGAGGGAAAAAATGAGGTTTCTTCCTTCTTCCGTGCAAATCTGGTCACCAGGATGCTCTGCTTCCACGCACCTGGCACACGACTGACAGAACTTGTAGCATCTGTGAGAACGCATTAACACCCTGCTGCATCTCGGGGCTCTGCTTCCAGCTCCACGGCAAACGCTGCTTCAGGTTTTTATCCACACCACGCTGCCTCAGGGACCCCGTTCCCACGCATCCCGCAGTCTGTAGGACACCCCTGGCCTGCCTTATGCGAGCCCAGCTTCACAAAGGGCTCCGTGACTACAGGGCCAAAAAAAGGAAAGAAAAGATTTGGGGATTAACCCTGCACAGAACCACTACAGCCAGAAAGCCACCAGCAAACAGCAGCCACGTGCGTACGAGGAACGAATCCCACCAGCTGGGGGGAACGAGAAACAAAAGACAGAGCAAAGAGAAAACCGTGCCCTTCCTTCAGCTTGAACTCTGCCTGAAACTTCCCTTCCCCAGAGTAGGTTGGCACAAAATATGGGAGAGTATCAGGGAAAAGAACAAGAACGGGGGATGCTGCTAAGGTAGGTGAAGTAGAAGTGGTAGATGCAAGAGATACGGTGGCAGGGGAAAACCTGACAGTGTCTGGGGAAAAAAAATAAAATAAAAATACCAAACATCCAGAAAGTCTGGCTCAGTAACTGGTCTCATGCAAGCTAAACTGGACCCAAGGCTCCTCCCAGGCACCCAGCCGAGCACACTGCTCAGCACCGAGCCCAGCGTGGGGGCAGGCCTTTATTCTCACAGCAAACAACAAACCAGGCCGGCTTCAGAGAGCTCCCACCCGGCTCCTTTTTGCTCCCGCGAGGCCAGGCTCTGCAGTTTTCTCGCAAGAGGCTACTCCAGAGGGGGACAGCTGGCTCCAGGGCACGTGCACGCGCTCCGTGCTGCAGATGAGCTTGCAGGAATGAGAGCCGAGCTGGGGAACGAGCTGCGGGAACACCGGAGCGCTGCTGGCTGGTTGCTAACGCGATGGGGGCAACACCACGCATCGTTCTGCTGCTCCAGGCACAGAAGCAGAGCGAGGACTGGGAACTGCAGCCCTGTCTCCCCGTGCCACAGGACAGGCAATGAGGATGATCCGCACCCAGGACCTCGGAGGAACAGGCAGGGCATCTTCCCACACGGATTCGGCATCTTCCCAGATGGATTCCCAGCTACCACACCACGCAGAGGTTGCAGTGAGGCCGCTGAACGACCTGCCCGTGCCTCTGGTTCCTACGGACCGAGGCGGATCCCACAGCCCCAGAGCACGACCGGCGCAGCCATAACCACGCCAAAAGTCAACAGAGCAGCGAGAGGCCGTGACTCAACGAGGTGGCAGCGCCGGGCGCAGCCTGCCAAAGCAGTGCCTTCCCTCTGGGACTGCTTGGATCACAGCCGGGATACCCACACATTGTGCTTGGGTCCTTTTCCACCTGCCTAACAGGGCTTTATGGCTCCACAACACGAACCTGTGTCCCCCAAAGCAACCCCGACCACGGCCAGCGGCCGAGCAGAGCCGCAGCAGCTCGCCCAGGCGCCCGCTGAGAGCCCAGAGCAGTTTGGGTTTGGAGGGAAAGGACACGGGATGCCTGCAGAGGAGCAAGCTCATTGCTCCCTGCCCTCTGCATCCTCACCAGTGAGGTTTGAGCAGCCCGGGGAGCACCAGGAGGTCAGGAAAACCCCTCAGCGCACACCGAAATGTGTCACACCCCCTCTGCCAGGGACCTTCTTTCACCCTCCAGCCCGGCAGCGTTCAGGACCTGCTCTTCTGCAGGGAGTGCCCCCGAGCTCCAGCAGCCCTTCTCCCTTCCCGAAGTCAACAGCCCCCTTGTCAGACAAACCTGGGGAAAGCAAAGAGAAAGAAAGCCCCAGCCTGAAGCCAGCAGGCTGTCAGGAAGCCCACAAGCGTGACAGAAAGCTCAGCCACAACTAACAAGCACCTGACTGCCTTTAAAGGAAATATATATATATATTTTTTTACTCAACTAAAGCAATAGCTGCTTGGTTTCACAAGGGAGGTGCTTTTTGACAGCACGGGGGACAACAGAGCCCTGCCGGGTGCACGTGAACACGCAGATCGGACCTGACTGACACACAGCTAAAACGCAACACGCCATTAAATCCTGGCCCAGGTAATTACAGCAGCACAGAAACACCAGGATGAGGATTTCAAAGAAGCAGTTTAATGTTCATCATGTGTGGTAGCAATAATTAATCCAGCCTGCATCTAACATCCTTCCCAAGTGTCACCACACGTCAGGTGCAAGCTGTGTTTGTCAGGGACTCGCTAGCAGGGCCCAGGACACAGCAGACAGAGCCCAGCTGGCAGCTCGGGGCCTTTCCCTGCCTGCAAACCTGCGACAAGGCAAGGCACGGGGATGTGGGGGCTCTGCTTGAGATTTTCCCCCTCCTCCCAATGGGAAGGGGGAACCTGGCTCCCCTCATCGCACGGCCCCGATCTCACAGCCATAAAGTACCGAGCCTCTGAGCGGGGCCACACCGCACCTGCCCGAGCGGGATGGAGGCAGGGAAGGAGCTCGGGCTGGTGCTCTGCAGCTCCCTGAGCCTGCCTGGGATGCCTGCAGCACAACACCAACACGGGCACTGGGCAGCGAGCGGCCGTCCTGGGAGAGAAGAGCTGCTGAGCTTGGTGTATGGGAATAAGGAAAACATCGCACGAGGCCGGGCTGGAGATGGGGGGAGGCACCGGGTCACCATCACATTGCTGCTGGCACCCCAATATCACTGCTGACACCCCAATGTCACTGCTGGCACCCCAGTGTCAGTGCTGGCACCCCAATATAGGTGCTGACACCCCAATGTCACTGCTGACACCCCAATACAGGTGCTGGCACCCCAAACTGCTGCTGGCACCGCAATATACGTGCTGATACCCCAGTGTCGGTGCTGGCACCCCAATAGAGGTGCTGATACCCCAATCTAGTTGCTGACACCCCAACCTCACTGCTGGCACCCCAATGTCCCTGCTGTCACCCCAGTGTCGGTGCTGACACCCCAACTTCACCGCTGTCCCCCCAGCCTGCTGCCCCCCAGCCCCTCCGAACTTCTCCCTCAGCAGCCGCCGGCTGTGAGCGGCTGCCGGGTGCCGGGCGCTGCCCATGCAAGAGCTGAGGCCCCGCCGCCCCTCACGGCCCCGCCGCCCTCACAGCGCCTCAGCCCCCGGGGGCAGGCACCGGAGGGGGGGGTGCGGGGGTGGCTCTGAGGGGCCCGGGCCGCCCCCAGGCGCCGTGCCCGCGGCCGCGAGGCTCACCGGACTTGGGCGGGTAGCGGTAGGCCGAGTTGGCCTGGATGTCGATGTCCTCCACGCCCGCGATGCGCCGGCTGAGCAGGGAGCCCATGGCGGCGGCGGGGCCGGCCGGGGGCGCGGAGCGGCGGGGAGCGGCCCGCACGCGCACCCGTACCCCGACCCCTGCCCGCCGCGCCGCGGGGCACGCCGGGAAAGCGAGTCCGCTCCCCGCCGAGACTACAGCTCCCGGCACGCACCGCGCCGGCAGGGGGCGGGGCTCCGCGGGGAGCGGGGCGGGGGGGGCGCCCTGCACGGGGGGCGTCCTGTAAGGGGATGGGTCCTGTAATGGGGATGCACGGGGATGCACCCTGCACGGGATGCATCTTGTAAGGGGATGCATGGGGATTCTCCCCGCATGGGATGCACCCTGCACAGAGCTGCACCCTGCAAGGAGATGGATCCTGTAAGGAGATGCACGGGGATGCACCCTGTAAGGGGATGCATGAGGATTCACCTTGCACGGGGCTGCACCCTGCATGGGATGCACCCTGCACGGGATGCACCCTGCACAGGGATGTGTGGGGCTGCACCCTACATGGGGATACACCCTGTAAGGGGATGCACGGGGATGCACCCTGCACAGGAGTGCACAGGGAGCATGCATGGAGAAACACCCTGCACAGGCGCATGCACCCTGCCTGGGGATGCATGGGAGCATGTACAGGAATGCACTGTGCGTGTGGATGCACCCTTACAGGGGGTGTAACCTGCATGGGGAGCACGCACAGAGATACACCCTGCACAGGGATGCACTCTGCACAGGGGTGCATGGGGAGTGCGTATAGGGATGCACTGCACGGCGATGTGTCCTGCATGAGGATGTGCATGGAGTATGCAAAGGGATGCACCCTGAGCAGGAAGCGTGCACAGGGAGCGTGCACAGATACACCCTGCACGAGGGTGCACCCTGCACGAGGATGCACAGGGAGCGTGCGTGGGGATGTGCTATTCAAGATGCTGAACCCAGCACTTGTTCTTGTTAAACTTCACGCAGCTGGTGACTGCCCAGCCCTCTAATTCATCAAGGCTTCTCTGCGAGACCTCTCCACCCTTGAGGCAGCCTACAGCTCCTCCTAACTCAGTGTCAGCTGCAGCCCTACTCAGAGTGCGTTCAAGTCCTGTGTGCAGTCACTTCTGAACTCTGGAGGAGAACAGGCCCTCCGATGGAGCCTGGTGGAGCCCCCCCAGTGACTGGCTGCCATCCTGCCATCACCCCATTTACCACAACCCTTCGAGCCCGCCCCATGGGCCAGCTGTCTGCCCATCACATTGTGTATTTATCTACCTGTGTGCCAGACATTTTGTCCAGGGGGACACCGTGAGACAGCACCAAATGCTGCCCCATCCCCACAGCAGTTCATCCCCGTGTATGCACAGCACCAGGGTTCAGACTGGCTTTGCACAGCACTGGCGCTGCCTGCTGTGTGTCCTGGTGTCCTGAAGCCATTGGGACAGCCCCTGAGTGGTTTTAGGGACAGGAGCAGCCACGGAGGGGGTGGCCAACATGAGCAGCAGGGCCCTGGGCCACACTGTCAGCCCCAAAGAAGCTGGCCACGGCCCAGTGCTGGCTCGCACAAAGGCAGGATGTTGCACCACCGCCGGCCTCCGTCCCACTGCTGGAGGCATGGGGGAGGGAAAGCGAGCGGCTCGGGGCCGCAGCAGCTGCCGGCAGCACAGTGGGGACCTGGCTGCTCCTCCAGCCCCAGGAACATTGGGCTCATCGGGCAGCAGAGGAACGTGGGCCCTGGGCTGCCCGGAGCCTTCCGGGTGCCACTTTCTCCACTCTCTCCACGGCTCTTGGGGCTGTGCTGCAGCCGCAGTTGTGGCATGGATTTGACTCTGTCGCCTCCAGGCTCCCTGAGCCTCTATTCCCCTCACTGTGCTGTGGGTATAGAGGCAAGGAGAGGGGCTGGGATGGCAGGAGGCCGTCCCTGACATCCCCAAAGTGCTCCCACGAGGGCATCCTGAGCCCCCAGGGGCTGTTGTGTGTGCAGCAATGCCAAGCCAAGGGGGAGCCAAGTAAAGCTGCTCTCGGGACACTCCACCGGCACGCTTGCTGCCACCAAGGTACGTCGCCGTGTCCCAGACCCGGCTGTCACCCAGAACACCACTTCTCCCCAAAAAACGGGGCTGGAACGGTGCTCTGAAGCGGGACCTCAGCTACCAGAGCGTGACCCGGGGAACACACCTCCGTCCCGGCCAGGAGTCAAGGAGGGCACCCGGCTTCCCCTGCCACGCGTCTTTCTCCAGCCAGCTCCTTTGGAAGGCTCCTGGGAAGCACCTGCCATGGCAGCAGTGAGGATCACACCCGCAGCAAGCAGGAATTACACCGTCTGCACCCTGCCGCTCACCAGCAGCAGCCAAAGTCCGGCTGTGCAGGGCTTTTATTGCCCGGCGACGCCAACCGCTTTGAATCTGTTGCCCCCTCCCTGGTGCTGTCACTTTGTTGTCTGGGTGTTTGTAAAAACAGCACGGCTCGGGAGCCCCGGAGGCTCTCCGGGGTTATTCTTGCCCGGGAGGAGCGGCGAGCCCCTGAACTTTGCCTCTTTGAACGCTGCCCGGCTCCAAAGGGCGTGCGACCCGCCCCGACAGTGCTGCCAGGCGGGGGCCAACCCTTCCCCTTTGTGAATCAAACTTAGAGATTTCCAAGAGCGTCTGGTTGTGTCTGGTTAAAATAACCCTCCAGGAGACCTGCGTTCACACCATTGGGCTGCAGGCCTCCCCCTGCCCCTTCCCTTTTGGAGTTTTTGGGGTTTTCCTTCATGTTTTTCAGACCCAGCGGCTGTCTCGCCACAGGGGCTGCGGTGCGGGCAGGGATGCGGTGCCGGGAGGCAGCACCCCTCAGCCTGCAGCCCCCGGCTCCTTCCAGAACATTCCCTCACGTGCTGCCACCTCACAGGGCAGAGCCACGGGCACGTTTGGTTAGAGGCGTTTTATGAGGGGCATTTTACTTTTATTTGGCACTTCATGAGGGGCATTTTACTTTTATTTGGCACTTCATGAGGGGCGTTTTACTTTTATTTGGCATTTCATGAGGGGCATTTCACTTTTATTTCGTATTTCATGAGGGGCATTTTACTTTTATTTGGCATTTCATGAGGGGCATTTTACTTTTATTTGGCATTTCATGAGGGGCATTTTACTTTTATTTGGCATTTCATGAGGGGCATTTGATTTTTATAGGCACTTCCTGAGGGATATTTGACTTTTATTTCACATTTCACGACAGGTATTTGACTTTTATTTCATATTTCACGACAGGTATTTGACTTTTATTCGGCATTTTCCCTCGCTGCCACCACCACGGCCCCAGGCCTCAGCCCCCCCCGGGGGCGTGCCCGCCGTGCGCGCGCGCGGCCGTTGCCGCACGTCAGCAGGAAGCGGCACGCGGCCGCCTGTAAACACCGCGCCCCCCCCCCCTCCCCCCGCCATCACCCCCCGCCCGGAGCCGGGCCCGCCCCCGCCGCCCTCTCATTGGGGGCAGCGGCGTTGTTGACCATATATGGCCAGGTACTACCGCACGGCGGGCGGCGGTTGGCCAACGCGCCGCGTCACTCAAGCGCCCGCCGGCTCCTGCAAACAAAGCGGGGGCTGCCGGGAGCTGTAGTCCGCGCGGCGGCTACGCGGGGGGGCAGCGCGGCGGCGGAGGGAGGGGGTGGAACTACAAATCCCGGCAGCCCCCGGGGGCGGGCTCCGCTCCCGCCCCGCGGGGCTGGCCGGGCGCCGTGAGTCAGTGCCCAGTAAACATTGGCGTGAGGCGCGCCGGCTGCGCGATGGTGGCGGCGCCGTGAGGGCGGCGGGAGGAGGAGGAGGAGGAGGAGGAAGGGAGGAAGGGAGGAAGAAAAAGAAGCAGCAGGAGGAGGAGGAGGAGGAAGAGGAGGGGGCGGGGGGGGCCATGGACGAGCTCAAGCACCAGGTGATGATCAACCAGTTCGTGCTGGCGGCCGGCTGCGCCGCCGACCAGGCCAAGCAGCTGCTGCAGGCGGCGCACTGGCAGTTCGAGGTGAGGCGGCCGCGCCCCGGGGCCGGGACGGGCCCCAAACGTGAGGGGGGGATGGGGACGTGTCCTGGGGGCCCCCCGTTCTCTTTCAGGGCCTCCCCGCAGCGCTCCGGGCCCGGCTCCCCCCCCTCCGGTAGCCCCCGGTGGCCCCAGGCCCTGCCGTTGCCGTGCAGCCGCCGGGCCCTGGGCACTGCTCGGGGTTTGAGCGAGAGCCGCAGCCCCCGCAGCCCGTCCCGGGGCCTCCCGGCGATGTGGCGGCCGTGGGATGGAGCAGGCAGCGCGGCAGCACCTCGCCAGCCGCTCGGCGTGCACGGAGGCGGCGTGCCCAGCACCGCACCGGCTCCTTCAAACCAAGCCCAACGAGGCCCTGCACGCTCGGGGGCCCGGCAGGCGTCGTGCCCCGCCGTGCCCACCCCAAGCCTCGCCCGGCACGGCCCCTGCGAGAGCGGCGGGCGCGCTGCGTGCGTGACGTGCCCAGGGCTTTGTTTACCAACACGGGGCGGCGGCGGCCCTCTGGGGCCTTCTGAGCAAACCCCCCCCACCCCAGCGTGGACGGGAGGAGGGCTGGTGGCAGCCCCCAGAAGTTGCTTTTTTTCCTCCGAAGGGCTCCTGGCGGAACTTTGCCACCGTTGGGCGAGTTGCACAAGTCCAAACAGCCGTCTGCTGCCGGTTCGGCGCTCACATGACTCAGAGGAAGCTGGGCTGTAAACAAACGCGCTGCGCTGAGCCATTACCGTGTTCCCACTCACTTTTGGTGCAACGGTCAGATAATTCCCTTTGCAAAATGGCCGCTGGGCATGCCTTCCTCGGGGGAGCCACGCCGGGGAGGTGCTGGCTCCCGGCTCCGGAGCGCTCGCACCTCTCGGATGCGATGTGCTGAGGCTTTTGTTATTCCAGCCTGGTGCCCGTTTGCTGGCTGGCCCGGCTCTGTGGCGAGAATAAATTGGTGGAGTTCAGGCAAGTTCAGCGCTAATTTCCGCTGCCTTCAGTCAGGGTTTCCTTGGTTTCACAGCGCTCCTCCAGGGGCACGGTGCGAGCCCTCTGGTGCCCGCAGGCTGCTGCCCCGGCTCCTTTTGCCAGTGCTTGGAGCAGCACCTGCCTGTTCCAGCCCTGCTCGCTGCTTCTGCACGGGGGTGCAGGAGGGAGAGGGAGGCCGTGGGGTGATGTGCTCCTTGGGGAGCCGGCGGGGGCCTGCGTCCCCCCTGGTCAGACACGTTTGGCTCTGCGCTGAGCCCGACCTGCTGGTGGAGCCCCTGGGTCGGCAGCGAACCTCCAGGCGGCCCCAATCCCCTGAGGGCTGCTGGGGGAGGGTGCCGCGGAGAGGTTTGGCTGCCTGGTGTCCTGCTGGCCCTGTGCTTTGTCTGGGGGGAAGGAACACGGCCTGGGACAGCGCGTGGGAGTGGGGGCGGGTGGGAAGCTGCTCTGGGGGTACGTACAGCTGCCTTTGCTGCAGGATGAGCTGCTCCAAGCCCGTACTGTGTCCGGGCCCCTGACAAGGAAGCCGTTTATTTTGCAGGAATGCTCCCCTGTCCTCAGGGCATGGGCAGCAGCTCGTGGGTAACACGTGGGTCTCCCCTTGTGCTCACTGTGGCTTTGCTCCTGTCGCACAGGGAACCCGGGGCCTCCTCGTGCTGCACTCTGCCATCGCCTCCCTGCTCCCAGGGACCGGCAGGGACATCGGGGGGGCTGAAGGAGGCAACTTGGGGCTGGCAGCGGGGCCCTGAGGGGCCACGGGTGCCCCTGCTGGGGGAGGCACCGGGAAGGGCAGCAGACATCCACCGCGGCTGGGCCCCGGCAGCGAGGTGTTGGCAGAGCCTGAGCTCGGGGCTGAGCCGTGCACCGGGCTCCTTTCTCAGGTAGAAGAGTATTAATTGGCTTTCTGACGCACTGGTTGCCCCTGGGGCTGCTTGGGAAGAATAAGAAGACGTCAGCTGTTTAAAAAAAAAAAAAAAAAAAAAAAAAGCTCAATTCGTGCCTTTTTGCTGCTGCAGAGCGCGGTGTCTCTGCTCAGGGTGGTGAGGTTGTGCAAGGGGAGGAGCAGGTGCCCGGCTCTGCTCGCTGTGGCTCTGGTTGGGATTTCCACTTTCTCTTCTGCTGTCTTTATGCTCTAGCGAGCTCCTTCCCCTTCCTTTGTGGCTGAGGGGCAGGGGGCCCCTGAGGGATGAGGGGCCCCCATCGCTGCCGCCGCCTCCTGGCACCCTGGGGAGCGGAGAAACGCTGCGATCAGCGCGGGGCCTTATGGCCCTGGCACCCGGTGCCCCTGGGGATGCCCCCCCTGTGGCTGGGGGGTACACGAGGCGGGGAGAGTGCGGTGTTTGGGGCACAGGGGCCGTGGTTGTGGTGTGTCCTGTGCCCAGATGGCAGCTTTCATCCCGGGGCTGGGTGTGGGGACAGCAGGGGCCTCCTGTGCCCCCGCCCGCTGCTGGCACGGTCCCAGACCCGAGGCCACTGGGGGCACAGGAGCACAGAGCAGCTCTAATCGCCTTATGGCGTTGGGCTGTGCCCACACCTCTGCGCCTGCTTCCCGTTCGCTGTTTTCCCCCTTCCTTATCGCCTTCCCCGCTGCCTGAGATAGCGTCTGAGGGCAGAGCCGTGCGACCTCACCCGGGACGAAGGTGGCGCGGTGCTGGGGCTGATCTCCAGGCCCGCAGACCCTCCCGTTACGTCCTGCCCGAGGTGCTGGGCGCTTGCAGAGGTCGCAGCCTGCCCCGTGAGGAACACAGGAATCACCTCAGCAGCCTTGCTTGGGCAGTGACCACACTCTGCAGCACCAATTGCTTCCCCCACCGAGGTCTGTAGCAGCCAGGTAACGCCACCTGGTCCTGCCAGCAGCTCAGCCAGGAAACCACAGGCCCCGTGCCGGCTGAGCTGCCAATGCTCGTCCCCGAGCGTGCGGCTGTGGGCACCGGGAGGAGGAGAGCACAGCGTTCACGTGGCTGCGGTGCTCGGGCTGCGGCGGGCTTGGCACAGCCTGCCTCTGCCTCTCGGGTGTCCGAGCAGCTCGGGTAGCCCCGCTGCTGGCTGCCAGGGGGGAGCAAGGGCTCGGTGCTGCTGCAGCCCCGTGTCTCACACCCGAGGCACGGGGAGGGGTGAGCGGATGGTGGGGGCTTTGTCTTAGCCCAGAGATGAGCCCAGCCCGCTGCCCGAACGTTCCTGTTGTGTATAACCTGCCGCCGAACCAAAGCACCGTTTTCTAGCCCCAATTCAACTAAAACCTGGCACAGAACATGGGGCAGCTTCATTTTTGCCGACCCTCCATCAGCCCAGCCCCATGTGCCCCCAGAGCCACCGCCGTCTCCTCCCAGCCCTCAAACCTGCGCCTGGGCTGCCCTCCCCGCCAGCCTGCGCCCGGCACTCCCTCCGTGCAGCCCTCCTCGGCCCATCAATGCCACGGGCATATGACAGCCACCAGGTTATGGCTGCTCTGAACTGGAAGCAAACCAAAACGCTGCAGCGGGCTCAGTCTCACTGCCCTGTGCAGCTCTGTGCCTGTGGTCCCGTCCCATTCAGGGCATGCGTCTCGCCAGCTGCCGCGCCGCTTCCCCTGCTGGGTTTGGGTTCGGGTTCCCTCCTCCCCCTGCCTGCAGCAGTTGCAGAGCATCTCTGAGTTGTGAAACCCCTGCTGGGGTCTGCTCCCGAAGTGGCCGCTTCTCCAACTTCTGCTGCTGCTGGCTCCGTGGCGTGCGCAGCCCAGCCCCTCAGGGCCCGTTCTGGATGTTGTCCCAGCTCTGCCAGGAGGTGGCCAAAACGGGTAACAGATGCAAGGCGCTGGGCAGTGTGGCTCTGGCACCACACGAGTGCCCTCTGCAGCAGGGAGTGAGCTGGAGGCAGGCTGCTGCCCCCACCACGGCCACGCAAAGCCCCGCTGGTGCATACAGGAGTAAGGTAGGGCGCTGTGCTTCCCTGCTGCTGCTAACATCTTCCTTTTGTTTTCTTTCAGACTGCTCTCAGTGCTTTTTTTCAAGAAACAAACATCCCCTACAGCCACCACCATCAGATGGTAAGTGCTCTCCCACCTCTCCAGCCGCTGCTTCGCACGTGGGGTGTGCGCGCACAGGGGCGTGCGGACACGAGGCTGCTGCCCGCCTCAGCTCTCCCCGCGCTCCCCAGGCTCTGCTCCATTAACTCCCGTGCTCCAGCAGCCCGTAATCTGCCTGGGCAGATGTGTCTTAGGGATTTGCTGCCTGCCGTGGCCTCATTTGACTCTCCAGGACAATTGGGGATTTGGAGCGTGCAGAGCAAACGCCCGGCGTGGCCGCAGTGCGCCCAGGCTCCTGGGGGGGCAGGGGCTGAGCCTGGTGCCTGCGGAGCCAGAGGGCTGCAGGCCCCTGGTGGCACCAGGAGGCGCAGCGGGGTCCTGCCCAGGCCCTCTGACAGGAGCTCTCACCACAGGATTAATCTTCAGAGCCCTAAATAACCGCTGCCTGCAGGAAGCACCCAGAAGGAGTTGGCAAAGCAAGGGAGCTGCAGCACAGCCCGCACCAGCGGCTGCTGCGTGGCCGTGCGTGGAGGGGAAAGGGTGCGGGGCATCATCAGGAAGGCTGCCCGGTCCCATCCTGCCAGGAGAGGGCCTGGGCCATGCGGCGAGGTCCCACAGGTCCCCCCGTGTCCTTCCCTGAGCCGGGGCTCAGCTGGAGGCGCTGGGGCTCCACGCGCTGCCGTGCTGAGGGCCGATGCACCAGGACGAGCCGCCCGCCTCCCCTGACCCCCTGTCTCCTTCCCGCAGATGTGCACTCCCGCCAACACGCCGGCCACGCCGCCCAACTTCCCCGACGCCCTCACCATGTTCTCCCGCCTCAAGGCTTCCGAGAGCTTCAACAGCAGCAGCCCCGTGGCCTCCATGGCGACCTCCCCGCCGCCCCCGGCCCCGCCGCTGCCCCAGCACGGGGCCTTCAACCCCGCCTGGCCCGCGGCCTCTCCCCCCGGCCAGCAGCAGAGCATGTGGACTCCGGCCCCCCCGGTGCAGCCCGCGGGCTGGCCGGCCGCCGTCTCGCAGCAGGCCACGGCAGAACAGAAGGCCAACGTGACCATGGAGGCAGAGAGATGAGGCCGCAGCGGAGAGCGAACGTGGCGGGGACCCCTGCGTATAAATATATATATATATATTTTTTTTTTCCCCCCCTCCCCGAAGAGGAGAGGAACTCCGCCGCCAGGGCGTCTGGCGGCCACAGAGACACACACGAGCAAATAGCTGCCTTGCATGGGTTTGGTTTGAAGTAGTTTTTACTTGTCCTAGAGCTGAACGGAGCTCCCCAGGGACAGCGGGAGGCTGCGTGGGACGCGAGGCCGCTGCCAGCCTCTGCCTGGGCCCACGCTGTGCTCGGGCTCTCGGGGAGGGGGCGACCCCCTCCTCTCTCTCGGGACACTGGAGTTTGCATGCGAGTGACACTTAACGGAGGAGACCCCCTCACGGTCCCCGCGCCAGCCGTGCCGCCCCGCTGCACGGAACGGACCGTGCCGTGTCCCCCCTCCCTCGGCCCCACGCGTCCTGGTGGGGGTGGATGCCCCGCACCGCTTGTTTTTTGGGGAGGAGGAGGAGGAGAACAGGGGCTGCCCCCGCACCCCGCGTGGGCCAGCGGGTGAGTGGGGCTGGGGGGAGCACTGGGGAGCGGCACCGTCCCCCTCGCCCTCCTGGGATGGGGTTTGCCCCGGGGCTGTTTGCATGACAATGTGTAACCCTAGAGACTGGGATCATTTTTAACCCCTCTGTTCTTTTCTCCTGGCGGCTGGAAGTCTCTCCGGACACGCCGCAGCCGCTTGCAATACACGCTCTTCTGCTTTCAACCCCGTGTCTTTGCTTCGTTCGCAGCAGCGGTGGGACGCGGGGAAGGCCGGCTGGGGCACAGGGGGGTTGCACAGACGTGGCCCCCACCCCAGGCTGCCCAAATCCCCCCCAGCCTGGCCTTGGGCACTGCCCAGGATGGGGCACCCGCAGCTCCTCTGGGCAGCCTGGGCCTCGCCACCCTCTGAGTGAAGAATTTCTGCCTAATAGCTAACCCAAATCTGCCCTCTTTTAGTTTAAAGCTACTGCCCCTTGTCCTGCCACTACGTGGCCCTGATAAAAAGTCTTTATCTTTCTTACAAGCCCCCTTTATTTATGAAAAGGGCCCAGTAAGGTCTCCCCAGAGCCTCCTGCAGGCTGAAAGCTCCCATCTCTTTCAGCTTTTTTCCACAGGAGAGGTTCTCCAGCTCTCTGATCGTTTCCTTGGCCTCTCAACCCCCTCTTAGAGATCCCTGTGAGAGTGCCACCCCTGCTGAGCCTTCTCCCCGTGCCCCTGCATCCCTGTGCTCTCCAGTCAGTAATTCATTTCAATCTTTGTGTTGCTAAAGTAACTTCTACAAGCGGTGGTTCCACCTGGGCTGCCTCTGCCCTTGGAGGGGAGGCAGCAGAGGACAGACAACAAGGGCTGGAGCTGGATGTTCCCTCCTGAGCCCCACCAAGAGCCCCGGCACGGGTGCGGTTGTGCCCTGGTGCCGTGGCCAGGCTGCACGCCCCCACAGGGAATGGGGGGGTCAGGCTCTGGTCGCTGACTCCCCCAGGACGCCCCCCACGTGCCCCAGCGAACCCAAGGACCACGCAGGGCAGGCAGCAGAGCAAATCTTTATGGCCTGTGGTGTTACGCAGCTGGAGGGGGAAGGAGCAGCCGGGGCAGCACGGCTCCCACCCCCCTGATCCCCTGAGGCTCCGGCCCCTTTCCTACAGCCCCCCCGGGCACCTCAGACACCCGCTGTCCTGCCACCCGCAGCGGCCTGCCACCGGCCCCCCGAGGATACAGCTCTGGTCCGCATGGCAGCACCTGCAGGGCAGGGAGACAACCGGCCTTGCACGGGGCACGACACCCCCGGGTGGCACCCGGGCAGCGCAGGGAGCGGGGTGAGCCCAGGCGGTGGGGCTGGCAGCGTGTAGGACGCCCGGGACAGGCACTCACAGGAGTAGGGGGACACGTAGTGGCTGCCATACTTGGGGGTGCGCCGCGTTTTCTCCGCAGGGGGCTGGCGGGACTTCGTGCCTTCAGGGCGAGAAGCAGGGACGCCGTTGCAGGGGGGATTTGAGGGATCTGAGGCACCCCCGTTGGGATGTGCTGGCTCGGGACAGAGCTAACGTGGTGCCCTGCACTGCTCCCCTACCTGGGAGGTCCCTGCCCGGGGCGATGTTCCCGTTGGCAGCCTGCGAGCTCAGCCTGCCCTTGTAGATGACCCCGTCAATGCCCAAAATATCCACTTGGCCCTAGAGGGAGGAGCAGCCGATGCCATCAGAGGTGCCTGAGGCTGGGCTTGGCTGGTTTGGGGCACACGGGGCTGGGGGCTCACCTGCTGGCAGCTGAAATCCGCGGGGGCTCCGAAGGGACAGACGGTGGCGAGGGAGCTGGAGGTGGACAGTGGCCTGGGGGGGGTCACGGGGCCCCGGCTGGCCTGGTTGCTCCCCTCGCTGTCCCTGGGAAGGGAGCACTGCCCTTAGCACTCCTGCCCAGGGCGAGGGACCCCCAACACGTGTCACCTCGCAGCCCTCACCTCCCCGGCAGCTGCTGTGCCCCGCGGTTGGTGCCCCTGGCGCTGGCAGGACGAGGCTGGAGGTGCAGGCTGGCCTTGCGCACCGTCACCAAGTGCCTGTGGACGAGGAGGGAAGGCAGAGGCGGGCAGCGGTCTCCAGTGAGGGTGCGGCGTGAGGGGGGGTCCCACAGGGGGGCTGCACGGTACTCACGGCCTCGGGGCCATGGCCAGGGGTCTGTCGCAGGAGATGCACTTCACTGGGTAGAAGTGGTGCCTGCAACACCGGGGGCTGCTGAGTGGCCTGACAGCACGCAGCCACCCCGCAAGGTCCCCCGGGTGGCCAGAACCCCGCGGGACAACGAGGATCTGGATGGGGTGGGCAGGGCAGGATGGGGCAGGGACAGCACAGACTGGGGGCAGAAAGGACAGGGTGGAGGGAGATGGGATGGGGCAGGGTGGAATAGGATAGAAGGGGATGTGCCGGGACAGGATGGGACCCGGCAGCCCTCACCTCTTGAGGCTGGTGGGACCGCTGGTATCGAAGCAAGGCCCCTGGCAGTGGCACTGCTTGCTGAGCCTCCAAACCTGCTCCCACTGCGCCTGCAGGGGAGCCAGCACTGCACAGAACCCGTGCGGGGAGGGCAGAGGGGCCCAGTGGGACACCAGGCCCCTTTCAGGGGACACTGCTGCCCCCGAGGGACGCTGGGGACACCCTGGGTCATGCCCAGCCCTGGCACGGGGACTCCTGGCATTGGCAGACTCAGGGCTCACCCTCCTGGTGCAGAGGGTACCGGGGGAACTGTCCCCCGGTGCGTGTCCCCGTCACCACCACCCGCCCCAGGTGACAGCACTACCTTGGAATCCACCTCGCTGACGAGCTCCAGGGCTTTCCGCCTGGCCTGGCCGTGCAGGGACATCCTCTGCAGCAGGTCCTGCATCATCTCGCTCAGCTGGGCCATGGCGCACTGCAGCTCGTCCTGCTTCACTTTGGGCTCCAGCACGGCCTCGTCTGCTTTCTGAGGGGCACAGTGCCAGCCAGCCCCCCGGCCCTGCCTGCCCACGGGGTTCCCCTTTTGGGGTTCCCCTAGGCACAAGGCTCATTCCCTGCTCTGGCAGCGCCTCATCTGCCATGCCCTAGCACCTGCCTAGTGCTCCTAGTGCCCGGATCGGACACAAATCATGGCACGAGTGGCTCCTCCTCAGCTGAGCCCGGGACCATGCTCACCTGGGTGTCCTCGGTGTCAGCCCACAGCCGCTCCGCAGCCTCTTGGAGTCTCATGCATTGCTCCTGCAGCTGCCCCACCTGGCTCAGCACCTCCCTGCCAAAATCTGGCCCCTAGGGAGGACAAAATGTGGCCCCAGGTGAGGCACATGGCAGGCACCCACACGAGGCAGTGAAGGAGGCTTGCAGATGACACCAGAGCAGTCCTGGCGAGCAGGGTGATGGGCTGCAGACCCCAGGCCACGGGGCAGCAACCCTGAGGTCTGGGAATCTTGGCACCTTCTCTCCTTTGTCCTGCAGGTGCTTTACTTCGCCTTGCACCTTCTCCAGTCGGATGGCCACATCCTCCAGGGTCCCCGAATCTGCTGAAAACAGACACCAAAGCTTTGCTCCAGGCAGCACTGGCTCCTGCAGGCCAGCAGCACAGCGCTGTCTGTAACCCGGGTGGCTTTATGGCTGGGGACATGCCCCAGCCCTGCTGCCAGCCCCTAGGTATGGCCCGCACTAGGGCACCTGTGGGCAGGAGCCACATCCACAGCTTCTGTGCCGGTGTGTTTGGGAGCAAGGCAGAGGGACAAGGAGGCTGCAGCAGCTTGGGGACCCAGCCTGGATGGCTGAGTGTGGCACCAGCACGCACTGATCCTGGCAAGGACCCAGTGGAACAGCCCAGCACAGTGAGCTGACGTGGTGGGGCCATGAGTGCTCACCACGCTGCTGGACCTGCTTCTCGTGGCAGCTGATGCAGGTCTCCACGGCCACGTGCCGCTCCGGCAGCCAGCTCAGCCTGCACTGTGCCTCCTGGGCTGGCTCCTGGGGGGCCTCAGGGCTGGGCTCCCGGCTGGAAAGCTGAAATGGAACAGCCCTGAGGTTTTCGGGAAGGAGAAGAGCTCTGTGCCGTGCCAGAGCCGAAGGGACAGCCCCCAGCAAAGAGCCTGGCAGGTGGGAGCGTGCACAAACCTCGCCAGTGGACACCCTGCAGAGCGAGCACAGCACACTGGCCTGCCAGGGGAAGGTGCCCAGCTCCCGTCGCACCTCTGCCTGTGACCAGAAGAGAAATCAGCCCTGGTGCAGGAGGACAACCCTGGGTTGGGGACAGTGACACCAAACCCTGCCAGAACCCCCAGTGCCACTCTGTCCCCAAGCCTGCAGGGTGGTTGCAGGGGCTGGGCGCTGAGTGCCTCTGAGCACCGGTGCCGTGGGCACCCACTCCCAGCCCCTCTGCTGGGGCTCTCCCCGCTCACCATTTGGCCCAGGATGTTCTGCAGGAGGTTGCTGTGCTTGTCCTGCTGTGCCGCCCGCTCTCGCAGCTCCTCCAGACCAGCCTGATAAACAAGGACATGGGAGGGCCCGGTATCCACAGGGAGTGGGCATGGTGGGGGGCAGTACCAGCAGTGATAGGCAAGGATCAGCAGCGCCCAGCCCAGGCCACGGTGGGGCTCTGTGAGGTCTATCCACAACCCCTGGGCAGATCCCACATCGCCCAGTTCCTCCTTGGGGTGGGAAGGAGCCCGAGACCCAGATCTCATCCCTGTCACAACCCCTCTGCTGAGGGCCCTCCAGCACCAGCCCAGCTACGCGCACGCACCTTCTGGAAATTGTCCTTCAGCAGCTGCAGCTCTTCCTGGAAGGCCTCGATGGTGGTTTTCAGAGAGCAGCTGGTGGTGAGCATCTCCTGGAGCTTGTCCGTGACCTGAGGAATAGGGAGGGGTTCAGCTGGTGCCGCTGGGTCCCTGCAGGCTTGGAGGATGCGGTGAGCAGGGAGGCTGAGCAGCCCGGAGGTGTCTCTGGGACACAGGGCTCCATCCTACAGGGGCCACAGTCCCACAGCATCGACCACATCTGGCTGGCCCGTGGCCATACCCATGGAGCTCCCCTAAACTCGGATGAAAGAGGGTGAAGGGGAACGTGTATCCTGGCTCCCGCTGCCTCGCCCTGGCAAAGTGCTGCCACCTTTTCCCTTTGCTCTTGGATCGTGCTCAAAGCTGAGCTCATGAAATATGAGATGGGACCAGCCTGGGGCTGTCAGGTCTCACAACAGATGAAGAAATCTTGGGTTTACTGCAGGCTGGCCCCGTGCTGCCTCAGAGGTGTCCACAGTCCAGCCTGGACACCAGCCCTTCTCCAAGCAGGGAGGGCACAAAGCTCTCACAACTCATCCTTGTGCTGCCACGTGCAACTTGAGTGATGATGCCGCATACTGTGTTTCCAACATGGGATCTGAACTTTAACAGCCAAATAAATTGAACCTGTGCCATGGCCACGTCTCCTATGGATGGGGTCCCGAGGTGCCCATGAGGCAGCACTGCTGTCATCTGCAGTTCAGCCATTCTGTGTCGCAGGGCAGAGACAGGAGACTCAGCATGCACTGGGACACCCCAGGCCCCAAGTACAACTGTGGGGACTCTTGTCAGAGCAGGATGGGACCCAGCAGACTCAAATCTCAGAGTTTATGCTGCTAGAGCCTTGGAGACAAGTGTAATGTGGCCAAAACTACCTTTGGCCAGTGCCCATGTTAAAATACTGCTCCTTACTGAGACTCCCACAGTGTAGCTGGTAGCAGCTGAGCCAGAAACATGTCTCTACACTTTGCCAGGCTCTCCAGTCTTAGGGCAAAAGAGATCCCCAGGAAGAAGTCCCTGCATTGGCGAGGCACCACACGGACACATCCCTGTGTAGGGCAGGACACCGTGTAGGGCAGGATGACGCCCGGCACAGGGCCATGCCAGCAGCCTGGCACCCCACTGAAGATGGGCGCAGTCCCGAGGACGGCTGCTGACCTTCGTCATGCCCTCCTCGATCGCCTCCATCCTCTTCGTCAGCTGTGTTGTTTGGCATGCGTCGGTGCCTGGCCTGCCCGTGTCCTGCCTGGGGGTCGGCGGCTCTGTGGTGCCCGGGGACCCTCTGGGGCTGCCTGGCCGCCCCTCCGCCTGCAGAATGAGGGCATGGGGCCTGCCCCCAGCCCCAGCCCCGGGCTCCAGGAGCCCCCTCTCATCCTCTGAGAGCTGCGTGGAGGCATCCTGCAGCCGCAGGTGCTGCAGGAGGCCTCGCAGGAGGAGGTGGAGGGCACCGGCGTTGACGCTGCAGCCGTTGGGCGTGCGGAAGGCGACGTCCGCCAGCTCCGCCAGTGTGACCGAGACGCTCATTGCTGCCTCCAGCTCCCGGGGCTGCCCGCCCGGGGCTGAGGTCACAGCCCCGTTACCCGGTGATACCCCAGGGTTCTGCCCCGGCCCCATCCCACCAAACGGCCGGGGACCGCCGGGCCGAGGCCGGGCCATGGGCTCGGGGGGGGGAGGCCCCGCTCCCTGCCCGGCTCCCCCGGCACCGTGCCCGGCTTGCCCGGCTACGCAAGGCCGAGGCTCCGCCGGCCTCCTCCGGGCCCTGACAGCGCTGCCGGGCCCGCCCCGCCGCCGCCCCGCCCCGCAACCCGCCAGGTGCCTGCCCCGAGCTGCCGGAGCCGGGAGCCGGGAGCCGGGCTCGGTACGTGCGGGGCGGCCCCGGGGAACCGGGGGCACGGAGCGGGGGGGAGCGGGGCCGGGAGCCCGCAGCCCCAACCCCAACCCCAAACCCAGCGGGGTGCTGCGGGCTGGGGCACGGGGAGGCTCCGGGCTGGGCGCTGTTTGCCCCCGGGAAGGGAATCGGGGAGAAACGCGGTCAGCTGCTTGGTGCAGCGCCGGGCACGGGGGGACGTGGGCTGGGAGAGGGGTCTGAGATGGCCCCAAAATGCAGCAGGGTGTTGGGGAGATCTTATAAAGCTTCATCTCGGTGTGCCCAGCAGGGTGGGGAAGGGCTGGGGCAGAAGGGTCGGCGTGTAGCGGCCTGCTGTGAAGGGTGAAATTTAATCGTAGGCAAAGCGAGGTCGTGTGCTGGGGGAGAGCCTTGCGGCTGTAAGGCGAGCACCCTGCCCGAGGTCGCGCCAGCTCGTGGGGACGGAGGCTGTGAGCTGCCAGCAGCTGCGAGGGGGCCGCTAGGATGGTGCCCAGGCGGCTCCCCAGGAGAGGAGGGAGCCCGGCGGCGGTACCAACACAGGCGTTTCCAGCCAGCCCTGCTCCGGAGAGGAGAGCCAGGGCTGGAGCTGCCCGCTTGGTGATCAGGAAGGACGGGCCCGTGGTAGAGACCGAACAAACCCGGTTCTCTTGGCAAGCAGGGAGAGAAAGGACGATGACGATGGTGGGGATGGAATTATCTGTCAGCACGTTGGCAGCCTGAGCCCTGTGAAAGGAGGAGAGCCCTTCCAGCTAATGGATAACGCTGTGCAACAGCACGTACCTAGCGGGAGGCTTTACCCGTCAGAGCAGCGGGATCTCGGTTCTGCCTCCCGAGGGGACCAGAGAGGCAAAGCTGCGGGAGCTGTTAAGGTGGCGTTGGATTGCTGTATGGGGTGCACGGGGGGTTGTGACCACTGCCAAAGGCAGGGAGGGGGCCTGGGGACCTGTGCGGTGCTCCCCAGCCACAGGGAGTGGGAATGGGCGGGCTGGGATGAGCACTCTCATGCCGGCATCCTCCAGATCACCCGCAGGAGTCGTGCTCAAGCTGAAACTTCTCCGAGTACCTGCGAGTGTAGGTGGGTGCCCCTTGGCCCGTGGCAGGACTGGAACAGTTGTTCAGAGACGGTCTCCTTGCACCGGGCAGAACTGGTGAGTGTACCAGGGGTTGGTATATTCCATGTGTCAGGCACAGTGATTTTAACTAGAAAAGTTCTAAATTATAAATATAGTTATTTGGATGTAAAATGTGCCAAGAAACACTTGGTGAACATGCAGGCTATCTTCCTATTTGTTCCTTTCAACCAACATGCTTGAAACGGTGCTTTCTTTTCAGCTGGGCCCTCTGCTTTCCAGAGGGTTTGATTGAAGGTAGGCAGTAGAGGGCTGGGGGGACTTAAGGAACTTATGCGAGGCTGTCTGCGTGGCATGGACTGAAGGCAGGATGGGGGTGAGGCTGTAACAAGGATGGGATGGTGGATGGGATGATGGAACCGCTGCCCCAGGTGTTTCCCTCAGACAGGTGCCGAGCGGAGCGAGCACGCTCAGCCTTCCCGTGCTGCTGGTGAGGCTCCGGTGGCTGTGTCCACACAGGGCTGCAGCCAGGGAGGTTCTGGGGTCGTGTGTTCGTATGCTGAGTACCAAAAGATCTTGTTACGGATGTATCTGGGACAGTCAGCAGAGAGGGATCTTCTCTTCCTGAGCCTCAGCCCTTCCTAAGAAGGCAGAAGGCTGTGCGGAGTTTCTTGGTGTGTTCCCTCAACAGGTTCTACGTGGGTCTGTATGAAACTCAGTTCCTCAGGCATCTGTTCGGGCTGGAGCCTGTCTCGGGAGGGAGGGTGTCTCCAGCAGTGCCTTGTTTCAGTTTATGAGCATGGTTTCGAAGCTCACTTCCCGTGCTTTCCTGCATGTGAAGTTGCACCGTGATGCAAATCATGGTGCTGCTTTCCTTCGAGATGAAACATGACTGGTGGATGCTCGCTGGGAGAGCAGCTAATGCTCTCCTGCAGCTAAAGGGCGTTCAGCCAGGGGCCAGACAAGAGCTTGTCCCAGCACCCACACTGTGTTTTGTTGGGCTCTGGGTCCCTGGAGCAGCATTGTGACCTGCAGAAGTGTTCCCAGTGCCGGCATTGCTCACTGACACGGTGAGAGAAGGGCTCCAAGAAACTTCGTTGTGTAAAAGTTTATCTTTTTTCCTCCTTCAAATTAGAATTTAGGAGATAAACACTTGCATATAAAGGACGTGGTTGATGCAGAAATCTTCCAGTATGAGTGGTTTGGGAGGGAGATATGCAGTCTTCTAGTAGCTGCTTGGATCCAAGATCATTTTTTTTTGCTTATAGGCAAAGAGAAGAATGAGGTTAGGTCTGTGGTATTGTTGTAAAGTTCTAAGTTCAATTTCTTGTACTTGATTTAATCAGGAGATAACATCTTAGATTGAAAGAAGTTTTAAAAATTCTTTGAAATGACAATTTTAGTAGGGCCTACAGCAGTTACTTCTGTTGGTACGGGTATTACCGTGGGCATGTACATGTGCTGCACGTACGGTCGGTGCTGTGGTAGCTTTTCTGTGTTCAGCTTTGCACTAAGCTAAGGGTAAGACTGCTGGCTGCCAGCTGAGACTGGGGAGGAAATAGTATTTAGGTAATATGGAGATTAAAATAATCATGAAGACAGCAGGACTGGGGGTACTTCCAAGCTTCTAGGCAGGTATGCTAACTTCTGAGTAAAATGTCAGACAGCACAGGGATGAGAAGCTGTTCTCCCAGACGGATGAGTGCAGAGCTGCTGGAAGCAGGAAGGACGGGGAGTTGGGAAACACCAGGTAGGTGCTGATATGCCCCATGGCCCTCAGCAGCAGTCAGCGGTGTTCTAAAAGGAGCAATGCAAATTGTGCAGCATTCTTCCCTTCTGCCCGGTACAGTAAAAGTGAGAGTTTGCATTGGGAACTCCAGTTGTTCTGCAAATCTTGGGAGATTTGGGTTTGTTTGTTGGTTGTTGGTTTTTTTTTTTTTTTTTTTTTTTTTTTACTTCCAGGTCCTGATTGTGCAGCTGTTACAAAGACAAAGCATTCTAGGCTGAAATGGAGATTTACTCTGCTAAAGATTTCAGCACAAGGCACCAGTTTGCAAACACAGATGTGTTTCTGTTTTGTCTTCCGAAAACGCGTGACCTGCAGCTCCTGCCTTGGGACGCGATGCTCACATCGCTGTTTTCCTGCTGTTCCCTTGCTATCAGCCTCGCAGCTAGGGAGAAGCGACACGATTTTCCTAGGCAGTGTCAGAGGCATGGCTGCTATGCAGAGGATGTATTTCCTTGTCTGATCAGAGGGAGGACAATTAGCACAGAAGCCATAGGAAACCACAATCCATTTTCTCAACAGTACAAAGTCTCGGAGGCAGGGGGAGCACGCTTTTTACTGCTGGCACAAGACGCTGACGGAAGCTCTTGGCTGCTGTTAAGATTTAGCGTTGGGTTCGTGCACTCGGAGGCATCTTGTGGCTGCGGTCTGAAAGGTGGTGCCTTTGTGCCAGTGCAAAAAGGCTGCTGGGGAGCCTGGTGAGCACAGCAGGCCTGCGCTGGTCACAGCCCCGGGCAGAGGATGGAGCCGGGAGGGGAATGGGTTCACCTGCACAGCTCCTGAGCGAGGCCTTGCTGGTGAGCAGCTGTGCCTCATCGGGGCTCTCTCAGCAGGCTTAAAATTCATGTGAGCAAATACAAGGGAGAGCCCCAAAAGATGGCAATGTAATTAGCATCTTAGGACTCGTGAGTAACAGCTGTGAGCTGTGTATTGGGCTTTGTAGCTCTCAAACCCGAGCTGGTCAGAGAACAAAGGTGAGAGCTGGGGCTTTAGATGCGATTTGGGTAATTTATGTCTCTGTCACCTATTGTGATCAGCAAAGGAGCTTTGTATTAGTAGCAGTTGTTTCCTTTACCTGTTTTATATGCAAGAAAATGGAATAATACCCAGTTCTCTTATAGATTAAGAGAATTTAAGATTATAAAAGGAAGGATTCGTGCTGAGATGGTGGTCCCCCTGCCTGGAACCAGACGTTCCCAGCTGAGGGTGTCCCCAAGCCTTCTTTGCTACCTACTCTCTGCATTTAGAAAGAAAATCTTCTGTGCCTTGTCCGAACAGGCTGGCTACCTATTGCACTTTTTGGAAAAGGTGTTTTTGGAAGGAATGTGTCTAGCTTCCACTGCTGTGGAGAGGTAAGTTTGGGTGTCTGAGCTGCAAACCACGTGCAATATCCAAAGGGAGCCCTGACTGATGTCCAAAGTGACTGAGCCGTTCACCAGGATGAGGTGCGGGGGCCGAGGGGCAGCTACACGTGGGCGCGGGTTGTGTGCGGGACCCTGGGGCAGCAGGCACGGCAGGGAGGGCTCAGCACCTTCCTGCTTCTCACCCTGCTTCGCTGAGCCTCAGAGCTCAAGGTAGGGCAAGCCAGAGGCTTCTTTTCCCAAGCCCTCAGCTGGACGGCAGTGCCCTGCTGGGAGTTGTTCCTCCAGCCTGCGAGTCTGCTTCGTGCCATGGTCGCAGGGTGCTGGTTGCAGGGCACCGCCAGCCTTGCCTGTTAATCTGTTAATTGATACAGGGTTGACTCATTCACATTGCCAAGACCCAGGACAGCTGCTGTCTGTGTTTTCTCTCCTTCCCTTTTGGGCTGATTTTTTTGGTTTGTTTTGTTGGTTTGTTTTTTTTTTTTTTTTTTTCAAATGGCCATGACTCAGCCCTTCCCTGCTGCTCTCCGAGTTTCCTGGTCTCTGAATAGGCTATTCTTGGGACAGTAGTTCCTGGCTGATAGCAACAAGGGGAGTGTTGTTTGTGTTAGTTTGCTTATTTATTTATTTTTCCTCCCCTGGCCTGGCTTTAAGCCCTGCCTGCCTCTGATCTTTTCCTTGTCCCCGAATTACTGAATCGTCCTAAACTGCTGGATGCCACCTGGGGTATGTTCTTGCCCCTGTACCAAAGCAGTGCAGAACCAGGCTGGTCCAGGCTGAGCACCTTTAGCTTTACCCTAGTGGCAGGGTGATGGTGACACTCCTAAGAGCACAGTTATCCTGTTACAGCTGTGCCTGTTGTAATGCTTTAACCCCCCTGTTTTATCCCCTCTAATTCCAGGGGGCTGTGCTGGGCTCTCCAGTGATCTGCCTTGTGAAGGTGAGGGTCACTTCTTATCACCGTGTCCATACAGCACAGGTAACACGGTGAGAAGTAAAGGGAAAATACCAACTGGGATTTAAAATCACGGAAAAGCAGCTTTCTGATGACTTAATTAGTTACTGCCCGCCCCCACGGATTGCAGAGGCTGCAAACCTGGAGCGTTCCCTGGGATTCCCTTTGGCATGCCTCACGAGGCAGGTACACAGCTTCTCGCCACGGAGGATTTTGTCTTTCTTCTGAAGTTTATTCCTCTGCAGTGTGGGCTGTGGGAAGCCACCTTCCAGGGCAGGCAGTGCTCCCAGGCCGGGCGGCACAGCTCTTGCTCCGCAGCTGGGTGGCTGGAAGCGAACGCGGTGCCTAATATTGAGCAATATTTGCTGGCTTGCACTGCTCTGTCCAGGCAGTTATACACGAGGGGGAGTAGCCAGAGCTGTTGTATATTTTGCCTAGAAAATACATTTGGCTTTTAAAAACAACAGAGGCACTCTGTTTTCTCACAGGCTGTGGTTACCAAGATAAATTTCTTAGACAAAATACTGGAGAACTGGAAACACAAGGGCAGTGTTCTCCTCCAGCACCCCTCCACGTTTTTGGGTCTGCTGTATTGTTGTTAAGCCAACCAAGATAAAAGCGTTTCTGTGCAAGGAGGCTTTGAGAACATTCACTGCCGGATTAAATTAGCCTTTCTGAGAATAATTAGTAGCTGGGATGGAGGCAGCCCCCCTCGCTGCAGCTGTAAATTCCACTCGTGCTAGGACCCACTGCAAGTGACTCAAATGGTAGATGTGAAAGCTGTGTCTGGGGCACTGCTGTTACCTTGAGATTGGATTTCTAGTCAGTTGTGAGTGCAAAGCAGCCCACTGAATTGTCATTTATTTATTTATTTATTTATAAATAAATAAATTGATGTTTATCCTGTGGGCATCTTAGCGTTATGCACTTGAATTTCCACCCATCTCATCTCCTGCCGTGAGCAGTGACCCTGCCTTTGCTCCTGGGACTGTTCGAAACCCTCTGATCAGCAACACTCCAAGTCTAAAAGTGAAGTGCTGCGGTAACAACTTGACAGAGAGGCTGAGAAAGGGTTTAGAAACGCTTAGAAGAGGGACTTGAGGAAGTGTGCTGCTGAGTAGTGGAGATGACTTGGAAATCAGTCGAAATACCTAGATTTTCAGCACAAGGTCTTCTGCTTTCTATGTCTGCTCTTCTGGAGCTGGTGTGGCTCTTGTCCCACGCGTGCTGGTGCCTGGAGCCGTGTCCTGGGGAGGCATGAGGACATCGACTCTCTCCCTCACCTTTTTTTTCCAAGGGAATGCAGCCCTGCGCTCTGTGCAGATCTTAGAGTGTGGCTGGCTGATTTGTGTCTTGGTCAATGTTCCTCTTGGATCTGCTTACATTTAAGTGAGGCGGGCTCACGATGGGGCTCTGCGTGCCCTCGCCATCTGCCCTGCTGGGGCTGCCCTGCAGCAGGCAGCAGCGGTGAGCTGGGGGCACGGGGAGCAGCTTCTGGCACGACCAGAGGCACCGATGTGAAGCAACTCGCTGCGTGCCGTGGTTCGGCACAGAGCAGAGGTTGGGGTGAGGGGTTATGAAGGAGCTGGCAAGAACTTGGTGCTGCAAACTGAAACCAAAGGCACGGATACTCAGCGTGGGCTGGCTGGAAGCAGAGACGGGACCCCAGGAGCTGTGCTTGTGGTCCTTCTTGGTGGCAGGGCTCAGAAGAGAGTTCGTGGCGTACGTTGCAGCTGGGGTGAACCCCAAACCACGCTTATTTGTCGTGGTCTTAAGTAAAGTGGAATGACACAGAGCACTTCTCACACGTCCTCAGAAAAAAACGCAAGGTGACACTGTACCTGCTAAACTGAGATGTCAGCAGCTTCTCTGGTGCCAAGAGAGGGGTATTTGTGGGGAGAGCATTTGCACAAATGTTTTTGGAGGCTGGAGTCAGCCCTATAGCAAGCTGGTGCTGTGCCTTGGCTAAGAAAACACCAGTACTTGGACATGTATTTTGTACATCTCTTAGAAGGAAAGTGGATCTGGAATCACCATCGATGTATTCGAAATTATTTCATTGTGTTGCAAAATCTGCAAGGGAATTCTGAATAGGCTCTTGGGCACTGATTAATTCTGAAGCTGAAATGCGGCTACATCTCCACAAAAGTGCTGATCCTGTACGACTTTAATTTCCTCCTCCCTTGGAGCTCAGTGTGTTATTTGATGGAAGTCACACATCTAATCAGCTCGATTCAGCAATGATGTAGCTGGATTATTTGACTTTCTCTCAAAAAATTCTATAGAATGAGGGAGTAATGAACAAATAGCGTGGATAAAGGAATCAAATATTTTTAATACAGTGCTGGGAAAGGGAGCTATAGAAAGCTGGGCTGTCCTGTGAGAAGCAGTGGGCAATCACCCTGTATTCATCTTCTCTGTGAGAGAACTGGCAGGCAGGCACTGGAAGGGGCAGGCAGCAGGCTATAACAACTTCTCATGACTGTAATGCTTCTTTTTTGTGGAGGTAACTGAAGAGCAGAGCTTGCTGCTGCCATACGTAAGCTCAGCAAACCAGTGGGCTGTGAGGAACTCAGGGTGGTCCCTGGGGAAGCCCCAGGCTGCCTGATGCTCCGGGAGCAGGAGGGAGGGCAGGGCGCTCGTGCTGTGCTTCCTTCCTAACTCGTTTTTAAGCATCTGTTACAGGCTGCCGTCAGGGACAAGATACAGAGCTGTGGTTGTTGGTAATGCAAGGAACTATAGGGCTCCTGCCCCATCGTCTCTGGGATTTGTACTTGCCTTTAAGCTGCTTGAGTGGTTGAAGCAAAAAACAGCTAACGTTGTGGCACAGTTAAGCTTGGTGCTGTGTTAAAACACTGTAGTATTGGAGTAATCTTGTTTTGTTTGCTCTAGGTCATTGCAGGTTGTGTTATTAACATACAGCAGATAACAAATGGAAGACGTAACGTGGTGTTTTTCCACTCGGGGTAAAGATCAGGTAGATGTCCTGGGCGCTGGACGACAGCCAGTGATCTCGCTGGGTGCTTTCTCATGGGTGTTACCAAGCGTGTGTTTGGGCTGTTTGTCACCTTCAGCAAAAGTCCCACGGAAAGGCTCTGGTTCTCCAGAGATCTGGCGTGGGGCACCCCATTCCTCACCTGAGTCTCTCAGGAGCAGATGGCTAAGGTGCAGAGGAACACAGGTTTGCCCTTCACGTTTCTTTTATTTCACATCTTTTCACCCATGCGAACAGCTGGCCTGTTGCAGTCCGTCCTCTCTGGAGAGCAGGTCAGGAGCTGGAAATGCCTGACACAGAGCACCCCTCGAGAGGGAGGTGTTTGCTTCCTAGCCCTTCCGTGCCGATAGCTCCCCTGCAGCCCCTCTTGGCTCTCATCACATGCCGCTGCTGGTGCAGTGAGCTCTGCAGAAGTGTGACGCTTGCTGCAGCTCAGGAACCTGCAGCAGCTGCCCCACTTTGTTCTTTTCATTTTGGATAGTTTTTCTTTAAATGCTCGGGTTGACCAGGTCCTGGCAATGCTGTTTCTGCAGCCAACAAGCGCTGGGTCAGCCCATCTGGAGGCGAAAAGCACTGGAGAGAATCCCAGAGGCGGCAGCAGGTCCTTGCAAGCCCTCCTCCCGCGTGTAACCCTTTGGGGGTGCTGCAGATAAACCATCCTTGTCTTAAGCAGGGGGATTTTGTCTCTGCTGTTGCTGAAATCCATATAGAGGAGCTGCACGAAGCTGTAATTTGAATTTCTGGCCGAGAACAGCTGTGCCTGGACTGCATCAGGGAGGTTATCTGATGGTGCTTTGGATGTAATACCCTGAGAAAGCTCGCTTCGGCCACAGCTCCTGGCTTCCAGCGAGGATCCTGCTCGTGGCTGATTTGCCTGCTGGGTTATGGTGGCACGCAGGAGGTCAAATGGCATGGCCGAGGCCCCAAGGTAAAATGACCACAGTGGGGATGATCCTCCAGAGCCCGGCGTGCTGCACAGCAGCCCCAGCTGTCTGACATGGCCGGAGCATGGAGGTGAATCGCGTTCTCCTCCAGCAGCCCTTGTTCTGAAGGACTGCTGCTGAGCTCCATCTCTGCGCCGAAGGAAGAGCCTGACCCTCCTGGAAGGAGCAGTTTTCCGCAGCTGAAGTCTGACTGCAGAGGTGTGGGACAGAACAGCCCGGCTGTTTCTGCACGGCGGGTTTCCTCTCCCTGGCAGGGACGCTGAGGGCGCACGGCTTGTGCTCGGGGACACACGGCTGAGTCGCTCGGAAAAAGAGCAAACCTTTCCCCTGGTCCTTACGCTGGGCTCCCGTCGGCGCCGTGCACGCCTGTGTTGTAGGCATGCGCCCTCTTGCTGCTTGCCCAGGACCAGGATGCTGAGCTCCTGAGGTGCCGCTGGGGTGACCGGCGGGGTGCAGCGGGGGGACGTGCTGCTTGGTCCAGCACCAGTGCGTGCCCTCCCTGCAGCGCTGCCTGCTGTTATTCTGTTATTCCTTCCCTCCTGGCCCCGGGGGGAAACACAAAGGCTGGAGGCAGCAAACGCGCCTGGGAAGAGGCAAGGCAGCGGGGGAAGTTTGGCTGGCTGACACAGAAAACAGCTCTTTTTGCTCTGCGTGAAAGGCGGGCAGAAGGAAGCCCCAGCACTGCTTTCACAGCGGGGATTTTTGCCGTCTTTCCTCTCCAGGTAAGCGCTGCCGGCTGCGGGGCGCGCGGTGCTGAGGAGCGGTGGGATTTGAGCCACGTCCCCGCGAGCTGTGCGAGCAGGCGTGCGGGCATGCGCGTGGCACGGGCAGCACCCGTGGCTCCCTCGGTGGCACAGGTGTGACAGTGAGCGTGCCGCAGGAGGTCCGGGCTGGCCGTGGGGGTGCCGCTCACAAACGTCGGTGTGCTCGCTGCCATCAGGCACAGCTCTGTCCGCCTCCGAGCTGCCAGCGCTCCCCGCAGCCTCTGCTCGTGCCCCTAAAGCCCTTCTAAAGGCTAACAGGCTTCCGATCGAGTGGCATTCTGCTAACATCTGACCTGTCTTTGTGCTCATCCCTAGCAAATTTAACTTCCTCCCTGTTCTCAGTATTTCTCCCCTTTAAGTCCTGAATCAGCAGGTATTTACCTTTTTTTGGCCAAGCGTTCTAGCGGCAGAAGCCCTTCAAACCAGGCTGAGCCGAGGCAGCGATCCTGCCTGAGGGAGGTGAGGCCCGTGCTGGGAGCCGAGCCGAACCCCAGCTGCGTCTGCGTGTGTCTTTGGCAGTATCTGATTTCAGCAAGGCCTTGGCATCACTCTGAGAAGACTTTCAGACCCGTTTCTGCAGCAGGAAAAAGCCGGTGGCACATGGTTAGCTTCCCTGGGGCCAGGAAGATGAGGTGGTGTTGGCCATGACGCTGTTCCTTTTTTAAAAGGGGAGAGGCTGGCATTGGTGAGGGAGCCCAGTTTTTTGAGAGCTCTTGACTTTGTTTTTGAGGACGTATTTACAAAGCCTGGCAGCTGAAGTTTGTGTCTGATTGGTCTACAGTGAAGCTGGAAGTGGTTGCATCCTTTTCTCTGACTTACACATTGAAATGTAGCGTGTTTTTTCCTCTTAAAAATATTGGACAGACCTGGCACAGCTCAGCTCCTCTTCTTGCCCCAGAGCTGCCTGATGGGGGACCTGGGCAGGTCGGGGAGCGCAGAGCAGAGCAGGGAGGTTGTGTGGGTTGAGGCTGTGGCTGCTGTGGGCCGGGTCCTCTGGCCTTGGTGTTGTGAGGGAGTTGTGCTCTCCTGGGACAGGGCCATGGGCAGCAGTGGGAGTGCAATCTGCTCTCAGCTCTTCCCTTTAGCTAAGCCACATCTCCAGCCTAGCCTGCTCATGGGCATCCACATAGCGTGTCTGTGCCAAACGCAAGCCTCCTGTAACAGCCCCGAGCTCTGAGGCAGGAGCAGAGGGCCAGGAGTGACCCGGTGCAGCCCCACGGCAGCGCCGCAGGGCGGATGGAGCTCGCTGGAGCAGCTTGGGCAGCCCCAGGAGGTGCTCACGCTGCCACGGCTGAGCACGGCTTTGGGTCGCTGCAGTGGCCGTTCGAGATGTGAGGGAGACAATGGGCTCACTGGAAACACAGCCCAGAAAAACCCTGCGAGTGCTCGGTGTGCTCAGCCCAGCAAAACAAAGTCTGAGTCATGATATGATGGCTGCTCGCAGAGAGCAGGGAGCGAAGGAAAGCTGTTCGGGCTGAATAACAGATGGGCATAATCTGGCTACAAATAAACCCAGGCTAGAAACTGTAAGGTTTTCATCGCACTGCTTTGATGGATAGTGTTGTTTTTTTTTCCTACCTCTCAGAGCAGCAGGGGTTGGAGTGGGACAGCAGAAACAGCAGGAGCAGCGTGACCAACGCATCACTGGCAGTTTTGGTGGTGTCCCCAGAGAGGGAAGGAGGGACGGGCTGATCCAGCTGACCCAGCGGTCCCGCTGCCCCCTGATCCTGGCTCTGCTCGGCTGCTTGTGCCTCCAGCCCACTCCTGCCCTTTGCTTGTCTTTAACAGGGGCCATGTTCCAGTGATCGCACGGTGATCTTCTCTAGGTAGGTTAAAGCAGAGCAGCCAGCAGAAGCTGTGCTCTGCTCCTCCAGTTTAGAACCGACCTGCATTTCTGCGCCAGAAATACAATCTCTTCCGTCCACCCCCGTCCTTTTGCTGGTAACCAGCTCCTGTTGAGTCTTATGATCGTGAGACCTTGCTCCCAAAGGACCTGCATTCTTGATTCCATCAGATCTTAAACTCAAGTCCTGGTAAACTCAGCCTAAATTATTTGTGATTTTTATTTTCCCCTGGGTGTGCAGCTGGTTTATGAATACGGTTCTTGCAGTAAGCTCTAGTGTGGATGCAGCGTGTGGGGGAATGGTTATTCCCACGTGAGAGGAGCTAATTTGGTCTCGGCTGCTTTCATGGCACAGATGGCACCGGTGCTGCAGCTGCAGGAAACCAGCGTGGCTGAAGTGGGGCAGCTTTGTGGTCCTGACCACTCCCCGACACCCCACCGCGAGCAGCTCGGGCTCTGATCTGTTCCTGCAGAGGCACTCAGACCCCAAAGGCTGCCATGGCAGGACAGTCAGGGAGCGTGTAATCCTTCGCCGTGTAATCCTCCAAGGCCGGCATGCTGCTCCGGGGAGCAGGGCTGCTTGCACCACTGCCATGGGCACACAAGGGGAGGGTCTGTGCGCTTGGTTCTGGCCCCGCTGCTTTTGAGAGGGGGCAAGGGGCTGTGGCAGCGCTGCGAGTGATGCTCTCAGTGCAGACCGGGCGCAGAGGGGAGCCCTCGTGTCCTGCAGCCCCACATGGTGCTGGTGGAAATGGGCTGCAGTAGGTTTTGTGCTTCTCACATTAGGATAAAAGAAAGCACAGGAGAAACGGCTTCTGAGAAGCTTAAAAGGAGCAGGCTTTCCTTTCCTCCAGGGAAGGGCACGCAGCCAATGCCCTGCTCTTTACGGAGCTCTTTTAATAAGCAGAATATTGCATTACGAGTGACGGAGCCTGCTAACTACGAGCACAACAGCCCTGCAGCCCATGCACGTCCTTCCTTCCTCCCAGTGCCCGTGGGGCTCTGCGAGCTGCTGCCCATCGCCCTCGCCGTTATCTGCAGCCTGGAGCCGTGGCAGGGCGCTGGGGAGGGACGGCTTCGTTCAGCCAGACCCCTGCTGGAGGCTGCTCGTTGTCCTCCTGCTGCTCTGTAAGGGGTGGGACGGGGAATTGAGCAAGGAGCAGCGTCCCGCAGGCTGAGATAAGCCTGGCTTGCCCTTTCTGCTGAGGCCCCAGAGCATCCTCCAGGACTCAGCAGTCAGCCTTGCAGCTCTGGGGTGGTTCCTGCTTTGCGTGCAGCTCCTGTCCTCTGGGGCTCCATGTATCCACTGCTCTCCTGCTGGGAGCTCAGCTGGCCTGCCAGCATCTGAGCAGTAATGAGAGAGAGAAGCTCTGGTGCACAGCTGGCCTGCGAGGCTGAGGGACTTGGGGACACCCCAAATGGGCTGGGTGCTTCTAGGATCCGTCAGGCATGGGGACAGGCAGCTCCTGGCACGCAGGGTGGCTTGGTTGGCTGCTTTTGGAAGAGTAAGCCCTCTTTTTCTTGACATCCCCAGTGAAGCTAAAAGCAGCACGGCCCAGTTTGTGGCTTTGTAGGTCACTGAAGGAGAAGGAGGGCTCTGCAGCGCTCTGTGCGTTGGGCTCAGGTGCTTTCCTCAGCCTGGGACTGCTGCAGCGGCTCTGCTGAAAGCATGACACGGGCTGTGTCTCTGTCCTCTGGCTTTTAAGGAAGAAAACCAAGAGGAAATGCAGCAGGCTGACCCACCCAGCTGCTCCAGCTGGGCTGTGTGCGTCTGCATCTTAAAAACGCTGGGGAGTACATACTGACATCCAGGGGCGACCCGATGGCTCTCCTGGGCTTTGCTCAGCTCCGGGGTGTATCAGCACGCTTCTCCATGGCTCACGGTGCTGACGGGGCTCCTCCGTAGGCTTGTGACCTGCTGTGTGAGACAGGGCTGCCTTGGGGCAGGAGCCTGCTGTGGTGCCATGGAGCTGAGCAGTTTCCCAGCGTGCAGGATCAGCACTGGCGCTTGAGGGACCCCAGCGGCTGCTGCCCAGCTCAGCACCCTCACCCCGAGCTCCGTGGCAGCTTTTCACAGCCTGGTTATTGCCTGGGTGCGTTTTTTTCCTGCTCGGCTGTGGGCTGCTGGAGTGGGAGCTGCTGAGAAAGCCCCGTCCTTGCAGCACGCTGAGCTGGCCAGCGGAGCAGCAGCCCAAGGGACACTGGACAGGCGCAGTCACGTTGGCTCCTGGCCGGCCGCGGGCAGGGGGAGGATTTGGCTCGGCGAGGGGAGCTCCTTGCGCTGCCTCCCAGGCACTGACAGCAATGTCACTGCGTCCCCGTGCCTGGTGGCAGCCTTCCCAAGCACGGAGCGAGCAGCCTCTCACTTGTATTTCCCAATTTAGTCACGTCCTACCAGGCAGAACCGAGCCAGAGTAAACAGGAAAATCGCGCCTCTTGATGTCATCGCGCTTCCTTGGAGTGCCGGAGCTGCCGGAGCCCTTCCCTGGCAGCCCCCCCTTGGCCGGGACGCGGCCGAAGGCGCGATGGCAGCGCCAGCACCGTGGCCTGGGGGACTGTGGCTGCGTAACCCCGCAATGCCCGGCCCCCTGCCGGGGGGCTCTGCCTTCCTGGAGGGGCCTTTGGGGCTGCAGCCCCTGCCTCAGTGCTCGCTTTGCCTTCCAGCTGTGCGGGAAGGAGCTGGCGAGGCTGCGAGGTGGCTGTCGGGGGAACCACTGCAAGGTGCCGCAGCCCCCCCGGGCACCGCAGGGTCTTTAGGGTGAGAAATACCCCGGGGAGCGTCTCAGCTCCTGCAGCAGTGGCTTTGCCACGGGCTGAGCCAGGGGGAGCACAACGAGGCGATTCCTGACCGGAGCCCCTCGCCCACATCTGCACTGGGCAGGGGGAGCGGGGGCACGGCAGGCAAGGCTGCGCTGTCACAGTGGCTCCTTAATGCCACTTGTTCCCTGTCTCCTTCCATGCAGGTTTGGGAGGGTAAGGCAGCTTCTGAAGCACACTGCTGAGAAGTTGTCTTCTCCATCAAGACCTCTGAGCTCCTTGCAGCAGGGAAGAGGCCAGGTAAGCCTGACGATCATCAATCTTGTCCCACACCACGGTGATATTTAGAGGTGCTCTCTGTGGCTCTGCTTCTCTGCCCCAGTTTGTGCTTCAGGCTCAGGGGGTGCTGCCATCCCCATGGGGGTGCAGCTTTGCACGGGGCTCTGCTGGGGGGCTTTGGAAGCTGTGGGCAGCTCCTCCCTGCCTGTGGTCCCGGAGCACAGGGCAGGGCAGCTTCCAGCACGGCCTGCCCGGCCTCACACCAAGGCTTTGTGGCTTTGTGTTTCCCCTCGGTGGGGCTGAGGCCGATGCCGCAGTGGTACCAGCCCCAGCCTCGGGTCAGCAGCCACCCCCTCCCAGCCGGCACCGTGGGCATCGGGCGTCTCAGCTCACGGCACCTTTCCTTGCAGGGCAGCCCTGAGCCATGTCCAACGACCCCCCGCCACCCTACCCGGGCGGCCCCTCGGCACCGCTGATAGAGGAGAAGCACGGCCCGCCCCCTGCCACAGGTACCGGGGGTCCCAGCTGCTCTGGGGTGTTGGGGGGGTCTCTGCTGGGAGGGCAGGAGCAGGGGGAGCGCGGCTTCCCCGGGAGGAGCTGGGCCGTGGCTGCTTCTCTCTGCACTGCCCTGGACATGCAGGCACTGGGGTGGCTGGCGCGATGCCCTGCTCTGTGTCACCGCATCGCCCAGGGCAGGAGGTCCCGGGAGCAATGATGAGAGCAGAAAGCCCCCCCTGCGCTGCTTGCTCACTGGGGGGGGAATTGGGGCTGTTTGTGGCCCAGGGGACGAGGCTCTGGCCTTGCTCAGCACAGCCCCACAGGCCTCCTGCTGTGTGCTGGGGGAATTGCCCACGGGGCGCAGAGGCCTAGTTCCTTCCCCATGCTTGTCCCAGCCCCTCCCCATTTGCTCTGTCCCCCTCACCTCTTCCCTGCAGCCCCCCCTTCCCATTCCGTAGCCCCCATCCAAGCAGAGGCCACCCAGCCAAGCCCCAACCTCCCCCTTCCCCTCTGCTGCCTCCCGTGACTCCGTGTTTCCTTCCAGATGGCGTCTCCCCAGCCGTGGGACAGCCCCAGGGGGTTCCCGTCCCCCCTCCTGAATTTGGGCCCCCTCCCTATGAGCCTCCGCAGCCGGGCTTCGTGCCCCCCCACATGCCCACCGACGGCTCCGGGCCCTACGTGCCGCCTGGTGAGTGCCGCGAGGAGCTGCGGTGGTGACGGGTGGGGGTCCTGGGTGGGGGTCCCGGGGGTGTCTCAGGGAGGGGAGGCCGTGATGGGGCGCTGGGGCTGCCTTTAGGGGCATGCAGCGGGCTCCTTAGGGCAGGCTGAGGGGCATGGCGCCCACCCTGGAGCAGGGCAGCCCCCAAACCCAAAACCAAGGGCGTGCTGCAGCAGCAGGGCACCGTGCCCTGGGGATGTGGCTTCGTCTGCCCCCTGCAGCCCTTTATCTGTGCCCTTTATCTGTGCCCGTTTCTCCTTCCCAGCAGGTTACTACCCACCGCCAGGCCCTCACCCTCCCATGGGCTACTACCCTGCTCCGGGCCACTATCCGTCACCCGGTGGCCACACGGCAACAGTGCTTGTCCCCTCGGGGGCTGCCACCACGGTGACCGTGCTGCAGGGAGAGATCTTCCAGGGCGCCCCAGTGCAGACGGTGTGTCCCCACTGCCAGCAAGCCATCACCACCAAAATCTCCTATGAGATCGGGCTCATGAGCTTCCTGCTCGGCTTCTTCTGCTGCTTCGTGGGGTAGGTGCTGCGGGCAGAGCTGGGGCCTCCCCGCCACCAGCAGCCACGTGGTGATGGGGTTCGCTCTGCCCCAGTCCTGGTGGCCCCAATGCCAGCGGCTTTGGCCGTGCTGGTGGACACAGCGGGGGTCTCGGCACTGAATCCTTGCTGGGGCCGCATGGGGGTTGCTGGGGGGGCAGTGCCTGCAGCCCTCAGCTCCTGCCGGGGGAGGAGGCGCCTGTGCCCAGAACCACAGAGCTGTGCCCAGAACCACAGAGCTGTGGTGTTGCCTTACAGCAGGCACTCACCGTGCTGGCGCAGATTCCTGGCCCCAGAGCCACCCTCCTCCCCGTGGGCCCTTCCTGCTGTCCCTCTGCGCCTGCAGCTGTGCCCACGGTGGGCTCACAGCTCTGCATCTCCCTGTGCTGCAGGTGTGATCTCTGCTGCTGCCTCATCCCCTGCCTGTTCGACGACTTCAAGGACGTGACCCACACGTGTCCCAACTGCAAGGCCTACATCTACACGTACAAGCGCATGTGCTAACAGCGCCCCGGGAGCCCGAGCCACTGGAATGCCACCGGCCCCTCTCCCACTGCCGTCCTAGTCTACGCGTGTGCAACGCTCCTTCGCTTAACCCGCTGGTGGTGTGTATGTGCATCCCCCTGCCTCCCTCCTGCCCCGAGCTGGGCCCACCTTCCCCGAGCTCCAGTCCTGATGTGAGTGGTGGATTGGGGACGCTGGTGTGGCTGCACAGGGGACGAGGGGGCTGAGGCCCCAGCTGCTGTGCACGGGGGCTCTCCCCAGCAGCTGCCTGGCAGCACGCAGGAGCAGGACGTGGTTCTGCACCCCGTATGCTCCAGGGCAATACTGGAGCAAGCTGGGGACACGCAGCAGCTGACGGAGGCACCCACCCCTCAGACACGGTGCCCTGAGCAGGAGCTGCTGCAAGCAGGGGCAGGCACTAACCTGGAGGGCACAGGGGCAGCCCGAGCAGCCAACGGAGCACACGGGAGGATGCAGTCACCTGGCTCAGCTCTTTTAGGAACGGGCCTGGTGGAGGCTCGGTGTTGAGGAGACAGAGGGGTCAGTGTGAGGTTCTGACGTGGCTCCAGGCCCTCTCCAGCCAGGTCAGGGTGCAGCCCACAGGCAGCACGTCCCGAGAAGCACACAGAGCTGCCTTCAAGGCATGTGTGTGTGTGTGTGGGGCCAGGGTGGCTGCCTTGCCCTGGGGCTGCGGCACTGCACCCCTCCTCAGCCCACCCGTCCTGCCAGGGCACCAGCTGCATGCGCCTCCTGCCAGCCCTGCTGGGGATGCTTTGGGGAAGGAAAGCCCCCGGCTGCTCCTCGCCCACCTGGCAAGCCCTTAGAAGTGCATCCAGCATGTTGCTACCTGCCCCCAGCACTGTAGAGTAGGGGAGTTTGTTACCCGGCTCCCAGCTCTGGAGCAGACCCACATCCCCACCCCGAGCCCAGCAGGGTCTGGGGGGCACCCCCGTGGCGTTCCTCCTTGCATGTGGGTGTGGGGGGTTACTTTTAGCTCACTTCATACAGGGCAGAAGGATGGGGGCAAGCAGGCAGCAACCCCAGCTGCCAGCAGCACTGTGACAGACAGGGGCAAGAGGCCCTGGGAGGCATTTTCAGTCCCTCTATGGCCACACCTCGCACCCCTTCCCACAGCTCCTGCAGCTGGAGCACGCAGCCCCCCAGCTAAGCAGGGGGGGCAGGGAAGGCTTCTCAGTAAGGTCTGCAAACACAGCCCGGCCTTTGAAGGCAGCTGCTGTTTGCTCAGAGGTGGAACTGTGGCACTTGTCCCAGTGTTTGTATGTAAATAAACATCAGACCCTGAGATCAGCATTTGTCTTTTCTTTTCCCCCTGCTCCCAAACTCACAGATCTGCCCCAAGGAAGCTGAGAAGGGATTGTGTAAGCGTGTGTGGGAGGGGCAGCATCCCCCAGCCCATGGTGTTAGGGGGAGGGAGGTGACATCCCCAGGCTGCAGCCCAGCCACCCCACTCCTGTCCACGCAGCCACCAAGGAAGGCAGAGCAGCACCAGCAGCCCTTGGTGAGGCCCAGCACTGCTCTGGGACACAGAGGGCATGGAAGCAGCTGTGTGACACAGGGCACCTGCCTCGGGGGAAAGATTTCCTCCCATCAGAGAGGACAAGGAGGGGTGACCAGGAGGCTCCTCAGGTCAGCACAGGCAGCAGGTCACCTCCTCACAGGAGCTGGGTAAAAGAACAAACAAGAGGACACAGCAGGGATGGGGTGGGCATGACAGGAGTGACACAGTAGGTGAGTCAGAAAAGGACAAAACCACTTCACCCCATTAACCTCCATCCCAGCCTCCCACCCCTACATTCTCCCACACTGATGCCTCTGGCTTTCCCCAGCTACAGCATAGCAAGTTTTTATTCCAGTCAAGGCTTCAGCAAAGAACTGATGTTGCACAATATACATCTGACACCTCCATACCCCCAACCCACACATTTGGTCCTGTCCCTTCACCCAGGGAGCTTCCACCCGTGAGTTATGCTTGGTCCCTGGGACACTGCAACAAGCAGGACATTCCTTTGAGCTAACGGGCCCGTGGCACAGCCACCACAGCATGACAGAAACATCAGTTTCTCAGGGTACAAAATTGAGTACTGAAAAGACTGATGACACATTCTTGGGTTGCAGCCCAGGGCAGGAAACACCCTCCAGAGACTGCTCCAGGGAAAGAGATGAAAAGCCAAGCATGTGTAGACTTTGTCACTACAGGACAAGACATCTCGAGCCTTAAAAGCTGCTCCAGCCTGAGCGGAGCAGCGCTGAACTGGAATCCTCACATCTTCTCACCAAACCAGTCCTGTACACTAGTTAGCTAAAGACATTACATTACTGTGCTTGCATTATTGGTGTGCAAAAAGTCTTGGACAGTCCCCCAGAATCCCCCCCCCTCCCCCCCATTACTTCCCTGCAGTCAACTCCACCAATGGCGAGGGAACAGTTTGGAAAAGGACAGGGTGCGCCTTGCCACCACCAAGAGCCAGGTGGCAGCCTTGGCATCACATCATGTACCACGCCGCAGCTCCTGCTGCCACAGCAACGCAAGCCGCAAGGATCAGCTGCACCAGGGGCTGCTTGGCCACGGCCATGGCAGCGTGATAGGGACAGCCGGGTGCTGCCTTGCCTGCCAGGACACAGAAAGCATCATTAGTGCTGCGAGTCTTTCACCATATTCATGCAGCTGCTCCCTCACTGCCTGCCACCTACCTAGTTTGTCTGCATAGTAAGGGCATTTGCGCAGGTCTCCTTTTCCGTCGTGGACTGGAAGGCCTCCTTCCTGGGCTTCTTCTGTCAGCGACTTGCCGATCTTGTCCAGCTCATCAAATACCTGCACGTGGGCACAGTGAGCACACAAGGTGAGCAGAGCCGGGCAGCGTTCCTCCAGAGCCATGGGATGATCTGGAGAACAAGCAGGAGCTGCTTCTGCCTCCCCCCACCCAGCTCCCAAATGCAGCATTTGGTACTCGTTTCGGAGTGCCTTGCAGGCAGATGTGTGATGACGTC